>NC_088399.1:43933919-44533919 GCF_034236695.1 Oncorhynchus nerka
TGTTACTACGGCTCTCTTAGTAGTGAAATCAGATGAAATGAGACACAAAAAGCATTCTAGCTAGGGAACACAATTCCCATGACGTATTTTAAAGTGTCACACCAAGGTACTGTCATTCACTCAGTAAAGCATTGGTGGCATATCTGTCCCTCATTACACAAGTATTATATTATAGTTAGCTGGTTCTACATTCATATATTCCATTTTGTGGGAGATTATTTTCACACAAGTTTCCATGAGAAAGAGGTAGCTGAACGTGAGTTGAACCCAGGGCAGCGTTTCCAAAATATTCTCATATGATTTGGGAACATTCAGTTTACTTCTGGATTCAATTTGAACAGCTGTGGCTAAAGAGCATTTGGGAAAGGAACATTCTTTACAGGGTCACAACTGTATCCCTTTTTTTGTCTAGTTAGTCAGGACACTAAATGACAAGAACAGTCTGTTAGAAGCCTGATGAACCCCACTGCCATTATGCAAGAATGTATTTATATTGTTGTAAACTTGCCTTATTGGAGCCAACCAACCTGCATATCTGGATGAGAACTTCTGCTTACTGAATAAATAATGCAAATGTAGACCCCAGTTTCATTGCCTGTGCTGCCAAAGTTGTCGAATCACTCACAATTTGTTTTTCTTGTTTGTTCACCAGAGGGACTTTGGTGTTGACTGTCGGTTGACCGAACGGATTGAGGAGAACAGGTACAACACCTATGCCTCAGCAGAGTGGCGGAACAAGAAGAAGCCCATGTTCGTGGGGCTGAGCGCCAACGGCAAGCCCATGAGGGGCAAGAAAACACGAAGGAAAAACACTGCCACCCACTTCCTGCCCATAGTGGTGTAGCCACCGCATTGGACAGTTCCTTCCCCTGGGAATGTTTCACTGCACTGAGGAAAGACTGGGAACCATTAAAGACATAATGGAGTCACATGCAGTCAAAGTTTTTGATTTGCAAAGACTATACGTATTTTCTGAAAGGAAGGCACTATGTAAAGGAACTGTTTGAACTCATTGTCGCGGAGTCTGACTGATGATGGTACAGATTTGTTTTTAAGTTATGATTCGGCACAGGAGAAAATATGAAAAAAAATTCTGTGCCAAATCATTTTCAATGGGCGAACTGTTGGAGACAAAACTGAATACTGAATAAGAGGACAAAAAAAGGACACTGATTCAGCGTCACTGAAGACAGGGTCAAAGGGCAGAGTGTACCATGTGTATTTGTCTGTGTGATGATCTGTGGATGCAGTTACATGTATTTATGCTGTACTAACTCATACGAGGAACTGAAATTGACACTCATGCTTTGTGACAGACACGTACAGTACTGGAAGCACTTGGGTGACTTAGGTGTGATGGAAGAGAAGCTGGGCCATGGAGTGAGTCATATGCAGAGAATTTAGTCAAGATAGCACCATAGCATAAACCTTATTAACATGCAAGTTCACTGTATTGGGTATTTCCATTCCTTTACCTGACTGCTTTAAAATAAATTATTTATTTTATGTAATATTTAAAGAAACCAAAAAGACCAAAAATATGGAATGGACAAATTCATTATTTTTATCATTTATGCTCTTCTTTTTAAATACTAATCTATCGTTTAAACATGAATAAAATAAATATATTTCTCTTTACTATGTATAATTGTCTATTTGTAGATTTACACCTATTTATTTCACAATACCACAGCACTACACAGCACAGATGATGAATTGTCGGTCTAAACTCAGCTTTTGTTGTTCATTTACTATAGCTACAAAAGCAGTTGCAAATCACATGCCTGTATCAACAGCAGTATTACGTGGTCAGAGTAACAAATGAATGGAGACTGCGGTATGCTTTTTGACATATCAACTAACGACTACCAACCCTTTCATGAATGACTTGGGTACTGTAGGTAGGCTACAGGTATGAAAAAAGTCTGATTTCCTAGCAGTTGGAGCAGAAGAAAGGTGCTGTTTAGAAGCTCGTCAAGACGCCAGAAAATCCAATAAGTCAATTTGACAGCTTGTTCCTAAATTCATTCATAACTCAGGGATTGACTTTGTGGTTTCACAGTGGAAAATGTAGACAAACAAACAAACCTCAAACTGGGGTACATTCTGTGCAAGATTCATATGCCAGCCAGTGTTTTTAGAGAAAACAAGGAGCGGACCCTTAGGAGTTCGCAAATTCTTAAATCCTTAATAACGGAAACACAGATACGGTAAGGCTATGGACATCGGACATCTACAGCCCACAAAAATACACAAATCGATAACCAGCCAAAGAAGACAACATACAGGAAATACAATGTGACAGTTTCAGTCTGCTTTACAGATCTTGCAGTTGACAAAATTGCAGAGATTTTACCAAAAACAACTGTAACATTTCAAAACAGAAGAGGATTACTGCAACCTAAAAACATTCTAGAAGCACTTTTTTTTCACATTTAAAGTATCAGATATCTCATTGACATCCGAAAAATATTGTTTTTTGAGCTAAATTGTGAGTAGTTCAGTTGTCTTCACAGATTTCAGCACTGTTAAGCAGACCGCATAAAGTGGAGATTTGGAGTTCTTCACTGAGTCGTAAAGGATACATCTGTTCTTTTATCTCTTCCCAACAAAGGGTACATTTCATTTGGAGCTACGACCATGAACATGGCCTCTCTCTACGTAGGGCAAACAATTTCGTCTTTAGGGTTAAAAGCTTTCTCGAGGTGGCATAGCAGCAGAGCACGTTTCACCTTGACCTTCCCCCTCTGCCTTCCTAGGGAGGCGAGGGCATATGGTATAACATAAATATTAGAACGTTGTTTGTGAGCTGATTCTAATTAAGCATGACGTAACGTTTCATTTCTTCCCCCCGTAACCTCCAGATCAGTTCCAGCCAATAGCAGGATCAGACAAGCATCAGGACACACGAGCACAAAACACACACATACAGTACACCCACCACCACCACCATCCCCGCCCAAGGGTGTGTTCAGGATTGGATCCATCACTATCAATAGTCCAACATCTGTTGCTTTCTGAGGTTATTTCTGAGTGAGATGGAATCTAAAATCTCTCTGTTGATCATGTGGTGTTTGTATTAAGGGACTATATATGTTGTTGGACTCAATAATCCAAAATGTGCAATTGTTGTGTCAAAGCGTGATTAAGTACGATGCATTTGAGCACACTTCAAAATGGCCTTCCCTCTTAACAGGACGTTCAAGCTCTGTTTATATGATTACTTGGGTGTTCTGTAAACTACATATCATGTACAATTAGACTGAAATGTATTCAAGACACGAGCAACATGTTTTTTTCCTTTATGAAATTCAAGGGCTAACATTCCTCAGAAAAAAAGTGTTTATTTTGTTGTTATTCTAGATTGTAGGCCTAGATATCTGAATACCAGGTTCAAGCTATACTTTTTTTTTTATAGTACATCTATTACATAACTTGTCTTAAACATCTAAATACACTTTTGACACAACACTCCAAAAGCAAGTCCTGCAGGCTCTAGTTTTGTTTTTATCTTGATTATTGTCTAGTCATGTGGTCAAGTACAGCAAAGAAAGCCCTAGTTAAGCTGCATCTGGCCCAGAACAGTGGCGCCTTTTCATTGTAATCAGAGGGCTAATATAAATCCTATGCATGCCAGTCTCTTTTAGCTAAGAGTTGAGGAGAGAGCATCACTTCTTCTTTTTGTAATAAACATGAATTTGTTAATTGTTTGCAGAGTCAATTTACACACAGCTCTGACATACACACTTGCCAGACATGCCACCAGGGGTCTTTTCACAGTCCCCAAATCCAGAACCAATTCAAGAAAGAGTACAGTATTATATAGAGCCATGGTTTCAAAAAACAGATAAAGTTACACCTCAAGGCGCAACGCCTCTCCCCTATTTGATCTGGAAATTTTGTGTGTATGTATTGATATGTAGGCTATGTGTGCCCTTTTCAAATGTATGTAGTTCTGTCCTTGAGCTGTTCTTGTCTATTAATGTTCCGTATTTTGTTGTATTTCATGTTTTTTGTGGACCCAGGAAGAGTAGATGCTGCTTTTGCAACAGCTAACAGGAATCCTTATAAAATACCAAATACCACAAATGTGTTTTCTGATTGCTGCAGGAAAAGGTACATATCAGTGTGTTGTTGTTTTAAGGGCATTCAGTATAAAGTTGCTGTTCCCTTTCAGTCGGTCACTCGGTATGACATACTATGGGGAGTCAATGACCAATCATATTCACCTGAAGAAAACTGAAATCACGCCTAACGGGCCAATAGATGCCGGATTCATTTCCTCAATTCTTTGTTCTTCAGCCTGTCTGAAGGAATAACGTGTCACGCATTATAAAAACTTCTCAAGAACACGAAGACTTCAAGATTCGGCTCCGACATAGGTGTCTGTTAGTGGGGGAAAAGTACTCGTCCTCCTAGATGTTGCGAGTTTTGGGTATTGTGTTTGCTAAAAGCTAACTACTTTCTTCTTTGCTTGTGTAGTCAGTGTTTCCTTGCTCGATTAAGATGGCCAGTGTTAAGAGTAAATTCAAAAAGGCTAGCCGGCCGAGTTTAAACCTCCGACCGTGCCCTAGGATATATGGTTTCGCAATGAAAATTGAAGATACTCAGGAGTGCTGTCCTGTTTGCCTGGGGTGGAAACACGCTCAGGAGGCTTTGGCTCGGACCAGTTTGTGTGACCATTGTCTCCGGCTGAGATCAACATGCATTGGGCGTCAGGCTCACTTTGTGAGACAATTGGGGCTGCTGGTAAAGGGCTTTCCGGTGAAGCGACCTCGGGAATGGTGTTGTCTGAAGCCGGGAGAGAGCAGCAGTGGCGGTTGGAATTGATAGGGTTGTCATCCCAGCCGAGTGAGGCTCATTTCGGTTTCTCTGGCAGTGTTCAGAGTCCGGGTTACGGGGATGATATACTATTCCTGGTTGGCTCTGGAGGGTTGTCAGAGTGTGAATCTGATGACATCAGTCCGGGGCAGCCTAAAGCCCCGGCTTTGGATTCGGCGGGGGAGAGTGAACCATTGGTGGTTAATGTACCTTTTGATGGAGCTGTGTCGCTGGGCGGTATATCATGTGGGGGTGGATTGGCATTCTTCACCCCCACAGCAGAGTTCCTCCAGGTTTGGGGGAAGGTATTTTCCTTCTGTCCCTGCAGCGGTGGAGCATTTCTTACCCCTGTTTAAAGATTTTGCAGATGAGCCCCCTCATTCAGCCAGGCTGATGCTACAAGGTTATGGCGAGTTCATAAATGTAAAGGGTATGGAGGAGGCTTGGTTCATTTGCACACCTCCTATGGATATGAAGCTGGCAAGTTACTTAGGTCCAGAGGCTAGTTGAATGTGCTCACATTGCTGCAGATGTATCATGTTGATTTGCTGCAAGAGCTGAATAAGACTGTGGAGGCGCGGAAGCCGGTTTCAGAGCTTCTCTGCTACTGCTGATTTTGTGTTACGTCTGTCCCGCTGTACTAATCTGGCTGAAAAGTATGGGTGCGATGGAGGTGACTCAGCACCACTTCTGGTTGATGTTGTTGCAGATTCCTGAGAGGGACAGGCAGATTTAATTAGATGAGCCAGTTTTGTCAACAAGGTTGTTTGGCTCGGCTATGGAGCCCTTGCAGGCCTGTTTCGAGGAGAAACTAAAGCAGGATGCAGCTCTAAGGGTCCTTATCACACTTAAAATCCTTCGCCGGGCATTTGAGGCATAAAGTTTCTGAGGCGTAAAGGGTCCAGGCCAGAAGAGGGTTGCAGCTTCGGAGGATGGTTTTTGACCGTATTGGTACTTCAGGGCAGTGGTGGACGTCTTGGCATGCCATGCTGGGTCGAAGGAGAGCAGAGTGAACGCAGATTCTTCCACTGCGTGGGGTGAGGAGCAGACCTCGCGACCCTAGCTGAAGGCTGGGGGAGGGGGCAGATTCTCGGGGTCCTCCTCCCCGAGCATTTACTGTGGCAACAGTGCTCCCAAGTGGCTCTGTCAATGGGGGCAACGAACTGGTTGCCAAAGTACCCAAACCCGGTGTGGGCCTGGGTATCAAAATGGCGGCACGATGAAAGCACATTGTTTCGAACCAAGGTTCCTCTGTGTTCAGGGGTGTGGAGAGTGCGGTAATGTCCAGGCGTGGGCATAATGAACACAGATCTCTCCCCAAATTCAGACACATGATTGTCAAGAGTGGTGGTGGATATGAAAACAAGCATGACAAAAAATATGAATTATCCCAGTCCTCAGCGTGGCGATCTGATCCTTCAGGAGATAATGTATGGGAGACTGGTGATGAGGATGGTGACAAGATAGTACGGTTTGCTGTGCGTACTCCTCCTTTTCTTGACGTTATTAGATCAGTGATCCCAGAGGTCCTTAGTGCCTTAGTGTTGAGAGAGGAGATTTTTTTTTAGATCTGAGATGTGGCTATAAAGTTTCTGAGGTTTAATTTCGAGGGTGTGGCTTAAACGTTTCTGGTCCTGCCTTTCAGGCTCCCCCTATTGCCCCACACCTTTTCTATTTGACGAAGGCGACTTTGGCACTGGTGCGGTCTCAATCCTCAAATAGTGACTATGATTATACAGTCGGCGAGTGAAGCCTCTACAAGAGGGTTGTATACATATAAGTGGCACGAGTTTGAGGATTGGTGTCAGGTTAAAGGAATTTCTCCTTTTCAGTAAACAGACATTTTGATGTGCTTGCAAGAGCTTTTTAAGCGGGGCATTTATTTTTTCACATTGAAGGTTTATATGGCAGCCATCTCAGCATGGCATGTAGGGATTGACGGCTCTACCCCGGGGTCTCATCCTCTGGTGAGGCGGTTCCTGAAAGGCGTGCATCGGCTCAGACCAGTGTCTAAGACTATGGCAACAACCTGGGACCTGGCGTTCGTCCTGGATGCTCTGTTTGAGCTTCCATTTGAACCATTGGGAGTCTCTAGACCTGAAGGTCCTTTCCTACAAGACTGCCCTACTCGTGGCCTTGGCATCGGCCAAGCGCATTGGGGATCTCCATGCACTATCAGTACCTCCTTCCTGTTTGGACTCCAAAGTGAGGTTACGTCTTAATGCAGCTTTTGCTCGCAAGATTATGCCTATGTCTTACAGATCCCTGGCTGTTCCCTTTTTCACCTCCTCCATTTGCTTCCAGAGAACAACGGAGGTTGCATGGTCTGAGTCTGGTGCGCACTTTACGTATGGATAGGACCAAGGATATCCACGTTTGTGAACAGCTTTTTGTCTGTTTCGCTAATCCGGCTAGAGTAGGGTGCTTTCGAAGCAGTGTCTTTCTCATTGAATTGTGGAGGCTATCTCCCTGGCATATGACAGCAAAGTATACGTGTTGCTTAGTGGTGTGCGTGCTTACTCCACTAGGGGTGTGGCGGCTTCTTGGGCATTGTTCAGGGGCATGACGATTGGTGATATCTGTGCTGCAGCGAGTTGGGGTTCCCCACAAACCTTTGTGAGGTTTTATGGCTTGGTTGCAACTGCTCCCAGTGTGGCTCATGGCGTTTTTATGGCTGGGTCCTTGAGTAGGTGTTAGGCAGTGTGAAGGTTGCGCATTTATCCGGGCTACCACAGTTCCCTGTGGGTTTGAGCCTTGGGCTGCCGCGGCAGCATGTGAGTACACAGTTTCCAGGTCACTGCGGGCTTCATGTGGGTTTGAGCCTCAGCCTGCGGTGGTTCTTTGACTCTTGACGATGCTATGTTCCGCGTGTGTGCGCTTTATTAAGTCACGACAGGTGTTCTGTGGTTTTGGACTTGCGGTTCCTTGTATGAGTTCTGACATTTCAGGCTCGCAGGGTAAGTATTGTTCTTGGAACCGTGGGGATCTATGGACTTGGGCTGCAGTGGCATCATGTCAGTGCGCATAGCCAAGTTGCAGCAGGTTCTGGTTCCCTATATGAGGATCTGACACTTCAGGCCTCATAAGGCTCTGATGGTTCAGGCTTCTCGCGTAAGTATTAGGGTAGAAGTTGGCTTCGGTAACCGCTTTTTGGAGCCGGTGGAACCTATGTGTGCTTGGACTGCCGTGAGTCTCCTCGTTTGGTACCCTCTGAGCCTGCTTGGGGCGTGATTGTATGTCCCATAGTATGTTATACAGAGTGACCGACTGAAAGGGAACGTACAATTATGAATATAATAACTGTTCCCTGAAGGAGTGAACAAGGTATTGGCCCCGCGCCATCAGTGGGTTTGGTCTCGCCGAGACCAAGAGTGGTACTTAATTGAGGAAATGAACGCAAGCCTTGGTATTATAGCCAGGAAGGTGGGGCTTCCGAGGGCGGGCTCGGTGCTGCTGGGTGTGATTTCAGTTTTATTCAGGTGAATATGATTGGTCTTCACTTCCCATAGTATGTTAGACCTGGTTCCCTCCTTCAGGGAACAGTAGTTATATTCATAACCGTACATTTTGACTTCATAAAAACCTGTGTGGACCTCCAATAAAATCCACACCGATGGCTTCACACATTCACAGCTTCTCTGTTTGCTCAGAGGAATTTGCGGCTTCATGACCA
This sequence comes from Oncorhynchus nerka, assembly GCF_034236695.1. Lineage (NCBI taxonomy): Eukaryota > Metazoa > Chordata > Actinopteri > Salmoniformes > Salmonidae > Oncorhynchus > Oncorhynchus nerka. The sequence continues at coordinate 43,942,414 of NC_088399.1, forward strand.
AACCACAGGACCAGCTGTGAATATTTTATCCTGGACAGCTCACTTTCCAATGCTCTGGTGGACAAGGCAGTAGATTTGAATAACTCTGACAGCCACGGTTTTGGTGTATTTTTGGAGGTCGGACACAGGGGCGTTGGCCCGAACCCAGGGAGTTCCAGGAACAGAGGTGAGTCTGGAACATCCTTGATGAGCATGGGGTCTGTGGGTCTCTGAAGAGCCTCTTGCCTTGCTTGATCAAATGAATCAAATGGCTAGATGGCTATAAATAGAGGACATTTTTCTGCATTTAACTACATATATTAAAGCCTGGGCCAGCTCAAACTGAGTCTTGGACCTCTTCAGGATCTCCTGAGGACTCCAATTTTGGTTCAGCAGGTGTGTCAAACATTTGCCTTGGCCCTAACTAAGATGAAGGATGTGTTTATCAATTTAGAGAGAGAGAGAGAGAGAGAGAGAGCGAGCATGTGTCACTTCAGGCTCATTTGCTTTTTCTTCACACCTTTGATCCAAGCCGTGACAGAGGTGTGCAGATGTTTGTCTATGAAGAGCTATAAATCATTGTTCTAAAATTCCACATTGTTTTTCTCCATGCTTATGAAGTTATCCAAATACAGACGTTTAATATTGATGTATTGCTTTGACTCTCCCAAGTGTTGGAGGTTCAGATAATATATGATCCATGTCAAGCCTTTCTGAAAACATGCCATATTTGGCTCATCCAACCAAGGCTCTGAAGCTTTTAATAAGTAACAATTACTGTTGTGACCAGCGGAGCAGAGGCCTTAGCTAAGCTTTGGCTCCCTCTGGCCTTCCTGATCCGCTATCCCACAGGCAGGAGAAATGTGCTTGAAGTCTAAATGATCATATATTTGTTATTCTTGGACCCGTGACACTGGCGTGATTTTGTTGTCCCTGGAAGCACAAGCACAAGCGACTATTAGCCTTGATCACAGGCAATTACTGTGGATAGAACATGGCAAACATTAGTAACGACATTGGATCAAATGTACACCAGTATATTTGGTACTTGTGTCAGTAAACCCTTATAATAGCATTTCTCTACTAACAATGTTTTTGAAAAACTGTGAATTAGGCTGATTAAAGAGCCCAAGACTAACTGTTGCAGCCCTTTAGGAAAGACTGCTTTGGCTTCGGCTGTAATAATGTATTAGAACTCTGTGCAGTGTTCATTAGAAGTCAGTACTGATCCGCCTCCAAGTCGTTTGACTTTGAGTCTCAGCAGTGTCTCGGAGGTGTGAGTTTCTACATGGCTTGTGACACCGCAGAATACCTTGGCTGATGGAACAACCAGACTCTTCACACAGTGATAAATCTCCCCTCTACTGATAGTTTTTCTCTCAGTTTAGTCCTGCAACTCTAGATAAATAGAGACCATGCAGGGAATCAAAACACATGGACCATGTTTAAATTCTTAAAAACTGTTGATTGCAAGAGACTTACAAATTACAAAACGTTCTACATAATTTCCCAAAAGGGAGAATTTGCAAAGAGAAAGCATGTTTATGCAGCACTTGTTGCCAAAAGCAGTGACACGATGCATAACCTCTAAAAAGCTTTAAATTGTTGCCTTGGAGAATACACTCAGTGGCCAGTTTATTAAGTAAACCACCCCGTTGACGAAACTGGTTTGCTCCAACAGACAGTGAGTCTGGTGGCTGTGGCTTTCTATATAAAGCAGGCAGACAGGCATCGAAGCATTCAGTTACTGTTCGACTGAAAGTTAGAATTGTCAAAACAAGTGACCTAAGGGACTTTGAGCGTGGCATGATAGTCGGTGCCAGGCACACCGGTTCCAGCATCTCAGAAACGGCAGGCGCAGAACAACAGTGGTGTGCAGAATGGCATCTCGGAATGCACAACTCATCAGTCCTTGTCACAGATGGGCTATTGTAGCAGACGACCACACCAGGATCCACTTCTATCAGCTAAAAACAAGAAGAAGCGGCTCCAGTGGGCACGCGATCATCAACACTGGACAATTGAGGAGTTGAAAAACATTGCCTGGTCCGACGAACCTCGGTTTCTGTTGTGTCACGATTTGGCATAAGCAGCATGAGTCTATGGCCCCATCTTGCCTGGTATCAACGGTGCAGGTTAGTGGCGGTGGTGTAATGGTGTGGGGAATGTTTTCCTGGCACACGTTAGGTCCCTTGAAACCAATTGAACAACATTTCCATGCCTTAAAGAATTCAGGTTGTTCTGGAGGCAAAGGGGGGTCTGACCCAGTACTAGATGGGTGTACCTAATAGACTGGCCATTGAGTGTATGTAGTCCCCATGAAACATTCTGTTTAGTTTGAAATAGAGCTGGTATGTATCTGTACAAGGTCTGATTATCTCATTAAAGTCTTTGTCAAATTTTGTCAACTTTTTTGTGTCTCAGTGGTGATGATGAACCGTAGCTTCAGAACCACGGACAGCTCAGGCTATAGTCTTGCCTTTAATAGAACTATGAAAGTGTGAGACTTTCAAAATGTCACTCTTCTGTGAAAACGTTCTAACACTGTAATGTGATCAATAGTTTGAAGTCTTTTCACTAGTTCCCCACTAAACTTTGATGGTTTTAAGAAACTCCCGTGTAGTTGCAGGCTACACTAATATATAAACATAATATCTAATATTTAATCCTAATATCTAAACCTAACATGCCCTTTTTGTTTCAGTAGTTATGATTTATTCCTCCTTGTGCTACTGCAAACAGTACATTTAGTAAAACCTGGCAAAATAACTTTCTGCTTGCCCCTCTGTCCCTGAATCTGTGTTCTTTTTGTTGTTGCTGTTTTCTCCCAGGAATTGATCCACAAGCACAGTTCTGTAGTCCCTCACTAGAAAAAAATGGAATCTGAATCACTTTATAGAACTCAACAGCTAAACAAAAAAATATCAGTATTTGCACTCCAACATTGTGCTTCAATATTATTCATGCTACTTATGTAATAGAGTAATAGCTTAGCACATAGCACAAACAAAATGTGCTGTTTAGTTCTCTAAATGATTGTTTTTGCTACACTCTTCTAAGCTTGGGTAAAGATCATATTGATTTGATTCGAAAGCTGATGGATTCTGACCAGTTTTTTATTTAGCTAAAATGCATTTACTGATGAAAACAATTAAATTTAATATATCACATTGCACAACATTTGAGGATTTTGGTCACATTTCATGTTTATGGTTTATATTATGATATTCTGAAACTGTTATGCTTGAGATCATATTCCATCTGTCAGTGGTTAAGACAGACGGAGGCCTAAGTGGAACTTCAAACATATTAGAATATGAACATTATCATACACTTTACAGTAACATTGACTAACAGCACCTGATCAGCCATTGATGTGGTCAGTCCCGTGCGCATGTGTGTGTGTGTGTGTGTGCATGTCAATGTGTGTGTGAGTATATACAATGGGTCAGCAGAACCTAATGCATGTGTAGGTTAACGTGGTGTAAAGTACTTAAGTAAAAATACTTTAAAGTACTTTAAAGTGTATTTTTTGGGATATCTGTACTTCACAACTACACTACATTCCTTAAGAAAATAATGGTATTTTTACTCCATGCATTTTCCTTGACATCCAAGCCATTTCTTTATGGACCTTGCTTTGTGCACGGGGGGCATTGTCGTGCTGGAACAGGAAAGGCCCTTCCTCAAACTGCTGCCACAAAGTCGGAAGCACAGAATCGTCTAGAATGTCATTGTATGCTGTAGAGTTAAGATTTCCCTTCACTGTAACTAAGGGGCCTAGCACCAACCATGAAAAACAGGCCCCAGACTATTATTCCTTATCCACCAAACTTTACAGTTGGCATTGTGCATTCGGGAAGGTAGCATCTCCTGGCATCCGCCAAGCCCAAATTCGTAAATCGGACTGCCAGATGGTGAAGTGTGATTCATCACTCCAGACAAAGTGTTTCCACTGCTCTAGAGTTCAAAAGCGGCGAGCTTTACACCACTCCAGCCAACGCAATAGCCGAATTCACTCATTTCAAGGGGTGTCCATATACTTTGTATATCGGAAGTTTACATACACTTAGGTTGGAGTCATTAATCATTAAAACTAATTTTCAACCACTCCATACATTTCTTGTTAACTATCTACAGTTTGGCAAGTCGGTTAGGATCTACTTTGTGCATGACACAAGTAATTTTTCCAACAATTGTTAAAAGATTATTTCACTTATAATTCACTGTATCACAATTCCAGTGGCTCAGAAGTTTACATAGACTAAGTTGACTGTGCCTTTAAACAGCTTGAAAAATTCCAGAAAATGATGTCATGGCTATAGAAGCTTCTGATAGGCTAATTGACATTGTTTGAGTCAATTGGAGGTGTACCTGTGGATGTATTTCAAGGCCTACCTTCAAACCCAGTGCCTCTTTGCTTGACATCATGGGAAAATCAAAAGAAATCAGCCAAGTCCGGTTCATCCTTGGGAGCAATTTCCAAACGCCTGAAGGTACCACGTTCATCTGTACAAACAATAGTATGCAAGTACAAAAATCATGGGACCACGCAGCCGTCATACCGCTCAGGAAGGTTTGTGTTATGTTTGGGGGTTGAAAGGAGGAGGCTTGCAAGCCAAAGAACACCAAAGAACACCATCCCAACTGTGAAGCACGGGGGGCAGCATCATGTTGTGGGGGTTCTTTGCTACAGGAGGGACTGGTGCACATCATAAAATAGATGGCATCATGAGGGAGGAAAATGATGTGGATACAGTACTCTGCAAAGGTTTGACGTTTTCCTATTTTGTAGCATTACAACCTGTAATTTTATTAGATTTTTATTTGAATTTCATGTAATGGACATACACAAAATAGTCCAAATTGGTGAAGTGAAATGAAAAAAATAACTTATTTCAAAAAATTCCAAAAAATAAAAATCTGAAAAGTGGTGCGCGCATATGAATTCACCACCTTTGCTATGAAGCCCCTAAATAAGATCTGGTGAAACCAATTACCTTCAGAAGTCACCAAAAGTCACAGACCAGGCAAGGAGGGAATTAATCAGAGGCAAAAAAATAGACCAAAGATAACCCTGAAGGAGCTGCAAAGCTCCACAGCGTAGATGGGAGTATCTGTCCATAGGACCACTTCAAACCGTACACTCCACACAACTGGGCTTTACGGAAGAGTGGCCTGAAAAAAATAAGCAAACATGTTTGGTGTTTGCCAAAAGGCATGTGGGAGACTCCCCAAACATATGGAAGAAAGTACTCTGGTCAGATGAGACTAAAATTGAGCTTTTTGGCCATCAAGGAAAACACTATGTCTGGCGCAAACTCAACACCTGTCATCACACCGAGAACACCATCCTCACAGTGAAGTATCGTGGTGACAGCATCAAGCTGTGGGAAAAATTTCACCGGCCAGAACTGGGAAACCGGTCAGAATTGAAGGAATGATGGATGGCGCTAAATACAGGGAAATTCTTGAGGGAAACCTGTTTCAGTCTTCCAGAGATTTAAGACTGGGACAGAGGTTCACCTTCCAGCAGGACAATGACCCTAAGCTTACTAATAAAGCAACACTCGAGTGGTTTAAGAGGAAACATTTAAATGTCTTGAAATGGCCTAGTAAAAGCCCAGACCTCAAACCAATTGAGAATCTGTTGTATAACTTAAAGATTGCAGTACACCAGTGGAACCCATCCAACTTGAATGAGCTGAAGCAGTTTTGCCTTGAAGAATGGGCAGAAATCCCAGTGGCTAGATGTCCCAAGCTTATAGAGACATACCCCCAAGAGACATGCAGCTGTAATTGCTGCAAAAGATGGCTCTACAAAGTATTGACTTTGGGTTGGGGGGGGAGGTGAATAGTTATGCACGCTTAACTTTTCAGCTTGGTTGCAAATGGATCTTCCAAATGGACAATGACCCCAAGCATACTTCCAAAGTTGTGGCAAAATGGCTTAAGGGCAACAAGGTCAAGACATTGGAGCTGCCATCACAAAGCCCTGACCTCAATCCTACAGAAAATGTGTGGGCAGAACTGAAAAAAGTGTATGCGAGCAAGGAGGCCTACAAACCTAACTCAGTTATACCAGCTCTGTCAGGAGGAATGGGCCAAAATTCACCCAACTTACTGTGGGAAGCTTGTGGAAGGCTACCCGAAACGTTTGACCCAAGTTAAACAATTTAAAGGCAATGCTACCCATAACTAATTGAGTATATGTAAACTTCTGACCCACTGGGAATGTGATGAAAGAAATAAAAGCTGCAATACATAATTCACTCTACTATTATAATGACATTTCACATTTCTTGAAATAAAGTGGTGATCCTAACTGACCTAAGACAGGGAATTTTTACTAGGATTAAATGTCAGGAATTGTGAAAAACTGAGTTTAAATGTATTTGGCTAAGGTGTACGTAAACTTCAGACTTCAACTGGGTATTGCATTTTAATCAATCATATGATGATCAATTACTTTAATTTGAATACTACATTTCAACACTCCCATAAGGTGCTTGTTCATCTTCTGCCTGGTAACAGCAATTCCTCCTATTGGTTTCCCCTAGTCAGCCCACAGGATAGCTCTCCTGACAACTGGATAGCTCTCCTGAATGGTTTCATAACAAAACAAGTTTAACACATTTTAACCAAACACATGATTATCAAAAACTGTAATACTACATGTCAACACTCCCACTCTCTGCCCACTCTCTGCCACCCTCCACCATAGAGCAGCCTTCTAATTCCTACAAAAGTATTCTCTCTCTCTCTCTCTCTCTCTCTCTCTCTCTCTCTCTCTCTCTCTCTCTCTCTCTCATAAATGACTGAGGTCCATTCAGACAGTGTGCATGTCCTCATTAAAACACACATACACATACTTCACACATTAACATAAACACAATACAAACATACAGTACTATATATAGTAGGGCTGCAGATAATACCACCCACCCTCCACTAACACGGAACAGCACTCATATTGAATGTTACTAACAAAGCAGAAATCCTTCAACAGACTACACATCATCTCACTTCTATGGCTATAAAAAACTGCACTGCTTTCTTTCAGAAGGGGAGAGGCACATAATTGTAGCTTTGCTATCACAATGGATGAGAACAGAGTGAATTCCTAGCGCTCATGAAGCATTAAACCAACAGAAGGGCCATGCAATAATCTACCACAAAGGTCCGACGTGAAAAAGAAGTGTGCATGTCAACCAGTGTGAGATCACACTAACAAAGAACGGAAGAAGTGGTAGTGTGTGCTGCAGCTGCAGAAGGAATGAGCTAGAGTTGCCTATGGATGTCATCATCATTCATAATCAGAAACTTGCCAATGATGGATCCCATTTTACAATAAGTGTCTCAAATATCTGTGTATTTACAGTGTGGTAGTAAAATGCACATACTTCAGAAAGTATTCACAACTCTTCACTTTTTCAAAATTGTGTTGTGTTACAACCTGATTTTAAAATGAATTCATTTGACATTTTGTGTCTCTAATCTACACAAAGATCTACACCCCATAATGTCAAAGTGGAATTTTGTTAGTAGAGTTTTTTTTTATTAATCCAAAATGAAAAGCTGAAATGTCTTGAGTCAATAAGTATTCAACCCTTTTGTCATGGCCTCAATAAGTGCAGGAGTAAAGATATGCTTCACAAATCACATGGACTCATTCTGTGTTAACATGACTTTGAATGACTACCTCATTTCTGTACCCCACACATACAATGAATTATCTCTAAGATCCCTCAATCGAGTAGTGAATTTCAAGTACAGATTAAACCACAAACACCAGGGAGGTTTTTCAATGCCTCGCAAAGAAGGGCACCGATTGGTAGCATGGTGAAGTTATTAATTAGGCTTTAGATGGCGTATCAATATACCCAGTCACTATAAAGATACAGGCATCCTTCCTAACTCAGTTGCTGGAGAGGAAGGAAACTGCTCAGGGATTTCACCATGAGGCCAATGGTGATTTTAAAACAGTTACACAGTTTAATGGTTGTGATTTGAGAAAAATGAGGTTGGATCAACAATATTGTAGTTACTAACATAAATTACAGAATTAAAAGAAGGAAGCCTGTACAGAAAATATTTTATTCCTAAACATCAAGTAATACTGCAAAAAAATGTGTCAAAGAAATTAACTTTTTGACCTGAATACAAAGCGTTACGTTTGGGGCAAATCCAACACAACACATCACTGAGGACCACTCTTCATATTTTCAAGCATGGTGGTGTGCAAAGCTCTTAGAGACCTACCCAAAAAGATGTTTGTAACATGCATTGTCTCAGATACTTACGTATCTAATCAAGATATAATTACGTATCTAATATATTAGTGTTTATTTTTCATACATTATTTTATCAATGTTATAATTTTTCATCTTGTGAACATCGTTGACCACAAATGACCATTTTTTTTACAAAAGATCAAGGGGTGTAAATACTTTCTGAAGTGCAATTATAGTGTAAGTAAATATTTTTAAATAGTATTTGCTAAGAACAGTTATATTTGTTTGGGCATGTGCACTTTCAAGAATTTGTGAACACACAGTTGAGATAACTGACTAAACCATAATTATTGAGTGAGAAGAGGCTTAGCCACACTATGGCAAACACACAGTGGCAAATAAGTCCTCTTTTATGTGGCATAAACAGTACTATATCTGAATAACATTTCATAAGCTCATTCTAGCCTTCGTGATATGAATTACGTCAGTCTTTTCCTTCCTAAACGTGGAGTGGAACAGTCTCATAGTACACTGTTACTTTAAGTTCAGGCTCTGACTGGGCCACTCAAGGACATTCAGAGACTTGTCCCGAAGCCACTCCTGCGTTGTCTTGGTTGTGTGCTTAGGGTTGTTGTTGGAAGGTGAACCTTCGACCCCAGCCTGAGGTCCTGAGCGCTCTGGAGGATCTCTTTCTATTTTACTCAGTTCATCTTTCCCTCAATCCTGACTAGTCTCCCAGTCCCTGCTGCTGAAAAACATCCCCACAGCATGATGCTGCCACCAACATGCTTCACCGTAGGCATGGTGCCAGGTTTCCTCCAGACATGACACTTGGCATTCAAGCCAAAGAGTTCAATATTGGTTTCATCAGACCAGAGAATCTTGTTTCTAATGGTCTGATAGTCTTTTAGGTGTTTTTTGGCAAACACAAAGTGGGCTGTCATGTACCTTTTACTGAGGAGTGGAGTCTGGTGACTCTACCATAATGGCCTGATTGGTGGAGTTCTACAGAGATGGTTGTCCTTCTGGAAGGTTCTCCCATCTCCACAGAGGAACTCTGGAGCTCTGTCAGAGCAAACATTGAGTTCTTGGTCACCTCCCTGACCAAGGTCCTTCTCCACTGATTGCTCAGTTTAGCTGGGTGGCCAGCTTTAGCAAGGGACTTGGTGGTTCCAAACTTCTTCCATTTAAGAATGATGGAGGCCACTGTGTATTTGGGGACCTTCAATGCTGCAGACATCTTTTGGTACCCTTCCCCAGATCTGTGCCTCGACACAATCCTATCGGAGCTCTACGGATAATTGCTTCAACCTCATTGGTTTTTGCACTGACATGCATTATTAACTGTGGGACCTTATATGTGTGCCTTTCAAAATGATGTCAAATCATTTGAATTTACCACAGGAGGACTCCAATCAAGTTGTAGCAACATATCAAGGATGATTAATGGAAACAGGATGCACCTGAGCTCAATTTTGAGTCTCATTGCAAAGGGTCTGAATACTTATGTCAATAAGGTATTTCTGGTTTTGCTTTGTCATTAAGGGTATTGTGTGTAGATTGATTAGGACATTTTTTATTTAATCCATTTTAGAATAAGACTGTAACATAACAAAATGTGGTCTGAATACTTTCGGAATATATTGAATTTAAGAATCAAAAGTAAATGTAATTACTAAAATATACTTAAGTATTAAAAGTAAAAGTACAAGTATTAATTATTTCAAATTCCTTATATTAAGCAAACCAGGCGGCACAATCTTCTTGTTTTTTAAATTTATGGATTGTCAGGGGCACACTCCAACACCACTCCCAACACCATTTACAAATAAATAGAATAGAATTTAATAGAATAAAACGTTGTTGTCCATCCAGAATTTGACATTTTTATTTGGCATCACTTCCATTAATAGGATCACATACACATATATTCTCACATCATACACATCATACATTTAAACCAGTCAGTCCAACATGTTGCATACACTACAAACATAGAGGACATTAGTCCAACCACTGTCCCAACTGCACTGGATAGATAAGTACATATACTGATACAATTTACTTTACATTAGGGATGACCAGGGATGTTCTCTTGATAAGAGTGTGAATTGGACCTTTTTCCTGTCCTGCTAAGCATTCAAAATATAACGAGTACCTTTGGGTGTCAGGGAAAATGTTTTGAGTAAAAACGTACATCATTTTCATTATGAATGTAGTGAAGTAAAAGTTGTCAAATATATCAATTGTAAAGTGAAGTACAGATACTCAAAACAACTACGTAAGAAGTACTTTAAAGTATTTTTTTTACTTAACTCCATTATACAACTGAGTATACCCTAGTTCAACACCAACAATGAACTAAAATCATTCCAATCCTGATTAAAAGACAAAATGCAGTTTAACCATGCGGACAGCTCAGAGCTAACAGGCAGGCTGTTTTATAGATGGGTTGGTTGTTTAGCAACAAAACTGACGCGTGCGCAACTATGGGGCAAAACAGATGGGGTTGGCTAAGATGGACCACAACATTGTTTCCAAATTTTTATTGAAAACTGTAACGATGTATGCTGAGAGTCGGGAAGCAAGTTCAGGGAGTGAATGCATTTAAGAAATAAATGAACAAAACAAGAAACACAAACAGAAAACCGACATGAAACAGCAACAATGCGACTGGGGAAGAAACCAAAGGGAGTGACATATAAAGGGCAGGTAATCAAATCAAAACGAATCAAATTGTATTAGTCCCAAAAATACACCAGACCTTACAGACCTTAATGCTTACTTATGAGCCCCTAACCGACAGTGCAGTTTAAAAAAATATGGATAAGAATAATTGATAAAAGTAACAAGTAATTAAAGAGCAGCAGTAAAAATACCAATATATACAGGGGGGTGCCGGTGCAGAGTCAATATGCAGGTGCACCGGTTAGTTGAGGTAGTATGTACATGTAGGTAGAGTTAATTAAAGTGACTATGCATAGATGACAACAGAGAGTGGCAGTGGTGTGGAGAGGGGAGGAGGGGCAATGTGAGTAGTCTGGGTAGCCATTTGACTAGATGTTCAGGAGTCTATGGCTTGTGGATAGAAGCTATTTGGGGGTAGAAACGAAAACTTAAATACATTTGCACAAATGAGCACTTGTTGTCCCTCAAAATACATCGCTACAGTTGTTGGTTAGCTAGCTAGCGAATTGACATGAAATCAGTCAAAACATCGCAAAACAAGATCAGAGGTGTATCCTACAAAGCAGGTTTGAGGAGTTAGCGAGGTAACTTTGGTCAACTCTGAGTTCAACTCGGGTTAACCGGTCAAACATTTCTTTGGAAACGAATCCTTCATAACTATCCTGTTCCAGGGCAGGCTAACTCACGGCTAACTCTACTAACCCTGAATGAAATGACTGAGCCACGAGTTGAGGACCAATGAAATCAGAATCACTTCCTCTTGCAAAGATTGGGTCCTCATTCCTTTCATTTGATGAAGCCGACTAATTATATATTTTATGAATCAACTATTTTTTGTGTGTTAAAAATGTGTAATGTTAAAATATATCACCTTACACGTACGTCTAGTAATGACAGAATGTAACTTTTAATAGTCCATTTTAAACTTCACGCAGAGTAACACTTTCTATGATTTAATACAATTATTTTAACTATAGGAGTGGGAAAAAGGTGCTTGTGGTTGTGCATTGATAAGCACACCGAAGTCGGCATTAACGATAAGTAATAAAATAAATCTGGCACTAAGAGCCTATTTTACAGCATAGCCTGCTGATTTTTTTCATCCTTTTTCAGCACAAATTAAAATGTGGCACTGACTCGTCCATGGATTGATGTTTCCGCATTGTCTCAATGAAGAGTTTGGCGTTTGACTAGCCATGTGCGACATGCTTGCACAATTACCAGCCTGCTAGAGTTATCAGCAGGCTGATGAGCAATGTCCACCGTCTTAGTACAGAGAAGCCTGGGCTGGAATGTGAAGCTAGATCTAGCTTGCTTCATAGGATTCCCTCCAGGTTCTCTCTCTATATACAGGTCTGTCAGGCAGGGCTCCCAGCAGAGTGGGGTTCTGGGAGCTCTCCTCTTCAGGGCCGCATTGCGTCATAGCCAAACACCAGCGTGGACATCTGGCCTTGACATGATAGTTCCCTTTTATCACCTGCTCTATGCACACAAAAAACAAGTCTGGTTCCTCTCACACAGACGTAGGCTGCTCGGGCCTGTTCTGCTAATCACTGACTGACTGTGTGGAGGAAGATGAGCTCTTTAATGGGACCCAGCAGAGAGAGAGAGAGAGCCCTGGCTAAAGTTGAATGGAGCTGGAGCCCTCCCTCCCTCAGCAACACTGATGACCATTTCAATACTCACCACTTTTCTTTTCATCAAATGCAATGAAACAAAAGATTCTAGCCATTATGGAAATAATGGAACCTTATTACCTCATGTGAATTTCGGCTGCATTTCAATAGGAATCGGTTTGACTCACATAACGTCATAATAATATTAAGTTCAAGATGTTAACAATAGGAGTATTTGGATTGTCCATCTTCTGAACGTAAAAACAAGTGTGTATCATTTAGACAGAATGCTTTGGCTCTTACTGTTCATCAAAGGATTTGTTCGTTTTTAAGCAAAAGGCAAAAAATATATATAATATACAAGATCGTGTGTGAGTACAATTAAGGCACCTGTTGGTTGAAAAGATCATTTGAAATCATAGTTATTCTGCATGTAGTAAGTCTGGGGGTGGGAGAGTGTAAGATTAATATGGAGCTGTGAAATTACAAGACCTCTTACCGACCAATTTCTCATCTGAATAATGATATTAATCCTAAAAGTGCCAACGAGATACTTTTTTTTTTTTTTTACCTCAAATTGTTAATGATTGTAAAGAGACACTGTCTGTTAAGCAATAACACTTTTAATTTTATTAACCTTTTGTAGCACAGGTAAATGGTTTAAATTCCCCATTTATAGTCAGATTTGATCTTTTGAAATATACGTTTTTTTGTAACCTTTGAACAGATATTTTGATCAATTTCATCCATAGTTTGATATAAACTTGTTTCTGTTATTCATTCAAACTTTTAGGTTTCTGTGATACCCAGAGGCTGAGAAATTGGCGATTGAGCTAATCTGACATACTGGTAAAAAAACTAAAATGACAACAGATATGTGCAATATAGCAATAGCTGGTGCCATCAGACTTTTAGCTATAACTTTGGAACGACTAACGAAGCACTATTATACAGTACACAGACAGATGTTAATGTTCCGCTCTGAATGTCATATGGATCAACTGTTCAATTGTCTGATGTTTCTATTCATTTAATTGTTTGATGTATCCATCACCTCAGTTCCAATTGCATCTGAAAGATGGGACTCTCGATTTGGTTTAGAGACATTGACTGGAAGTTAAATATGTATTGAAATGTTTGAGTTATAGTGGCTGCCACACCCCCCAGGGCCAAATCTGAGGTTGGTCCATATCTATATCTTTTCATGGTACATACAGTGTATTCTAAAAGTTGTTAGACCCCTTTACTTTATCCACATTTTGTTATATTACAGCCTTATTCTAAAATGGATTGAATAAAACATCAACACAAAATACCCCATAATGACAAAGTGAAAACAGGTTTTTAGACATTTTTGCAAATGTACTAAACATAAAAAACAGAAATACCGTATTTACATAAGTACTCAGACCCTTTGCTATGAGACTCAAAATTGAGCTCAGGTGCATCCTGTTTCCATAGATCATCCTTGAGATGTTTCTACAACTTGGTTGGAATCCACCTGTGGTAAATTCAAGTTGATTGGACATGATATGGAAAGGCACACACCTGTCTATATAAGGTCCCACAGTTGACCGTGCATGTCAGAGTAAAAACCAAGCAATGAGGTCAAAGGAATAGTCTGTTGAGCTCCGAGAGGATTGGGTCGATGCACAGATCTGGGGAAAGGTTACAATATTTCTGCAGCATTGAAGGTCCCCAAGAACACAGTGGCCTCCATCATTCTTAAATGGAAGAAGTTTGGAACCACCAAGACTCTTCCTAAAGCTGGCCGCTGGCCAAACTGAGTAATCGGGGAGAAGGACCTTGGTCAGGGAGGTGACCAAGAACCCGATGGTCACTCTGACAGAGCTCCAGAGTTCCTCTGTGGAGATGGGAGAACCTTCCAGAAGGACAACCATCTCTGTAGAACTCCACCAATCAGGCTATTATGGCAGAGTCGCCAGACAGAAGCCACTCCTCAGTAAAAGGCACATGCCAGCCTACATGGGAATTTTCCAAAAGGTACCTAAAATACTCAGACCATGAGAAACTAGATTCTCTGATGAAACCAAGATTGAACTCTTTGGGCTGGATGCCATGCATCACGTCTGGAGGAAACCTGGCACCATGCCTACGGTGAAGCGTGGTGGTGGCAGCATCATGCTGTGGGGATGTTTTTCAGCAGCAGTGACTGGGAGACTAGTCAGGATTGAGAGAAAGATGAACAGAGCAAAGTACAGAGAGAACCTTGATGAAAACCTGCTCCAGAGTGCTCAGGACCTCAGACTGTGGTGAAGGTTCACCTTCCAACAACAACCCTAAGCACACAGCCAAGACAACGCAGGAGTGGCTTCGGGACAAGTCTCTGAATGTCCTTGAGTTGCCCAGCCAGAGCCCAGACTTGAACCCGATCTAACATCTCTGGAGAGACCTGAAAACAGCTGTGCAGCGACGCTCCCCATCCAACCTGACAGAGCTTGAGAGGATCTGCACAGAAGAATGGGAGAAACTCCTCAAATACAGGTGTGCCAAGCTTGTAGCATCATACCCATGAAGACTCAAGGCTGTAGACGCTGCCAAAGTACTGAGTGAAGGGTCTGAATACTTACATAAATGTGACGTTTGCCGTTTTAAAAAAAATATACACTATCATTCAAAAGTTTGGCATCACTTAGAAATGTCCTTGTTTTTGAAAGAAAAGCAGATTTTTTGTCCAATAAAATAAACATCAAATTGATCAGAAATACAGTGTAGACATTGTTAATGTTGCAAATTACTATTGTAGCTGGAATATCTACATTGGCGTACAGAGGCCCATTATCAGCAACCATCACTCCTGTGTTCCAATGGCGCGTTGTGTTAGCTAATCCAAGTTTATTATTTTAAAAGGCTAATTGATCATTAGAAAACCCTTTTACAATTATGTTAGCACAACTGAAAACTGTTGTACTGATTAAAGAAGCAATACATCTGTCCTTCTTTAGACTAGTTGAGTATCTGGAGCATCAGCATTTGTGAGATCAATTACAGTCTCAAAATGGCTAGAAACAAAGACTTTCTTCTGAAACTCGTCAGTCTAGTCTAGCTCTGAGAAATGAAGGCTATTCCATGCGAGAAATTTCCAAGAAACTGAAGACCTCGTACAACGCTGTGTACTTCTCCCTTAACAGAACAGCACAAACGGTCTCTAACCAGAACAGAAAGTGGACTGGGAGGCCTTGGTGCACAACCGAGCAAGAGGACAAGTGCATTAGAGTGTCTAGTTTGAGAAACAGACACCTCACAAGTCCTCAACTGGCAGTTTCATTAAATAGTACCCTTAAAACACCAGTCTCAACATTAACAGTGAAGAGGCGACGTTGGCCTTCTAGGCAAAGTTGCAAAGAAAAAGACATATCTCAGACGGGCCAATAAAAATAAAAGATTAAGATGGGCAAATGAACACAGACACTGGACAGAGAAACTCTGCCTAGAAGGCCAGCATCCCGGAGTCTCCTCTTCACTGTTGACGTTGAGACTGGTGTTTTGATGCTAATATTTAATGACGCTGTACTATTTAAATATCTGTTTTTTGCTTTGTCATTATGGGGTATTGTGTGTAGATTAATGAGGATTTTTTTTAAATGTTATTTTATAATAAGGCTGTAACATAACAAAATGCGGATAAAGTCAAAAGGGTCTGAATACTTTCCGAAAGCGCTGTACGTATAGCTACCTCTGTGCCAAATTTGGTGCTTTTACACAAAGTTTACTATTGAGTCCACATTTGCATACTAGTCCTCTAATATACAAAATAAATATAATGTTTCATTCCTCCATATTAATACAAAAATAATAGAAAATATTAAATGTTTTACCGCTGGAGCTTTTAGGGTTGAACTACACCTAGTTGAAGGAGAACTTGTAGGGTAATTTAGGTTTAAAAAGGCTTCTGAAGTTTCTAATGTCCACTTTCACATTTCAGACTTGACTTTCCGGTGTGAAAAATGCATCAACCCCTACAAAAATGTCCATTAATTATAATCATTCACATTTTCTGTTGCTGCATGATTACTTTCTTGCTTGTAGCAAACTGGCTCAAATTACGATCCTACATCTGTAATCCAATACATAATGGTCAAATCTTTCACAAGTGACATAATGTACACTGCAGTGATATAAAACAAACAGTATCATTGTTAGAAATGTTTTGTACCCATCCCCAAAAATAATTTTCTTGTTTTAGTTCCATCAGTTGATCTGGTCATAGCGAGATGCCTCAATGGTAAATGTAACCAGAGTCTACATATTGAAAAGCCTCCCATGGAAAATGTAAACCACATGCTTGCCACATATAAGTAGTAAACATCTTCTGGCCCCCTGCCCCCAATTTCAGCCATCACACAACACAAGCGTAGATAATAGCAATGATGACTTCCCAAAACACATTAATTGTATTTAATTCATTAGTAGGGCTTTGTAGCCCAATGTTATAAGAATGAGAACAGTTGGGTGGGTTTAATCACACAGTTTGAAGACTTAATTAATAAAAGCATAATGCAAACCTTCAATGTAATACTAGTAATATGTAATCATTTATTTTTCTATGACCCAACTGTCAAAATAAGTTGTGACGAGATTGTTACATTGCCTCATTATAAAGTAGAATTAGATAAGCCCTAGCATTTGCCTTTTTGATACCCCTGAAATATTGCATAATATCTGGGGGACACTGGATGATCCCTATTAGATGTTGGGGAAAACTTTGGGTCAAATGGGTCATATTAAAATCTGGGCTGTGTTATGAATCGATATGGACACTGAATTGTGTGATAGTAAATTAGAGTGAATCAGATGGGGACATAGCTGACAAACGTTCAGTCTGTGATCAGCATATCCTTGTGACTTCATGTTAGTGCATGAATATTCAGCTAAATTTGGAGTTATATTGTTAGAAAAAGGCGCGTAACCGATAAAGGGTCGTGGAGATGACATAAACGCTAATGGCAACAACGCTAATTTAGCACAATAGGTTACGATAAAGGGTGTGTTAAACAACATTTACGTGTGTTTACGCTCCACTACATCCCAAGCTAAATCCATGTGAACAGCTATCCATGCTTCAGACAGTGTCCTTAGATGACGGGTTTCACAGTCTGCTGTACTATTGCACAGCACCTCAACAACTACAGTGTAGGAACGAAAACAAAGACGGAAACTTTTCAGAAGCCTTTGAGTTGCACTTAATTGTCATTGTGATGTTCTTCTAATGGAAACCGCATATCGCTGGAGAATTCATCGGCAGAGCCTAATCCTGTCATCCCCGACTCCCCAGCTAGAGAAAAACACTGCTTCAGAGAGATGGAAACCAGGATAGCTGACCACAGTGTCACTCATGTTGTCTTTTCCCAGACTGGACGGGGACCAAAAACTGCTCAAAGTCAGCATTTTACAAAGGCACGGACGCCAATAGCAGCTAAAGCAGACATTTTTGCTTCTTCCCAATACACCTTCCCAGCCGAATCTGACACCACTTGTCACCCACAATGTCTCCAGTGTAGAGTGCTTCAGTCTACACGAGACCTACCAGTATCATCTAGAGTTTCAACAGCAATTGGTCGCCACTGAAGCAGAAACAAAATCGTAGTTGGTTGGATCGATTGGATTGCTCTCATCAGCAGAGGTCAGCAGACAGTCACTCCACTCTATAAAACATCATTTCTATAACCTACTCAGTTCCAAATCAGTGTGCTATTTAGAGCTATCCTATTGGACAGTTACATGGGGATGACCTTAGAAGTCCAACCAGAACCTTCAAGCCCAACCTCATGAGTCCGGTTCCTCTAAATCAGGTTCCTCTTCATGATTTAAAAAGCATCCTGTGACAAATGTGAATTTGAAAGCAAGTTTGGAATTGCCTGTTGTTGGCACAGATCACAAATGCTTCTGTTACTTCAGTGTGTGAGTGTATGCAGTTTTCTATAAGAGCGGGGGCTAAGCAGGATAAAGAAATATTTCATAAAGCCTCCTAAAGACTGCATTGCAACATGAGTTTGTTTGGAGAGAAAACAAGAGAATGAGACAGAGGAAAGGACTGCAAAGCTTTTTCAGGTCTCGCTCATTGGGTTCAATTTTCTTATCTCACCTCCTCTCTGGTTTCTTTCCAAAATCCAAGCTCCACTTCTCTCTTTTCTTCTGCAGACTCAAGTCTTTGCACTATGCATTCAAAACTCAAGCTTACTTTCGTTAACTCGGTTCTCTGATATTTTGAGTGAGATATCTCACATGTGGAATTCACCTGAATCTCATAAGCTTGAAGAACCAATTACACATCTGTCGGAGACAGACAGGTCGAGTGGCAAATGAGGTGAGCCGCTTCCCTCGTGATAAGGAGCCACTCATTTTCAAGAATGGCTAACTTCCTCACACTCTTACGAGTAGGGGAATGCGGTGAGTTCCCGCACTCATAATCTCAGAGAACCTTCTCTGTTGACGAGAGAGAGGCCTCCCCTTGCAGGGAGGTGCCCAGGACACAAAAGAGTTGGTTGCTCTTGCGCAAAGCTCCTGTTCTATCCAAGTATATACACACGTGTGTACTTGACACAAACGCTGGAGACGCTCTTCTTGTGTAGAAGTGAAGGGCGGCGGGTGGAAAGCCACAAGATCCAAGGAGAGACAATTGTAGTTGTCACTGACCTTAGGCAAAAAGGCAGGGTTGGGAAACAAGGAAACCTTGGAAAAGCCCAGTGCAAACTGTAGGCACGAATTGTGAACTGAAAGTTCATGCAGCTCAGTCACTCGCTTTGCAGACCTAAGGGCGACCAGTAAAGCAGGGCCGGAACCAGAACAAATCAGCTGGACGGGCATATGATTCCCACACATGCCTGTGTTTTTTTCACGGGACCTTCTATACGTTCACGCCCTTGCTCGTGCACAAATGTTTTTAAATGGGTTTTATAGTAAAGATATGTAATTTGACTGTAAAAATATATTACCTTAGGTATGAAAACAACCAGTCATCATCTTTTCATCTGATTATCAAACAAATCTCTTCATAGAGTTCCAAATTTGCTTACAATTTATCCCACCATTTCTACAAATCTGAATTTCAGTTTCAAAACGCGCATTTTCGTGGAACAGTTTCATTTCAATAATAAAATCATTGTTGGTTAATGACCAACTGGCTTAAGTGTCTTCACTGACATTTTCAACCTGTCCCCAACTGAGTCTGTAATACCAACATGTTTCAAGCAGACCACCATAGTCCCTGTGCCCAAGAACACTAAGGTAACCTGCCTAAATGACTATCGACCCGTAGCACTCACGTCTGTAGCCATGAAGTGCTTTGAAAGGCTGGTCATGGCTCACAGCACCATTATCCCAGAAACCCTAGACCCACTCCAATTTGCAAATCGCTCCAACAGATCCACAGATGATGCAATCTCTATTGCACTCCACACTGCCCTTTCCCACCTGGACAAAAGGAACACCTATGTGAGAATGCTATTTATTGACTACAGCTCAGCGTTCAACACCATAGTGCCCTCAAAGCTCATCACTAAGCTAAGGACTATAAGAATATTTTGAAGATAAATACACAACGCAGAGGACGAGAGGACTAGAATTAACGATCAATAGGAGTTGGTTTTCATTTCAACATCTGTTTAGAATCTGTGGGGTGTCAGTCCTGGACTCAGAGCTACGTGTGACATGTTTTCATTGGTCTGTACTGTACATTGAGTCTGGAGCAGGACAGTTGTTATTTGGCCATTGGCCCAGTTGTACTGCAAGGACTTCTGATTGATCATCCCCAGGCTAGGGAGGGGGTTATAAATAGCATCCTGTGTCTTTGTTCTGTGGAGAAAAGCTGAGAACAGGAGAGACTGAACATCTACCTCGCAGCATAACACCTATGATTTGTCCTTCTCAAATGGTTCTATTTTTCTCCCCCTGATTTTCTTTGGAGTTTGTGTTATTGAAGAATAACATCAACTACTAACATGACCCTGGGACTAAACACCTCCCTCTGCAACTGGATACTGGAATTCCTGACGGGCCGCCCCCAGGTGGTAAGGGTAGGTAACATCACATCAGCCGCGCTGATCTTCAACACGGGGTCCCCTCAGGGGTGCGTGCTCAGTCCCCTTCTGTACTTCCTGTTCACCAATGACTGCATGGCCAGGCACGACTCCAACACCATCATTAAGTGTGCAGATGACAGAACAGCCTGATCACCGACAACAATGAGACAGCTTATAGGGAGGAGGTTAGAGACCTGGCCGTGTGGTGCCAAGACAACACCGTCTCCCTCAATGTGAACAAGACAAGGGAGATGATTGTGGTTTACAGGAAAAGGAGGACCGAGTACGCCCCCATTTTCATCGACAGGGCTGTAGTGGAACAGGTTGAGAGCTTCCAGTTCCTTGGTGTCCACATCAACAACAAACTATCATGATCCAAACACATCAAGACAGTCGTGAAGAGGGCACGACAAAGCCTCAGGAGACTGAAAAGATTTGGCATGTGTCCTCAGATCCTCAAAAAGTTCTACAGCTGCACCATCGAGCGCATCCTGACTGGTTGCATCACTACCTGGTATGGCAACTACTCAACTTCTGACCTCAAGGCACTACAGAGGGTAGTGCGTACGGCCCAGTACATCACTGGGGCCAAGCGTCCTGCCATCCAGGACCTCTATACCAGGTGGTGTCAGAGGAAGGCCCGAAAAATTGTCAAGACTCCAGCCACCCTTGTCATGGACTGTTCTCTCTGCTACCACACGTCAAGCGGTCCGAAATACTTCTTAACAGCTTCTACCCACAAGCCATAAGATGCCTGAACAGCTAATCAAATGGCTACCCAGACTATTTGCACCCCCCCCCCCCTTTCACGCTGCTGCTACTCTCTGTTTATTATCTCTGTATAGTCACTTTAACTCTACCTACATGTACATATTACTTCAATTACAATGACTAACCGGTGCTCCCGCTACTGCATTTACAGTAGCCTCGCTATTGTTATTTTACTGCTGCTCTATATAATTTTTTACTTTTATTATTATTATTTAAAAAAATCTATTTTTAATGTTATTTTTCTTAAAATTGCAATGTTAGTTAAGGGCTTGTATTTGGCGCATGTGACAAATAACCTTTGACTTGATTTGATTTAATCGTAAAAATTGAAATTCACATTTTTTTAATCTAAAAGTACAAATTCAACTAGAGCACCAGCCTTTGCTATATGGACACATTGATACACCCTGATCCATTGGCGGCTAAACAAATGAGTGCATGCATAGAACTCATAGAGATAGCCTATAGGCCAACACAGGAGTAGGCCTATTACTTCCATTGTCAACTAAGTAAAAATACATAAAGCCGACAAATGAAAACCGTAGAAAATATCCAGATGAAAATCGCATTCATCTCTCTACTCCCCTTTCTATCTGTCTTGACTTGAACTATTGCTAATGAAGTGCAACATTGTTCAAATCTATCAAATGGGTCAGGACCAAAGCTGTCGCTAGTGAACTTGCAACATTGTATCAACTAGCCTATTACTGGCCTTCAGAGTTTCCAGCTCCCTCAACGTTAACGTTACATTGTAGAATAATAGTGAAGACATCAAACTATGAAATAACACATACTGTATGGAATCATGTAGTAACCAAAAAAAAGTGTAACAAAATAGCCACTCTCTGCCTTGATGACAGCTTTGCACACTCTTGGCATTCTCTCAACCAGCTTCACCTGGAATCCTTTTCCAACAGTCTTGAAGGTGTTCCCACATGTGCTTAGCACTTGTTGGCTGCTTTTCCTTCACTCTGCAGTCCAATTCATCCCAAACAATCTCAATTGGGTTGAGGTTGGGTGATTGTGGAGGCCAGGTCATTTGAGGCAGCACTCCATCCCTCTACTTCTTGGTCAAATAGACCTCACACAGCCTGGAGGTGTGTTTTGGGTCATTGTCCAGTTGAAAAACAAATGATAATCCCACTAAGCGCAAACCAGATTGGATGGCATTATAGCTTCAGAATGCTGTGGTAGCCATGCTGGTTAAGTGTGCCTTGAATTCCAAATAAATCGCTGACAGTGTCACCAGCAAAGCATCCCCACACCATCACACCTCCTCCTCGCTTTTTACGATGGGAACCACACATGCGGAGATCATCCATTCACCTACTATGCGTCTCACAAAAACACGGCGTTTGAACCAAAAATCTCAAATTTGGACTCCACAGACCAAAGGACAGATTTCCAGATTTGCTGCACAAATTGCGGGCTTCCCAAATAGAAACGACCCACATCTATTTTTTTTCGCAGCTAATGATCCTCTGTGGCTAAGTCATGCTCTCTGGTGAGGTATGATTTTATTTATTTCTGTACAGACAGGAGTAAATACACTGAGTGTACAAAACATCATGCTCTTTCCATGACGTAAACTGAATTCAGGTGAAAGCTATGATCCCTTATTGATGTCACTTGATGAATCCACTTCAGTCAGTGTAGATGAAGGTGAAGAGACAGGTTAAATGGATTTTTAATCCTTGAGGCAACTGAGATAGGGACTGTGTATGTGTGCCATTCAGAAGGTGAATGGCCAAGACAAAATATTTAAGTGCTTTTGAACGGGGTACGGTAGTACTCTTTTTGACCAGACAGCATCAGATACATGGGCTCCACATACAGTGGCTTGCGAAAGTATTCACGCCCCTTGGCATTTTTCCTATTTTGTTGCCTTACAACCTGAAATTAAAATGGATTTTGGGGGGGGGGTTGTATCATTTGATTTACACAACATGCCTACCACTTTGAAGATGCAAAAAACAAACAAGAAATAAGACAAAGAAAATGGAAAACTTGAGCTTGCATAACTATTCAACTATTCATAACCTCTGTCCCAGTCTCAAATCTCTGGAAGATTGAAACAGGTTTCCCTCAAGAATTTCCCTGTATTTAGAGCCATCCACTATTCCTTCAATTCTGACTAGTTTCCCAGTCCCTGTCGATGAAAAACATTCCCAAGGCATGACGCTGCCTCCACCATACTTCACTGTAGGGATGACATACCTGATACCTAAGTATAATAGATTCATTTAAAAAGGCAGGTACATTTATTTTGAGGTTCCTTGAGAATTTGGATGATTTGAATGGTCTGTTCTTTTAGTTAATGTTTTTATGGATCTGCAGGTCTACAAGTTTGTGTCTCTGTGGATATGTCTTTTCTCTGTGAATTTTCTCTGTGGATGTATTTTCTCACCTCCACTCATTTGTGGTTTGATAAGATGTCTCCAGCTGCGTCTCAGAGCAGTCTCAGAGCTCCAGGTCCATCTCTGCGCCTCTAATCTGCCTGAAGCCTCCCACCCCCCCTCACTTTTACAAGAAAAGCACACTCAGCCAGATGTACACAATACCAATTAAGTTTATCTTACCTTTGCCAGCCTGGCTTTAATGGACGTCCTCAATTATGAGTAGAAAAAAAGAGTCAATGGCGGTGTAGGGTCTAACATCAAAA
Organism: Oncorhynchus nerka; assembly: GCF_034236695.1. NCBI lineage: Eukaryota > Metazoa > Chordata > Actinopteri > Salmoniformes > Salmonidae > Oncorhynchus > Oncorhynchus nerka. The sequence goes on from NC_088399.1 coordinate 43,966,406, forward strand.
CCAAAGACCGCTGAAGGGAAAAGAGTCTGATAAGAGTCTAAACTGAGAGGAACAGAGGTTAAGGCCAAGGCCTTTAATATACCCAATAATTAGCTTTTTAAATCTCAAGTAAAAGTTGTTAATTCCCAGGTAGAAAGTTTATAATTCTATGTGAAGAACTACCCAATGTAACCCAGAGCAAATCCTATCAGAAGTTCATATTATGTATCCTGGCACAGTCATCCTAGGCGTATGAAACTTGGCATACCCTTAATCGAGTTTATCTCTTCTCCCCTGTGCCCTGGCAGTAACCTGGTATGTGTACTCGTAAGTGTGTCGTATGGGTTTGCGTAGGCAACGGATTGCTGATTAAGCAAGCAAATGAGTAGACCTAAGCCTCATTCATTACTGTCTAAACATTCTGACTCCAGGAGTTGATTGAATTACCCCGCAGTTGTCAAATATATTTAACAAGATGGTAGAGCAGTAACCAGAACAGCTTGTCTTTTTTTTATATAAAGAAATAATGAGACTTATAGGCCATTATCAGTTCATTTAACAGGAAATTAACAGTTGTTTTCTCAAAAGGCCAATATGAGCTTTTACATTCAATTTGTTTTGAGTAATTGTGGTTTTGAAGTTACAATCCTCCAGAGCACTAAGAGGGCCAAAAGTCTCATTTGAGATCCAGCAGTTAAGGTCAATGTTTCTCTTGTGATACTTTATGGCACCATATGGCAAAACATTATTCATTAATAAGTAGAAACTAAAGAAAATGCCTGGCAGACTATCAGAGTGTATACTGTATATATGTAGATGCAGGGCTTGGCTACTGTCATGGTTAATGATAAATTGTATGTATAAGTGAGCCAAACACTAGTCATGACCGAAGCCCAAAGTTGTATTCAGTAATATCAAGTAATACAGTACATTACACTAAAGAGCAATACAATACATCTATGAAAAATAAGAAATATTTCATCAAAGGTTTTTGGCAATGCTGTCCCAATGCATGTCATGTTCATTCAAACTATATTCCCAGAGAGATACTGTAACAGGGCAAGCAAGAAGCAACTGTAGTAGTTCAACTGTCAAATAGTCCTTTGGTCTTCAGTCTATTTCACATTCACACACGTGACATTCGGCACTTGCTATCTCTGCAACATTATGTATCTTTTTTTTAGTTAAAACAGCATCCCATAAATATTATTTGAATTTTCCCTCAAGGGCATATTCCAATAACATTCTCACTAATAGAATGACTGGTTAAATTGTTGCCCTTTTAAGTGATGGACAAAGTGAGTTTCTGTTCATTCATTTCATTGCACATTTCTCAGGTTTCCAGGCTGGTGGTGAATGCCAACAGGAACTCAACACATCTACCACACTAGTCTAGCTCAGGGCAGACTCTGCTGCTGAGGAATTAATGCAAGCATTCGGCACATTCCTTTGTTTCAGAAACACATAAAATTGGGTGGTTCAGTAATCTCAGGTCTCCATTATTTCCAAACCCAGATGAAATTGGGTCCAAGCCCAGATGAAATTCATTTTTTGCTCATGAAAAGAGAGAGAGAAACCACTGTCAATGGATGTTGCTGAATCCATCATCCCTTTAAAAGTTCAGGCTACGCTTTTCACATTAGCAGTCTTACATATCTGCATGCAAATATTGCTCAACAACTACCAATTTATGCATACCTTTATGTGATTTTGTGTGGTTGAATTTTGATCTTGTAAAGGTGTTTGGTGGTAAAGTTGTGTGTTAAAATACCTATTTAAACAGGAGGAATCAGGAATCTTACAGGTAGGCAGCAATTACTCCGTCAGAGGCTGACCGGGTAGTTTTGTAGCTGACAGACTAGTGGAAAACAAGAACACCTTTTAAAAAAAGGTATGGTTTAATTACCCACGTGGGAATCACTTGCTTAGTGACCAAGTCATTACACGAGAGGGAAGAAGAGGGGGAAGAAGTAGTCATGGACACATGTCTTTCCTGTCTGGGAAGACGGGACATGGTACAGTACAACGTAAACTGGGGAGAACCTGTTAGCAGTTACACAAATTTGTTGTGCTCTGTGTTTTGTAGGTCAACATGTCCTCCTCCTCCTCCTCCCCATTAATTGGTGTCTCGGTCTATCACGCGAGGAGAGGACGAGGAGCAGCCTAGCACAGCTGGTTCTGATTAGAACTGGGCCAGGGGGACACAGACAGAGAGGAGAGGAAGTTGGTACGGGTATCTCCTGTTGGAACAGGTTATTTGAGCCCATTGGTGGTACAGTATACCTTGGCACCGTTTTATTATCTTACTACCCATTACACTAGGATGGCAGGACTTTACGTCTCAAAATCCACTCATACTGTCAATCAACCATTAAACAACCCAAAAGGCTAACAAAGGGTTTGGTTGTCCAACCTGGGAGATAACGTCTCATCAGATAAAGTCACTTATTCCATTGTCTGTCCAAGAAGCACATCCCTTTCTACAGTATGTTGTCATTGAAATGGACATTTCTACTATTTCCACATGTCCCAGACCAGGCTTGACCAGAGGGCCAAGTCCATGTCTCAATGACTCATCACAGGGAGAGAGGATTTACATGAGGACTGATTCCCCCCCTTGTGTACACCCCACTTGTATTTTAGTGAGCAGTGTCAAGTGGTGTTTGTGGATAATCAAGGGTGTAGTAATTTAGGGTTAATGTGTAATATCGGTTCTCTTGATGACCCAACTCACAGGACTGCTACATATACAGATGTATACAATGTATACAGAATTTAGACACATCATTTAAAGGATCAATATGTAAGTACTCAAAAGAAAATGGATCACATTTGTACTGTAACTATGTTATTACAATGTTTTTACAGACTATATATTTAATCACTTCAAGTACACGATTTTGGTGCCACCTAATATAAAGGGGCATCCAGCAGGGTAAACCACATTGTTGTTGACGTTGAAATAATGAATTGTTTGTTTCAGCTTCATTTTACTGAATTTAGTCATGGATAACATATTAGTGTATATAGACCTATATGTAACTACACAGTACACATTGTCTTAATTTGTTGTGGTCTTGCATCTTTGCTACGTTGTTGTTATCTGGTTGCTGCATTTCAGCCCTGAACCCGCAGGTTATGGAAAGCCTGGCATAGTTGGCAACAACACCCAAATGTGTAAAGCACCTGCTAGTTTATGTTGCGCAAAACCCAGACTGTAAAACACACAAACAAATAATGTAGTAATCACCTTTCAATCAGTCTCAAAGAGATGACGTCAACCACACACCCGCAGTTTGACTGCTTTCATACTTGGCCACCCAACAATCAGGGGCTAAGAGTACGGAGTACAAATAAAGCTTTTTGTTCCTGGCCCAAAAAGCAATGGGGCTGGGGTGAAATAACTCACACACTTCACGTTCTGTCAAGCCGTAAACAACAGATCGTTGAAAAGAGTTATAAAGATTTATCAATAATTGATCGCTTGTCTCTGGAATAAACAAAAATACATCAAGTTGATCTTTATCTCTGTAAAACGACCTTTTAGACAAGTAACTGTGACCTGAGTAGAGAATAGGTTTATACAGGGAGAGCAACCCAACCTCAAAGCTACAGTTCCTCACCCACCCCAGTCTCTTCATTCAGCCAGCCCACAAAGACTATGGCCCAAGATGGGGAGAAAATTAGTAAATGTATTGCTTCCAAATGAATGTAGGACACAATATATCAACAGAAACTTCTGGCGGAGTAGTTTCCATTGGTTTCTTGGGGGGGGGGGGCTAATCCTTTTAAGTTACTAGACTGACGACCACATAGACTGCCATTAAGAGCCTTCAAGGGAGATGCACTCTATTCAAGTAAAAATAGTGTTATTGTAGGAAATACACCAAAATATACATTTGACATTTTAGTCATTTAGCAGATGCTCTTATCCAGAGTGATTTACAGTTAGTTCATTCATCTTAAGATAGCTAGGTGGGACAACCACATATAACAGGCATAGAAAGTAAATTTTTCATTAATAAAGTGGCTATCAGTAGGGGGGATGGTCGAGGTGAGGATTATTTAAGATACTGTTTGAAGAGGTAGGGTTTCAGATGTTTTCGGAAGATGGGCAGGGACTCTTCTGCTCTAGCTTCAGGGGGAAGCTGGTTCCACCATTGTGGTGCCAGGACAGAGAAGAGCGTGGACAGGGCTGAGCGGGAGCTGCCCTCCCGTAGGGTTGGGAGGGCCAAGAGACCTGAGGTGGCAGAAAGGAGTGCACAGGTAGGGGTGTAGGGTTTGAGTATAGCTTGAAAATAGGGAGGGGCAGTTCCTCTTGCTGCTCCGTAGGTAAGCACCATGGTCTTGCAGTGGATGCGCGCTTCGACTGGAAGCCAGTGGAGAGAGCGGAGGAGCGGGGTGACGTGAGAGAACTTGGGAAGATTGAAAACCAGGCAGGCTTCAGCATTCTGGATAAGTTGCAGGGGTTTGATGGCACCAGCAAAGAGCCCAGCCAACAGCGAGATGCAGTAGGAAAAAAATACAAAACATTAACAAAATTACATACTTTCATCCTCATAAAAGCTGATTTATACTAATGCATTATTTTGTGAGTGGAAAATGGAAAATTACCGGATGAACGGCAACCTGCATCACAAGTATCTACTCTGTTTGGCAAAGTGTGAGGCTTCAATGTGTCATGCTTCATAGCAGGTTTATGCAAGACATCACACCCTTGATGAACCATGAGTTGCCAAAAGCTGCTATACATTTTTATGTCAAACTCTTAAGTCATCTTTATGATAACTGTATTGACTTGGCATCATGAATGAACACTGATACCAAATGTTACAGATATAGCCTTGGTGGAAAGTAAGACATACAATCATCATGTCGACACGTGTTCAGCTTAACATTTGACAAACTCACATCTCCTGTTTGTGTTGGATTGGATTTTTCTGATGGAATGAGAAAAATGGCCTCCCACATGGCTGGATCTACCCTTTTCACCACAAATGGGTGGCATGACCAGCAGAGGAGAAACGCATCTCCTCAGAGAGAGATGAAATAATGTTCGCACAGAGGGGAAAAAAACACAATCGACTTCCAAAGAATGAGCAGCAAAAACAGGCTAGCTGTATAATATGTGACCTGGAAAGTACCCTTCAAACAAAGGGCTTTTACAAAAGACCAGGCACCGAAAGTATTGAAAGATATTTTAAACATATCGCTACTTTTCCAGCTCAACAACCACACGATAACACCAACTGTTGATTTTTTTAGGCAAGACATAACTTAATACATTTAATACCGAGTAGTAAAATTAGAATGTGTCTAGGAATATCCTTGGCCCTTTCCTAATCCCAGAAAATAGCCAATGGTAATACTTCTTACACCTCAAGCCACCGTAAACCATGTTATTTCATATGGGTATTTATTGATGGGAGGGAAGGGGTATTACATCAAGTTCGAGTCACAACTGAAACAAAGCGAGCCAAGGAAAACCACACACAATGGAATCTCTAGTATGTTTGTTTTGTTTCATTCCAGGCCCTCAGGAACAGAACTGACAGAACATTGTGGAACAGGAGCTGAGCGCTGCCCAGCAAAAAGACATGGCTGCCTGCGGTCACTGGAGGTAGAGCAGAAATAAGATGTGGCTCCCCGCATCAAAACAGACAGTGTGGTAATGCTAGACTTGAAGCAACAAATTGGTCTCTTCATCCCACTCTACTCTATACAGCAGACAGAGGGAGGTACTGGTGGTCCTGCGTCTCTATCGTTAGGATGCTTAATTATTGTGACTTGTATGAGTTGTAGGAGTTAGAGCACACTCTCAAGTAGCAAGTGACTGGTTATTAGAATATTATTACAAACCCCAGGAGCAGGCGAAGGAGCTGATTACTGGCTCATGTGGGAGGCACAATTTACCAGGAATGTAGAGAGGCGGAATGGGAATGAACTGCTTGGAAGTAGCGTGGCACATTGGGTAATTACCTGGTCCAAAAAGGAACTGAACGGAGCACTCTCAGATCATATCCCAATCTTGTTTAGATTTCTGTCCCCATTAAGTTCGGGAGAAATTAGCCAAAACCTTGCCATTATTTATTCCAAGATTTACTTTGTTCATTTAAAAGGGTCACCGACTTCCACCTAGTGTGGTCCTGCACCCCCCACAGTGACAGGAAAGGGAGAACATTGAGACCAATCAGACCACAAGGAATGTCTAATATGGAGTCTTTCAAAGAGCCAACAAAATATTATTGAATAAAATATTGCTTATTTTCTTTATGCTGTATAATTCTACTGGAAAATGTATTTAACTTGAGTCATTGTACAGTATATCTCACCTTCGCTCAAATGTCCCCTACCTGACACACACAGGCACACACACACACACACACACACACACACACACACACACACACACACACACACACACACACACACACACACACACACACGTACACACACACACACACACACACACACACACACACACACACACCTACCAACACACAAACACACACACACCACTCCTGTGCCACAGAGATGCAGGGGGAGAGAGGCAAGGCTGCTGGGCTCCTTTAATTTGCTATTGTTTGTACATTTGCAAGACGTGTAAATGATGAAGGAAGCAGGTGGCCCTGATCATCTGGTCTGCAGCTGTGGCTTTATGACTCACTTATACCTTGACCAAGCTCTAGCTACATCACACACACACACACACACACACACACACACACACACACACACACACACACACACACACACACACACACACACACACACAGCGATGTGTCCACTAAGTCAATCCTGAGTCAAAAGAGAGAGAGAGAGAGAGAGACAGCTGGAAGGGCACTTGCCCTCTGGGGCTTTGTAAAGTCCTCTAGAGCTAAAGCACTTTTTCCTTTCATTTGACTTTGATTCCTGGAACCCTAAACATGGATACTTTACTGACAACAAGTTGGGCAACAACTCAACCTCGCTGCATTCAATGAAATAACAATCTACAACACTAACATTCTCTGCTGAGTCTTTCCGAATTAGAGATCTTTACTTTCCTGGATTTGAATCAGATTTTGATAAGATACAATCAATGATTGTTCCTGAGATCAGAAAGGTATATCAATACCTATGCCACATGCCAAAGTAAGCTTACATTTAAAGTAAGCATGCTATGACTAAACATGTAGGCGGTACACATTATAGATAGCTTTGCAACGTCCAAACACATGCCAAATGACTGGGTTAATATAACAAATCTGTCACATTTACAATTGGTTACAACATCCTGAGTGATAGGACGCTTGACCAATCAAGGGACTTCCTGGGTCTTTCTTCACACTTCAAACAAAATCATTTGTAGCACCAGACCAGAGCCAGTTTGCTGCGTCAGATGTTTTACGGGAAAGAAGGCCTGAGTGCTTCATTAAAACAGCCCTCTCACACTCCTGTGAAGGTCTTTCTTGCCCATTTATTCTTTATTTTTCCATTCTTCATGGCTTATTGGGATTCCTTCTTTGGCATTTGTGTTTTGGCTGTACCGTTATGGTCATTTCTTCTTAACTGCTCATAAATTCATTTGATTTCACCGAAGGTATTTTGCCAGTGTGAGCTAACTGGCTGAATAAAATGTGCTATGTTGGCCATACAAAGACCATCAAGTGTTAAATGTCGAACAGGAAGTTGTGCCAAAGCATATGTGTTTGACGGGTGAACGACAGCCAATAACCTAACTAAGACATGACGAAACCTGAAATATGGATACATTAGCATACAACTGGCCTACTATTCTTTATTGTTAGAAATCACTTCTAACACCCACTGACCAGTGCACTGCCAAATGACCTTAACGATGAGCTCACAGTAGGTTTCCCCTGCGGAACCATTTCCACCATGGGGGATGATATGGCGGAATCAATGCAGTGTATCTTTGGCCAGTTCTACTCTGGATGACAGATGTTCAGCAGCTCATGGAGGTTCAGAGAGAACGCTGTAATCTTGCATCTTTGGCTTTCCCCAATTGATATGTTTACCCTGCCTAGACTGTGATGGGCATGTAGCTGATAGGAGTCCAAACAAAAATTCACCCACGCAACATGGTGAATACAATCAATATATCCTAATAGGTAGATAAAGGTCACATGGACTAGAAAAGGGTGCTCAATAAAATGTTGGACTTAATATGTATGTAAAGAGTGCCCACTGCCCAATTCAATCAAAACGTGTCACGCCCTGACCTTAGAGATCCTTTTTATTCTCTATGTTTGGTTATGTCAGGGTGTGACTCGGGTGGGAAAGTCTATGTTTTCTATTTATTTGTTTTTGGCCATGTGTGTGGTTCCCAATCAGAGGCAGCTGTCTTTTGTTGTCTCTGATTGGGGATCACATATAAGTTGTCATTTTCCTTTTGGGTTTTGTGAGGATCTTGTTTTCTGTTTAGTGTCTGTACCTGACAGAACTGTGCGCTTTCGTTTTCGCGTTTGTTATTTTTGTTTGAGTGTTTTTGAATAAAGTATCATGAACCCTTTCCACGCTGCACTTTGGTCCACTCTTCCTTCTACCAACGAGAGCCGTTACAAAACGGGTGATCAGGTTACTGGAATAAGTCAAAAACAATATTATTCACGTGCTAAGTGACTGTAGCTTGTTTGAATTCCTGATATCAAATCAAACAATGTTTACTGTATGAAAAATAAGAAACTCAGCTGCATAATTATTCAAATATTCTTCTGTTGAAATAGGATGCTGTTTATGACGCATGCATGGAACTCAGTTCCCACTATTTATGGTGATTCATATTGGAATTCAAACCACAACTAATGACACTCCGAACGACACCGATGACAATTAAAATTCTCAAAATACTTGCTGAATGTGATGTCAGTGTGAGGCATACATACTTTAAGGCACTTGAAGTTGTACAAATACTGCACAAGAGCTCAAATATCACATCAATCACGTTAGCATAATTAACACAATTCAAGTTAAAACTGGGAATATTGGGGGATTTGATATCCCCCCATGCCAAACACCTCTGGATGGGACAAGACTGAACATGTTCCTGCTGCTGAGACTAGTAGTACGGTTCAGGCCCTCACTCCCCCACACACGAGTACTAATCTATGGCCAAAACGTTAACTCAATTTGTCAGTGTTATCTTCATGTCAACAGTTCCCCTCAAATATTTATAATAGGCCCTGTGCTCAGACGACCAGTGAGAGCAGGATGAATCTAAGAATGTTAACATGTAGGGCCTAGTTTTTCCACAGGCTGCTAGTCTAGTACTGGGAAACGGTAGTCACGCCCCAAACAACATGTTTTATAAGACAGGCCTCTTCAGGAGAGAATGAGTCATGCTAATTTATAAAACGACTCATATCATACATCTGTGATTATTACCCTATATAGATATAACATAATTCATACCATATATCAGAACCACTCACAGCTGCACTGAAGTTGGGAGATGAGACAAATGCATGAATGAGATGAGCAGTGAGTTGGAGCTAGCTGTCACACAGACTGTCCCACTGATGGACAGTTCCTGTGGGGTTGGTGACCCTGTAATCTATGGAACAGTGCAGCCATGGCCCTAACGCATCACAAAGGTATCCTTTATTAGTCGAAGATCTGCAGCAGTAGCAAACCCAGGGAAACCACAAATGTAAACAGAGCAGCACTTTCTGCATTACACACACACACACACACACACACACACACACACACACACACACACACACACACACACACACACACACACACACAATGTGTCCACTGAGTCAATCCTAAACCCTGACACAAACAATCTATGGACTGCTGTGTTTATTTGATGATTCTTTCTCATTTGCCTCTTTTGGCCGATCTTTAGGATAGTAACAACCTCACTTTTTTTTATTTATTTTGAAGTTCTGGCTCTACTGGGTATTTCAGGGAAACACACATTGCCTAATAGATGCAGGAAATGGGGCAACACAATGTTTGCTAGGTCACTTCTGACGTGCGCTGCATCTCTTTTCCAATATTACATTTCAATTGCTGAGTCATATCCTTGAAGGTCCAATGCAGCCATTTTTATCTCAATATCAAATCATTTCTGGGTGACAATTAAGTACCTTAAGGTAAATTGACATACTACGGAGACTGAAGGTAAGGATTCGTAGCGTAGGGTTGCAATGTCTTTTTTCATCACAAAAGGGGCGGCTCCTTGTAATACGCTCTAGCATTTGTTATAGTTTTGTACTACATGAAAATAGAGACATGCCTTATCATTTGTTCTGCAGCCATGGGGGCAGTGTTGTCACATTGTTCCTTGATCTGATCTATATACAGTATACAGTATAGGCTATTCATCAAACTAGCCTATTTTGCATTGATAACCAAATATAATCTCAGCGACTGTTCAAACAGTAAACCAAACAGCAAGAATCTACCCAAAAATGTATTTTGTTTAGAAGTAATAACTAGTGATTACTGGATATTGTGAAATGGTATTACCTGCACTAGCCAACTAGTTAGCCATGTGCTTTTTTTCTATGACCAAAACATGATGAACTCTTTTAGCTGATATGCGAATGAATACACAAGCAGCATATCAAACAGGGATAATGTTTTAGGTTACATAGGCAAGTATAAGAATACTTGCCAGGGCATATTTTCATTTATTTAAATCTGATTATTTCACATGGAGATGTGGGAAACTAAAAAGGTTAGCTAGCTTGCTATGTTTTTAGCTAGGCTAAAGCCAGCTAGCTAGACTTCCAGCTAGCGACTCTTCCTTGATTTTACCAAATTAAATCTATATATATATAGTATATATACAGTGCCTTGTATTCGGCCCCCTTGAACTTTGCGACCTTTTGCCACATTTCAGGCTTCAAACATAAAGATATAAAACTGTATTGTTTTGTGAAGAATCAACAACAAGTGGGACACAATCATGAAGTGGAACGACATTTATTGGATATTTCAAACTTTTTTAACAAATCAAAAACTGAAAAATTGGGCGTGCAAAATTATTCAGCCCCCTTAAGTTAATACTTTGTAGCGCCACCTTTTGCTGCGATTACAGCTGTAAGTCGCTTGGGGTTTGTCTCTATCAGTTTTGCACATCGAGAGACTGAATTTTTCCCCCATTCAGCTTGAGCTCAGTGAGGTTGGATGGAGAGCATTTGTGAACAGCAGTTTTCAGTTCTTTCCACAGATTCTCGATTGGATTCAGGTCTGGACTTTGACTTGGCCATTCTAACACCTGGATATGTTTATTTTTGAACCATTCCATTGTAGATTTTGCTTTATGTTTTGGATCATTGTCTTGTTGGAAGACAAATCTCCGTCCCAGTCTCAGGTCTTTTGCAGAGTCCATCAGGTTTTCTTCCAGAATGGTCCTGTATTTGGCTCCATCCATCTTCCCATCAATTTTAACCATCTTCCCTGTCCCTGTCCCTGCTGAAGAAAAGCAGGCCCAAACCATGATGCTGCCACCACCATGTTTGACAGTGGGGATGGTGTGTTCAGGGTGATGAGCTGTGTTGCCTTTACGCCAAACATAACGTTTTGCATTGTTGCCAAAAAGTTCAATTTTGGTTTCATCTGACCAGAGCACCTTCTTCCACATGTTTGGTGTGTCTCCCAGGTGGCTTGTGGCAAACTTTAAACAACACTTTTTATGGATATCTTTAAGAAATGGCTTTCTTCTTGCCACTCTTCCATAAAGGCCAGATTTGTCCAATAGACGACTGATTGTTGTCCTATGGACAGACTCTTCCACCTCAGCTGTAGATCTCTGCAGTTCATCCAGAGTGATCATGGGCCTCTTGGCTGCATCTCTGATCAGTCTTCTCCTTGTATGAGCTGAAAGTTTAGAGGGACGGCCAGGTCTTGGTAGATTTGCAGTGGTCTGATACTCCTTCCATTTCAATATTATCGCTTGCACAGTGCTCCTTGGGATGTTTAAAGCTTGGGAAATCTTTTTGTATCCAAATCCGGCTTTAAACTTCTTCACAACAGTATCTCGGACCTGCCTGGTGTGTTCCTTGTTCTTCATGATGCTCTCTGCGCTTTTAACGGACCTCTGAGACTATCACAGTGCAGGTGCATTTATACGGAGACTTGATTACACACAGGTGGATTGTATTTATCATCATTAGTCATTTAGGTCAACATTGGATCATTCAGAGATCCTCACTGAATTTCTGGAGAGAGTTTGCTGCACTGAAAGTAAAGGGGCTGAATAATTTTGCACGCCCAATTTTTCAGTTTTTGATTTGTTAAAAAAGTTTGAAATATCCAATAAATGTCGTTCCACTTCATGATTGTATCCCACTTGTTGTTGATTCTTCACAAAAAGTACAGTTTTACATCTTTATGTTTGAAGCCTGAAATGTGGCAAAAGGTCGCAAAGTTCAAGGGGGCCGAATACTTTCGCAAGGCACTGTATATATATGGTATATATATAGTATATATATATGTATACTGTATATACTGCCGCATAGAATAAATAATAGCCTGCACAGAGAAGCAAGAGATTGAACTTGGGGTGAAAAATACACTCAACTTTCTAGAGTTTTCCCCGTTAGTTAACACCTATCAACATGTCCCTTTACTGTGGGAATTGTGATCGAATCAATGCAATATTAGCCACTTTCAAAGCAGCATACCGAAACAAAATGAACTATGCAAGATATTTTGTTGTAGGCAGAATGCATCAGAGTAGACTTCTATTGCATTGACAGGCACGACTTGGCCCGTACTCTACACAGACTGGTGTGCCATAACCAATCAGAGATGCAGTAGGCCTATATACAAATAGACCATTGTCAAATATGGATCTGTGCCATTCACTTTAAACTGGACTAGGTTTACAGCATGAACGGGCGTGAATAGATTATTTTGAGATCAAAGTAAGAGCTACATGTAGTGACATGTGCACATATGTTCATATCCCTTGCTAGTTAGTGAGTTATTAACCCAGTTATAGATCATTTGTAGTCAGCAATGGGGGAGTGATTCCGGCGCCGACAGAGATGGCTGCCTCGCTTCGCGTTCCGAGGAAACTATGCAGTTTTTTGTTTTTTTTACATTGGTACCCCAGGTAATCTTACGTTTCATTACATACAGTCGGGAAGAACTACTGAATATAAGAGCAACGTCAACTCACCATCAGTACGACCAGGAATATGACTTTCCCGAAGCGGATCCTGTGTTCTGCCTTTTACCCAGGACAACGGAATGGATCCCAGCCTGTGACCCAAAACAAAGACGTCGTAAAAGAGGGAAACAAAGTGGTCTTCTGGTCAGGCTCCGGAGAAGGGCACACCGCGCACCACTCCCTAGCATACTTCTCGCCAATGTCCAGTCTCTTGACAACAAGGTTGATGAAATCCGAGCAAAGGTAGCATCAGAGACTGTAACTGTCATGTATTGTCATGTTATGTCTTGTCCCTGTGCTTTCTCTTCTCTTCGTTTCCCCCTGCTGGTCGTATTAGGTTACTTTCTCTCTCTCTATCTCTCTCTCTCTCTATCGTTCCGTTCCTGCTCCCAGCTGTTCCTCATTCTCCTAACGACCTCGTTTACTCTCTCACACCTGTCCCCTCTTTTGCCCTCTGATTAAGTCTCTATTTCTCTCTCTGTTTCTGCTTCTGTCCTTGTCGGATTCTTGTTTGCTTTGCCCTTGTCCCGTCCTGTCGTAATCTGCCTCTTCATCAGATGCTGCGTGTGAGCAGGTGTCTCTGTCCTCTACGGCCCGTGCCTACCCGGAGGGACCAGCAGTCTGTTGCCGCTAGCCCTGCTATTCTCCTCTACTACTAGAAGGGGGACTCTCCTGTAAAGATAGAGGATTTATGTTTTCCCTGTTTGGACATCTCCTGTAAAGATTGAGGATTTATGTTTTCCCTGTTTGGACATTAAAATACTCTGTTTCTGTTAAATCGCTTTTGGGTCCTCACTCACCTGCATAACAGTAACGTTCTTTGCTTCACGGAAACATGGCTCACTCGAGAGACGCTAACGGAATCGGTGCAGCCAGCTGGTTTCTTCACGCATCGCGCCGACAGAAACCAACATCTTTCTGGTAAGAAGAGGGGCGGTGGAGTATGCCTTATGGTTAACGAGACGTGGTGTGGTCACAACAACATACAGGAACTCAAGTCCTTCTGTTCACCTGATTTAGAATTCCTCACAATCAAATGTCGACCGCATTATCTACCAAGGGAATTCCCTTCGATTATAATCACAGCCGTATATATTCCCACCCAAGCAGACACATTGATGGCTCTGAACGAACTTTATTTGACTCTATGTAAACTGGAAACCACATATCCTGAGGCTGCATTCATTGTAGCTGGGGATTTTAACAAGGCTAATCTGAAACAAGACTCCCTAAATTGTATCAGCATATCGATTGCACAACCAGGGCTGGTAAAACCTTGGATCATTGCTATTCTAACTTCCGCGACGCATATAAAGCTCTCCCCCGCCCTCCTTTCAGAAAAGCTGACCACAACATTTTGTTGCTCCCTGCCTACAGACAGAAGCTAAAACAAGAAGCTCCGCGCTCAGGTCTGTTCAACGCTGGTCTGACCAATCTGAATCCACGCTCCAAGACTGCTTCCATCACGTGGACTGGGATATGTTCCGCTCTGCGTCCAACAACAACATTGACGAATATGCTGATTCGGTTCATTAGAAAGTGCATTGAAGATGTCGTTCCCATAGCAACTCGGTCCCTGCATCAAAGCAGGGACCGAGAGACTGAAAAACAGCTTCTATCTCAAGGCCATCAGACTGTTAAACAGCCACCACTAACATTGAGTGGCTGCTGCCAACACACTGACTCAACTCCAGCCACTTTAATAATGGAAATTGATGGAAATTGATGTAAAAAATGTATCACTTGCCACATTAAACAATGCCACTTAATATAATGTTTACATACCCTACATTACCCATCTCATATGTATATGTATATACTGTACTCTATATCATCTACTGCATCTTTATGTAATACATGTATCACTAGCCACTTTAAACTATGCCACTTTGTTTACATACCCTACATTACTTATCTCATATGTATATACTGTACTCGATACCATCTACTGCATCTTGCCTATGCCATTCTGTACCATCACTCATTCATATATCTTTATGTACATATTCTTTATCCCTTTATACTTGTGTGTATAAGGTAGTAGTTTTGGAATTGTTAGGTTAGATTTCTCGTTGGTTATTACTGCATTGTCGGAACTAGAAGCACAAGCATTTCGCTACACTCGCATTAACATCTGCTAACCATGTGTATGTGACAAATAAATTTGATTTGATTTGATTGTTCCATACAAAGCACAAAACGTGTGCATTTCTAGCCATCTTTGAAAAGCGAGTCAGGTAAAGAGCTTTTTTTGTCTTAAAGGAGAAGGAGTTGTATTTTGAGACAGGCTTGAAATCAAATCAAATCAAATCAAATGACATTGGTCACGTACATGTATCTAGCAGATGTTATTGCGGGTGTAGCGAAATGCTTGTGTTCCTCCAACAGTGCAGTAATATTAAAAAAGTCACAACAATACACACATATCTAAAAGTAAAATAATGGAATTAAGAAATATATAAATATTAGGATGAGCAATGTTGGAGTGGCATTGACTAAAATACAGTGGAATAGAATACAGCATATACATATGAAATGAGTAAAGCAGTATGTACATTATTAAACATTATTAAAGTGACTAGCGATTCCATATCTATTCATATAGAGCAGCATCCTTTAAGGTGCAGGATTGAGTAACTGAGTGGTAGCCGGCTAGTGATGTCTATTTAACAGTCTGATAGCATTGAGAAGCTGTTTTCAGTCTCTTGGACCCAGCTTTGAGGTTGGAGGAGACCAGCCGGAGCTTGCCGAGGAGTTTTGTTCTTTGCACAGACCGTGCAAGCGGCAACGAATGCAGAGATGTCAGGAACCATGTAGGGCCACCAAAAGCGGTGTCGCACAATAGCCAGGGCCCAACGGGAGCCCGGCTGGCAGGCAAGCCTGGAGGAGTGAGCCCACTCCAGGATTGAGGAGCGGACTTCGTCAGGAATGAACATCCAGTTTTCTGCCCCCCCACCTCAAGAACCGGCTTCCCGATTCCCCAGCTGAGTGCCGTCGCCAGGCATGAGGTGGGAAGGATGGTCACAGGTTCCGGGGTAGTAGCCGTGGGGCTATAGCGGCGTGACAGCGCATCTGGCTTGACATTCATGGATCCCAGCCAGTAAGAGTGGGAAAAGTTGAACCGGATTAACAGAAGGGCCCATCTAGTTTGCCTGGAATTGAGACACTTGGCGGTGCGGAGGTATTCCAGGTTCTTGTGGACGGTCCACACAATGAACGGATGTTCCACCCCCTTCAGCCAGTGCCTCCACTCCTCCAACACCATCTTCACAGTGAGAAGCTCACGATTCCCCACATCATAGTTCCTCTCCGTGGCATTGACGCGGTGGGAGAAGAAGGCGCAGGGATGTATCTTGAGGTCCAGGGCAGACCACTGGGACAGGACAGCCCCCACTCCGACATCCGAAGCATCGGCCTCCACCACAAAATATCAGGATGTGTCAGGATGAACCAATAGTGGAGCCATGGTGAAACGGTGTTTGAGATCCCGAAACGCCCGGTCCGCAGCTGGGGACCACGTGAACGGAACCTTGGGAGAGGTGAGTGTAGACGGAGAGAAGCCAGGGTGCTGTAGCCCCGGATGAAGCGGAAATAGAAGTTGGTAAAACCCAGGAAACGTTGCAGCTGTACACTGGACGTAGGCTGGTGCCAATCCACCACCGCTCACACCTTCCCGGGATCCACATGTACACTCCCTGCAGCGATGATATAACCCAGAAAGGGGATGCTGGAGTGATGGAATTCGCACTTCTCTGCTTTTACAAAAAGCTGGTTCTCCAGGAGGCGTTGGAGAACCTGTCGGACATGGAGCATATGTTCTTGGGTGGAGCAGGAGAAGACCAGGATGTCTTCAAGGTAGACGAAGACGAACCGGTTCAACATATTGCGGAGAAGGTCATTAACCAGAGCCTTGAAAGCAGCAGGGGCATTGGTAAGGCCAAAGGGCATATCCAGATACTCGTAGTGACCGCTGGCCGTGTTGAAGGCAGTCTTACACTTGTCCCCTTCCCGTATCCGCACCAGGTGAGGCGTTCCGTAGGTCCAGCTTGGAGACCACAGTGGCCCCCTGGAGTGGCTTGAAGGCCAAGGAGATGAGAGGTATAGGGTAGGGGTTCTTCACCGTGATGTCGTTGAGACCCCGGTTGTCGGTGCCTGGGCGCAGGGTTTTGTCCTTCTTCGCCACAAAGAAGAACCCTGCACCGGCGGGGGAGGCAGAAGGACGGAGTCCTAAGGGAGTCTTGACGTAGCAGGAGCAGCTTACAAGCAGCCTCTCTTCCGGACAACCGAGAATCAAACACCTTTTGAACTTCCTCCATGAACTCCTCCAGACTGAGGTAGACGGTGGATTGTTGGTCCCACACCGCCATGGCCCAGGCGAGTGCCCTCATGGACGCTATCCTTGACGCTATCCTTGAGAAGTCCGAGTGGAACGAAAAACGAAGAACTCGGAGCTCGAAAATGAGGGAGCACTGGGAGAGAAAACCTCGGCAGGTTCCAGAATCTCCAGCGTAGCTCTCCGGAGGAGGTAAGCGGTGTTCTCGGGACACTGGGGTAGGCTGGGCAATTACGGGTGTGACCTGTTGCCCAGTGGGGAATCTGCGGAAGACCTTGAAGTAACTTGTGTCTTCCAATGGTGGCTCCTTGCAGGGAGGCAGCATTGTGGAGCTGGTCTGAGTCTGCTGGGTCAGTCATGGCCAGTTCATACTATCAGGTTTCAGGTATGACTCAGATGCAGACAGTGTCGATGTAACAAAAGTTTATTTCTAGTACAGGGGCAGCCTAACGACAGGTCAAGGGCAGGCAGAGGTCAGTAATCAAGACAGGCTGCAACAGGTCCAGAATGCCAGGCAGTCTCAGGGTCAGGGCAGGCAGGGGTCAATAATCTAGAGAGATGTGGCAAGGTAGAGAACGGCAGGCAGGCTCAGGGTCAGGACAGGCAGAAAGGTCAAAGCCGGGAAAGACGAAAACAGAAACAAGAACAGACAGGAGCAAGGGGACAAATGCAGGTAGGCTTCACAAAACAAAACGAACTGGCAACAGACAAACAGAGAACACAGGTATAAATACCCTGGGGATAATAGGGAAGATGGGAAACAACTGAGTGGGGTGGAGACAAGCACGAAGACAGATGAAACAGATCAGGGTGTGACATTCATATTCATAAGAGGACACAAATGACATTTAGCTACAATTGATAAAATGCTGATTAGTTACATTTCATATGTAAGTATCATTTACATAACATTTTTTAAGTAAAACGTATTCAGTACTCTTTCATATCACTCCTCATCCTCAGCGATGCTGTTCACAGCCAAGGCATTCCAGAATTGCCTTCGATTTCCAAGCATCAAATGACACACCTTGGCATCAAATGACACAGCTGACTGTCAGCTGGCTAGAGATCGTGTTGGTGGTGTAACGTTAGGGATTCAAATAATAAGGTGAATGCACCAATTTGTAAGTCGCTCTGGATAAGAGCGTCTGCTAAATGACTTAAATGTAATGTAAATGTAACTCATGGAATGTCTGAATAAAATGATAGGGATTATATTAATTATAAGAATAATAGATTGAAGCTAGTATAAATTGCTGATCGCCTCTAATCCTCTTAAGGGAGCAGGTAGCACAAATCTATTGCATCATAATAATGCTAGCTAGGTAGGTTTTTACATTTTGGTAGAGCTAGGTGGCTGTCGTTGCCTAGAAATTGTGTGTTTGGCACACTGATTATAAGAAACCATCAGATTAAATTTCAGAATATAATTAATTATAGTGCTAATAGATTGAAGTCAGTATCAATTAGCAAGTAGCAGATCTCCTCTTATGGGAGCCGGTAGCATTGTTAGTTTATGCTTGCTAGCTAGTTAGCTTGCTAGCTAGCTAATTAATGATGTTCTTAGATCTACTTGGCTAGTTCTTACCAGTGTCTGGTGTCAGTGTTTCAGAGCAAGTTCAACCATCATGCTGTGCCATACAGGTCCGATTGTACCACTATCAGAATAAAACAATATGATACCAAGGTAAAATGCAATAAGTTCAGTTACTGACATTTACCTTGATTTCACAGTAACTTTTTCTCCAAAACACAATACAATTGAGGCAGGATACTTTTCCACATGATTAAGCATGTATTTGTATGGACAGGCGCTTGGAGACAAGAAGCAAGTACAGGGAGTGAACATTTAATTAATAAACAGACATGAAACAATACAGGACAGCGTCTGGACAGGAAAAACATAACGATATTAATGCACACATGGGGATCAAACTGAAGAACAGACAGATATAGTAATGAAGTCCAAGTGAGTCCAAAGAAGCGCAGGTGCGCATAACGATGGTGACAGGTGTGCGTAATGACGGGCAGCCTGGCACCCTCGAGTAAGTATTCAATCCCAAGCATTTTATCACATTTAGTTATGACTTCCTACTGTCTTGCCATAGCATAATATTAAGCAGGGAAAATACTTTATAAAGTATGTTTGGCTTAGACCAGGGGTGTAAGCCCACAGGGCCATATGCTATAGGGAGAGATCTCAATTAACATTGAAATGACTAAAACCAACTGTGGAGAAATGATAATGGACCTACATTTAGCAGTCCCTCTACGATCGCAATTTTTTTAAATTAACAATTCCCTGCATATTATGCAGGTGTTGCGAATTTGAACAATTACTGCACTATTTGCTCATTAAACAGTCAAATCGTAGCAATATTATTGCATAAAACTGAACCATAACTGCAGTACAAAAAGAGGGCTCGCAATTTCAACCAATCACCGCACATTTACTGCATAATATGGTTCAATCAAGCCACACATCGAGCAAAAATTTTTCCTCGTCAGGACAATTTTTCGACAAATCGGGCAAAATCACTGCATATTGCCATGCAAAATGTTAGATTTACAGCTGCAAGATCAAGCATTTTTGCCCACAAATTTAAAAAAAATCCTAGCGAAATCCTGGATAAAATCATTCATAGTCTCTTCACTCTGTCCAACTTGCTAAGTGATCAAAAACAAATGCGGTGCAAAATTAGTTTGACACTCCTGGCTTACTGTGGGTGTTTCTCAAAATACTTAATACAGGGCTCCGAGCATGCAAATTGGAGCACGGGAGGGTCGGAGTATGAGTTCAAATCAAAGTATGCGAATCGGAGAACGGAGGGCACTTCTTGAATGCGTATTCCGTTTATACATATTTTGAAGCATGCATCGATGCAAGCTTCAACGGAAAGTAAGGAAAGAAATATGTTGTAACCACGTAAAAGATTATGTTTTGAGCTGAAGCGAGATTAAATACTAATGCTGCCTGTTAACATGTAATATGTTGCCCGAGTACAATATTTTATCTTGATACGTTAATAAATACACGCTGTGTTAATTTTGGAATGTTTACATGCCGAAGTACCGTAGATCGCAAGCCCATGATAAGTCAAGGCGGTGGTCCGTTCCTGTAGGTTCATGCTCTACAACATCCGCAGAGTACGACCCTGCCTCACACAGGAAGCGGCGCAGGTCCTAATCCAGGCACTTGTCATCTCCCGTCTGGATTACTGCAACTCGCTGTTGGCTGGGCTCCCTGCCTGTGCCATTAAACCCCTACAACTCATCCTGAATGCCGCAGCCCGTCTGGTGTTCAACCTTCCCAAGTTCTCTCACGTCACCCCGCTCCTCCGCTCTCTCCACTGGCTTCCAGTTGAAGCTCGCATCCGCTACAAGACCATGGTGCTTGCCTACGGAGCTGTGAGGGGAACGGCACCTCAGTACCTCCAGGCTCTGATCAGG
Source organism: Oncorhynchus nerka (assembly GCF_034236695.1). Taxonomy (NCBI): domain Eukaryota; kingdom Metazoa; phylum Chordata; class Actinopteri; order Salmoniformes; family Salmonidae; genus Oncorhynchus; species Oncorhynchus nerka. The sequence goes on from NC_088399.1 coordinate 43,987,303, forward strand.
CCCTACACCCAAACAAGGGCACTGTGTTCATCCACCTCTGGCCTGCTCGCCTCCCTACCACTGAGGAAGTACAGTTCCCGCTCAGCCCAGTCAAAACTGTTCGCTGCTCTGGCCCCCCAATGGTGGAACAAACTCCCTCACGACGCCAGGACAGCGGAGTCAATCACCACCTTCCGGAGACACCTGAAACCCCACCTCTTTAAGGAATACCTAGGATAGGATAAAGTAATCCTTCTCACCCCCCTTAAAAGATTTAGATGCACTATTGTAAAGTGGCTGCTCCACTGGATGTCATAAGGTGAATGCACCAATTTGTAAGTCGCTCTGGATAAGAGCGTCTGCTAAATGACTTAAATGAGTGCCAGGGACGGGGAGCGGGAGCTTACCTCCTTCGGATAGCTACGCTGGAGATTCTGGAACCTGCCGAGGTTTTCTCTCCCAGTGCTCCCTCATTTTTGAGCTGCGAGCTGCGTGAAAATCTGACAATCCTGATGTTGCGTGGGAGCCTGACGATCTGGCTGAGGAGTGGGAGCCTGATGAGCCAACCGAGGCAAGAAAACCTCTCGAACCAGCTAAGGCCTGGAAACCTGACGAGCCAGCTGAGGCATCCCCGGTTCCGTCGACAGCGGCACCTGGACCCGACGTCAACAATCAAAACAAAAAAACGAAAAGAAACTCCCCGATGCTTCCAATGTTGGTGTCAGCATTCTGTAAGGAGACGAGGGAGACGAGAAGCAAGTACAGGGAGTGAACACTTAATACATAACTGAAATTAAACAAACAAGAAACAAACAAGGACAGTGTCTAAACTACAACAATGCAGATCAAACCGCGAAACAGACAGATATAGGAGGGGCAATCAACAAAGTAATGGAGTCCAGGAGAGTCCAAAGAAGCGCAGGTGTGCGTAACGATGGTGACAAGTGTGCGTAATGATGGGCAGCTTGGTGCCCTCGAGCGCCAGGGAGGGAGAGCAGGAGCAGGCATAACAGTATTTAATGTAACTGCCTTTCTTTAAGTTTCTGTCTTTCTGCTTGGTAGGCAGTATTGATAGATGGGTAAAAAAAACTCTGAGTGAAAAGAAGGAAGCCTGTACAGAATACAAATATTCCAAAACATGCATTCTGTTGCAACAAGGCACTACAGTAATACTGCAAGAAATTTGGCAAAGTAATTCACTTTTGGTCCTGAATACAAAGTGTTATGTTTGGTGCAAATCCAATAAAACACATCACTGCATATCATTCACCACATTTTCAAGTATAGTGGTGGCTGCATTATGTTATGGGTATGCTTGTAATCTGGGGAGATTTTCTGGATAAAAAAAATGTATGGAATGGAGCTAAACACAGGCAAAATCCTGGAGGAGAAGCTGATGATCAGTCTGCTTTCCATCAGACACTGTGAGATGAGTTCACCTTCAGGCAAGACAATAACCTAAAATGCAAGGCCAAATCTACACTGGAGTTGCTTACCAAGAAGACAGTGAATGTTCCTTAGTGGCCGAGTTATAGTTTTGACTTAAATCTGCTTGAAAATCTGCTTGAAAATCTATGGCAAGACCTGAAAATGGCTGTCTAGCAATGATCAGAAGAATTTTGAAAAGAATAATGGGCAAATGTTGTACAGCACAGGTATGATAAGCTCTTAGAGACTTACCCAGAAAGACTGACAGCTGAAATTGCTGCCAAAGGTTATTCTAACATGTATTGACTTTGGGGGTTGAATACTTACAGTTGAAGTCGGAAGTTTACATACACCTTAGCCAAATATATTTAAACTCAGTTTTTCACAATTCCTGACATTTAATACTAGTAAAAATTCCCTGTCTTTGGTCAGTTAGGATCACCACTTTATTTTAAGAATGTGAAATGTCAGAATGACAGTAGAGAGAATGATTTATTTCAGCTATTATTTCTTTCATCACATTCCCAGTTGGTCAGAAGTTTACATACACTCAATTAGTATTTGGTAGCATTGCCTTTAAATTGTTTAACTTGGGTCAAACTTTTCGGGTAGCCTTCCACAAGCTTCCCACAATAAGTTGGGTGAATTGTGGCCCATTCCTCCTGACAGAGCTGGTGTAACAGAGTCAGGATTGTGTAGGCCTCCTTGCTTGCACACACTTTTTCACTTCTGCCCACAAATGTTCTATAGGATTGAGGTCAGGGCTTTGTGATGGCCACTCCAATACCTTGACTTTGTTGTCCTTAAGCCATTTTGCCACAACTTTGGAAGTGTGCTTGGGGTCATTGTCCATTTGGAAGATCCATTTGCGACCAAGCTTAAACTTCCTGACTGATGTCTTGAGATGTTGCTTCAATATATCCACATAATTTTCCACCCTCATGATGCCATCTGTTTTGTGAAGTGCACCAGTCCCTCCTGCAGGATGCTGCCACCCCCATGCTTTACGGTTCGGATGGTGTTCTTCGGCTTGCAAGCCTCCCCCTTCTTCCTCCAAACATAACATTGGTCATTATGGCCAAACAGTTTTATTTTTGTTTCATCAGACAAGAGGACATTTCTCCAAAAATATGATCTTTGTCCCCACATGCAGTTGCAAACCATTGTCTGGCTTTTTTATGGCGGTTTTGGGGCAGTGGCTTCTTCCTTGCTGAGCGGCCTTTCAGGTTATGTCGATATAGGACTCGTTTTACTGTGGATATAGATACTTTTGTACCTATTTCCTCCAGCATCTTCACAAGGTCCTTTGCTGTTCTGCGATTGATTTGCACTTTTAGCACCAAAGTGCGTTCATCTCTAGGAGACAGAAAGCATCTCCTTCCTGAGCGGTATGACAGCTGCCTGGTCCCATGGTGTTTATACTTGCGTACTATTGTTTGTACAGATGAACGTGGTACCTTCAGGCGTTTGGAAATTGATCCCAAGGATGAACCAGATTTGTGGAGGTCTACAATTTTTTTTCTGAGGTCTTGGCTGATTTCTTTTGATTTTCCCATGATGTCAAGCAAAGAGGCACTGAGTTTGAAGGTAGGCCTTGAAATAAATCCACAGGTACACCTCCAATTGACTCAAACAATGTCAATTAGCTTATCAGATGCTTCTAAAGCATGACATCATTTTCTGGAATTTTCCAGGCTATTTAAAGGCACAGTCAATTTAATGTATGTAAACTTCTGACCCACTGGAATTGTGAGTGAATTATAAGCTAAATAATCTGTCTGTAAACATAGTAAACACAAAGTAGATGACCTAACCAACTTGCCAAAACTATAGTTTGTTAACAAGAAATGTGTGGAGTGGTTGAAAAACAAGTTTTAATGACTACAACCTAAGTGTATGTAAACTTTTGACCTCAACTGTATTTACTGAAGATATATTAATGTTTTATTTTTCATAATTTTGTTTTTACAAAATATTATACTTTTTTTGTATTTATTTTGTGTAGATCGTTGTCAAGAAATAACAATTAAATACATTTTAATCTTACCTAGTAACACAACAAAATGTGTAAAAGTCAAGGGGTGTGAATACTCTCTGAAGGCACAGTAGATATGTCCTAACGCATGGTTTTGTCTGCCTTTCCCCCCTGAGAGAGCTCTTTAAAGTATGGAGGAACAAACACGAGTGTTACCTATCGCATTCATGTGACAGCAGTTGGAACCACAACCACGGAGGCCTAGAAAGATGTAACAAAGTGGGATACTTTTAGCCCTGCAGCATAATTACGACCACCTCAAACAAGAGTTACTCTTAGATCAATGTACCTTTCATTGACTGCCCATGATCTGGTCACAGAGCTCTAGGATGGGTGTAAAGGGATTGCATTTCAAAACAGACAGAGTTGAGGTCAGAGTCAGGGGATACGGTATCCGTATATGGACAACACTCTACAAGCCAGTCACAGGAGGGTTACAAACAATCTGAATCAACGTGAGAGGAAAATGGTCATTTTGCATTATTAGAATGTAATAATCAGTCTTGTCCATAAAGGGGAGGGATCACATTCTCTTCTCAGATTGATGCAATATTGTGTAAATAAAAGTAGAAATAGAGGGAGAGTATGATTTCTAATGTATTATTTAAATGTACAGTTACATTACTCTTTTCATTTGCTAAAATAAGCATTTAATAATGAGATTCACTTCATCGGGTCCTCGTTACATTCTGGCTCAGTGATCTGTCCAATACCTCTAGATTAGACCTATCATAATCCTAGAGCTGGGGTCTAATTCAAAGTCATTGAATCATTTTACATCCATATTGCTAAAAGAGTCTGAGCAATACTTTATATCAAGGTAGGTATTTGAAGAATTTATAAAGGGATTAAAAGAAGCTAGTCAATTTTTGTTTGGTTCGTAATTACCTAAAAATGGCTACTACTCACTGGGCAAAAACAGGTTGAATCAACGTTGTTTCCATGTCATTTCAACACAAAAATTAAAAATCATAGTGGGAAACTGATTGGATTTGCAAGAAGTCATCAACGTAAGGGAATTTCGTATTTTTTTCACCCAACTTTTAACCTACATGCAATAACATGGTGACATTTGTTTGATTTTTCGTCGAATTCACCTTAGTTGACAACTCAACCAAAACTGACGCCATACCCACTGATGCCTGTGACCAGTGGGTACAGCCTCCTACAAATGCTTTGCATCATTCTCAAAAGAAATAAACAAATATTCCAATGATAATTGTACAGATGACAGATTGCTCTGCACTTCGATTTCTATGTCTGGACAGTTTTCATTCATAAAATATCCAGATATTATAAATATTGTGGTAATATTATGGTCATTGCGGTATGCTCTCTTTGTAACTTCTCAAGAGGGGTAATATAAACTGGCTGGTTAGAGCCCTGAATGCTGATTGGCTGACGGCCGTGGTATATCAGACCGTATACCACGAGTATGACAAAACATTTATTTTTACAGCTCTAATTACGTTGTTAGCCAGTTAATAATAGCAATAAAGCACTTTGGGGGTTTGTGGTATATGGCCAATATACCACAGGCTGTTCTTATCCACGACGCAATGCAGAGTGCCTGGATACCACACCTCCTCGTGCCTTATTGCTTAAACATACCACACTTAAACTGTTGATAACTAATATATTGTAAATCTTTCCGCATTACATTGGCTCCAGAGTTGGTTTGTTTTTGAAGATTGCGGTGTTGATCCAATTTTCTGTGACTGTTCCATCATATGACTGTTCCATCACAGCTAGTTTCTAAGCGAGCCGGCTCTTTTGCTCTTGTTTCTTGTTGGTGTTATGGCTAACTTTGTGAGTCTGTGTGCCATTTTTATAATAGAATATACTAGCATATTCATACTTGAATATATCTACCATTTAGTCTTTCACATCAAAATCATAATACGCCATGACATTTTCTCCCCCACATAGTGAATTATGAATTGGTTGATTGACTGTGCCGATTTAAGGATGATTGGTATTCTTGGTTTTCATCCTCCTACTCAACTATATTTTGGAAATTGTGACCTCTACAACAACAACCAAGACAAAACATTGCTCTGTCTGAAATCCCCTGTAAAGCTCTCCATTGCAAATAAACACATTTCCCATACTCCAGTAACTCCACCTCAAAAAAAAGCATCTAGGCCTGGCTGGGATTTGACAGGAACAGGACCGACTCAGGTCGTGACCTGTAATTGGGCTCTTGGCATTGCCTGCTCTGGTGTGTGGGCTGAGCATATACTACGTTTTCTCAAACCACTAAATTAAGTTTGCACTGCAGTTCCAGCAGAGGGTGAGTCATTGGACAATCACACTAATGAGAATTTCCTTTTCTCTGTGCTGTCTTCCCCCCCGCCCCCCCTGCTCTCTCGTTCTCCCGCTCGCTCTCTTCCTAGAGAGGTATACATCACTGGACGGACCAGCCTTTTAGACTATCTTCCATGTGGATAATCAGATAAGTAGGTACATAGTTCAACATTACGCCAAAGGTTAAATCAAATTAGTCAAAGAACGTTTCAACAGCGATGGGCTTGTTTGTCCATAAGCATGAAGATAGGACAGCGACCATTTCTATGTAATTGCATTTTGCTGTCATTGCAGCGTACATGGATACAAATGCAGAGCCATGTACCGTACGTACTTGAAAGAAGACCTTTCTCAAACTTGTTATGACTTAATAGCCTGTGATGCTATGAAATATTTGATAGGATGTCTATACACTCCCCTTCTGTGATGAAGGGTATACAAGTCAAGTATGAGTTCAGATTTTAGAATCCTTCTGCATATGTCCAGTTATATAATCAAGAATAATTGCCCCATTCAAGTCAATGTTTACAGTTGAAATGTATTTTTTATTTTATTTGAGGGCTATGCCTATCCTAAGGCCCGGAAATGAAAAAGCCTTTTGAATCCAGTGCAAGGAGGAGAATAACTGCCTTATAGTGTTAAATTTGATCCATACTGAATTTAACACTATGGGACAGTAGGCCAACAGAAAATAACATCCATCCTTAAAATTTCAGAGATGAACCCAATGCTCAAATCCCTTCTCTTTAACCATGAAAGTGGGGAAGGTCAATAATGATGACATCTCAAGTGGGAAATGAGATTAGATTGGGCTGTATCATTGGCCTCCATCGCATCGGTTACATCAGACTATTGTCCCTTTTCCTGTTACCTCAATAGTCAGATGCTGTATTCAACAAAACCTTGTTAAGATACTCAGATAAAGGTTATGTTTGACTTTTATTTATGAGAGATGCAGGCGATAAGGCAGCTATGGTTTGTCAAACGCAACAGATTGTGCTGTTCTGCAGTGTAAAAAGTTGATTGGTATTGGTGTTTTGTTTGTGGTCCGTGGCCGGGATTTTTTTTCCCCTGGTACCAGGGAAACTCACATAATATACAAACAGTCTGTATGTCTCGGTCTGACTGGGAGTCTTAATCCTGTTTGCAGGTGTAGAATCTGTCTCTTTGTCCCATGTTCCTGACCCAATCGTCGCACGCTCAGGGATGACTGTAGAACCCTACACCCTCTCCCCGTGGCACGGAAAGGTATTGTCTGTCCCCCACCTTTGAAACGCCCCGCCAGATAACCTCATCGTGCACAAAGACGTGTGGGATGAGGGCAACACAAGACCGGCGTGATTCCAAGCCTGCCTTGAGGCTTCCTCCGCCGCCCACAAAAACAACAAAGGGAACCCCACCACGATAAGAGCAGGACAGGTGTTGTTTTTAAATCATTTTAGCTAATCTCCCGCGTGCTTCATCAAAACTCCACTTCTATGATCAGAAGCTGCTTCGCAAGACCATCTAATCACTGAGGGAGCCATTCTAGCAGGGGGAAAAAGTGTTCAAAGAAAGTTCAAGCAAAAGTATGCTGCTCCTGTGACTCTTCAGAAGTTGAAATACCTTCAGCGGTGACACATTGTTGCCCACATGAGGGGCTGATTTGTTTTTTTTTGTAGCTTTCAAACACAAAAGAAAAAGAAAGTGAGTGAGAGATAGAGAGAGAGGGAGAGAATGTTTTCCTTTTTATGCCCAGGCTCTGAAACTCCATCCCTCTTTCATGGTGTCAGTCATTCTTTTGTGTATGGCAGTGGCGGGCCCCTTTGACACTGCGGTGGTTATCCTCTTGATACCCGACTCCCATTGAAGCTATGCTCTCTCACTCCTTTGTTCGCTCGTCACTTCTGTGCTACCTACCCAGTCGGAGACAGAGAGAACACACTGGTAACACCATGCCAAGGTCCAGGCCCCCTCCACAGCTAAACAGGCTCTCAGGTAGAGCTTTCTAAAAGGCCTTACGGCATTCTGGACAGGTACGGCTGTAGAGTCTGATCAGAGTGTGTGTTCTTAACTCTCACCCTCAGAATTCTGAATGAATAGTCTCTATCTGTGTCACTCTCTTTTTCTCAAACACACATGCACGGACGCACGCACGCACGCCCACACACACACACACACACACACACACACACACACACACACACACACACACACACACACACACACACACACACACACACACACACACACACACACACACACACACACACACACACACACACACACACACACACACCTGAGTAGCCAGCAAAAAAGGACTCTCCAGGGCCAGGCCTCCCTAGCTACAGGATACCACTGTCAGATCATTCCTATAGGATTTCAACTCCATTCCAAAGGTTCCTTTAAGGCATTTCTTAGGATATTCTCACGGAACTCTTCAGAACTCCCCAGATAAGAGGCACCTCTTGTGACAACCCAAAGTGGCTGCAATGTGATGGGGAAGATAAGGGCTGGGGGAGGGGCACTGAGTAAAGCAACATTCTGGTAAGACTGAAACAGCTCACAGCTGTTTCATACCAACACAACTCCTCACTGTTTAATGGAGTCTAATAAATGTCACTAAAATGGAATTTGCAGTGTTATGTATTGACCTAGAGAAACATTCTCTTATTCAAAAGGTCAAAGAATCAAAGTAGTGGATGACTTAATAATATTATTTCAGAATTTACGGTAATGGTTGAGGGTATTTTCCATCATTATTTTATGACAGTCTCATCAGAGATTAGACTAGTAATAAAGTTGGTATTCAAAAACTCTTAATATAAACATTGATGTTTAAAAAAATACGGAGCAATAAATGTTTCACAAATTATCCCAGCATTATTTGATAAAAATTGGCAATGTCAGTAGATTATCTTAACTGCAATGTAAATAGTTGTGAAGACATAGAGCAAGGGTACAAATTCTTGTCATGGTTTCCATATTTCCCATTAAAAAAACTGAAATATCACATTTACATACGTATTCAGACCCTTTACTCTGAATGTTGTTGAAGCACCGTTGGCAGCGATTACAGCCTCGAGTGTTCTTGGGTATCACACTACAAGCTTGGCGCACCTTTATTTGGTGAGTTTCTCCCATTCTTCTCTGCAGCTCCTCTGTCAATTTGGATGGGGAGCGTTGCTGCACAGCTATTTTCAGGTCTCTCCAGAGATGTTCGATTGGGTTAAAGTCCGGGTTCTGGCTGGGCCATTCAAGAATATTCAGAGACTTGTCCCGAAGCCACTCCCGCATTGTCTTGGTTGTGTGCTTACGGTTATTGTCCTGTTGGAAGGTCAACATTCGCCTCAGTCTGAGGTCCTGAGTGCTCTGGAGGATCTCCCTCTATTTTACTCCGTTTATCTTTCTCTCAATCCTGACTAGTCTTCCAGTCCCTGCCGCTGAAAAGAATCCCTACCGCATGATGCTGCCACCACCATGCTTCACTGTAGGGATGGTGCCAGGTTTCCTCCAGACGCTTGGTATTCAGGCCAAAGAGTTCAATCTTGGTTTCAGAAAATCTTGTTACTCATCTCATGGTGAGTCCTTTAGGTGCCTTTTGGCAAACTCTAAGTGGACTGTCATGTACCTTTTACTGGGGAGTGGCTTCCGCCTGGCCACTCTACCATAAAGGCCTGATTGGTGAAGTGCTGCATAGATGGTTGTACTTCTGGAAGGTTCTCCTATCTCCACAGAGGACCTCTGGAGCTCTGTCAGAGTTACCATCAGGTTATTGGTCCCCTCGCTGACCAAGACCCTTCTTCCCCAATTGCTCAGTTTGGCCGTGAGACCAGCTCTATGAAGAGTCTTGGTGGTTCAAAACTTTTTCCATTTAAGAATGATGTAGGCCACTGTATTCTTAGGGACCTTCAATGCTGCAGACATTTTTTGGTACCCTTCCCCAGATCTGTGCCTCGACACAATCCTGTCTCGGAGCACTACGGACAATTCCTTTTACTTCATGGCTTGGTTTTTGCTCTGACATGCACTGTCAATTGTGGGACCTTATATAGACAGGTGTTTCCAAATCATGTCCAATAAACTGAATTTACCGCAGGTGGACTCCAATCAAGTTGTAGAGAAATCTCAAGGATGATCAATGGAAACAGGATGCACCTGAGCTCAATGTTGAGTCTCATAGAAAAGGGTCTGAATACTTATGTAAATGAGGTTTCTTTTTTTGCCAGAATGTGTAAAAACCTGTTTTCGCTTTGTCATTATGGGCTATTGTGTGTAGATTGATGAGGAAAAAACATTTTTGGAATAAGTCTAACATAACAAAATGTGGAAAAAGTTATTTAAAAAATGTTCAGCAGTGTGACTGTCTCTGTAGGCAATTCATCTGATTATACTGTAGTCTTATCTACCGAATAGATAACTAAGGATGACCCCAATACGGATAACAGTGTCTCTAAATAGAGTATGCAAAAAATAAATGCAAACGATGCAGATTCAGAACAACCAGCCTTCTTGCTATGGTCCAGCAATGCAATAATACCACAGGCAGCTAAGAATGTTATCGTTCCCATTGTGGAGGAGTAGAGCGACGTCAGACCATGCAGCATCATTAATTCTCCAAACATGTCTTGAGATGAGGCATTTTACTCGTCCTGGAACGCACTCAGACTGCTGGGGGCTTGGCACTGGGATCCATGCTAAACCCTTGACCTTGGTGCAGCAATGCTAGTCAACAAGTTAGGTCTGAGCCCTGACCACAAGGAATATGAAATGCAGGAAGGGTCGATGATGTCATATCTAATGCCACACTGAGAGCCAGATTTTAACCAGGATCTGCCGGGCTCACCACTAAACACGGGCAGCAGATAGCCTAGTGGTTAGAGCGTTGGGACAGTACCCAAAACGTTGCTGGATGGAATCCCCGAGCTGACAAGGTAAAAATCTATCACTCTGCACCAGTTCTTAACCCACTCTTCCCCGGGAGCCGAAGACGTGGATGTCAATTAAGTGAGCCCCATGCACCTCTCCGATTCAGAGGTGTTGGGTTAAATGCGGAAGGCATTCAGTTGTACAACTGACTAGGTATCCCCCTTTCCCTAAACCTTTGACCTCCGTGGCCGTGCAACGCCATGCTTGAACTCTGCTTTTACTGTCTAGTATAGGTCCCTGAGGTCTAGATCCCTATGTCTGAGGAGAAACATCATGTCATCAGTTCCACCACACCCAGCAGAGACACACACAGGCAGGCCAGACCAGAGGGGAAAGATCTGGACGGCACCCTAGCTACCCTGTTGTTAACATCTCATCATAAGTAACACTTCACAGAGAGCTGAGCGCTGTTGAACTTACAATTCATCAAGCCTGATGTTTCTCCACCAAAATGCAATCTTTTTTTGGGCTTTGAGTCAGCGTCATTATGCAGTGAGCAAGCAAGCTGTGTGTCCATAAATGACCTCTCTGGCTGTTCCCACTGAGACATGGAAGGGTTTATAATATTTGACATGTTGGTTAAATATGATGAGTTGATGGAAAAGCTCTGGGGCCTTGATGTAGGGAGACTGTCAGCACTATTGGTGGTCCACTTGGTTGAGGACATCAGCCTTTAGTTGAGGACACCTGCCCTTAGTTGAGGACACCAACCTTCTCACTTTCTAGAAAGCAAGTCCCCCATGTTCAGACTGTGAATCAGATTCGGATGGATATCTGATGCATGACCCATAAACATAATTCCACCATTGCGTAAAGTCCACAGTTGCTGAGACCCAATAGTCCAGCATCCAGCCCGACGGTGCACCATCCCAAAATCCCAACCAACACGTCCCAGTGTGAGAATTAGATGAGTATGAAAGCCAATGGTCCAATATGCTGTGTGCACGCATACACGTTTTAGACTCTGGTAAGCGCTTTAGGGTTACGCACCTGTGTGGCTGCCTGGGTTTAACCTCAAAGAATGCAATAGCCCAGAGTGGTTTTGAATGCTGAATAACATGAAAAGCCAGACCACCATTCATTGTATCAACCCCTTAATTAACCCTCAATTATAAATGACAATAGATGATCCAGCCCTGTTTTCTTAATTAGTTTAAATGTACTCGTAAAGCGCTGCCATTTGTTCTTCAGTATTAAATAAACTACTAAAGCTATACCACCTATACTGAGAACCTAGGGCATGGTAAGGACCTCCTCTGTGTGTGGTGTGTGTGTACACGAGGGCGCCCATGTGTGTGTGTGTGTGCGCCTACTCAACCTTTGTGTCCTGGAGGTTTTATTGAGGTTGTAATAGACTTCCTCCAGACCTAACAGCGCAGACCTTAGCCACATCACACATCACACCACCGTTTACCCATCTCTCTCAGTTGGAGACGACGTTCTGCCACATTCCTTTGATGCTCGTAAAAATGGAGCATCTTATCTCACAGGAAAAGTAGACAGGTCATTTATGGTGTGATCTATGTCTCGCGTTCCAAACTGAGGAGTTTGGTGATTTTGCTGGACACAGATCCTACACATAGTTTCTGGTCCAGAAGGAATGTGTCTGTTTAAATGTCTTCTTATACCCACGATACTGAGGTGAACAGTAGAAGAAAGTCAACTTACTCTTGAAGAAGACCCAGCAAACCGGGAACGTTCCCAGAACATAAGCTAAGGTTTGCATATAACATTAGGATGATAACATTCCAAAAACGTTCCAAAAATGTTTTAAAGATGCACTATGCAGAAATCACTCCACTATCTCCTGGTTGCAAAACATTTGAATAGTTAGCCTAATTTCAGTTTATGTGACAAAACAAGCAATTATAGGTTAGAGAATCACTGTACCATCTAAACTGTTGTGAAATATATTTTCCAAAAACATTGTATTTTCAGTTGTTTGAAACTGGTGTACAAAACTTATAAGCGGGATGCATAGAAATGGAGCACATAGAACCTATCTACCGCTTCTTAGAATTGCTTTCAATATAAAGTCGCCCAAAAAGTTACATATTGAAGCTTTAAATGAAATATCCTTGGAATGTTCTCCTTACATTAACTACAATGCATAACATCTGTAACAACCACCCCAGAACATTCCCCAAACATTCTCATTAGATTTCCAGGTAATGTAATAAGACAATGTGCCAGTAATGTTTTCAGAACACGCTGTCACAACAAAATGTGAGAGCAACATTCTGGGAATGTATGCAACATCAGACAAATGTTTTATTCAAACATTGTATAATCATCAGGACGACTGGACAGTTTTTGTGTTATGAGAACATTTGCCACAACCTAACAAATGTTCTGGGAACTTTCACATAACCAATTTTGGTTTGCTGGGGACATGCTTCAAACTCTTAAATTGCATTCTCACTTAGATCGGTGTTGCCTCTGCCATTGATTCTAACATGACTAAAGGCAGCCTCTTTCTTGAGGCATATACTTTATGCAGTCACTACAGCTCTTAAGACTCCTGCAATGCTTCAGAGACAAACCCCCTCGATCTCGCATATTAACCACCCCAAAATTCCCCCAGCCCAACATTTACATTCAGAGCAGCTGGTCAATAAAAGTATCTTAAAAAGGACACTCAAACATGTTTATGTTATTCAACTTCAAGCTTAAGGAAATTGAACAGTAAAAGCAGGGGTCTAGCGTGTCTTCGTTTATCTTCATCTTCACAGTGGAACAGTTTTGGCTAGGGCTTTTAAAGAGAATCCCCAATACATCAATTCTTTAAACAAGCTGTTTTCAGATGAGATACTGTCCAAGCACATTATGGATGGGCATTGAGTGGAGAAGTAAAATAAGAAAAATGATCAAAGGAATCCTTCTGGCAGTAGAGCTTTAAATGCTTACGTTGGCTCAGTAATGTCCCATTAAAAGTAGGTCCAGGACAGGAGGTATAGCGCGACAAATACACGGATGAAATACTGAAGTAAAACATGCTTTGGTAGAAAAAGTATTTGAGGCCAAATGTATACAAGTAGACCTATTTCATTTATCCTTTAGAATAAAGGGCTGATTTTATTATAGCAAATACTGAAGTAAAGCTTGATTTGAAGCAGTAGGGGACCAGATGTACACAAATACCTATTCCATGTATCCTTTGGACAAAAGGCAGCATGTATGATCATTTTATGACATGAAAAGAGCTGTTCTAAAGATGACGATACTCCCCAGTATGATGGTTGGTTGACGAACAAGGCCCAACAGAGAGAAGCCGCGTCCTCGGTGTCCACGGAGACAAACCACAGTGCAATCCAGTCACATTTGTGATGAAGGAACCATGTACTCCTTCGCTCCAATCACACATAGTTCCATCTGGTACTGTCCCATTCTCTTACAAGGTACTATACAAGGCTTGGGGACCGTTATCTTCCAGTGGAATCATACGCACATCAGAGAACTCATTTACGTAGACTGCTGGCCAGAGTCACTGCAGAAGGAACCAGTGAGCTACTTTTGCGGTGATGAAGGATTCCTTGGCTTTGGGGAGGAGAGAATTCATGCGATAGCTGGGGTAACTTTATATTGTGTGTGCGCATGTTGGCAAGAAAGGGGTATCATTGAACTGGACTTGAAATTGAAGGTCCCAAATAGCAATAGACGGATCCAGATGTTGCAGATTAAAAAAAAAAACATAATTTGCTTATCATACAGTGCAAACATACTGTAACGCAGCAATACCCTCTTGAGAAATCGCATGCTAGGCCAAGGAAAACAAATCAATTGGCTTTCAACAAGACAGAAATGAAAGGCAATCCCAAGTGGATGGTGAGGATAAGGGTGGATTGTCACCATAGAACATGTTGGCTATCCTCTTATCCTCAGGCCCTGGAAAAATGCTGCTGGCCAAACAAAATACAGACTTAAAGTAGAGGAGGTACAGTACGCCCGCCACATAACCCTTATTTCAGTAGCATCACTTCTCCCCAAACAAGAGGCGGTTTCCCCCTGAACGCCCTCACATGTCTGTCAGGAGGATCAGCAGAGATAGCAGGGTGTCTGAGTGCTACTTGTTATACATTGAAGTGACCCTCATAGCAAACACATGCAATCCTATTCATTTGAAATCGTCACTTCCATGCCAGCAACTCCACCCATGTATTTGTCTCACACATTACAACACACACACACACACACACACACACACACACACACACACACACACACACACACACACACACACACACACACACACACACACACACACACACACACACACACACACACACACACACACACACACACACAATTCCTCAGTGTCTATTACAGCTTTAAGAACTTCTAATTGCATATGTTTGAGACTAGCTATGAAATGGGTATATAAAGCTATAACAACTTCGTGAAAGTGCGGAGACTTGACATTCCAAGTTCCATGAATGTGCTCAGATGATGCAAGCCTCAAACTGTTGTAGTGTGTTTGAGAGAAGAACGAGCAAAAACATATTTTAAATCAAGGTTTATTGAGGGATGAGCTTCCATGATAAACCAGAGAGGAAAGCACTCACTGTATCTCCCAACCATGATATTATACATTTTCTGAAAGTTTTTTTGTGCAGCAAAGCCTGCTTAGCCTTAACAATTTACAAATGGGGTCTTGTCTAAATAAAAGACAGACTTAGACTTAAAGTAGAGTATATATATATATATATTGTTCTTTACTTTATGACTGAAAACTGGACAGAAATATGGCAAATGGCAATCTAACACCAACTATATGATTTGGCTGTCTATTGTGCCACCATGTGTAAGTGAATAACAGCCCTTCATATGCTAACCTTTCTAGTCAGCGCAAAGCAAAATATAACAAGATAAATACAAGTCTGGAAAGACAGAATACATGCGGTAAAGAGTTCAATGGAACGCAGACGGTAGGGGAAAGAACAAGTACGGCGTCACTGACGCACATTCCAAAAATATGATCTTACAAATCCGTTCAGATTTTGTGTTAAAAAAGTCCATATAAACTGGTAGCATAGCTAGCGTATAGAAATCAGTGATGGTACTTGAAGCTGTTTTCAGTGTAATGCAGTTGATTGGTGACGATGACATGAACATACTGTTTATTGTTACCCCAAAATAGCGTGCAATACACATATAAACAATAGCCTAAATGTATGCTAATTTTGATGGGGGGAGACGCGTGAGTGGCGTTGGAATTGTTTGGTCGAGTTCGATTGTTCTCTTTACTGCATCCATTGATGGAAGAAGAGAATGGTTTACAAAGAAGAGAATGGAATGCAAATGTTTTAATTTTTTTATTTTTTATTTCACCTTTATTTAACCAGGTAGGCTAGTTGAGAACAAGTTCTCATTTACAACTGCGACCTGGCCAAGATAAAGCATAGCAGTGTGAACAGACAACAACACAGAGTTACACATGGAGTAAACAATTAACAAGTCAATAACACAGTAGAAAATAAAGAGAGTCTATATACATTGTGTGCAAAAGGCATGAGGAGGTAGGCGAATAATTACAATTTTGCAGATTAACACTGGAGTGATAAATGATCAGATGGTCATGTACAGGTAGAGATACTGGTGTGCAAAAGAGCAGAAAAGTAAATAAATATAAACAGTATAGGGATGAGGTAGGTAAAATTGGGTGGGCTATTTACCGATAGACTATGTACAGCTGCAGCGATCGGTTAGCTGCTCAGATAGCAGATGTTTGAAGTTGGTGAGGGAGATAAAAGTCTCCAACTTCAGCGATTTTTGCGGCCAAATGAGGTGTTGGCTTTAGGGATGATCAGTGAGATACACCTGCTGGAGCGCATGCTACGGGTGGGTGTTGCCATCGTGACCAGTGAACTGAGATAAGGCGGAGCTTTACCTAGCATGGACTTGTAGATGACCTGGAGCCAGTGGGTCTGGCGACGAATAAGTAGCGAGGGCCAGCCGACTAGAGCATACAGGTCACAGTGGTGGGTGGTATAAGGTGTTTTAGTAACAAAACGGATGGCACTGTGATAAACTGCATCCAGTTTGCGGAGTAGAGTATTGGAAGCTATTTTGTAGATGACATTGCCGAAGTCGAGGATCGGTAGGATAGTCAGTTTTACTAGGGTAAGTTTGGCGGCTTGAGTGAAGGTGGCTTTGTTGCGGAATAGAAAGCCGACTCTAGATTTGATTTTAGATTGGAGATGTTTGATATGAGTCTGGAAGCAGAGTTTACAGCCTAGCCAGACACCTAGGTACTTATAGATGTCCACATATTCTAGGTCGGAATCATCCAGGGTGGTGATGCTAGTCGGGCGTGCGGGTGCAGGCAGCGAAAGGTTGAAAAGCATGCATCTGGTTTTACTAGCATTTAAGAGCAGTTGGAGGCCACAGAAGGAGTGTTGTATGGCATTGAAGCTCGTTTGGAGGTTAGATAGCTCAGTGTCCAAGGATGGGCCAGAAGTTTACAGAATGGTGTTGTCTGCGTAGAGGTGGATCAGGGAATCGCCCGCAGCAAGAGCAACATCATTGATATATACAGAGAAAAGAGTCAGCCCGAGAATTTAACCCTGTGGCACCCCCATAGAGACTGCCAGAGGACCGGACAACATGCCCTCCGATTTGACACACTGAACTCTGTCTGCAAAGTAGTTGGTGAACCAGGCAAGGCAGTCATTAGAAAAACCGAGGCTACTGAGTCTGCCGATAAGAATATGGTGATTGACAGAGTCGAAAGCCTTGGCCAGGTCGATGAAGACGGCTGCACAGTACTGTCTTTTATCGATGTCGGTTATGATATCGTTTAGTACCTTGAGCGTGGCAGAGGTGCACCCGTGACCGGCTCGGAAACCAGATTGCACAGCGGAGATGGTACGGTGGGATTCGAGATGGTCAGTGATCTGTTTGTTGACTTGGCTTTCGAAGACCTTAGATAGGCAGGGCAGGATGGATATAGGTCTGTAACAGTTTGGGTCCAGGGTGTCTCCCCCTTTGAAGAGGGGGATGACTGCGGCAGCTTTCCAATCCTTGGGGATCTCAGACGATATGAAAGAGAGGTTGAACAGGCTGGTAATAGGGGTTGCGACAATGGCGGCGGATAGTTTCAGAAATAGAGAGTCCAGATTGTCAAGCCCAGCTGATTTGTACGGGTCCAGGTTTTGCAGCTCTTTTAGAACATCTGCTATCTGGATTTGGGTAAAGGAGAAGCTGGGGAGGCTTGGGCGAGGAGCTGCGGGGGGGGGAGCTGTTGGCCGAGGTTGGAGTAGCCAGGAGGAAGGCATAGCCAGTCATTGAGAAATGCTTCTTTAAAGTTTTTGATAATCATGGATTTATCGGTGGTGACCGTGTTACCTAGCCTCAGTGCAGTGGGCGGCTGGGAGGAGGTGCTCTTGTTCTCCATGGACTTTACAGTGTCTTTACAGTGTGATTGGGTTAGGAAGCTATGAGGTAGGGATGTTGTCATAGTCAGTTTCTCTATAGAGTTGCATTGTACCTGGTCCCAGTAAGGAAGCATTAGACAGGGATTCCATCTGGATGAAGGCATAAGGAAAGAGCTTGGCACAGACATGGCAGGACTTGCACTCCAACCATTTGACAAAATCAGCAACTCATAAACGTATCAATGCTAAATCAAGCCCATCATCTCATAATTGATGATCAATTCTAACAGTTATATTATGGTGTCCATGTCTTATTAAACTCATTTAGCTTTACTTCATATCTGCTCTGTTCTTTCAACGTCCCTCTAGTGCTAAGAGGAAGAGCTTAGCTGTGTGGCAGAGGGCCAACTGGAGCCACATTCACTAAATCCTTCTTATGAAAGGTTATAATCACATGTAACATTAGTGCTACATCACAAAGCTAGTCATTTCACTGTAAGCACACATGTTGCACAAAAAAAGCATACAGTTAAGAGTTGCCATTACTGAATATGGCTTTACATTGTACTTAATCACGCAACAGTTGCTGCTAAGCCAGAAGGAGCTAAACGCAACATGGCTGTGTTGGGCTTGTAGAAGATGGGGTTGTCCAATGCAGCATAGCCCATCTCCAAGCAACATGGCTGTGTTGGGCTTGTAGAAGATGGGGTTGTCCAATGCAGCATAGCCCACTCCCAGAGAACGCTTCATTACAACCACCTAAAAAGACATGGACACGGGGGCTCAGCATAGACTGCAGCCGTTTACACAACCGAGAAAGAACGCCTGATACATTGTTCTATCCTACAGTGCTTTCAGAAAATATTCATACACCTTGACTTATTCCACATTTTGTTGTGTTACAGCCTGAATTCAAAATGTATTAAATATATATTTTTCTCACCCATCTACGCACAATACCCCATAATGACAAAGTGAAAGCATGTTTTAGAAATTGTTGCAAAATGCATTGATTAAATACCTAATTTACTTAAGTATTCACACCCCAAATCAAATCAAATCAAATGTTATTTGTCACATACACATGGTTAGCAGATGTTAATGCGAGTGTAGCGAAATGCTTGTGCTTCTAGTTCCGACAATGCCGTAATAACCAACAAGTAATTCCAAAACTACTACCTTATAGACACAAGTGTAAGGGGATAAAGAATATGTACATAAAGATATATGAATGAGTGATGGTACAGAGTGGCATAGGCAAGATACAGTAGATGGCATTGAGTGCAGTATATACATATGAGATGAGTATGTAAACAAAGTGGCATAGTTAAAGTGGCTAGTGATACATGTATTACATAAGGATGCAGTAGATTATATAGAGTACAGTATATACGTATACATATGAGATGAATAACGTAGGGTATGTAAACATTATATTAGGTAGCATTGTTTAAAGTGGCTAGTGATATATTTTACATCAATTCCCATCAATTCCCATTATTAAAGTGGCGGGAGTTGAGTCAGTGTGTTGGCAGCAGCCACTCAATGTTAGTGGTGGCTGTTTAACAGTCTGATGGCCTTCAGATAGAAGCTGTTTTTCAGTCTCTCGGTCCCAGCTTTGATGCACCTGTACTGACCTCGCCTTCTGGATGATAGCGGGGTGAACAGGCAGTGGCTCGGGTGGTTGTTGTCCTTGATGATCTTTATGGCCTTCCTGTGACATCGGGTGGTGTAGGTGTCCTGGAGGGCAGATAGTTTGCCCCCGGTGATGCGTTGTGCAGACCTCACTACCCTCTGGAGAGCCTTATGGTTGTGGGCGGAGCAGTTGCCGTACCAGGCGGTGATACAGCCCGACAGGATGCTCTCGATTGTGCATCTGTAGAAGTTTGTGAGTGCTTTTGGTGACAAGCCGAATTTCTTCAGCCTCCTGAGGTTGAAGAGGCGCTGCTGCGCCTTCTTCACGATGCTGTCTGTGTGGGTGGACCAATTCAGTTTGTCTGTGATGTGTACGCCGAGGAACTTAAAACTTACTACCCTCTCCACTACTGTTCCATCGATGTGGATAGGGGGGTGTTCCCTCTGCTGTTTCCTGAAGTCCACAATCATCTCCTTAGTTTTGTTGGCGTTGAGTGTGAGGTTATTTTCCTGACACCACACTCCGAGGGCCCTCACCTCCTCCTTGTAGGCCGTCTCGTCGTTGTTGGTAATCAAGCCTACCACTGTTGTGTCGTCCGCAAACTTGATGATTGAGTTGGAGGCGTGCATGGCCACGCAGTCGTGGGTGAACAGGGAGTACAGGAGAGGGCACAGAACGCACCCTTGTGGGGCCCCAGTGTTGAGGATCAGCGGGGTGGAGATGTTGTTGCCTACCCTCACCACCTGGGGGCGGCCCGTCAGGAAGTCCAGTACCCAGTTGCACAGGGCGGGGTCAAGACCCAGGGTCTCGAGCTTGATGACGAGCTTGGAGGGCACTATGGTGTTAAATGCCGAGCTGTAGTCGATGAACAGCATTCTCACATAGGTATTCCTCTTGTCCAGATGGGTTAGGGCATTGTGCAGTGTGGTTGAGATTGCATCGTCTGTGGACCTATTTGGGCGGTAAGCAAATTGGAGTGGGTCTAGGGTGTCAGGTAGGGTGGAGGTGATATGGTCCTTGACTAGTCTCTCAAAGCACTTCATGATGACGGAAGTGAGTGCTACGGGGCGGTCGTCGTTTAGCTCAGTTACCTTAGCTTTCTTGGGAACAAGAACAATGGTGGACCTCTTGAAGCATGTGGGAACAACAGACTGGGATAGGGATTGATTGAATATGTCCGTAAACACACCAGCCAGCTGGTCTGCGCATGCTCTGATGGCGCGGCTGGAGATGCCGTCTGGGCCTGCAGCCTTGCGAGGTTTGACACATTTAAATGTTTTCCTCACGTCGGCTGCAGTGAAGGAGAGTCCGCACGTTTTAGTTGCGGGCCGTGTCAGTGGCACTGTATTGTCCTCAAAGCGGGCAAAAAAGTTATTTAGTCTGCCTGAGAGCAAGACATCCTGGTCCGTGACGGGGCTGGTTTTCTTTTTGTAATCCGTGATTGACTGTAGACCCTGCCACATACCTCTTGTGTCTGAGCCGTTGAATTGAGATTCTACTTTGTCTCTATACTGACGCTTAGCTTGTTTGATTGCCTTGCGGAGGGAATAGTTACACTGTTTATATTCGGTCATGTTTCCAGTCACCTTGCCCTGATTAAAAGCAGTGGTTCGCGCTTTCAGTTTCACGCGAATGCTGCCATCAATCCACGGTTTCTGGTTTGGGAATGTTTTAATCGTTGCTATGGGAACGACATCTTCAACGCACGTTCTAATGAACTCGCTCACCGAATCAGCGTATTCGTCAATGTTGTTGTCTGACGCAATACGGAACATCTCCCAGTCCACGTGATGGAAGCAGTCTTGGAGTGTGGAATCAGATTGGTCGGACCAGCGTTGAACAGACCTCAGCGCGGGAGCTTCTTGTTTTAGTTTCTGTCTGTAGGCAGGGATCAACAAAATGGAGTCGTGGTCAGCTTTTCCGAAAGGAGAGCGGGGCAGGGCCTTATATGCATCGCGGAAGTTGGAATAGCAATGATCCAAGGTTTTTCCAGCCCTGGTTGCGCAATCGATATGCTGATAAAATTTAGGGAGTCTTGTTTTCAGATTAGCCTTGTTAAAATCCCCAGCTACAATGAATGCAGCCTCCGGATATATGGATTCCAGTTTGCAAAGAGTCAAATAAAGTTTGTTCAGAGCCATCGATGTGTCTGCTTGGGGGGAAATATATACGGCTGTGATTATAATCGAAGAGAATTCCCTTGGTAGATAATGCGGTCGACATTTGATTGTGAGGAATTCTAAATCAGGTGAACAGAAGGACTTGAGTTCCTGTATGTTGTTGTGGCAACACCACGTCACGTTAACCCCTGAGACAATACTTTGTAGAAGCACATTTGGCAGCGATTACAGCTGTGAGTCTGTCTGGGTAAGTCTCTATGAGCTTTCCACACCTGGATTGTGCAACATTTGCCATTATTATTTTCAAAATTCGTCATGCTCTGTCAAACTGGTTGTTGGTCCTTGCTACACAACCATTTTCAGGTCTTGCTATAGATTTTCAAGCAGACTTAAGTCAAAACTGTAACTCGGCCACTCAGGAACAAGCATTGTCTTGTTGGATGGAACTAGGGTCTGTAGTGACGCCTCTAGCACTGAGATGCAGCGCCTTAGACCGCTGCGCCACTAGGGTGCCCAGTGTAGATCCGTCCTTGTGTTTTAGGTTATTGTCCTGCTGAAAGGTGAATTCATCTCCCAGTGTCTGGTGGAAAGTAGACAACCAGGTTTTCCTCTAGGATGTTGCCTGTGCTTAGCTCCATTCCGTTTCTTTTTTTTCCAATTACAAGCATACCCATAATATGATGCAGCCACCACTATGCTTGAAATTATGGAACGTGGTACTCAGTAATGTGTTGTATTGGATTTGTCCTAAACAGAACACTTTGTATTCAGGACAAACATTTAATTGCTTTAGTACCTTGTTGCAAACAAGAGGCATGTTTTTGAATATTTGTATTCTGTCCAGGCTTTCTTCTTTTTACTCTGTCAATTAGGTTAGTATTGTGGAGTAACTACAATGTTGTTGATCCATCCTCAGAATTCTCCTACTGTATCACAGCCATTAAACTCTAACTGTTTTAAAGTCACCATTGGCCTCATGGTGAAATCCCTGAGCGATTTCCTTCCTCTCCGGCAACGTAGTTAGGAAGGACCACTGTATCTTTGTAGTAATTAAAACCATTTAAAAAAACATAAGTCCACTTTGACATTATGGGGTATTGTGTGTAGGACAATGACAAAAGAATCTCAATTTTAAATTCAGGCTGTAACACAACAAAATGTGGAAAAAGTCAAGGGGTGTGAATACTTTCTGAATCAAATAATCAAAAGCAATCAGTGTTTTTTTCTGAAACTTCTGAAACTAAACATGCTATAGTAAATAAGACAACCCCAACTGCACCTCTTTTTGTCTAATTTGTTAAACATTTAACACGGATCCATGAACACACCTCAACAGGGGTTTAAATGTTGCATGCACCTGCATGTAAGTGGAAGATGTAGGGGGAAGGGCTCCATTTGGAGGAGAAGAGTAAGTTTGTCCCACAACTAATGGGCATTTAAGTGTTGGCCATTTACAAAATTAAGCATCATTAGTGTCTGTAGAGAAAGAGAGAGAGAGAGAGGCAGAGAGAGGCAGAGAGAGTTAGAGAGAGAGAGAGACCTGGGAAATGGATTGGAGCATCCCGTGATTGTGAGCATGTGTTTTTGGAGGCACAGAACGCAGCACAATAATTTAATAAGTAAAACCAGAGCGGTGCTCTCACCACTAGACTTTTATTCCCTGCTATCTGACACGCTGAAAGATACTTGGAAGAGAACCTCTGTCATACTGAGACCCAAAAATCAACAGGAGGACCGTCCGAATCTACTCAGAGAGGCAGGAAAGGGTCAGTAGTGGCTAGTGTTCCCATGGTGCGGCCCCACCCACAAACACTACTCTTAACACAAAACACACACATACAAGCATACACTGACTCAAACACCCTCCTGTGATAGAAGAGTGTAAATCACTCCCACTATGGTTGTGCTTCAGGCCGGGGTTAGAGTAAGGGTCTGGGACACCCAGGCCTACCCTAGCCAGCCTCTCTAGGCAGGGCATCCCAGTCCAGACTCCCCAACCTCCTCATCCATAATAAATGGGACAGATGGTTTTATTTGGGACAGGGGTAGGGTGCAAACAGAGGTAATCTTAGTCTGGCAATCAGCACCAGAGGATGTGGCTATGGCACGGTCGTGCTAGGCCTGGACCATTGAATCACCAGCCACCTAACTGTCCACCAGGCGAGGCAAGGGTACTGTACCAGAGGAATGCCCTCTGTATGCTCTGACAAGCTTGGCTACGGTGGCACTGAGGAGCCCCTCCTGGTTTGTTTATATCTACAGTTAGACTACACACACAGCCCGGCCCAGCACACCCATCCGCACCACAGCCTGACCGGCCCCACACAGCGTCATATAAACATGAGCCACAAGTGGAAGGTTATTAATTCAAGTGTCTGAGTCACTTTAAGAACAATGAAAATAACATTTTCAACAGTCCAGCAGGTCCGAGGGATATAAACACACACGTCATGTTAATACAGCCCAGTATAGTAGAGGGCTGGGGTGCTGGTAGTATTAAAGCTCACAAACTCTGATTTCCCAAGGGAACCTGTAGAAATGAAGGCGTTTTAAAGTGGGGTGGTGAGCAATATGAATCCCACATTTAGGAAAAGTTCCACTCGGATGCTCCAAAATGTCATCATTCCAGAGGGAGCGAGTCACCGCTAATGGAAGCCGTGTGAGATCTGTGCCTGCTGGAGCTAGTACACCTGGGTAAGGGCTTTGTTGCCTCAGTAACAAAGAGTACAGGGTGCATGCGTGTGTTCAAACGCAAGTGTTTGTACGTAGAAAGAGGCCCTTGAATCTGGAAGTCTAGGACTTGAACAGAACTAAAGATGAATAGCTTCCTTCTGAGCCCATGTTAGATACCCGCTCCAGTATTACACTTCACCATTTGGAGAGCCGGAGTAAATCAACTCAACTTCCAACAAGCCCTTCTGTGACATTCAACATTTGACAGGGGCTGCAGTCCCATTCCCTACCTTTTCTTTCCCCTTGAAGTGTATACTCGTTCACTCTTCATGGATTCGATGATGGAGTTGGGGTCCTCCTGGGCTGCAGAGTTCACTGTGTCGTTTGCACCAATCACCAGAACCAGGTCCGTTTTCCGTTTTCTGAGACATAGAAAAAGCACGATGTCATAGGGAATGCCCGCCTCGGCCAATAGCACGTTGAGCTGCCAAGGCATTCTGGGTGGATACCAAACTGGTAAGAGAGAAGGATTAACATCTTATTCACCTCCATCTATATGGCATATCACAAGGATGAGAAGGGTGATAAAACCCTTGTGGTTTAAAAGTATCATAATATTTTGGATGTTGACAAAAGTTGAGTCAGAAGTACAAGATGGAGGGGCCATGATGTTAGTGCCGGGGGCGGATTAGGTTAATGTCAGAGGTCATAAAGGGCCTGAGAAGCAGGGGAAATGGGTTAAGGATGGAGGACGAGAGGGCCCTACGGATACACACTGGAGCAGCAGGTTTATGACCAGAGAGTAAAAGCAGAGATCAGAGCAGCTGCACTCTACTCATACTGCCTGAGGTGTCTCGTTCCCCCTCTCCTGCTCTACCCAGACCCTCTGTGATCTCCTGCCATTATGAATCAGTCCCCAATTTACACACACGGCTGTTACCCACAGTAGCCTTAGGAACTTTGAATACCCTCGTGTGTAGCAGTGTGTGGAGTTAACCCGTTAGGTACCTCATGTAATGCAATGCAGTGTACATGTTGCAGTGTTGAAATGTGGTGGTGGTGGGGGGCATGGCCTTTACAAGAGAGGCTAACCAGAGCAACACCACACTGTGTGAATTACATTACATTACAAATACATTAGGAACAATATCCACCTCTGAGGCTCCAAACAGTGGCAGCCCCATGCCCCGCCCTCATAGCAGCCTAACACCCCCACCCAATTATCCAGCCGAGAGGGAAGGGGAGGGGGGACAGGACTACCAAATCTGGCCACTCTCTGGCCACCCACTTCCCCCTCTAATCAACTGCAAATCCTCTAAGTAGCAGCAGCTGCTGGAACCCCAGATCAAAGGAATGAAGGAAAATTACACAAGCTTCCGGTGTGCCTTTTCCCTTCCCTCCTCTTTCCTCTCTCCGGTGTGCCTTTTCCCTTCCCTCCTCTTTCCTCTCTCCGGTGTGCCTATTCCTACTTTTGCGCTGCTCTCATTCACTCTCCTCCCTTTCACCTTCCTCTGTTCACTCCACAGTTAGCCTCAACCCTGTCCTTTCCCCTCCTGGCATTTTTTACCCCAGTGGTGCCTTGGCAAGGCAGGGGTAATGAAGGGGTTATGGCAGGGGTGGGCAATCATTTTGGCTCGAGGGCCACATCGCGATTTCAAAATAGCACAGATTTGTTCGTCCAAATCAATTTGCAGGCCAGAAAAACATACTGTATACAGTAGGTCCATTCCCAGCTAGCACATAACGTTCTGAGAACCATAGGTTTCTTAGGTGGGAATTTCAGTACTTCAGCATAACGTTTCCTACAGGTTTCCTCATGGATCTATTTAAAGTAATGTTCTTAAATTGTTCCGAGAACATTAAGAAACAACGTTATTTTGGGGGAATTTCAGTACTTCAGCATAACGTTTTCTACATGTTTCCTCATGGTTTTAAGTTAATTTCTCTGAACATTAGGAAAACTTTCCATGAAACATTAGTAATGTTCAAAAAACGTTCTGAGAATTATTTAAAGAGCCACTGAACATGCTAATTGGCACGTGTCTTTTCTGTTGCGCATTAGAAAAATAGGATTTTTTGGAGGTGTGTTTCCTGGACGATTTTGCATTTGGTTAATGATGTTTGTCCCCAACGAGACACTGTAGATGCGGAAGCTTCACTTCATTTCCTAAAAATCATTAGAATGAATCTAAGCTAAATCTGAAATCTGTAATTATTTTTGATGTTTTTGCAGAGGATGCTTTAGTTGTGCAATTTTAAATCTAACAAAGGTGTTTGGTGCAGTATTTCTCAAGTTTAAAAAAAAGCGCAACGTATTGTCTTATGTAAACAAAGCCGGGTGGCTGGGCAGGTCTATTTCACGGCCTATGCTATTGGATAGAGAGCCATCACTAAAGCTGTTCACCCCATGTTAGTGGGCAAATGTACATCGTCAAATCAAAACCCAAACTCAATGTACCCATTGTGACGCACGTATGTTCCTTGCTCAGTTTTAGACGAGACTGACTTTATTAGGAAAATGATCCTATTTACACTTTGTAGCCAATTTGGACACTAGAATAACTGGTACTAACTCATATCGATGCCACATAGTTTTCAAAGGGATTAATTTAAAGACGGTCACTTTTTAAAAACATTTACATTCCGTTCTCAGCGTCAACAAAACTCTCGATCCTTCATCTTGCTAAGTGTGTTCAGGTGGGTTGGGTGCCCACTAATAGGCCACACCTGATCTTTAATGAGTGCTTGTTTCTTTTGAAATGGGGTTTGAGGTATGAGTAAAAAGTAAAACATGGCAAGCTAGCTCCATCCTGGTGGTGCAGTGGACTAATTCCATGGATAGGGAACAGAAGAGCATAGGTTTCAATCTTACAGACGCTGTGCCACAATAAATAAATGTGTTTGCATGATTAATGCCTAAGAAAATTCCTTTCCATGTGTACTAACTGTACTTGGAGTTGAACCTGTCTCCTCCCCTTCACTGATTGAAGTTGATTTAACAAGTGACATCAATAAGGGTCATTGCTTTCACCTGGATTCACCTGGTCAGTGTTTGTCGTGGAAAGATGAGGTGTTCCTAATGTTTTGTACACTCAGTGTATATTGACTCAGGGGGTTGAATACTTATCTAGTCAAGATAGTGTTTTAATAAAAATAACATTTACACGTACATTTTTTCCTGTAAATCGTACAATGAAATAAATTAATCTCACTTTATAATACAACAAAATATGGAAAAAGTCAAGGGGTGTGAATACTTTCTGAAGGTCCTGTATAAAGTGGGTAAGACAGTATGTAAAACAGTATTGCACCTGTACTGTCTCCACCTTCTAGATGGTAATGGGGTGAACAGGCCGTGGCTTGGGTGGCTGAGGTCCTTGACGATATTCTTGGCCTTCCTGTGATTCCGAGTGCTGTAGATGTGCTGGTGTGCAGGCAGTGTGGCCCAGATGATGCGTTGGGCTGACCGCACAACCCTCTGGAGAGCCATGCGTTTGTGGTTTGTGCAGTTGCCGTACCAGGCGATGATACAGCCTGATAAAATTCTCTCGATGGGGCCTCTGTAGACGTGCGTAAGGGTCTTAGGGGCCAAGACCATTTTTTTCAGCCTCTCTCTGCTGTTTCCTGTAGTCCAAGATCAGTTACTTCATTTAATTGACATTGAGGTTATTTTCCTGGCACCACTCCCTGATGGTAATCAGGCCTACCACTGTTATGTTGTCAGCAAACTTGATGACTGAGTTGGAGACGTGTGTAGCATGAGTGAACAGGGAGTACAGAAGGGGGTTGAGCATGTACCCTTGAGGAGCCTCCGTGTTGAGGATTAGCGTTGCGCAGATGTTGTTGACTGTTTTCACCACCTGGGGTTGGCCCGTCAGGAAGTCAGACCCAGGGCACTGAGCTTAGTGACTAGCTTGGAGGGCAGTATAGTGTTAAAGGCTGAGCTGTAGTCAATTAGCAGCATTCTTACACAGGTATTCCTCTTGTCCAGGTGGGATAGGGCAGTGTGCAGTGCAATGGCGATTGCGTCCTCTGCGGATTTGTTGGGGTGCTATGCAAATTGTAGTCGGTCTAGGGTGTCGGCTAAGGTGGAGGTGACATGATTCTTAAACTAGCCTCTCAAAGCACTCCATGATGGAAGGAGTGCCACATTTTACATAAAATTTTAGTAATTTAGCAGACTCTCTTATCCAGAGCGACTTACAGGAGCAATTAGGGGGGTAAGTGCCTTGCTCCAGAACACTGACAGATTTTCGAATCCCCGAGTAGGTGAAAAATCTGTCAGTGCTCTGGAGCAAGGCACTTACCCCCTAATTGCTCCTGTAAGTCGCTCTGGATAAGAGAGTCTGCTAAATTACTAAAATTTTATGTAAAATGTGGCACTCCTTTCTCGGGGATTCGAACCATTAACCTAGCTAGCTAACATTAGCTGGCTCGCTAGCTAACGTTACGTGTATGATCTGTGTAGTAATATTATTCGTATCTCAGAGCCATTTGCTTTGCAAGTTAAAGCCTAATGTTAGCTAGCTAACATTGAACCTGGTAGGTTAGCTACATGCCGATTCATTCAGGGTAGTAACGTCACGAGTTGGGATTATGGTTCATTTTTTAGCTAGCTAGCTACATGTCTTAACAAAATACTATTCTATGCAAGTATCCATTTCAATAGAATGTTCATGATGTCACTGTGACAGCTGTTGATAGACGTAGCTGGTAAATTCGCTCTGGCTATCTACTCCGATTTCAGATCACTCCCGTCTGAGTGTGCCAGAGCTCAGAATAACTGAGAAATGTATGAACGCTCAACAAAAAAAAGTGTAATTAAATTGTTGCCATCAGTACAGTTGCAGTCACCAATGCTCTGGATAACATAAAATATCCTAACCAGCTCTGCTAGGGTGAGTAAAATGGTCAAAGTGAGCTGTTCTCTCATTTGTGTCTGGAAGTAGCTAGCAAGCTAGCCAACGTTAGCCAGTTAGCTTGGGTGCTTGAATGTTGTTAGGACAGAACACTCAGATGAACCCTTAAAGAGATGGGTGAGGCTAAAGCTTAAGAGGGAGTGAATGATGCTGAATGGATGTAGACAAAGAAGAGCTCTCGAGTAGGTGTACCAAAACATTCAAAGGCCATTTTTTCAAAAGTGAGGTCACAAGTTCATCAACTTTCAAAGCAGAATGACTTTCACATTCTTCCTCAATTGTGGTGTATGATATACCATTTTCTAGCCCTGAGTCTCTACTTTTACTTGCTATGAAAACCTGTCAACTGCTGTCTGTATAATATGTCTGAAAAAAGGAAGGAACACAATAAAACTTCAAACACAGTCTGCCTGGACTTTGACTGGCACATCTTGATAGAAGTCCAAAACTGACTACCACCTGTGAACAGTGATCAAAAATGCTTGTATAAATAGCAAAAACAATCTGACAATCCCAGAGATTCTTACCTGGATATTGATATTCTGATGCTAAAAACACAAACACTTACATAAAGCCCTATGAAACGTGCTTCAAAAAATAAAATAATCCTTATAAAAACACATTTAACATTTAGGAAATAACCAATAACCAAAAATATTTGCTTAAATGTTATTTCTCCGCTTTTAGTTTTGACACAGCAGGTATTTAAAATCTAACAAGAAAAATATTCAAACCAACGTATCCCAGCAATAGGGAAGTCCAGAGTTTTTCTGTAGAGTATCATTTTAAAGGACCAGTGAATTCCCATAGGAACAGAGGATGTCTGAGGGCTCAGGAGTAAACAAGTGTACTAACCTAGTTTATCTGCATGTATTGTCTCAAATAGCAGAATATGCTTTTGATAATAATCCTAAATACAAGTGGGAGCTCTTTCCTCTCATTTCAACAAGACCCGGAGGTGAAATAATTGAGCCTGTTATTTTAAAACACAATAAACAAACACCGTAAAATAAATAAAGGACATCAAGGCTGAAAAAAAAGAATCAGTCGTGAAATGATTTCAATCCTTTTATCTGAAGCAGTAAAGTGGGAGCATGTGCAGGATTCTGGAGCAATCAATCAATTATGTTACTCTTAAAGCAAGAATCCTTAGTTGCTACATCCATTTTTAGATGTATAAATAAATTATATATTGAGTCTTGAAGAATATAACTTATAAATAATTCTGATCTCATGATGGTCAGTCCTTGCATCCATAGCGCTGCCTATACATTTGAGAGTGGTTCCATTTCTCCAGCTCCATCCCTCAGCCATTTACCAAAAACAACTGGCATGGTGTTGATTTTGTTCTTTTTCCAACTGCAGATTTCCCCTTTAAGGATGATCGTACTTACAATTAATGTCCAAGTGCACATTAATTGCTCCAGTACATGTGGTAGACAGGACATTTCTAACTCAAAAGACCAAGTAAGCATTTATTCACTGCTCTTCACCATTCCAAAGCCAATCTAGGCCAGTCAAATACAACAAGGACCATCAACACTTATCTTTCATCTGCCCCGTGCAGAGTTGAGAAGCCTCTTCCTGAAATGACCACCATCCAAGAAAGAGAAACAATAATTCACAGCAAATGGATCATCTAAAGCCTCAATTGCTGTTTACAGCGTTTGATAGGCCTGTCACAACAGCCGTCAAATACTCTGCTTTCAACACACCATGTTGCACTGAGCATAACTACGGTCCACACTAGCTCCTTAACGATTTTCAACTTTTTCATGCAGACTCTCAAACACAAGCTTTTCTCCTAACGAAAACAACCCCATCCAGACAAGGCCAGTGTATATCAAAAAAAAAGTCTTAAATGTTTCCACTGATGTCAATCAAGCAAAGTGACTGTGACTGGTCCAATTATAGGAAACGTGAAAAGGAAAACAAGACAGCTCCGGTTCCAGCTTGGGCCTGGTGTAGTGTAGTGCACTGCAGTCAGCAGGAGAATCTGGGACCCACTGACAACACAGAGAGCAACTGTGGAACAGTGCACCATAATACCAGGCCTTGGAAGCTGAGGATCACCTTTCAGTCTGGCAGGACTACCTGGCACACAAACACCGGCTAATTTGGTTACATTTGGAGAAGATGCTTGAAAATGTTTGGATACAAAAACAAGTCTGGGTTTGCAGTAGTCAGTTAGACAACTGTGTACTTTAGAAGTTCAGAACATCTTCCACAATAGATATAGTAACATCTCCCCCACTGTCTACATGGGCCCAATGGTGTACATCCATGTTAGATAGGGTCTAACCGTCTACTGTCTAGGTCCATGGCTAGGTCAGGACACCGTAGGGTTGAGCCCTGCTGGATGGCTGGAGGCTGGACTGCCTGCGGCGGTGTGTTTTAAATGAAGGAGCCATCTCTGTTGTGCTTGCCCCCCACGCCTGTTTACTCTAGAGTGCCACGTTCATCATCCTTTCTCCCCTTCTCTTTATTCATCCTCCCACATCTCATCACCCCTCCATCTGTTCGTCCTGTCTGCCCATAATGGTCCAGTTCTCTGTTGTAGAGAACAAAGTGGATGCCGAAGCAGACAGAGGACAGACAGAGCCATAAGCTTTGCTGGAGGCGATTACACTTACTGGCCCAGGAGGTCAAGCCGAGCCACAGACAACCAGGCAGTTTAGAAGAGCAGAGCAGAGCCAGCCACTAGGTTGGGGTTGTGTCCCAAATGGCACCCTATTCCCTTTACAGTGCACTACTTTTGACCAGGGTCCCCATTTCCATTTATAGTGCACTACTTTTGACCAGAGCCCCATGGGTACCGCATATTAAAGACCATAAAAAAAGAGCCTTCTTTTCTACTCCTTTATTTTCTCTGGGAGCAGCATACTGTATGGACCAGCACAGGTTGAGGCTGCACTGCCAGGCAGGAGAGATAAAGCTGACTTCTCACTCAACAGTTCACTTCGCCACTAGGTTGGAGAAGCCATGTGCAGAGAGCTGTCGTCAGGGGACAGGTTTTCAGACAGGGTGGGAGAGCAGAAAGACAGAGAGTGAGATTATACAGAGGTCTGTCAAAGTTTCAATAAACCCTACTCCAAAACACGACCCAGGCTCTTGGACCACCTCGGGATAGAGTGGGCCTGCATGCCTGATGGGCCCTACTTGAAAGGTGCCCCAATGAAGTTGAGCAAATTAACTGGTGATGTAACAAGGTCAATAGAGGTTAGCTAAACATAGAAAAAAAGTTTGGGAATTTCTGAAAAATGTGGATCGCAAAGGACCATGTTTTCTACTTTCTGCACAAGACCTTTGGCCACAACGCACTTACTCTCTAGGTCTTAAAAACATTTGTCAGTTGAACCCTGTGTACGTGGGTGGTTTACATGAACCTACCCTGTCAGTGCTCCGGTGTGTGTAAGTATCACTGTGTTAATGCTGTGTGTGTGTGTGTGTGTGTGTGTGTGTGTGTGTGTGTGTGTGTGTGTGTGTGTGTGTGTGTGTGTGTGTGTGTGTGTGTCGTTGGGTTTTTACTTTACCTGGAGTGATGATGATGTTGTGGGCGTCTTCGATCATTTTGACAGTCTGGTCCACGTTCCTATGATCTCCATGGGCTTGCCTGACCCAGTGGATGATGTACGTTGGCAAGGGAACGGTTCATGGCCTAGCCCCTAGCCAGGGGGAGAGGAGAGAGAGGAGGGGGAGTACAGAGATGGATAGGATTAAAAGCTGCTCAGCCTTTTTGAGTCAACTGCATTTTTCAGTGAACCCAGTTTCTTTCAGGCAGTCAATGCCGCCAAGAAGGCATTTAAGTACAGTTAGAGTTCCTCCTAGTGGAGAACGTTGGAAGCACAGAAACTGCCTCTTGCACATTTTAGCATCTTCAAGGTTTATATGTAGGTTATGAGCTGATGCGGCCTATTTATCCCATACTGTCTGATGTATGACACTTCCTAAATACAGCCAGATGGAAGAACTATAGGCTCCATACTTGAATCATTCTATAGCCCTCAAACTCAACTCTGGACCTCGACGCCAGTTCCACTGCGTTTTTTCATTGTTCCCCTCTACATCAAGGACCTGGGACACCAGGTATGTGCAATTAATTATCAGGTAGAACAGAAAACCAGCAGGCTACAGACATTGTAGGGTATGAGTTGAATACCCCTGTTCTATGGGATGTGTGACACTTCGAAAATACAGACCAACGGACTTCCTTACCACACACGACGCAGGAGAGAATGGCCCTTGAGGAGCCGATGAGGGCCCCTACGATGTTGAGCAGGTTGTTGCTGAGCAGGAAACCCTCAGCACACAGGGCCCAGCCGGAGTAGCTGCTGAGCACCATGATGATCACCCATGGCTGTTGTCAGCGTCAGGCCCTAGAAGAGAAAGACTACCTTTAGACTGAAGGTTGATATGGCAGTGGGCATAATAAAACAAGACAATTCATTAATGTGTTGCTAAATTCAATACATTGTCCATACAAAAGAAGCTATACATAGAGCATGTGTCATATGTGTAGTAGGCCTGGCCTATATAAACTCACACGTCTGCACTGTCCTGAAACACGTGGGCATAAGCAGTCAACCTGTATTATTGAATGGTAAATAGAGAAATCTGATCAGGCAGTAGAAATGCAGTGTATTTAACCCCTATCAGGTCGTGGTGGGCCTCAGTCAGTGCATTAGGTGTTTGTTAAAACAAGGAGTATTCATTTCAAGTGCTCTCTATGATATCATCCTAGTGTTACTCTCCAAGATCCCTAACTCGGGGAAAGGCTCTAACCAGAGCCAGCTACCTCACATTATGCAACGATACACTGCATCAAACAAACAGTGAGGGCAGGACTTGAACAATATCAGATCTCCTTTTAAAGACATTCACGCTCAGGCACAGGTGATTGTTTAGCTACACCTTATCAGTCAGAGTGGTGTGATATTATATACGTAAAAAATGAATGTCCGTTGATTTATCCAACGTCAAAAACCACACGGAGGCCTGAGCAGCCAACATTCACAACAGTTTTAACCAGAACCACCTTCTCTCAGCGCTGCTTCAAAACCTCATCATCTTAGTTTACCTTCCATCTATCATCATATTATGGATTGATCCTATGGTTAATGCTTCCAATGAAAACTCTCCTTAAGGGCCAACAGTGGAGCAGGATTGTGAGCAGAGTGCTTTTTATTGAAGGATAGCTGAACTTACCTAAAATGGGCCAGAGCACAGGATTTCAAAAGGAGATACGACTTCCATCGTATTTCTAAGAATCAGTTCAACGATTACAGGTCAGTCCAGGTTGGTGGATATTAGGGCCATAGATATAGAATTATTAGAACAGGAAAAGACACAAATGTCACTTCACCATCTTAACTTAAAACATTGATTTGAATGGGGATGTCCGTCCCAGTAAATCTATTTATTTGATTAGGGTAGAGGCGGCATGTAGGTCGTACCATGACGGCCGAGAGAGAGAGGACACAGAGGCCATTGTGTAGCTGGGGTCCAGCATGTAGGGGATCATCAGGCCCACACTGGAGACCATCAGCCCAGCGTTCATAGCATCAGCACACCTGGAGAGAGGAGGAGAAGAAAGACTGTAGGCATGGACATATAGAGCTAAATGCATATCAGGACATTACTATGCGGTGCCCATCTAATTTATTATGGCCTTCAGTTACAAGTATTCAGTCCTCATCCACTTTTGAAGAACAATCTGAAAGTGAGCATTTGAATTATTATCCAAGGATGTTACTATCACACACATTGTAAGGATTAAAAAGGGAGTTTATCCTTGAACTAATTCAATCCTTGGCAGGCAGGTAGAAAGATAACAGAGAATTGATTTTCATTTCAGAGACTGAAATGTGTTCATGAGGCTGTTTCATGCTAAATTGAAACTGAATACACGTTGATAATCAAATGAACAGACCCAGCATCTGGATTCCACCGCCTGTGACATGGGACGCATTGTGATGTTTCATTCACTATTTTCCTCATTTGAAAGCCTTCCAAAAACAAACCCATGACTGAAAAACAAAATGCAAAAGAAAATAACAAGAAAAACGTATCTAGCGTGAAATGTGCATTTTGCGGAAAATGGACGTTTTAATCTTTTATCTGAGCAGGTTTTCCAGGTTCCAGTGGGACTGTGGAGTGGGAACGCTCCCTGGGATAATACGTTCCAGCTTTCGGGAACAAGTGGAAAATGACTGGGGGCGGAGGGGCTAATTAGTGCCAAACTGGGAAAGGTTCCGCCTGGCCTAGCTTGGAGCAGGGGGGCCTGGGTGGCACGGCTGGGACAGGGGACTGAGAGGAGGGGTGCAGACTCGGGTACAGACGCTCAGGCATCAACCTGAAGGACCCAGACCACTACTGGTCTACTGGTCTACTACTGACCAGAGGGTTATTGGATCAAACCCAAGCTGCTTAAATTGAGATGTGGTGCCCATGATCAGAACATTCCTGAAAACGCCGTAAAATGTATGCATGTAATATATATATACACTACGTGACCAAAGGTATGTAGACACCTGCTCATTGAACATCTCATTCCAAAATTATGGCCATTAATATGGAGTTGGTCCCTGCTTTGCTGCTATCGAAGCCTCCACTTTTCTGGGAAGGCTTTCCACTAGATGTTGGAACATTGCTGCGGGGACTTGCTTCCATTCAGCCACAAGAGCATTAGTGAGGTTGGGAACTGATGTTGGGCGATTAGGTCTGGCTTGCAGTCAGCATTCCAATTCATCCCAAAGGTGTTCAATGGGGTTGTGGGCAGGGCTCTGTGCAGGCCACAAACCATTTCTGTATAGACCTCACTTTGAGCACTAGGGCTTTCTCATGCTGAAACAGTAAAGGGCCTTCCCCAAACTGTTGCCACAAAGTTGGAAGTACAGCCTAGACAGAACCATGATAAACAGCCCCAGACCATTATTACTCCTCCACCAAACTTTACAGTTGGCACTATCTATTCAGGCAGGTAGCATTCTCTTGGCATCCGCCAAACCCAGATTCATCCATTGGACTGCAAGATAGTTAAGCGTGATTCATCACTCCAGAGAATGCATTTCCACTGCTCCAGAGTCCAATGGCGGCGAGCTTTACAGCACTCCAGCTGACACTTGGCATTATGCATGGTGATCTTAGGCTTTTGTGCGGCTGCTCAGCCATGGAAACGCATTTCATGAAGCACCCGACGAACAGTTGTTGTGCTGACGTTGCTTCCCGAGGAAGTTTGGAACTCGGTAGTGAGTGTTGCAACCGAGGACAGACGATCTTTATGCGCAACACACTTCAGCACTCAGCGGCCCCGTTCTGTGAGTTTGTGTGGCCTACCATTTTGTGGCAGAGCAGTTGTTGCTCCTTGACATTTCCACTTCACAATAACAGCACTTAACAGCACAGTTGACCGGGGCAGCTCTGGCGGGGCAGAAATTTGACGAACTGACTTGTTGGAAAGGTGGCATCCTATGACAGTGCCACGTTGAAAGTCACTGAGCTCTTCAATCTACTGCCAATGTTTGTCTGTTGCAATTGCATGGCTGTGTGCTCTATTTTATACACCTGTCAGCAACAGGCATGGTTTAAATAGCCGAATCCACTCATTTGAAGGGGTGTCCACATACGTTTGTATATAGTGTATGAATAATAACATCTATGGACAAATTGATCAAGTCAATGGGCCGTGATGATGAATATGTATAAGGAATATACGTATTGCTTTAACTGCCTCATTTGCTGACAGGAAATGTAGGTCAAAGTGGAACCGTAAAAACTCATGGCGTGCTTGGCCTAGGATTTCCTATCCCTTTTCACTTGCAGCTCCCAACAAAAACAACATCCCATGTCCACCTCCCCACTCCCATAGAATTACATAGGACTCAAATACAATGCATCACTATTCCCAATCACAATCGTCCGTCCTCACCTTGTGGTTTCCCATAAGCCACCAGGGATCCGCTGAAGGTGACCCCGCTGAAGGTGACCCCTCCGATGAAGGTGTCCAGGTAGGCGATGATCTTGGTGAGGTTGGCAGCCGGGTCGGTAGCAAAGTGAGGGTACTCGATCATGTACTCTGCCACGTAGGTCAGCACTGTAGCCAGACCCACCAGGCTGTGATCTGGATCTTCCTAGCGATACCCAACTCTGGGGGGCAGAGGGGATGAGGACCGGTCAACACACACAGAGACGTGCGCAAAGACGCACACCCTAAGAATTGCTGGGGTACGGGTAGTCCTGAGGCACAGGTATGGCTGATGTTTGGGGGAAATTCCTTGTTTGTGAGTGCACCTCCGTGTGTGTGTGTTCTGGTGTGTGTGTTCTTCTTAAAGCCCCGCAGACATGGGTGGGGTTAATAGGAGCATTTGGAAAAGCAAACAGGCTAAGGTCTGAACGGATGGCTTAGTCTAGGTTCCAACTTGATTCCAGGAAGAATTACCATGTGGATTGACTTGACTGGAACATGCTTAAGACATGATGGTGACCATTACCTCAGCACAGCTGCAGTATGAGCAGTAAGCAGTTACTCATATGATTGAAGGAGACAACACATGTAGACTACAGTAAATAACATATGTTGTTCAGCTCATTCAGGCATGCAAATCCAACACACACACGCACACACACAGAGTACAAAACATTAGGAACACCTTCCTAATATTGATTTGGCACCCCTTTTCGCCTTCAGATCAGCCTCAATTCGTTGGACTCTACAAGGTGTCGAAAGCATTCCACAGGGATGCTGGCCCATGTTGTTTCTAATGCTTTCCACACCTATGTCAAGTTGAACGTCCTTTGGGTGGTGGTCAGTCTATGTCATGCTCAGTCTATGTCCTGGTCAGTCTATGTCATGGTCAGTCTATGTCATGGTCAGTCTATGTCCTGGTCAGTCTATGTCATGGTCAGTCTATGTCATGGTCAGTCTATGTCCTGGTCAGTCTATGTCCTGGTCAGTCTATGTCATGGTCAGTCTATGTCCTGGTCAGTCTATGTCATGGTCAGTCTATGTCATGGTCAGTCTATGTCATGGTCAGTCTATGCCTAATGTTTTGTACACTCAAGCATGCACACACTTACCAGCGATGCCACCCACAGCCATGGCGGCACTCATCTGTGCCAGGAGCTCAGGGGTGGGCTTCAGAAAGCCCAGGGTGACAGCGATGCCCCCTGCCACACCAATCATGCCCAGGGCATTACCCAGGCATGCAGTGGACTGGTTGGACAGACCAGCCAGGATTCCCACACAGCACATACCAGAGTCCATGTACATCATCTAGAGAGAGAGAGAGAGAGAGAGAGAGAGAGAGAGAGAGAGAGAGAGAGAGAGACTGTAGTGCCTTAGACCTGGGCCATGTTCAGTAGGGCACAGCGTAGCAAAAAGTCGTGGCAAAAATGTAAACCTGTTCTAAATTAAAAAGTTCAGGTAATACATGCCCATTTCAGTCACGTTTTCTGCCTACTTAACACAACCGAATGAACACAACGCCTGAGCCCACCTGATACATAGTGGTACATAGTGTAAGGGTTAGGTGATGCTCACCTGTTCAATTTTGTAGCCAGCCTGCATGGCGACTCCATAGCCCCCCACAAACAACCCGGTGGGCAGTAGGTACAGGTAGTTGTATTCTGGAGGGTCAGTGGGATGCTTGAACATGTCCAGCATCTTCTTGGTGACCAGGAAACCACCTGAGAGAGAAAGAGAACAAAACCAGTCAAACTCAACCTGGTAGACAACGGTCTGCATATACACTCTGTTTGGGAACGCTTCAGGCATAACAGGGTGAAGACGGTTATTTCATATTTCAAATATTTATAGCACCTTTATTTGATATTTGAGTAACCCATTAAAAGTGTGCGCACAAAAGGTTCCTAAAAGCCAACTTAGTGAATGTAGTAGCTGGGGTTTTTCTTGGTGGAGTCGCTCCCCTGATATAACGACCAGACGGAACACTTCATTCTGCTGGGGCGGATCACATTACATTCCAAAAGCAACCTCTGGGTTCTCTACATCGCCACTACACCCCCACACTCAGACAGGTTATCCAGTGGCTAACATCTGTCACTTCAGCTGTACGTGCTAATTTTAGCCCAGCCCAGACCTCAATCACTTAAACACACCAATATATATTTATTTTTTTTTAATATTTCAGACTTGAGGCTCAGAGTCAATACATTCAGATTCAAGAATGCAAAGGGCAGGTATTGAAGAAAAGCATGCACAGGATTTTAAAAACACATGGCAATACAAAAGGCAAGAGCCAGAGGAAGAAAAAACTATTCCTCAACCCGTTGTATGAGGAGCAGGTACTCTATAAATTTCAGGGTTAGTTTATTGAAACTAAATCGGAGGGCAATTTTTTGGTGTATTCACTTCACAATATAAAAATTGTAGCAGAAGGGCTAGGAAACAAATGGTGGAATGTCCGTTTTTATGTTACTGAAGGTTTATGGATGGTGCGGTAGACCACTAAGAAATGTTGCATGTGGAAAGGAAACCAATAGGGACTTTAAAACTAAATTAAACACCTGCTCTTTAAAGAAAATGAATATAGATATATATATATAAAGAGGTGCACTTTAAGCACACTGGAACATATGCACAAAGAGATCTGAGAGAGTCATAATAACTGGTTATTACAGCAAATGAATCCCTCTCATGATCTTTGACCCTGCTCAGTGTTCTGGCCTGTTGGAGTGCCCTCGCACAGACTGGGACCTCTGGACCGCTGCAGCGGGTTGCCTTTGAATGAATGACTCAGCGGCTGTCTAGAACGATGCACTAAAGACTTTCCCGACACTACCATTAACAACGTTCCCTCATTTCTTCTCAGCAGAGCTAGACTAAGCCTGGTTTATTGCATGGCCAAGGCCCTTTTGAAGACCACTCAGTCATTTCCAGTTCATGTGTGACGTTCCTTCTTTTCCACCTAAAGGGAGTTAGGGAAGGGCACGAACAGGGTCCATGGGCCAACTAACGGTCAAAGCTGAGGAAGAGGGCACAGTGGAGCAATAAGCAGTTTCTTAATAGATAGTCAAGTGAAATAAATGGCCCTAAAGGGGTCTGATATCCACGTATCTTACGTATTCTAAGATCTTATATAAGGTCTCCAAAAGGGGTACAATTTTGAGGTAAGGGGAGCTTGTCTGCTCCATTCACTATCTGTTTTCACAGTTACTGTCTGGTTTAGTCCAGAGTCACTCGCCAGCGATGTTGACCCCCCCTCATGAGAGACAGACCGCCCACAGCAGTCAGACCTGGAATAAACACACACACACACAGTAAGCACAGCTTAGATCACATTACAGACATGTTTTTCAATTAGTCCCACATGTGTTGAACTGATGTCAAATGTCAAATGATAATGACAAAACACTGAAACATTATTGCTTCTCTGCCCTGTCAGACAAACAAAGCTTTATAACATTTGATGTGCTGTACAGAGAGGCATGTTTCTTACACATTGCATTCGAGCGCAGCAGCACAGCTTAATGAGGAAAATGTCAGAGCGCAGAGGGAGACCTGATAGCCATCAGCCCTATAATGACTTACAAATGCAGCCTGCTGTACAGCAGTGAACAACACAACAACAGGCTGGTCAGACAGAGCCAACCTGCTCCCAGTCATGTGTTTATGTGTCTGACTGAATGAGTGAGCTTTTCCTGGCTGTCCCGTTCTGGAACTCCACAGTAACAATTAGTCACAGAGACAGGCCAAGGTTTGAATTAAAAGGTGACTGCACGCTACCTCAGTGTCACAGGAAATACATACAGCAGACAATTAGGTTAGAAACATCACCTCGCACACTCTGTCAAAAAGAGAGATATGGTGTCGTCGTCCCCCGAGTGGAGCAGTGGTCTACGGCACTGCATCGCACTGCTAGCTGTGCCACTAGAGATCCTGGTTCGAGTCCAGGCTCTGTCGCAACCGGGAGGCCCATGAGGCGCCGCACATTTGGCCCAGCGTCGTCCGGGTTAGGGGAGCGTTTGGCCGGCCGGGATGTCCTTGTCCCATCGGGCTCTAGCGACTCCTGTGGCGGGCCGGGCGCATGCACGCTGACATGGTTGCCAGGTGTACGTTGTTTTCTCCAACACATTGGTGTGGCTAGCTTCCGGGTTAAGCGGGCATCGTGTCAAAAAGCAGTGCGGCTTGGCTGGGTTGTGTTTTGGAGGATGCACGGCTCTCGACCTTCGCCTCTCCCGAGTCCGTACGGGAGTTGCAGCGATGGGACAAGACTTTGACTACCAATTGGATACCACGAAATTGCGGAAAAAAAGAAAGGAAAAAAAAGTACTTAAAAAAAAAAAAGTTCATAAAAAAGCGAGACATGCTGCTCACAATAATCTACCAGGTGAACTTTGAGCCCTTAATGCCATCAGATCCCCATCAGTTTCCCT
The DNA here is from genome assembly GCF_034236695.1 of Oncorhynchus nerka. Classification (NCBI taxonomy): domain Eukaryota; kingdom Metazoa; phylum Chordata; class Actinopteri; order Salmoniformes; family Salmonidae; genus Oncorhynchus; species Oncorhynchus nerka. The sequence continues at coordinate 44,029,074 of NC_088399.1, forward strand.
CCCTTGAAAAGAGGGCGAGTTACTTTTGGAAAACAAAGGCGTCATACTCAGGCCATAAAGATCACAGACATGCCAAATAGACCAAGTAGACACCAATACCACCTACATAGCACTGACTTATCAAGACAGCTCTTAGATAGTCAGCCAGTCATGTCTATATTGATCACACACACACACAATAAAGGTGAAGTCCCATGGGATGACAGTTATCCCAGAAGTGTCTCTTCGTCACATCCCACGCAGGGCGGACTTCAGAAGGGAAAGACTTTAGCTAATTGTGACTCAACAGTTTCAGGTAGATTAAAGAGCTGTCATGAGGATGGTGCCAGCCATTGGGCAAAACCAAGGGCTCCTCATCAAAAGTAACCCAACGCTCCAGACAGAGATTGACAAAGACTTCTCTCTCTCTCTCCCTCTTAAGAATCTGAAATTCCAATATAGTTCACTAACGTCTTGGGCTCGAACAGCTCTTTCAGCTTTATTACATTTGGCACAGCAATAACCTTAACTCCAATGGCTTCAATGTTTCCACTTCTTTGCATGACCAAGATAAAAGGAATGGTTTAGGTAATGCCAAATATGTGGGGAACACACCTAAGAGACAATGTGTGAGCAGAGAGACTGAGAATGACTAGGGTGGTGCGGGTACCAGGGTACAGTGGCAAGAAAAAGTATGTGAACCCTTTGGAATTACCTGGATTTTGCATAAATTTGACATCAAATTTGATCTGATCTTCATCTAAGTCACATCAATAGACAACCACAGCGTGCTTAAACTAATAATACACAAGTTATTGTGTTTTTCTTGTCTATATTCAATACATCATTTCAACAGGTTGGGAAAAGTATGTGAACCCCTAGGCTAATGACTTCTCCAAAGGCTAATTGAAATCAGTAGTCAACTAACCTGGAGTCCAATCAATGAGACGAGATTGGAGATTTTGGTTAGAGCTGCCCTACTGCATAAAAAACATTCACAAAATTTGAGTTTGCTATTCACAAGAAGCATTGCCTGATGTGAACCATGCCTCGAACAAAAAAGATCTCAGAAGACCTAAGATTGAGAATTGTTCACTTGCATAAAGCTGGAAGGGGGTTACAAAAGTATCTCTAAACGCCTAGATGTTCATCAGTCCACGGTAAGACAAATTGCCTATAAATGGAGAAATTTCAGCACTGTTGCTACTCTTCCTTGGAGTGGCCGTCCTGCAAAGATGACTGCAAGAGCACAGCGCAGAATGCTCAATGAGGTTAAGAAGAATCCTAGAGTGTCAGCTAAAGACTTACAGACATCTCTGGAAGATGCTAACATCTATGTTGACGAGTCTACAATACATAAAACACGAAACAAGAATGGTGTTCATGGGAGGACACCATGGAAGAAGCCACTGCTGTCCCAAAAAAAAACATTGCTGCACATCTGAAGTTTGCAAAAGAGCACCTGGATGTTCTACAGAGCTACTGGCAAAATATTCTGTGGACAGATTAAACTAAAGTTGTGTGGTTTGGAAGGAACACACAACACTATGTGTGGAGAAAAAAATGCAAAGCACACCAACAACAAAACCTCATCTTAACTATACACTATGGTGGAGGGAGCATAATGGTTTGGGGCTGCCTCAGGGCCTCGGCAGCTTGCTATCATCGATGGAAAAATGAATTCCCAAGTATATCAAGACGTTTTTCAGGAGAATGTTAGGCTACCTGTCCGCCAATTGAAGCTCAACAGACGTTAGGTGATGCAAAAGGACAACAACCCAAAATACAGAAGTATATCCACAGCAGAATGGCTTCAACAGAAGAAAATAAGCCTTCTGGAGTGGCCCAGTCAGTCCTGACCTCAACCCAATTGAGATGCTGTGGCATGACCTCAAGAGAGTGGTTTACACCAGACATCCCAAGAATATTGTGGAACTGAAATAGTTTAGTAAAGAGGAATGGTCCAGAATTACTCCAGACCGTTGTGCAGGTGAGTAATTGTGTCAGACTACCCTAACTTTCGTCATTTCTGGTCACAACTTGCAGACTTGTTTACGTGCTGCTGTGCGTTTTGTTGCTAACCTTACTTTGCTACCTGACAACTTTACGATTTTTACTTTTTAATTACCGTTTATATTTTTTGTTTTTTTCATTCAACTTTTTCACTCCGGACGCTTTATCTGGACGTGGTTCGTCAGGACCTCCACCAGCCGAAGCTAAGTAGTAACATTAATAACATGATGCCTTCTAATTGCAGTCGCTGTACTGATAATATACAGGAGAATGATCACCTTACGGCCAGGATAGCTGTGCTGCAAACACAGCTTCAGACACAATCATTAGGCAAGGCCAATCAGGCCCAGAAACTAGAATATGCATATAATTGTCAGATTAGGATAGAAAACACTCTAAAGTTTCCAAAACTGTGAAAATATTGTCTGTGAGTATAACAGAACTGATATTGCAGGTGAAAACCTGAGGAAAATCAAACCAGGAAGTGCTATTTTTCCTGAAAGCTCTCTGTTCCATTGGATGCCTTGCCTCCATTTAAAGGGATATCAACCAGATTCATTTTCATATGGCTTCCTCAAGGTGTCAACAGTCTTTAGACACAGTTTCAGGCTTTTATTTTGAAAAATTAGCGAGAAAGATAACATCGCGTCAGTGGATAGCTGGGTGTTCGCAGAGTTTTGCTTGCGCAACAGAGTGGGGCAGCCACTGACTCTCCCTCTCCTATTGAAAAAGCGTCAGTCCCGGTTGATATATTATCGATTATATATTTAAAAAACAACCTGAGGATTGATTATAAAAAACGTTTGACATGTTTCTGTGGACATTACGGATACTATTTGGAATTTTCGTCTGCAATGTCGCGACCGCTCAAGCCTGTGGATTTCTGAACATAACGCGCTGAACAAATGGAGGTATTTTGGATATGAAATAATCTTTATGGAACAAAAGGAACATTTATTGTGTAACTGGGAGTCTCGTGAGTGCAAACATCTGAAGATCATCAAAGGTAAGCGATTTAATCTATTGCTTTTCTGACTTTCGTGACCAATCCCACGCTGAGGTCTGTCCAACGCTGGTCAGACCAAGCTGACTCCACACTCCAAGACTGCTTCCATCACGTGGACTGGGACATGTTTCGTATTGCGTCAGATGGAAATATTGACGAATACGCTGATTCGGTGTGCGAGTTCATTAGAACGTGCGTCGAAGATGTCGTTCCCATAGCAACGATAAAAACATTCCCAAACCAGAAACCGTGGATTGATGGCAGCATTCGCGTGAAACTGAAAGCGCGAACCACTGCTTTTAATCAGGGCAAGGTGTCTGGTAACATGTCCGAATATAAACAATGCAGCTATTCCCTCCGCAAGGCTATTAAACAAGCTAAGCGTCAGTACAGAGACAAAGTGGAATCTCAATTCAATGGCTCAGACACAAGAGGCATGTGGCAGGGTCTACAGTCAATCACGGACTACAAGAAGAAACCCAGCCCAGTCACAGACCAGGATGTCTTGCTCCCAGGCAGACTAAATAACTTTTTTGCCCGCTTTGAGGACAATACAGTGCCACTGACACGGCCTGCAACGAAAACATGCGGTCTCTCCTTCACTGCAGCTGAGGTGAGTAAGACATTTAAACGTGTTAACCCTCGCAAGGCTGCAGGCCCAGACGGCATCCCCAGCCGCGCCCTCAGAGCATGCGCAGACCAGCTGGCCGGTGTGTTTACGGACATATTCAATCAATCCCTATACCAGTCTGCTGTTCCCACATGCTTCAAGAGGGCCACCATTGTTCCTGTTCCCAAGAAAGCTAAGGTAACTGAGCTAAACGACTACCGCCCGTAGCACTCACTTCCGTCATCATGAAGTGCTTTGAGAGACTAGTCAAGGACCATATCACCTCCACCCTACCTGACACCCTAGACCCACTCCAATTTGCTTACCGCCCAAATAGGTCCACAGACGATGCAATCTCAACCACACTGCACACTGCCCTAACCCACCTGGACAAGAGGAATACCTATGTGAGAATGCTGTTCATCGACTACAGCTCGGCATTCAACACCATAGTACCCTCCAAGCTCGTCATCAAGCTCGAGACCCTGGGTCTCGACCCCGCCCCTGTGCAACTGGGTACTGGACTTCCTGACGGGCCGCCCCAGGTGGTGAGGGTAGGCAACAACATCTCCTCCCCGCTGATCCTCAACACGGGGCCCCACAAGGGTGCGTTCTGAGCCCTCTCCTGTACTCCCTGTTCACCCACGACTGCGTGGCCACGCACGCCTCCAACTCAATCATCAAGTTTGCGGACGACACAACAGTGGTAGGCTTGATTACCAACAACGACGAGACGGCCTACAGGGAGGAGGTGAGGGCCCTCGGAGTGTGGTGTCAGGAAAATAACCTCACACTCAACGTCAACAAAACTAAGGAGATGATTGTGGACTTCAGGAAACAGCAGAGGGAACACCCCCTATCCACATCGATGGAACAGTAGTGGAGAGGGTAGCAAGTTTTAAGTTCCTCGGCATACACATCACAGACAAACTGAATTGGTCCACTCACACTGACAGCGTCGTGAAGAAGGCGCAGCAGCGCCTCTTCAACCTCAGGAGGCTGAAGAAATTCGGCTTGTCACCAAAAGCACTCACAAACTTCTACAGATGCACAATCGAGAGCATCCTGGCGGGCTGTATCACCGCCTGGTACGGCAACTGCTCCGCCCTCAACCGTAAGGCTCTCCAGAGGGTAGTGAGGTCTGCACAACGCATCACCGGGGCAAACTACCTGCCCTCCAGGACACCTACACCACCCGATGTTACAGGAAGGCCATAAAGATCATCAAGGACATCAACCACCCGAACCACTGCCTGTTCACCCCGCTATCATTCAGAAGGCGAGGTCAGTACAGGTGCATCAAAGCTGGGACCGAGAGACTGAAAAACAGCTTCTATCTCAAGGCCATCAGACTGTTAAACAGCCACCACTAACATTGAGTGGCTGCTGCCAACACACTGTCATTGACACTGACCCAACTCCAGCCACTTTAATAATGGGAATTGATGGGAAATGATGTAAATATATCACTAGCCACTTTAAACAATGCTACCTTATATAATGTTACTTACCCTACATTATTCATTTCATATGCATACGTATATACTGTACTCTACATCATCGACTGCATCCTTATGTAATACATGTATCACTAGCCACTTTAACTATGCCACTTTGTTTACTTTGTCTACATACTCATCTCATATGTATATACTGTACTCGATACCATCTACTGTATGCTGCTCTGTACCATCACTCATTCATATATCCTTATGTACATATTCTTTATCCCCTTACACTGTGTATAAGACAGTAGTTTTGGAATTGTTAGTTAGATTACTTGTTGGTTATCACTGCATTGTCGGAACTAGAAGCACAAGCATTTCGCTACACTCGCATTAACATCTGCTAACCATGTGTATGTGACAAATAAAATTTGATTTGATTTGATTTGAATCTACTTGGCTGCTAGTGTTTGTAATATTTTGTCTACTGAGAGAGATGTTCTTACATAAACGCTTGTTATGCTTTCGCCGAAAAGCTGTATTGAAATCTGACACACCAGGTGGATTAACAACAAGCTAAGCTGTGTTTTGCTATATTGCACTTGTGATTTCATGAAAATGAAATATTTTTAGTAATTTGATTTGAATTTGTCGCACTGCAATTCAGCAGGTGTTGATGAAAATGAAACAGGATGGGTGCGTCAAGAAGTTTTAACTTTCACTGCTATGCGGATGACACACAGCTGTGCATTTCAATGAAGCATGGTGAAGCCCCAAAATTGCCCTCATTGAAAGCCTGTGTTTCTACTTTTAAACTCGCACAAACAGAGATGCTTGTTCTAGGTCCCAAGAAACAAAGAGATCTTTTATTAAATCTGACAATTAATCTTGATGGTTGTATAGTCGTCTCAAATAAAACCTTGAAGGACCTCGGCGTTACTCTGGACCCTGAGCTCTCTTTTGACGAACATATCAAGACTGTTTCAAGGACAGCTTTTTTCCATCTACGTAACATTGCAAAAATCAGAAACTTTCTGTCCAAAATGATGCAGAAAAATGTATCCATACTTTTGTTACTTCTAGGTTATACTACTGCAATGCTCTACTTTCCAGCTAACCGGAAAAAGCACTAAATAAACTTCAGTTAGTGCTAAACACGACTAAACACAAAAAAATCTGATCATATTACTCCAGTGCTAGCCTCTCTACACTGGCTTCCTGTTAAGGCAAGGGCTGATCTTACAAGGTTTTACCTGCTTAACCTACAAAGATTTACACGGACTTGCTCCTATCTATCTTTACGATTTGGTCCTGCCGTACATACCTACACGTACGCTACGGTCACGAGATGCAGGCCTCCTTATTGTCCCAAGAATTTCTAAGCAAACAGCTAGAGGCAGGGCTTTCCCCTATAGAGCTCCATTTTTATGGAATGGTCTGCCTACCCATGTGAGAGACGCAGACTCTTCAGTAGGTCCTATGATTGTGTGTAGTCTGGCCCAGGAGTGTGAAGGTGAATGGAAAGGCACTGGAGCAACGAACCACCCTTGCTGTCTCTGCCTGGCCGGTTCCCTTATCTCCACTGGGATTCTCTGCCTCTAACCCTATTACAGGGGCTGAGTCACTGGCTTACTGGTGCACTTCCATGCCATCCCTAAGAGGGGTGCGTCACTTGAGTGGGTTGAGTCACTGACGTGATCTTCCTGTCTGGGTTGGCGCCCCCCCTTGGGTTGTGCCGTGTCGGAGATCTTTGTGGGCTATACTCGGCCTTGTCTCAGGATTGTAAGTTGGTGGTTTAAGATATCCCTCTAGTGGTGTGGGAGCTGTGCTTTGGCAAAGTGGGCGGGGTTATATCCTGCCTGTTTGGCCCTGTCTGGGGGTATCGTCGGATGGGGCCACAGTCTCCCGACTACTCCTGTCTCAGCCTCCAGCATTTATGCTGCAGTAGTTTATGTGTCGGGCGGTTAGGGTCAGTCTGTTATATCTGGAGTATTTCTCCTGTCTTACCCGGTGTACTGTGTGAATTTAAGTATGTTCTCTCTAATTCTCTCTTTCTTTCTCTCCTCTCTCCTCTCTCTCTGAGGACCTGAGCCCTAGGACCATGCCTCAGGAATACCTGGCCTGATGACTCCTTGCTGTCCCCAGTCCACCTGGCCGTGCTGCTGCTCCAGTTTCAACTGTTCTGCCTGTGGCTATGACCATGACCTGTTCACCGGACGTGCTACCTGTCCCAGACCTGCTGTTTTCAACTCTCTAGAGACAGCAGGAGCGGTAGAGATTCTCTGAATGATCGGTTATGAAGAGCCAACTGACATTTACTCCTGAGGTGCTGACCTGTTGTACCCTCGACAACCACTGTAATTATTATTATTTGACCCTGCTGGTCATCTATGAACATTTTAACATCTTGGCCATGTTCTGTTATATTCTCCACCCGGCACAGCCACAAGAGGGACTGGCCACCCCTCATAGCCTGGTTCCTCTCTAGGTTTCTACCTAGGTTCTGGCCTTTCTAGGGAGTTTTTCCTAGCCACCGTGCTTCTACACCTGCATTGCTTGCTGTTTGGGGTTTTAGGCTGCGTTTCTGTACAGCACTTTGAGATATCAGCTGATGTAAGAAGGGCTATATAAATACATTTGATTTTATCCTCAACTATAGAAAACATTTTGTTGAGGTTATTGCTGCCAATGGAGGGTCAAGCAGTTATTAAATCCAAGGGTTCACATACTTTTCCCACCCTGCACTGGGAATGTTTACACGGTGTGTTCAAGAAAGATGTGAAAATGTATAATTGTTTGTGTGTTATAAGTTTAAGCAGACTATGTTTGCCTATTTTTGTGACCTAGATGAAGATCAGATCAAATTTTATGACCAATTTATGAAGAAATCCAGGTATTTCCAAAGGGTTCACATACTTTTTCTTGCCACAGTATGTATAGTGTGGACTAATAAAGTGGTTCACAGGAACTGTGCAGTAGGTCTAGGGAGATAATTGCTCCATTGGATGCCACCACCATGCCTCTTCTGAAGTTAGCGTCTGGGGCGACATGAAGGATATCATTTTGGACCACCATGGGCTCATTAAGACATTCAAACCTTTCCTGGTTCCTGGACCCAGACCCATGCCCTGACTGCAGTGCCCTACCGCCGCCCGGAGGAACAAGGAAAAGCTTAATGAGGCACATCGCCCTCGAAAGCAGTAGATATCACAGCCAGCGTGTCACTTCCGCCCGTGTCAAGAGTAATCAACATGCTGCGAACACACACACACACACACACACACACACACACACCCCGTCTGTAACACTTCCTGTTAATGAAGTAGATGTGGAAGGTGGGAAAGGGCAACAATGATCAGGAACTATTCATTTGCAATGGTGGCAAATTAATGTATTTTGCAACTAGGACTGAGTAATCATCAAATTTCCTCTCGCCACTATCCAAACATTGATTTACAATTGTATCAGCCTAATAATCAGTCTCTCTTTTATTTACAGAATAAATATTCAATTACAGATTCCTCTTCTATAATTCATTAGCCTATGTTCTTCTGCATACGCAGAGTGGAACCTGAGACCTATGCTTCCAGTTGCTTGAAGAGTAGTACTTTAAAACCACCCAGACTACAAGGAGCATGAATCATTTCCTGTTCCCTCTAGGTCCTACTCATCACTGAGAGGAGAGCACCTACAGGTGTGGAGGTGGAGGGAGAATCAGCCGCCAGTTCTGTGAAGGAATCTCCTCTGCACAGTTACAGCAATGCCTTTTAGAGATTAGTAAATCAAATGAGTAACATCTGGGTTTTAAAATGTGATAAATTCTCATTTGAAACCAAATCCTAAGTGATGCATCTTAGGCCTGGATGCATTTTCTTCAGTAGTTTTACCTCATATATATATATATATATATATATATATATATATATATATATATATATATATATATATAAATACATTCCTGAATATACTACTTTACAAAATAATGACGTGCCTCTGTTTAGTCTTCTGTATCCAGTTCATTAAGATTAGTCTTCATAAACACACACCAGAGAGGGCGTTGGTGACGGACATGAGTGGGGAGTGAACTGCTGGGCTCACCCACCACACCACAATGGTAGCCAGGGCCGAAGGTGGTCACCATCTGAGTGAAGGCTGCATTGGGGGAAGCCAGGCCCAGGCCTAAAAGGGTGCCAAGACCTGAGAGGGAGAAAGGAGGGAGAGAGTTAATAACTTAATAACACTACACCACACCGCATATCCAATGTCCATACTGAATAGCAGGTCTCTAAACCCCATGAGGTGTTGACATGAATTTAATGAGGCCTGTGAGGCAAACTAGACTCTTTCTATTGTCTGCTAATTTTCTTAAGTGAGGACAAGAGACAGATATGATGCCATTAGCATTTCAGCTAGGCAGCAATTGCAGCAACCAAACTGTAGTGGTGGCGACGCGCCGACCACAGCCAACCCAGAACGAGCTGCTCGGGGGAATGTGTGAACGGGGTTTACAGGCCTGCCATCTACAGTCTCCACTACCAGAGCAGGGGTCTGTGGGAAACAGCTACAGCACCACTTCAGACAGACACAGCAGGGGGAGGGAGGGCTCGTCATCTCACATTTTATTATACCTAGTTTCCTGGCACTAAGAGGCTGCTGGTGGTGGTTTATGGGATGGGGGGGGGGCAGGTTAGGGTGAGTTCTAATTAGGTGACCAATCCTCATTTCAAAGGAGCTCTCAGCCATTTTGCCTTTCTGGCCTTTCGCATGGTTGATCCGGTGGTCAGAAAATCAAGATGTTCCAGCAGCACCTTCCATCCTTGGCTTCATAGAGGAGAGACAGAGATACGGAGCGAACTAACTCATGAACGGACATAAAGATAAATGTGCCTGTTTGTTTATCTCAGGGTGTTTATTTACGTGTGAACCCAGTTTGTGGCTCATTTATCTGAATGTTGGGGAAGAAGGCTGTGTTCTCTGGGTCTCTTTGATCTGATTCCAGAACAGAACAGAGCAGAGAGTTACTGCCTGCCTGCCTGCCTTCTCTCTCTCTTTCTCTCTCTCTCTCTCTCTCTCTCTCTCTCTCTCTCTCACAGACTAACCTCTGAGCCGCCGCCTGTAACCAATAGAAATAATCTGCACAGATTTCAGTTCAGGGTAGCGTTTATGTCTAATCACGGCTGATGCTGCTCTCAGAACGGGGTTACAGCTCACCTTTCCCACATTAGTCAGCTATGCGGATGACTTGCTAGTGTTAGTAGAGAATAGAACAATGTAATGAATGTGAAAGGTAATAAAACACTAACAGGCTGCTTTAACCCCCCACGATAGTCCTGTTAACCCAGGTCAGGGTGAGCGAGAGAAAGAGAGAGAGGGAGACCACCATACAAGCTCACAGAGACTCATGACATGGCTCAGTTTAGGAGGCCGTTATTCTGACAGCCAGCAGTGTTGCTCTGGATCCTCTGCTTTCTGCTGTGTCAGCCATTTTATTCCCCTTAAGTTATAATTAAGTAAACAACTGACTTAGATCCGGGTGGTGTTCGTTAGGGCACACCGTAGTAAAAATTGTGGAACAGAACATGAAAATGAGCATTAAGTCCAGGTAACTTCAAATCATTTTACTACATTTTCCTCCATTTGTTACCTCCTGAACATGACCCTGGAAGGCAATGTAAGTATAAATGAATGAAGTGTCTAGGCAGTCCGTGCAGTCAGCGTACATGCCAGCGGTGGTCAGGGTGGCCTTGATGGGGGACATGGCAGCAGCCTTCTCCTTGGCCAGCTCCTGCATGCTCTTGGGTTTGGGAGTGGCTGCCACTGTGATATTATCGGGCAGAGGAGCTGGGAAGAGGTTGTTGCCATTCTACAGCAGATAGAGAGGACAACATTGTTAGAACTACCAACAATTCCCAAAAAACTAAAGGGAGCCTATGGGTTCAAAATTCACATTTTACCAATATCTTCCAAAACAATTTCCATAAGCAAACATTGAGACCCATTTCATTTGCCAACTGCAGAGGTAGAGCAAGTAAATGCATCATAGATTCCCTGATTAACCAGTCTTCCCTCCCTCCCTCCCTTGTTGTGCAAGTTTTATTTTACCTTTATTTAACTAGGAAATCAGTTAAGAACCAACTCTTATTTTCAATGACGGCCTAGGAACAGTGGGTTAACTGCCTTGTTCAGGAGCAGAATGACAGATTTATCCCTTGTCAGCTTGGGGATTCGAATTTAACCACTAGGCTACCCTGCCGCTCCTGCCGCTAATAACAGATGTAACCAAACCCAGCTGCTTCACATCACCTGCATGACAACGGATCCTCTGATGATGTGGTCCATAGTGCCATACTTAAACTGCTCCTTGACCTCATAGTGGATGTTCTCAGTGGAAGGGCTGATTGCACGGATGAGTCCGGTCAGGTTGTTGGAGTACAGGGTGCTGGACTGGGTAGGCAGGCGGCTGGGCAGGTCAGCAAAGCCTATGTGGGTCACACCCTAAAAATAACAGAAGCAGCTATTTTACTGAAAGACAAATTGTGGATTCTTCTCTCATCAACCTTTGAGAAAAGGATGTACACTATTTTAGTAGGTAGCCTTGCGGTACCAGGTCTAGGCAATCCAAATGATACGGACATAAGCAGGTTCACCACGGTGTCAAAAGAGAAACAAATGATGAAACTGAAGATGAGAATAATAATAGATTGTCTTGACTGACCTTGTGTACAGAGAGTTCTCCAGGCACGGTCCACCACCACAGAGCCATCCTTCATGCTCTCCACCATGTTCTTGGTGATCAGGATAGGAGCCTTGCGACCTGAGGACACAGCACCATGGTCAGAGAGGTCAACACCATGTTGAATAAGCTTCTTGTCTCCAGCAGCTCAATCAGCACAGCAGTTTGTCTACTTTTAGTCAGCAGTTTGTACAACAATGTCTTAAAGTCTAGATTTAAAGACAATTAATCAAACCCTGGCAAATAAACAAATTGCAATTTGTTGATCTCGGTTTATGCTAGGCAATGTTTTCGGGTTCTTTCTGAAGTTTAAACTAGCTTCAAAGTAAACGGATGTCATGAAGACACAGAGAAACTCTTCCAAGGTCAAGTTGAACTGGTCAGAATATGATACAGCAGTAACTGATCAGGCCAGGGTAGGCTTGTGTAGACCAGACCAAAGGAGTCAGCCACTCCACCTGTGTTGTGTTCGAGACCACCTAAAGTGAGACCGATTCAAGACCGGGAGGGAGACGAGGGGTCCGAGACAAGACCAAGACCAGAAAAATGAGAGTCCAATTCAAGACCATGACAAGACCATGAATGTAATTGTCAAATCACCACCATAATAATAAAAAAAAGTCCAGTATTTCTGTGTTCCTATTTCAGAACATATGGATTCTTTAGACATTCAGAATAGTAAATAATGGATGTTGAGGGAAAATAGAGACACTCTACAAATGATTACTAACCCAAACACAGTGGGGAACAATGTGGGCTTACTTTGCCTTCAGAGAAAGGCTAAGGATTTATAAAATAATAATATTATTATTTTCAACGATGTTCCGATTTTATCTCTTCAGTTGAAGAAAAAAAATATCCCAAAAATAACCAATCAGGATTTTTCTTTGGTGGACTCTGGGGAGATAAATCTAGCTAGCTAGCTAAGTCAGCCATTGGCTAGGCCATCAGACGCTTGATATAAAAGCATCTGCCAATCAATTGATTTAACTTGGAAGTTTTTTTGAGCAAAGCCTTTAGAAATGCTCATGCAAACACTACATTATGACTGAAATTACTGAAAAGCGCTTCGCAAATAAGACTACATACAAAACCTTTTCAATACCTGGTTTGCATACCCATTGTTGCCTCAGTTAGCATTTACTGGTAGATATACATTGAAACGTCTTTCCTATCCCTGCCATTCTTCTGTGAGCTGCTCCATGTGACAACCAGTTGAGAGTGCACTGGTATTACGGTTGCTGTCCTTTCAGCATCACGAGCCTGTCACACACAGAAGGCCCAATAGGCTCCGCACTGCACAAATCTGTCTATAATAGATATAAATACTGTTACAACCCCCCCCCCGTCTCTCCTTACTAATGGTGAACCTGCAACTTCCTCAACATTTCCCCCACTCTTCCCTACGAGCGGGTCAAGGAAATTCAGACAAAGTTTGAGGATATTTTTCAACGGAAGTAAATTAAAGTAAAGTTACGAGAAAAGTAGGATTCCCAGGTTTCAATAGGCCATAAGATGAATATTTCAAGAAAGGAGTGTATTTTTTTTTGTTGCACTGAATGAATAGAAACAGATAATTACGTGTTTTTTACTCCGCTGGTCTTGGCTGGTCTGGAGAAGAAATTACAAGTCCTCACTGTCCTCACTGTCCGAGACCGAGTCAAGAACGAGTAAAAATGTATCCGACACAGAGACACTCAATATGTGGTCTCGAGTACTGCATCACTGCTCTACAGGTTCTGTAGTGCTAGTTATCCTGTCCCCTATACATGTCCTAGACATGGGACCATTACACAACATCAATGACTTTGACACCACATGCCATGTCAGTGGAAAGGAAAATGTCATTCCCAACTTACAGCTGCATATCTTATCAAGGCCGTCTACCAATGTAAACAACGCATGACAAGAGAGAGTGCCTTCAGAAAGTATTCACACCACTTGACTTTTTCAACATTTTGTTATGTTACAAAGTGGGATTAAAAATGTCTTCTTTTTTTGTCAATGATCTACACACAAAGTTGTAATGGCTTGGCATTCTAAAATATGTGGCATAAGGCTTACTTTATTATTACATATTTTTTATTATTTTCACTGCATTAGCGATTGCGTACACAGATGTTTCGGCTTTACAGCCTTCCAGGTACAATTTTGTTTAATTCAAAACAGCACTTGTACAGAACAACTGATGAGCAGCAGGTGCTTCTAATCAGGTTTGCCACTCCTCTGCCAGTCAGGGATGTGGCTTTTCTGGTCTACCTGTACACAAATGAGTTACAAAGAAATACAGAAGTGTAGGGTATGGGAGCGGGCACGAAAGGCAACTCACAAATCAACTGCCTCAGGTGTCCTCTCACCTAAATACATGACATCGATTAATGAGATAGCCCACCACAAATCATTTTTGTTTGTCTGAATTTGTGGGTTTTACGCATCAGCAAGCTTCTGGGAGAGTACGGTGGTTCTCTTTTGATTAGTCAACAATCTAAACAAAATACTCTAATGTCAAAGCAGAATAGAAATTTAAAACATGTTAGATTCACCTTTGGCAGCGATTACGGCTATGAGTATTTCTGGGTAAGTCACTAAGAGCTTTCCACACCTGGATTGTGCAACATTTGTCCAGTATTCTTTTCAAAATTCTTCAAGCTCTGTCAAATTGGTTGTTGATAATTGCTAGACACTCATTTTCATGTTCTGCCATAGATTGTCAAACAGATTTAAGTCAAAACTAACTTAGGCCACTCAGGAACATTCACTGTTTTCTTGGTAAGCAACTCGGGTGTAGATTTAGCCTTGTGTTTTAGGTTATTGTCCTGCTGAAATGTGAATTAATCTCCCAGTGTCTGGTGGAAACCAGGTTTTTCTCTAGGATTTCCATTCCATTAGGTTTTTTTTATCCTGAAACTCCCAGGTCGATTTACAAGCACCCCCATAAAACTGAATTGATTTTAGAGGTCAAACCAGTTAATCGGAATGGCTGTTTAATTAGGGCCGATTTCAAGTTTTCATAACAATCGGAAATCTGTATTTTTGGGCGCCGATTTCCGATTATTTTTGTATTTAATTTATTTTTATTTTTATACCATTTATTTAACTAGGCAAGTCAGTTAAGAACATATTCTTATTGACTGCCTAGGAACTGTGAGTTAACTTCCTTGTTCAGGGACAGAACGACAGATTTTCACCTTGTCAGCTCAGGGTTCCAATCTTGCAACCACACAGTTAACTAGTCCAACGTTCTAACCACTCCACGAGTAGCCTGCCTGTTACGCAAATGTAGTAGAAGCCAAGGTAAATTGTTAGCTAGCATTAAACTTATCTTATAAAAAACAATCAATCATAATCACTAGTTATAACTACTGATACAGTTTAGCAGGCAATATTAACCAGGTGAAATTGTGTCATTTCTCTAGCGTTCATTGCACGCAGAGTCAGGGTATATGCAACAGTTTGGGCTGCCTGGCTCATTGCGAACTAATTTGCCAGAATTTTACGTAATTATGACATACATTGAAGGTTGTGCAATGTCACAAGAATATCCGTATTTCACTGAAATAATAAACGTTTGGTTTTCGAAATGATAGTTTCCGGATTCGATCATATTAATAACCAAAGGCTCGTATTTCTGTGTGTTATTATGTTATAATTAAGTCTGATTTGATAGAGCAGTCTGACTGAGCAGCAGCAGGCCCGTAATCATTCATTCAAACAGCACTTTTGTGCGTTTTGCCAGCAGCTCTTCCCAAGCACAGAGCTGTTTATGACTTCAAGCCTCTCAGCCTAATGGCTGGTGTAACCAATGTGAAATGGCGAGCTAGTTAGCTGGGTGTGCGCTAATACTGTTTCAAACGTCACTCGCTTTTAGATTTGTTGATCTATCCTTAGTTTTCTCCCATCACAGCCATTACACTCTAACTGTTTTAAAGTAACTATTGGTTCAAAGTGAAATCTGTGAACGGTTTCCTTCCTCTCCGGCAACTGAGTTAGGAAGGACGCCTGTATCTTTGTAGTAGCTGCTTGTATTGATACACCATCCAAATGTAATTAATAACTTCACCATGCTCAAATGGATGTCTGCTTTTTACATATTTGTACCCATCTACCAATAGCTGCTCTTCTTTGCAAGGCATTGAAAAACCTCCCTGGACTATGTGGTTGAATCCGTGTTTGATATTCACTGTTTGACTCAGGGACGTTACAATTATTTGTATTTGTGGGGTACAGAGATGAGGAAGTCATTCAAAAATCATGTTAAACACTAAGGAAGGGAATAATACCAACTCAGCCTTGAGGGGCAGAGTTAACCAGATGGATAGGGCCTAACCACTACCTTAACTACTACTAGGTAACTGAGCTGATGAAGCCTTAAAGCAGCTTAGAACCTGAGAGGATTGGACAGATAAAAGCTGATGATAGCAGTACATGCACTTCGTACGTGATTGAGGAAGAACAAAGAAGGGGTGAAATCGGGGATGACAACAAACTGGTTGCCAATCTTTCTGCTCTCTTGCCAACTCCTTATGGCTTGACGATGACAATGGAGTAGGCCAGAACACAAACAGATCAGACTAGGAGGACAGCAGTGCAGAGGAAGATGTAAAGCAGGTCGAAGAGGACAAAGAGATACAGATTTGTCTCTATGGGAGGGGATAGCGGTAGTGAGGTGTGTGCTTGGTGGTCACAATGCATATCAGGGATGAGTGCCGTGCTGAGGAGGATGTCTACTTCCAGACATTGCTTGGCAAACAGCTTCATTTCAGCCTCAATTAACTCCTTGGACATCTCCTCTTAGAGTATCCGCCTTAGCCGTCCCCGGCCTCCTTAATGTCCACCTCCAGAGTCTGAGCTCCCAGCGACTTGAACTGCTCTTTGGCTGCCGCTCTGGGAAGGGGCACAGGGGACGTCATGGGGGCACTGGCAGTAGGGTGTGAAGGCGCTTAATGAAAGCCCCTAATACATTCTACAGCATCACTGCAAGAGCTTAGGCTATATCGATGATTGTTTTAAGATATCCAGGTAGTAAACTATTTGTTACACAATGGTTGGGCTGGTGAGATTTAAATATTTGAATCTGGAGAGAAAAAAATGAAGAAACACAGTGCTTTGTCCTATTCTCCCACACTTTGAATTAAATGGAAGATATCTACAGTCCTCAAGAAAATCTGCTTCAAATTCTAAATGCAGCTGCTGCCACCATCTGGAGAATTAGCTACATCACACGTTCAAATCTCATTAAAGGATTGGTTCACTATTTTTTAACCAAATCTTTACTTTTGATGCAAATGGCATGTTATGGAAGGGATTTCACTTGGTTTTGAGACACTTAGACCACCTGCAATAGACTTCCTCATTGCTCGTTCTGCAGTATGGGAGCTATGGAAAACATTAACAAATATGTCATTTTTAGAAACAGCAAAGCTTTCAGTGTAGTGATGTTGGTCTTTAGATGTTGTGAAGATGAAATTGAGTAATTCCTAACTTTATCTGCAACGTTATATTCCACTTTGTGCAACTCGAATGGTTTCTCCAACCAGCTGTGCTGCACATTATACACACAAAAAAACAAGCACAGCTGGTAGGAGAAACTACCTTAGTTGATATTGACCCTTTTTGCCCAGAGTGACTAAGTTGCTCTGGATAAGAGCATCTGCTTAATTACCAAAATGTAAATGTGAAAACAAACACTTGCAAAGCATACTGGATATTATTATGCAACCTGTCAGGATGCTCTCGACGGTGCAGCTGTAAAACCTTTTGAGGGTCCGAGGACCCATGCCAAATCTGCCGAATACGTTTTGTCGTGCCCTCTTCACGACTGTCTTGGTGTGTTTGGACCATGCCCTGATTGACTGGTCACCACTGCTCATATGAAAACTGTGGATTGAAATGTGGTTTATGAGGCCCAAATATGGATGTCTGTGGTATTTGGTGTAAGATATTATATCTCCAGCAGGTGGTAGTGTCGGACAGTTTTACGTACTCGAAGGCCTTTAAACTGGGCCAGTCCAGTCATCTGCTGATGTGGAAGCTGCTGTTGCAAGATTTGAGATTTGACTGGGAAACATACAATGCAAATGTAGTGAATAAGCCAAATAGTAAAACCCTGCAGTTTCTCTCCATACACATTGTTTTCTTGTATTCATGCTAGTTGTAGGTCAGACATGGGTCTGGTGCCATTAGATCAAATTCCCCAACCAAACTTGGTAAGGTAATGACTGGAGAAATAGAAGTATGTGAATAGATAACAGCACATTACCTGGTGCTAATTGAGACCTTGAAGTTGAAATACTGTAGCTTACAGTCAAACTCAGCATGACAAAGCATGGAGATGATACAATTTCTTTATGTCTTCGGTTATATCTCTCCTTACATGTAGTGCAGAGTTGGTTCCTGTTTTTTCTTAACTGTCTCTATGTTAGGAATGTGTGGTTACCGCGGGTGTTAGATAGTTCAGCTTTAAAAGGATGTATAGCATTTTTTTTGTACTACTTTCATTTATCTGCTTGTTATGCCCTAATATTTATCCTCACATTGAAGTGTTTTACCATTTTCCTTTCATGACAACCAGGGTTACTAGTGCAACACAAAACAGTTTTACATAAACAGTTGCATTCATGAGTTTTATTGACAAATGTCAGTAAAAAAAAAATGTCAGCCAAGCAAAAAACCTGTTTAAAAATGGAATTTAACTATGGACTACTAACCCTAACCCTAACCCTAACCCTAACCCATCTGCCATTATTCTACATCCTGACCGGCAAGTTCACATTTGAATAATGATTTAGTCTAGTTATTGTTAACATTTTACATGAACAGTGGCCCATTTTAGTCAACTAAATGCCCTTTCATTTTAGTCTTATTTTAGTCACATCACATTTGTATTGCTTCATTAACCTTTAGTAAACATACATCACTGACTTCCAAACATACATAGCCTTGTCCTACCGCATGATTCTCTTCCCAACAGCCACATTGAGAGAAGAACACAATACTCTGCGGCAGACAGGGAATCCCAACCCTTGACTGTAGCTATATTGTAATCAAAGTTCTGTCATAAGTAGTGGTCTCATAGGTTGTAGCAAACTAACTAGCTATTATCAATCTGTTATTTCCTAAGCATAAGGACAGCAAGTGGCCTAGCATGAGGGCAGCAGATGGCGCTAGCAGATAGGTGTTAGGCCAGTAATCGAAAAGGTTGCCAGTTTGAATCCCTGAGCTGACAACATGAAAAATCCATCTTTCCGCGATTGAGAAAGGCAGTTAACCCCCCACAACAGCTCCCCGGACACCCAATGTGTGTTTGGGTTAAAAACTTCAGTCAAGTTTTGGTTGGTGGTGGTGTGCAATTGATGATAGAAATAAATGTAATCCTTTAATTTAATCATTTTAATATACACTGTACAAAACATTAAGGACACCTTCCTAATATTGAGTTGCCCTCCACACAGCCTCAATTCGTTGGGGCATGGGCTCTACAAGGTGTCGAAAGCATTCCACATGGATGCTGGCATATGTTGACTCCAATTCTTCCCACAGTTGTCAAGTTAGCTGGATGTCCTTTGGGTGGTGGACCATTCTTGATACACACATGAAACTGTTGAGCTGGGAAAATGTAGCAGTTCATGACACAAACAGGTGCGCCTGTTCAAAGGCACTTAAATATTTTCACCCTCCGAATGGCACACATACACAATCCATGTCTCAATTGCCTCGAGGCTTAAAATCCTTCTTAACCTGTCTCTTCCCGTTGATATACTCTGATTGAAGTGGATTTAACAAGTGACATCAGCAAGGGATCGTAGCTTTCCCCTGGATTCACCTGGTCAGTCTATGTCATGGAAAGAGCAGGTATCTTTAATGTTTTGTACACTCAGTGTGTATTGGGGATGATGCACTTTTAGATGTCTCTTGAGGTTGGTAGTAATTTTCCCCATGAACTTGTGTTCGGTCTGGTTTGTATCGATACAATAGGAAAAGTGGCTCCAAACATCATCCCTTTTTCTACCAGAAGCTTGTACAACCAGGAGAGTAGCCATGGCTGGTGCCTTATTTGCATCAATAATTTGTTGCCGCCAGATTGGAGAACGGTTTGCCGGGTGGAGAGGTGACTCGTGAATGACCTGGGCATGGTTAATTTATTTCCCACCAATAACACTATTGCAACATTGCAATGAGAAAGCCTTACAATTCTGCTAATGTTATGCATGCTTTTGATTGGACCAAATAAATAACATTGAAAGCTCTCGATCTCTCAAAAGAACTCTTGTTCAGTCCATTTACTAGTCGGACTTTAGTCACAGAGATCATTTTGTCTCGTCTTGTTTTCGTCAATCGAAATGAAAAATATATTTTCTTTAGTTGTAGTTTTTTCTTGGTCTGTTTAGTTAGTTATTGCCTTGCCACTGAAAAATATGTGTTTGACTAACATTTTTGTTGACGAAATTAACATTGAGCAAAAATACAACAAAGGGAAACTCGGTACAATGCTGCCAGAGGGAATTCTAGGACCACTGGCGAGCGAGAGTCATCTAACATGTGGGCGACTCGCTACAAGAGAAGATAACTGGCGCACATGAAGCCAACGTTTTCAACGGGATTCTAGCTTCATGCGAACTAGCATGCTAGAGCTGGAAATCTCCCATTTATTGAACAAGGTCGCAATAAGAGTAATACCAGTGGAAGATTCTACCCCTTCTACTTCGTGGTTCCCATGAAGGAGAGGGAGGTTGAAAGGGGGCGTGCGCCCCATTCTGGACCTATGGGTCCTCAACAGCCATGTGAGGAAGATTAAGTTCCATATGCTTACGCTCAACGTGATCTCTCTATTCCTCGAGGTGACTGGTTCTCTTCAGTTGACCTACAGGATGCTTATTTTCAATATAAGTATTCTGCAGCACACATGGTGGTTTCTCAGGTTTGCCTTTCAGGGCACAGTCTACAATTACCTCGCTGTCCCCTTCGGGCTAGCACTAGCTCCTCTGATGTTCTGAAACTATTTGGAGGTGGTTCTAGCATCCCTGTGGAGGCGGTTCTAGCATCCCTGAGAATCAGGGGACTGAGAGTCTCCGACCTAAATGGACTATTTCCTGCTTTGCTCCCCATCACAGGAGCAAGCAGTGTGAGACACGGCTTCCCTTGTAACCCACCTCACCGAGTTAGGGCTCAAGATCAACCAGATAACAAGCAGAGAATAGAAAACCTAGGCATCCGGCTGGATTCTCTCTCTTATCGGGCTACACAGACGGACTGCTACACGGACACCTGTTCCACAGGGAGAGGCACTGTGGTTCAGGCTCCGAACGTGTCTCCAAGTGTTGGGGTTGATGGCGTCCACCATTTCAGTTGTACCACTAGTTCTTCTGAGAACAAGAGACTTCCAGCATTGGTTATCAGCCCCATCGTCTGTGTACACGACGTCCCCTCACTCGAAAGATAACGGCAACCTCTGAATGTCTCTCGGGTCTTCGTCACTAGAAGAGCCCCTCAAACTTTGTTTCTGGCACTCTTCTTCTGGTTCGTGTCAAGAGACGCATCCCTCAAAGTGTGGGGCGCAGTCTACAAGGTAAGAGCAGGAAACGCAGTGTTCTCCCCACAACTCTGCCCCGCTCATATAAACTACTGTACCTCGAACTGCTGACAGTGTTCCTTTTACTAAGACGTTTTCTGCCCTTCCTCCGGAATGGTCACATCCCAGTCAGGACAGACAATACATCTGTTGTGGCATACATTAACCGCCAGGGTGGCACTCGCTAGATTATTAAACAGCAGTCTGTAGCTCAAACACACAATGTTTAAAAGGGTTAGGAAGCACTAAATCATGCCACCGTTACTGTAGGACTCATTGGCTTGGCTCTTATCATTGCTTCACATCAGAAGAAAACAATGTGAAACATCTTTTTCTTTTCTCAGTCAGTACCAGGAGCACAAATGTTTCCATGCAAACGTAGTGTTCTTGAACTCATCTTAATGTAGGTGAATGACATATCTGTCGCCTATATCCCTGCTATTGGCAGAGGATGCGTGCTTACACTCATTTCAAAAGTTCTGACCACTTCCTCTTTTTGGGTGATTTCTGTCCTCCATCTTATCGTGGAGTCTTCATTTGCATGGTGCAGTGTGCTGAGTAAGATATCTGCAAAGACAAACTGCAGACCTGTTCCCTTCTGCACCAAGAGTCCAGAAGGAGTATACAGACAGACCAACGCTGATATGACATACAGTTGGAGGCATGTTGACATTACTGTTGTGCTGTTCACCCTCATTTGAAGTGTAAGGTCATTACTTTCACTGAACAGTCTTACTATGTCTTTCTTCCTTTCAATTGAAAAAAAAATGGAACTTAAAAAAGACACTCGACATCTGAAAGACCCATCAATTTCACACCAGTCAAGTGAAAGAGATACTGTAGCACCCCTCGCAAGATTGAGCAAGAAATTATTTTTATCATAGTCTGGATAACACTTTCTTTGGTGTGTGGTGTGAGTGTCAACCTCTTCAACTCATGACTGAGATCGTGAATTAGTAAAAACAATGCATTAAAAAGAAAAACATGAATCAAGAAAGCTACTTGTTGCTATTTGTCATCTACAATAGAAAGTCAACGCTTGAATATCTGACAGAAGTCGGAATCAAAACTATAAAATGAAACTATTCTCTAAATCTTAGCAATAATTGTCTCCCGTCTGTGTCTATTTAAAGCCTTCTCTCCCCCCAGGCTAGGTCCTCTTATACACTCTTAGAAACAAAGGTGCTATCTAGAACCTGAAAGGGTTCTTTGGCTGTCCCCATAGGAGAACTCTTTGAAGGAACCTTTTTGGTTCCAGGTAGAACCCGTATGGGTTCCATGTAGAACCATTTCCACAGAGGGTTCTACATGGAACCCAAAAGGGTTATACCTGGAACCAAAAAGGGTTCTCCTATGGGGACTGCTGGTGAACCCTTTTGGAACCCTTTTTTTGTTTACGACTATTGAGGAAAATGTGTGTTCCTGTGCAGTGCATGATGTTTACATGCGTTCTAATTGTCAGGAAATATATCCTGTGTTTATTTCAGATGTACAATACAGATCGATGTTTGTTTTGTTCCTGCACTGTTTGATGTTAGAATCTGTAAAAGCTCAGGTTTCAGTACCCCTCCCGCTCGCTAAAACCTCTTCTCTCATCCTCTTCTTCTCTCCTCCTCTCTGTTATTCTATAGCTCAGCCTCTAACACAGGTAGTCTCAGTCTGAAGTGTAGATACCACCAAGCATGCTGCTTGAGTGTGAACGGCTTTGAAGTTGAAAGATCCCTGGAGATTCCTGTAACACGGTCGGAGAATAATGTGAACCGGGAGTACTCCTTATCCCCAGTCAACCCACTCTTCTGGTTGAGAGACATTATCCCCTACTTACCACCACCCCACTGAGGATGTCTAGACTGCTCTCTGTTCCGCTTGTCCTGGCTTCTCTGTGAAGTCACAGCCCAGGGGTGTCCGCCACACGGCCAGGGAAGGGCAGACATCAGACCAAACCCCAGAATGAAGCACCTGCTGGTGTCCTGGCTCCGGAGGAAGATCATGGGGGTGGCGGAGAGGGAAACACGGAAAGTCCTGCAGCAAGCCTCGAGCGAGAAATATTTTCTGGTTGATTTTGCAGGTAAGAAGCATTTGTGGGTGATCACAGCCCCGTCTCACAGCGACCACTAACTCCACGTGATGGAGAAACAGATCCATGACATGGAGCAGGAGAGGCTAAACTGCCGCCTGGCCGAGAGGGACACCGTCATCACCATCATCCAGAACGCAATGATGGAAAGCAGGAAAACTCACTAGGAAGAGCTCCCGTCTGAAATGTAAAATCATCAAGAAGAGGATGGATGAAGAAAAAGATTCCTGTGATTAAGAAGGTACCCAGTCCCGGTATGCAGGCAAACGTAAGGAAGCCCGTGGACAAGAAGGCTGCACTGAAGAGCAAAATTCAGGACATCCTCAGTGGTCGCTCCAGGTTCGTCATTCGAAAGACACCCCTTGATTCAATATTAATCACAGGGAAGGCAAACTCCAAAGCTGTGGGAGAGGACAACCCAAAAAATTATGGAAATGTTGCTACAGAAAGAAAAACATACCCCTCTACTGTGGAGGCAAGAGAGAGAAAAAAGACTATAAACAACTTTAGTGATAATAGGCCAAAATCAGAGAACGTTGGTGGGGGAGGAGAATCCTTGGAGAAAAAGGGAAGAATGATGGGCAGAAGAAGAACAGAAAAGGCAAAGGGAATAAATCCCACAGAGATGTGAATGAGAACAACCAGGAAGTACTGATGGCCTTTGTAGAGCAGTTGAAGGGGAACAGAAGACTTGTGGTAAAATGCTTTTATGGGTAACTTTGAAGTCTATCAATAAATCTGTTTGTTTGTGATAGATGTGCTCATTAATTTGTGATACAGGTGATAGCCACGCCCAGTGACAGTACACCTCAGTATGTCCAGCAGAGGGAGGAGAACGAGCTTAATTTCTGTGACCTCGCCCTCAGGAAAGTTACTATGGCAACCATCCTGAGCTCAGGGTCCCGATACCACCCTCACCCTGCACCACTACCAACTTGGCACTGCTATGTGTGTGTCTGTGTCTACAGAATCCATCTCTCTCAGATTGATCCTAAATAAATTTCTCTTCATGATTATAGTGTCGTTATAATAACTAAACATCTGGTTTTCCTCTTTGAGCTTCCCTGCCGTAAAACTCTGGATTTCTATATTTGTTCCAGATTCTGAGCCTCAATTCACCTCCCTACCAGAGAAGTTCACTGATCCAGATCTCATCTCTCAACTGATAATGGAGTAAGGGATGTCCTCCAAGGATTTCTCCATGACTGTGACTGACTACGACCCAAAGGGTCATGCAAGGGTCATCTCTCTCACCTTTGCGCTGAAACGAATCATTTGGTTACACACCAAGTTTAGTAGTTCAGTAGTGATCAATTGACACATTCATTAAGTGATATTTGTGTCCTGGTGGGTTATGTATTCTAGGAAGTATGTCATGTACCTCCACCCTCATCTGCGTTGATGGATTATGTTGACACCTTTCCATCATGACGGTCTGAAATGGAGAGGGAGGGAAACTCCTGTCGCCTGCTCCAAATCCCAACAACAGGGTGGGCCACTGCTGAGGTATGTGATTAAGTCAACATGGGAACCTTACATAATACCCCTATAAAGCATTATCATGTGACTTGTAATAGTTTTCAAAGCAGGGCACAGATAATAATAGAGCCATTTACCCCAACCAGGTTCATGTCTAAAAGGAGACTGCTGATCATCTCTACTTCATCTGAGGATGACTACTCCTTCCAACAGTAGCTCCAGGGGCTGAGAGGGAAAGCCTGTCCTATGGGTCAGGCTCCCTGTTAAACATCTCCAAACAGACCAGACCAGTCTAAGAATGATTGAGTGTTGTTAACCTCAGAAACATTATGCCATTATCACAATAGTCCTCACTCAGAAGTAATGGAAGGATGATGACTAAATACTTGATTTCCATTGTTGGTCTTTCGTCCGTCATTTTGCTGTTCGGAACAGGACCAACAGCCTCAGGCTCTGTGGAACTGTTTCCACTCAATGGTGAGTTTGTTTTTTATAAGATAATACTGTGTACTGACATGTCAACATGTCATGCATTGTATGTTTTTGGACAGGAAATAGAATCCAAATCCCTTTGAATGATCCAACCATTCCTGTACACAGACCTTACCCAAGAGATATGCCACAGAAAAACAATCTTTCTATTTCCTTCTGTCATTTCCCACACTGATTCGATCCCACTTATTAACAGTCAAATGTTGATGGAAATAATCGGGAAATGGCATGACAAACACCTTTCCTTTATTCTTCTCAGGGAAGAACCAAACTGAGAACGAGCGTTTTGTCATGGGATGTGGTCAACGGTCTCCGGGATCAGCTGAAGATCAACTGGGAGTACTTCAGTGGGGTGGGGAAGGACGGAGATATGAATGACTGGTTCACCTCGCCCATGTGGTCTCTGGCCAACATCTAGGACCTATTGGACTCCATGGAGCTGCGGCAGCAAGAGGAGAAGCTGCAGAGGACTTTGGGTATTCACTGTCCTGAGGTTACTGGCGATAGTTACCAAGGTCATGATGAGGAAGCAGACGAGTGATACTTTTACCACAGGTCAGAGGTCAGAGGAGTGAAAGAGAGAACAACCCAAAGACCTTAAACACCATGGCAGCAAGCTCAAAATAATGTTTAATGGTTGTGGGTAAAACACTTGACATAATAACAGATGGAATCATAACCATTAAAGGAATTTTATTAGAAATGTCTTTGCAAACTAAATCAATTTATCAGCATTTTGTACTTTGAAATGGCTAACATTACCCAAAAAATATCTACAAATACTTTCTTGAAATTAAGTTATTTTCTATAATTGTGAAGTTGACATCTGGTTTCTTTTAACTCTACAGACCTGGACAGCTGTAAAAAGAGAAAGTCATAAAAAAAACAATGCCTGAAGGTGTGTTTCGAAAGCTCCGCTTTTTGGCTACACCAATCACACAAGACCACATTGTTATGAAAAATAACTTGCACTCTTACAGTTAGACTTGTAGACTAACGTTAAAATCCAGGTATTAGAATAGGAATTTGTTTGACAAGAGAATGTAAGGTGATTAGCTGTAGGCTAATAGTTATCTGTGTTTCATGTTTTACGTCAAATAGAATAGGAATAAGATGGGTCTAATGAATGTGGTTGTGTTTGACCTGGATTTTTGTCTGTTGTCTTTGAGCTATGCTGGGTCTGGACCGGGATTAATGGGGAGAAAAAATATGTTCAGCAGCTTTGAACTGGACACAGATGACTAGGTGCAGGGCAATTCCACGGTAACAGAATAATGCTGAGTCTCTGACTTTTCACTTTAGAAGTATTCCAAACAAAAACCATAGATTTCAAAGTTAAACAACCATACAACTCTATGCACATGGACTACATTGAGCAAATTTCCACAGAAAATGTTACAAAACACATTTAATTGAAGAACAGTGCAGGTGTAAAGTTTGGTGACACAATGAAAGTAGAATCTCCCTCATTTTTTTTTAAGTGGCCACGTTTTCCAAAAGCTCTTAAATATTTACTCCAAATGACAATTTAAAGATTGTCTGCAGAATGAATGGGGCTGTAAGCAATGACATGACACCTTGAAACGACAGTAAGTGAAGTGGATTAACACCCGTTAACAGAATGATGGTAACAGAATGACATCATGGGTCTCTGATCTGTACTGGGTCCCTGATCTGTACTATACTGCGAATGCATAATTAGGAATGATATTGATTCAGACCCGACTAAATCTGTACCAATCATAGACATCTATGTTTCACAAGTTTGGACCTCACAGCACAATACAGTACAGTAGAGCACAGTAGAGTTTAGTCTGGCACAGTTCAATACAGTACAGTAAATTATACTGTACTCTACTCTAGTGTGCAATACCGTACTTTGCAAGACTGTACTGTACTTAACTCTGCTTTGCTGACTACTGTGCTGTCCAAACATGTGAAACTGACCAAATTGGACTGACCAAATTTCAACGACATTTTAACATCTATGGACCTCCGGTGTCTGTCGGTGCTCAGTGTATGAGAGGAAAGAGTTGCATGTAGCCAGCTGTGCACATTTGTTCATATTCTTTGCTAGTTAGAGAGTTATTAGCCCAGTTATAGCTCATTTCTAGTCAGCAATGGGGGAGTGGTTGCTTTCTACAAGAGCACAAAATGTGTATTTCTAGCCATCTTTGAAAAGAAAGACATCTTTTTTCTGTCTTAAAGGGGAAGTGTGGTATTTTGAGACAGGATTGAATAAACTAAGTGGCCAATAGGCACAGGGTAGCATCATTTGTTTGATTCTCTGTGATAATGATATGGGAATAATGATGCATTTTGTTTTGTAAAATGGATTCTTCCATCAAACAACACAACATTTTCAGTCACCTCCTTGTCTGAAGGATGATATATAACATAACATAAACATGTTATTGTCAATCCCCACATGGTATTTTCAAAAGTCTCATGGAATGTAGGCCTACATTGAACACCCCACATTGGCTGCTACTGTAGGCTAAATTATATAACAGCTATTTCCATGTTAACATGTTATGGGATGCATTTTCTCCATTTGTTTTTGATGGTAGGCCACTCTGGTAGGCCTACATTATGATCAAATAGCCACAGTAGCCTACTTGGCCACTGTTATAACTGTAACTTAAAGAGGGTACAGCCTCAGTGCCCATATTTAACGTCTGCCAGAAGTTGCACAGAATTTTCAGAATGTTTGCACTCAGCAGACCTGAAATTTGCTCCGTGCCAAAAGAAATTAGAGGGAACGTTGCTCATTTGTAGGTGTCAGGGAGAGCCGGGAGAGGGCACATGGGAGGGAGAGGGGGGTTGGACAAACTGTTTTCACACTCTTGCTTTGACCACCATGTGCCAGAAAGAAAACATGCCAGTGGAAGGGAGGAGAGCAGGTGACCCGACTGTGCTTTTGAACTTCTATGAACTCCAATTGTAACCAATTCGGTTGCAGTCCTTCTGTTACCGATTTTGGAGCAGAATTACACATTTTGCTCACTTAATAAATCACAAACCAAATTATCAGTAAAAACACTATAATTAATTGGTAGGTCTACCTTTACTTGTTACTTCTGCACATGTCCATTATCCTCCCTCCTCATGAAGGAGAGAAATGTGAAAATATTTTAAAGATGTGTGGGTTTTTGATAACTGAATGACAAGGCCAAATCATTTCAGCATTATGGTGGTTTGATACATTTCTAATGCCTTTTAAGACTTTTTCTGCTAGATGTTTTCTAAGACCTCTTTTCCATCTATTTGACCAGAAATCAAAGCCTATGCTTATTCCTATTTTATTACGTTGGAAATGGTAGAAAAATAATATATATGCCTTCGTTTCGCAATAATTTAGACTTAGCTTTCATTTGACACCAAATGTGATGTGCTTGAAAATGCCTTGCGGCGCATAGTAAACAACACAAAAGGTACAGACCTTCCTCCCTCCTGCCATTATTTTACTTTGGACGAGAAAGATGTAACTCTATTTTTGTTAATTTCAGGTCAATATTTTTCACAAACGATCTGAGACAGCTCATATCTAAAATATCAGACCGAATTCATCCAGAAACATTCCATTTTTATTCCCTCTCTACAATCAACAACAACATCAATCCCTCATTTACTTATTGGCTAACCCTCAGGTTTGACTACATTAGCCAGTAGACTTTGTGTCTCTGACCCCCCCACCCCCCCTTATGTAATTCAGTACATTTTATTACAGGGTTTTGTATACTAGTTAACTACGTATGTCCAGTGTGAGGAAAAAGGTTGTATTTCACGACAGTTCTGGGGAACTACTGTGGAATTGTGACGCTGGTGGTTCATTGGAGATGGAAAGAGCAATGTACCTGCTTGAAATATGCAAATACAGCAGATGGACAGAGAGAGATAAGACTGCCATGCTGATGACTACACAGGAGTCATTTAGCAGAGAGGGGAAGTAGCCAATAGCACACAGACACTGAGGTCACAAATGCTCAAACACACACACACACACACACACACACACACACACTCACTCTCTCTCTCTCTCATGCCATCACTCACAAAAAACATTCAGTACACACAGAGAAACTCTCTCCTACCTAAGGGCCGCCAGCCCACGTACAGACTGGGTAGATTCCCTGGGCGCTGACTGTTGCCACTATGGTGAGTACCTGCCTTACAATCATATCCTCATGAGCTGTGACCCTGAGAAGTTAATGGTGCTGTATCTTTATTGGCTGTATGGCTAACTTGGGAAAGTGTTTGTTTGAATTCTTTGTTGTACACCGTCGTGTAGTAGCAGGTGTTAGCCCATTTCGCTGTATATATATATTTTTTTATGTGCAAGATCCTATATTCATTGTCTTATTTGTTATACAGGGCCCTGTTTTCTTTGCACATTTTTCTTGGGAAGTTTAATGAAAGTGCGATGAGATGGGGATTCTGTACTTGATTACTATTAACCTATACTGTCTCTTTTACAAGGGTTTGTAAATGTAGTTTTGATTTGGATGATTAAAGTAGCGCTTAACCTCTGTATTCGAGAAGTACCGTTTTATAACGGGTTGGTGACAATCTAGATTGTGTAATACAGACTTTTTAACTTGTTTCACCACATTGAAAAAACCCGTGGTTCCTCTTTGCTTTTACTCAAGGCATTTTTTTTCGTCTCTCATTTCTCTCCAAGCTTAACATCTAAAGGACATTGACCGTAGTGTGTCAGGAGATTCGTTCTTTTGTTGGAGAAGTCATTAATTGATTAAAAAAAGAGTCAACGTGTTACCTTCGACCCTCGGTTGTTGGCTTGTCTTGCTAGACATGCAGCACATCTCTGGTGAAGTGACTAGAGACAGTAGGGCACTGAAAGTCTCTTTTTCAGTGTTTTGGTGACAGTCCACGTCACATACAGTAGCCATATAGACAAGTGAAATCCACTGTATCTGTGAAGTCGTAAACATGACATAGCATTGTCACGGTTCTCTGTGTCTGAGCGGCGGAGTCCCTGCTTTGAATATCGTTAAATGGGTTGTACGTCTCACAGCCTTCAACACATGAATGACAGGCAGACAGTGTCTTTATAACGCCGATGCATCATAATCATTAGCTCAGAAATATCTACATTTATTAGGGACATAAACTAGTTTAGTGGAATCCAGCTGAAGTTGTGGCCTGTGTGGTTTCTAAGGAGAAACGACAGTTCAGAAACAGCCACGAGAATCGGCTATACATTTACCCCTTAGTAATCTGGATGCTCACCAATGAGACTAATGATAAAACAAAGTCAAGTGACATTGACTGCCTTAAGCAGAACCAGTGTGAACTACTATAATCTCCCTACATTGCTCTTTATGTGACGCGACACACTTTATTAGGCTATATGTGTATTCATAGAGAGTGGCAAGTCCAATACACTGTGAAACAAGTATTAACAAGTATTATGTTTAATTCATTGATGAGTTAATGCCACTTTCAATGGACACCCCTGCCCCCTAGCTGTCTCCATTGTTTGTCCCCTGAAGTCCAACAACAGCACAGTTTGTTTCTCTCCAGTCTGGCGGCCATCAGCGTTGTGCAATCGGGAACGCCTGTCCTTTGCACTTCCTCATGATAGGACTGCTATGTCTCGATTTCGAACAACCCTCATTACAGTGAGGTGTGGTGCTTACAAGAGGAGAGCCATCCACCACATGTCCTCGATTATCAACAACAGGAGGCATAGATTTGTACTGCAACTATCACCAGTGTGGCTAATAACAGATACATACAGTATTCTAACCTTTCACCAGAGAGCAGAACCTGTGGTACCTGCTCACACAGTGCACAGATAAACAGCTTTTTTTTGTGCCCCAGAGGGTAATTTGCATCTTGGCTAAGGAAAGACAGAATGTCATAATACAGAACCCTTTCATCATAGAGGGGTAATCTGATTCATTAGGTCATATTAGGTCTTCATTATATTTACACGGCTCTTTTTACAGCCAGGCATTCAAGATACCTTTTTTCCCCCAACTAGTAGTAGCAGAACCATTATCGTTAGAATGACTATATTGTCTATGAAAAACAAAGAGTGTAGGTTAATCAAACAATGAGAGCACAGAACACCTATGTACCCACTTCCTGTTTAGCGTCATTACTTTGTTGCATTTCCTCTGTGATCTGTTACACATACTTGGACCCTGAGGAGCTTATTGCTCTCAGCACAGCAAGACACGGAGAGGTAGGTGAATCGTTGTTGGCTTGATTTGAGATTGAGGTGAGATTGAGGTGGTTTAATACCAACGTGGTGAAAACATCGTATAGTTTACTCAGGGTTAAGCATCCTTTTCAGAGGCCGTCCTTTGATGAAATGTCAATCTACGCTGTAAAATCATAGAACAACTTTTCTCTTCGATGACCCTGACCCAATAAGAAGGAGAAGTTGTACATGTGGAGGTTGGAGTCATTTCTACATGTCAGTTATAAAGCATCTGTTACAACCTGTTTTCTCCCTGTTTTCTCTTTTCTCCCTATATCTCTCTCTCTTTCTCCTTTCCCTAGTTCCCCAGTTAGATATGTCTGTGAGTTTGTATAATAGAGACATAACCAACAGTGTTTAATGAATGACTATTGATGTAATTTGCATTTATTTGTTTCGGTCTTCCCCAAATTAGTATTGATTAGGGGAAACTGTGTATCCATAAAGGACACTTCCTCCTCACTAGTCTTTTGTTTGTTTGCTGCCAGCAGAACAACAAGTCTGATGTGAAGGCCATCACGGCTCGCTTCAACACGGGGGGGAACTCCACAGAGGGCACCTCTACAGGACGTCCCAAAGCTGCAGTGCACCCCACCCTGTCTTCTGGACCCCCCATCCAGCCTAAGAAACCTGTTCTGGAGACCAGCCTATCAGGCAGTGCAGCATCCACCGTGCCCAAACCCAACTTCCTCAAGAACACTGTCTCCACCAAGAGTGCTCCAGAAGTTAGGGAGTTGCCCAAAACCAAAGCGATCGCTAGTATGTTTGAAAGTGCCCAAGAGGACAGCCAACCCTCTGCCAAACAGTACCCATTTAAACCCAAACCTCCTGGCCCAGAAGTATCCCATGACGCTGAGGTCAAAATTCCTCTGCCAAAACCCCCTCTCCAGAAGCCCTCTCTGAGCTCGACCCTGTCTGGCACCAAGCCTGCCTTCCCCAAACCACCCCTGTGTGTGGCCAAACCCACCTGGGGCAAAGACAGAAGCTCCAAACCTGACGACAGTGGGGGTACGCCGAACAAATTACCCCCTTCCATAAAACCCATCAGCTCCATTGCAAAGATGCGGCTTCAGACAGAGGATAGTGTGGCTGGCGCTGTGGATTCTACAATCAAACCGCTCACACCAAGCACTACCCTCAAGCCCACAAACATCAGGACTGCTCAGAATGCATTCAATCGAGGAGAGACACTATCTGAGGAAGGAGTAAAAGAAATAACCAAACTCCCCCTCACCTCCAGTGACTCTTGTCCCCCCAAACCTATAGCCAGTAAGAAACCCAGCTTCACTAAGAAGCCACTGGGCCACACCATTCCAGTCGTGGGGTTGAACCCTTCTGCGCTTACCAGTAGCTCTTCTTTCCCCAAAAGGAACCCACTGCCTAATATCCTGGCACTGGGGACTGCCCCAGCCAAACCCAACCGGCCTCCTAGGGTCAACTTGGAAAAGTTCAAGAAGGGCACAGAGGCTAGTACCGATGGTAAGTGTTTTGTCTTTCACTTACCACTAATAAGCCACATCTTGATAAGTCTATCAGCTGCTAAGATGCACCTGCTGTGGTTTTCTAAGAGTGCTCCAGTTCTGCAGATTGACGGGCCTTTCACCCAGTCTAGTGGTTTCTGTGGTTTTTTATGCTCCACTGATCGGAGACAGGTGGTAGAACACACACATCAGCCGTGTCACAGGTTGTCATCACAACAGACAGACCGATTAGAGGGGATGCTTTATAAGCTTTATAAAAGTCGTTACACACAGAAGTACAATTCCACGTTGAAATGTGAAACCAAAGACGCGAACATTGGCTTCCTCTATTCAAGTTCCCGCTCTAGTTTCTGTTTTACCTTCCTCCTTTTTACAGCTGATGTTTGCTCCCTAATTGCGGAGTTCCTCTTACAACAGGGACACATTCAAGTGAAAGGTTTCCTTTTTTTGGATCCACATGTGAACATGGTTTTGACTAAAGATAGACTTCACCACGGTTTGCATTACTGTAAGTCCGCAGACAGAAGAGAGTCCCATGTGAATTCCACACTCCCTCTGGGGACAGTGTCGTTTTGAGTTACAGGCACTATTCGTGTATTTTTTGTAAGGATTGTTGTCTACATTCAGGATGAAATTCAACATATTCAGTAACCAGATATTTTCTGCTGGACACGTTGTAGGGACAAGGATTATTATTATTTTTTATCTCAAACTCCGCTACTGTGCATTCCCTTTCAACTACAGAATATCGTCCATAGAACACGGAGGACTGAGGTCTTATTCAATTGCTATATTAAGAATCTGCAATTGATTTCAAAAGGAAATGTTTTTCTTCACTAATGTCTGAAAGGACCATCTAAAGGTTTGTGATTTTACCCTGAAGGTCCTGCTGGGTTTAGAAAGGGAAGTGTTCCCCCACCTCCTGCCTCTCACCCCAGTAACCATGTGGCCCCACCCCTGCCCTCTAACCCCATGGCCCCTAGCCTGCCACCGCGACCACCAGGAGCCATGTGAGTATCAGACTCTGATAATCAGGGGAATGTCGTGTGAAAGCCGAACAATATTAGACTAGGGTGATTGGCACTGAGGTACATACACAAGTAAAATACACATTGGCCTGTAGAGGCACAATGCACTTTCTTCACAGCATAGAAACATCAAATTGAATACTTGTGTACTGACTTTATTTTCATGGATGTGGTGGGTCATTTTGGCCAGTTGACTGACTGACTGTCTCTGCCTCCAGAATCCAACCTGACCCAGATGAGAACTATGATGATGTGGGGTTAATGAACAATCCTCCCAGTCAAGGGAATGAGGTGACTTTAAATATTTGTCACTTTGTCAACATTTCTGATTTTTTTATTTTATTTTATTTTTTACAAACTATTGCCATGTATTCGTACAGTATTCTAACTAAATATTTTTCCTCCAATAGGACAGTGAAAGTGATGAAATGTATGAAGATCTTGATGAAAGATGGTGAGAAATATTCCCTCATAGAGATGTTAAAAGGTCTCATCTTTGTATCTGTGCCATTACGGCACCTGTGACAGCTTGGGCAGCGCAATTGAGGCTATCTCCATTTTAAAGTAGTAAAAAAATTAAAATTTAAATAGTGTAACGCTAATATTGGTGGTTTTACCACCCCCTGCAGGGCTGGAGTCCTAAGCCAAATATTGTGTGTCATTTATTTTGGCCATTAGATAGATGGTGGTGAATATTTAAAAATGTACATTTTAGCAATTTCAGATGCTCTTATCCAAAGCGACTAATAATACAGTAGTGAGTGCATATGGCGTTCATACATTGTCTACAATGACAATGTCCAGGGGTTACATGGATATAAAATGGGTTATATAGCAAATTCAGAAGCTCTTATCCAGAGTGACTAACAATACAGTAGTGAGTGCATACATTGCCCTCAGTGGCGTACATACATTGGTCTTCAATGTCCATGGGGTATATGGATATAAAATGGGTTATATCCAAGTTGAGTCCTCTATCCACAGTATCTCTATGGATTCCCTTCAGTTTCTATTCAACTGTTATTCTACCAGGTTTTAAATGATCACTGCCCTCTAGCGAGCATTAACACCACTGACACTTATTGTTTACCAGGGAATCGTCAAAGGAACAAGAGAAAAAGCGAGAGAGGGAGGAGAAAAAACGACAGGTGGAGAAGAAAGAACAGAAAGAACGCGAGAGGAAAGAACAGGAGACCAGAAAGAAATTCAAAGTGAGTGTTTGCACTGCAGAAGCCCGTTGTTCAGTGGTTCCCCTAAGTCTTGCTATATTGTAGTTATCATGGAGTCCATCCTGTAGAATATTTGGGAATGTGTTAATGTGTATTACGTTGCATCCTCTATCATGTTTTTATTTCTCCTTAATGTGGCAGCTGACTGGTCCACTGGAGGTCATCCACAGGGCCAAGGCCAGGGTGGACAGTAAAGGGAGCAAGATGGACCTGGTGCTGAAGCAGGGAGAGTCTATTGACATCATGCGTGTTTTGGACAACCCAGAGGGCCGCTGGCTGGGAAGGTCACAGGATGGCTCCTGTAAGTGACAGCTGTCTCCTCCTCCTCCTCCTGTCTGCTCTTCCTCCTCTACTCCATCTCCTTTCTATGTGTCTTACTTTTCTCCCTCACATCCATTTAAATGTTCCCCATGTGTGAGACTTAGACATGTGCTTTGTATATTTTCAGATGGCTATGTGAAGACGGAGTCCGTTGCGATTGACTTTGACACTCTGAAGCGTCAGGGTGGGTCTACACCCAGTCAGATGGAACACGAACCGGAGGTATATGATGACGTGGACTTTCATAATAACCTCAGCAGGTAAAATGGCCACTGACACTATCAAAACCTTTGAGACAGATAACCATTGGAAAGATATGAATACCTTATTATGAAAAATGCACTGCATCAATCCCTTTCACTGTCTTTAGTTTGGACTGTGTGATTATGTGCTCCATTGAAATCATGTTCTCCTCATTCCAGTGGGATCAAGGGGCCAGGAAGTAAGTTTCAAATGACCACAACTTAATATTGAAAGTGAATAACACAATATGGCAATGTGGTCACATGACCTGAGTTACATCGACAGTAGCTTCAATCTTCCTTTTGCCATTCCTAGTGGTTCTTCCTCCACCACCTGAGGAGGATGGGGACGTATATGATGATCTGGACGAGTCAAGCTTCAACGTCAGGTGAGAATACCGTTTCCTGCTGCACTCTGATGATGTAGATTCATTGGCGTGCTTTCATCTGTGAGTGTATACTTTCTATGCATGTGTCTGTGTGTGTGTATGTAAATAAGTGTGTGTGTGTGTGTATGTGCAACCCTAGCCTCTCGGACACCAGATTGCCTCCTAAACCTCGCGGCCTCTCTTGGGTGTTAAAGGGCTTCGAGGAGTGGAGAAAAGGCCCAGGCAGCAAAATTGAGTAATTCTCTCATTTAGTAAGATGGATCAGGAAAATTCACTGTCATTAACTCCTAACCCTATAACCCAAAATCTCAACGAACTAAACAGGAGGGACAGAAGGGATTCATTAACTCATTACTGAATAATTGAATCAGTCTGAAATCATTCTTAAAACATCAATAAAAATACTGTTTTTGTATGTCCTTCAGTTAATTAAAGGTCCAATGCAGCCGTTTTGATCTCAGTATCATATCATTTCTGGGTAACAACTGTGATCGTGTTCAATTAAAATTGTTTTTTTTTAAAGAAACAAACATTGCTCTTTTCTAAGCAATCTCTCAAGCAAGAATTTTGCTAGAACTGTCAGGAAGTGGTCAGAGTAGGGAGGGGAAAACTGAAAACTAGCTGTTATTGGTAGAGAGGTTTGGAACTTTTTCTTATTGGTCTATTAACTAGACCAAACTCCATCCCATCAAACAGCTAAAGTGGCGTTATCATAATTTTCACAATTTCGCAGTATTATTCCAACCTCGTGGTGTGGAAATATATATAAAACACAGTATTCACAGTTTCGACTGCACTTGGCCTTTAACAACCGTTTCATTCTGTCTATAAACGTATATGTACCCACAATGATATATGTACAGGTGTGAGTTAAATAATTGTAATTGTTGGCATTTGTTGACCTTCTGTGTGGTTGTTCAATTATCTGTGTTGATTCATGTCCATTTGATCAAAATTGACCTACAGCACAAGCAATCCAATCAAATTACACCAGAGACAAGGCATAACATAGACTAAGATTTGAATTATTTTTTTTTGTCATTTTCAGAGTACCTCCACCTTCCCAGTTTGATCAGGAAGGAAATACTGGTAAAGTATTATGTTTAATATCTTGGGTGACTGTGTGCTCTGTGTCAGTGGCATTACAAAAACGTACATTTTCAATGTGTTTTTACTATTCTTTCTTTGTATCTCTTGCTGTTATAGAACAATTAGCTGAGGTCATTGACGAGGAAATCTATGATGATGTGGATGTCACTAAGTTCCCTCCGACTCCATCTATCAGCAGGTAATGAGAGAGAGAGAAAAATGGACCCATGGTTAAACAAAGTTGCTGTAATGACATAAGAATGTCCTAATCCCCCACTGGGAAAAAACGTTGATAATGTCACGTTCCATCTCTCTCTTTTCAGTCTCCCACAAAGTAAAACCAAGGATAAGGCTGAGGACAAAGATCCTAAAAAGCTAAAGAAATTTGAGAAGGAAGAGAAGGATTTCAGAAAGAAGTTCAAGGTAAGTAGTATGCTATTACCATTGACATAGATTTGACATTTTATGTGTTTGTTTGACCCACAATCCTGTTCTCTCCCACCAATAGCATGATCGGGAGATCCAGGTCTTGTATCAGGTGACCATCGTTTCCACCTTGGCCAATAAGAAGTGGAGCAGTAAAGATCTACCGTTGAGACCTGGGGAGACTGTGGATGTCATCGTTGAGCCTGTAGACAACAAGCTCATCTGCAGGAACGAGGAGGGCAAGTGTGAGTAACAATGAATCCACACATAGGCATTCTGTAATAAAACCACTTTTGCAAGGGGGGCTAACTTTAATGATGGTCATCTCTCTCTCCTTTAGTTGGCTACGTCTTGACTAGCCATATTGCAGTAGAGTAAGTACAACACAAAAACAGATCATACAAGAACATCCAGAAATACACACCATCTAAAGTATGTTATTGACCAGTTCACCAAAACTGCAGAGAAAATGCTTAGATATAAAATGCCCTGAATTTGATATAAATGATCTGTTTTGCTTTTACAGAGATTCTGATATCTATGATGACATTGGTGATGGTACGTTTCAGACTTTTGACATGACACAATGGCATTTATACAAAGATCAAGTGATCAACTAGATCAATTTTATTCTTGCAATATGGTGCTGGTATGTTTTTTTTTTTACGTCAGAGGATTTTTATTTATGTATCATTTCTAATAATTCACATTTCTTTGCAGATTGCATCTACGACAACGACTGAACACTGTGTGCCAATATCTTGTTTTTTGGTTTGTTTCTTGTTTCACATCAATAATCTTTATCTTATTTATTGTGGTTATTTTGGGGGTGATATGACATTTTCATTCAAGAACAATTACCATCCTTTCTCTATGTTTTCCCTTTATGAATAACTGTGACTGCAATGTATAGGCCTAAATGACATACAATGTTGCATTTTTATATTGAACCTATGGGTTACATAGCATGGCTTAGTCACATTGAATACTTGTATTCGATATTCAACAAGACACATTACACACTGATTGACAACAAAGGTGTGACGATGATGAGGATGATAAACGTAAACTTAAATACTCATCGTAAATTAATTTCAGATCAGCATTTCAGATCAGTTGTCATAGTTGGCTGGTTATCACCTGACAGGTGTGTTACCTATGTCATATTGTACTGAAAGTCCATGACAACCTTAGGTTTTATGCGATAGCTCTGACCTTTCTGACTGAGAGTGTGAGGGAATAAAGGCCTTTGTTTCTTAAAAATCCCATGTCATAGAAATGCATTTGATTCACATAATAACAAATACAATAAAATAAATGATTTGCCCTTCGTTGTTTCATTTTTCTGCATGAGAGCAGTTCTCTCTCTGTGGGTCTAACCCCAAGAAGACCTGGAAAACAGTTAAAGACCTGGAGAATAAACCCTCCTCATAGCTGCCCATGTTCCTTAATGTTGATGATGTGGTTGTTACTGACCAGATGCACATGGCTGAGCTCTTTAATCACCACTTCATTAAGTCAGGATTCCTATTTGACTCAGCCATGCCTCCTTGCCCGTCCAACATTTCCTCATCTCCCACCCCTTCTAATGCGACTATCCCCTATGCTTCTTCCTCTTTTTCCCCTGCCCTGCTACAAAGTTTCTCCCTGCAGGCAGTCACTGAGTCCGAGGTGCTAAAGCAGCTCCTTAAACTTGACCCCCCCAAAAAATCTGGGTCAGATGGTTTAGACCCTTTCTTCTTTAAGGTTGCTGCCCCTATCATCGCAAAACCTCCAACCTTTTTAACCATTCTCTCCTTTCTGGGGAGGTTCCCATTGCTTGGAAGGCAGCCACAGCTCATCCTTTATTTAAAGGGGGAGTTCAAGCTGATCCTAACTGTTATAGGACTATTTCTATTTTGAACCTGTTTATCAAAAGTTTTGGAAGAACTTGGCAATAATCAACTGACTGTCTTTCTTGATGTCTATAGTATTCTCTCTGGTATGCAATCTGGTTTCCGCTCACGTTATGGATGTGTCACTGCAACCTTAAAGGTCCTCAATGATGTCACCATTGCCCTTGATTCTAAGCAATATTGTGTTGCTATTTTTATTGACTTGGCAAAAGCTTTTGATACGGTAGACCATTCCATTCTTGTGGGCCGGCTAAGGAGTATTGGTGTCCCTGAGGGGTCTTTGGCCTGGTTTGCTAACTACCTCTACCAAAGAGTGCAGTGTATAAAGTCAGAACAGCTGCTGTCTCAGCCACTGCCAGGGAGTAGCCCATGGCTCAATCTTAGGCCCCACAATCTTCTCAATTTACATCAACAACATAGCTCAGGCAGTAGGAAGCTCTCTAATCCATTTATATGCAGATGATACAGTCTTATACTCAGCTGGCCCCTCCCTGTTATTTTGTGTTAAACAAAACTTTCTCTACCCTTAACCTTGTTCTGAACACCTCCAAAACAAAAGTCTGGTAAGAAGAATGCCCCTCTTTCCACAGGTGTTATTACTACCTCTGAGGGTTTAGAGCTTAGGGTAGTCACCTCGTACAAGTAGTTGGGAGTATGGTTAGACGGTGCACTGTCCTTCTCTCAGCACATTTCAAAGCTGCAGGCTAAAGTTAAATCTTGACTAGGTTTCCTCTATCGTAATCGCTCCTCTTTCACCCCAACTGCCAAACTAACCCTGATTTTAGATGACCATCCTACCCATGCTAGATTACGGAGACATTCATTGATCGGCAGGTAAGGTTGTTCTCGAGCGGCTAGATGTTCTTTACCATTCAGCCATCAATTGGCCACCAATCCTCCTTATAGGACACATCACTGAACTCTATACTCCTCTGTAAACTGGCCATCTCTGTATACCCGTCGCAAGACCCACTGGTTGATTCTTATTTATAAAATCGTCTTAGGCCTTACTCCCCCCCTATCTGTGATATCTACTGCAGCCCTCATCCTCCACATACAACACCTGTTCTGCCAGTCACATTCTTTTAAAGGTTCCCAAAGCATACACATCCCTGGGTCGCTCCTCTTTTCAGTTCACTACAGCTGCAACAAACACTCAAACTGGACAGTTTTATCTCAATCTCTTCATTAAAAGACTCAATCATGGACACTCTTACTGACAGTTGTGGCTACTTTGCGTGATGTATTGCTGTCTCTACCTTCTTGACCTTTGTGCTGTTGACAATAATGTTTGTACCATGTTTTTGTGCTGCTACCATGTTGTCATGTTGTGTTGCTACCATTGCTGTGTTGTCATGTTTTGCTGCCTTGTTATGTTGTCTTAGGTCTCTCTTTCTGTAGTGTTGTCTCTCTTGTTGTGATGTGTGTTTTGTCCTATATTTATATTGTATATTTTTATTTTTTTAATCCCAGGCCCCCGTCCCCGCAGGAGGCCTTTTGCCATTTGGTAGGCCGTCATTGTAAATAAGAATTCGTTCTTAACTGACTTGCCTAGTTAAATAAAAGAAATGCATTTCGGCCCACTTTGAAAGAAAACAACTTTATATCCGAGTTGTGCCTATTGTTTACGGGTATCTACCCTCTCATTGGCTAGAATTCCCCCACCTGATCTCGCCTCCTCCCGCCTGCCTTCCTTCTTTGAGGACATATATTTCCATTGTAGAGTGGTCACTAGACTATCTTGTCATTATAATAGATTGTCTTTCTTTGACATCCTCAAACACAGATAGGGGTCTTACTGGAGAGGAGCAGGCGTGTACATTCCTGAACTTGACGTGAAGATATGTCAGATGAACTGTCAGTAAACTCAGTTGAACTGTTGGCGATAGTAGCTGCCCTCAACCTGTCAGAATTATATTATGATCAGTTTCCCTGTCTGTGTTGAATAGCTTATCTGGCAAATCGAAAAGGATTTGGGTCCCTGGGTCCCAGCTCACTTGAGAGTGGGTGGGAGTGAAATAGTAGACCAGGTAGAAAAAAAATGCTTTAAAACAAGATATAATTGGGTAGAGAGCCATTATGATAGATGTGTGGCAGAAGAGGTGGGACAGCGAGCCCAAAGGCCGGCATTTATTTTCCCTACAAAGAAAGGTTGGTGGACCAAGATTCAATGGTCAGATTAGGAAGGAAGAGATGGTGCTGTTTGCTCAGTTGCGTCTAGGGCATTGTACATTGAACTCGTCATTAGATCTGTTTGGCAAGCATGGGAATTTCTTTGTGTACGGAGTATATGGTTGATGAAACAGTCAAGCATGTGTTGATGTATTGTTGTAAGTACCAGTATTGTTGTAAGTATTGGTATGTGGAAGGGAGGGAAAGATTGAAGTGTAGGGTTATTGAGGTTGGATGAGGATGTGGAGTTGGAAGGGATTTCAAATCAAATCAAATTGTATTTGTCACATGTGCCGACATGACCTATATACTGGTACAGTATATAGGTCCTGGATGTAAGGAAGCTTGGCCCCATTGATGTACTGGGCCGTACGCACTACCCTCTGAAGCGTCTTACAGTCTGATTCCTGAGCAGTTGTCATACCAGGCGGTGATGCAACCGGTCAGGATGCTCTTGAAGGGGGATGGGGAAGGGTTCGTTAGAAGTTACTAGGGCTCTTTTTTATTTTCTTAGTAGTACATGATTAGATAGGAGGGTTTAGTTTATTTGAATCTTTGTGTATTTATTCATTTAGTCTGTGAACTGTGATAGACTACACACTCCAGTACAGTAGGTGGCGGCATGCACCTCTAACTTTTGTTTGCGATGTCCATTATATTATAGAAGAAAAAGAAGACTTCCTCAATTTCTCACTAGCAAAATGGTTCCTCCAGTTGCAGTCTCTCCTGTCATCAAGGTACATCTATATTCATTTTAATAACTTGTGTTGTACTAACTAATTTGAATGCATATGGTGAATACAGCAGGTGATTTTATGTCATGTTAAAATCAGACGTCTAGCTTGTTAGTAAGTTTGGCTAGCTAGCTTCTAACCAATGTTAATCGTATGACATTGACTGGTTCAATCCAATGAGGGTTGCTAGCCAGCTAAATTACGATATACCTGCCATAAAGATAGTATAACTAAATAATCAAGCCAAAATTGATGACAATATGTTACTTTGACCCAGGTTTAATAGTTCAACTCACTAGTCTATAATAATTCTGAGGCAAGGTCACAGTATTGGCTACTTGCCGAGTACGCTCGCTAACGTGCTAACTTATTAGCTAGCATGGCTAACTGGGGCCGTTCCAGGTCATCTCACATGTAGTCTAACGTTAGCGTGCAAGACACGAATTAAATATTCTGCCAAAAGACGATTGAAAGTCAACCAGCATAAATAGATAGTGGTCAAGGCAATCGCATACGTTTGAACTGTGTAACTAAGTCAACTAACTAGCTAATCAATTGTCTTTATTTCAGACGGCCAGGTGGTCATTCTTGCTCATTGGCATGTTTTATGGCAAACAAAGATATGGTAAGTAGCTTACTACCAAGATATACGATTGTTGTAATGTTACGAGGGTATTTTGAATGATCATTATTGCAGT
This sequence comes from Oncorhynchus nerka, assembly GCF_034236695.1. Lineage (NCBI taxonomy): Eukaryota > Metazoa > Chordata > Actinopteri > Salmoniformes > Salmonidae > Oncorhynchus > Oncorhynchus nerka. The sequence goes on from NC_088399.1 coordinate 44,072,409, forward strand.
GTCAGTGTCATTGCTGTATTTCCCTTAGACTATCTGAAGCCAAGAGCAGAGAAAGAGAGACTTGTTGAGGAGGCAGAGAAGAAGATCCGAGAGGAGCAAGAGAAAATTGCCAAAGCACTTGCAGAAGGTACATTTTTAAAAAATGCATCAGAATGTTAGGTCTGCAGTGAAGATGTAACTGAGAAAATGTTGTGAAACACGTTTTTCTGTTGTTTTTTTACAGCCTCTGAAGACACCATCCTGAAATGAACTGCCTATGGATTCTGTTTGAAGAATAATGAAATAAAAAACATAAGTAATTTAATGTATTAAATCATTATTCTTGGATATATCTGTTAAGATAGTAATGTGTTTTGACATCCAGATTCATTTTTATTTATATATATATATATATATATATATATGCGCCAGATGTTTCCCAAATATCCTATATGAAACCTAGCTGAAACATTTTGTATAGTTAGAGGTGTTAGTCTCAAATCTGAAAATGCACTGCTCAAAATAATAAAGGGAACACTTAAACAACACAATGTAACTCCAAGTCAATCACACTTCTGTGAAATCAAACTGTCCACTTAGGAAGCAGCACTGATTGACAATACATTTCACATGTTGTTGTGCAAATGGAATAGACAACAGGTGGAAATTATAGGCAATTAGCAAGACACCCCCAATAAAGGAGTGGTTCTGCAGGTGGTAACCACAGACCACTTCTCAGTTCCTATGCTTCCTAGCTGATGTTTTGGTCACTTTTGAATGCTGGCGGTGCTTTCACTCTAGTGGTAGCATGAGACTGAGTCTACAACCCACACAAGTGGCTCAGGTAGTGCAGCTCATCCAGGATGGCACATCAATGCGAGCTGTGGCAAGAAGGTTTATTGTCTGTCAGCGTAGTGTCCAGAGCATGGAGGTGCTACCAGGAGACAGGCCAGTACATCAGGAGATGTGGAGGAGGGCAACAACCCAGCAGCAGGACTGCTACCTCCACCTTTATGCAAGGAGGAGCACTGCCAGAGCCCTGCTCTGGGGGGTGGCACAGCCCTCCATGTGCTTGCCAGAGGTAGCCTGACTGCCATTAGGTACCAAGATGAGATCCTCAGACCCCTTGTGAGACCATATACTGGTGCGGTTGGCCCTGGGTTCCTCCTAATGTAAGACAATGCTAGACCTCATGTGGCTGGAGTGTGTCAGCAGTTCCTGCAAGAGGAAGGCATTGATGCTATGGACTGGCCCGCCCGTTCCCCAGACCTGAAATAAATTGAGCACATCTGGAACATCATGTCTCGCTCCATCCACCAACGCCACGTTGCACCACACACTGTCCAGGAGTTGGCGGATGCTTTAGTCCAGGTCTGGGAGGAGATCCTTCAGGAGACCATCCGCCACCTCATCAGGAGCATGCCCAGGCGTTGTAGGGAGGTCATACAGGCATGTGGAGGCCACACACACTACTGAGCCTCATTTTGACTTGTTTTAAGGACATTACATCAAAGTTGGATCAGCCTGTAGTGTGGTTTTCCACTTTAATTTTGAGTGCGACTCCAAATCCAGACCTCCATGGGTTGATAAATTTGATTTCCATTGATTATTTTTGTGTGATTTTGTTGTCAGCACATTCAACAATGTAAAGAAAAAAGTATTTCATAAGAATATTTCATTCTTTCAGATATAGGATGTGTTATTTTAGTGTTCCCTTTATTTTTTTGAGCAGTGTATTTGTGTATACCCACCCTTATTTTCTTCTGGGTAAATTGAGTGAAATAACTATAAAAGATACACCTGGGAACCAGATGTACATGTTAGGGTTGGGTGGTATACCTTATATGGGTATTTGGAAAACGCAATGGATGCTTTGTCAATACCATCAACTATTTATTTGAAGTTTTTCAATACATTTTAATATTTGTAGCTACTTTTTAAGTTACACTACATGACCAAAAGTGATCAAACATCTCAATCCAAAATCATGGGCATTAACATGGATTTGGTCCACCCCTTTGCTGCTATAGCAGCCTCCACTTAAGGTTGACCGGGCCAGGGCTGAAATTTGATGATCTGACTTGTTGGAAAGGTGGAATCCTATGACAGTGGCACTGAGGCAATTCTACTGCCAATGTTTGTCTATGGAGATTGCATGGCTGTGTGCTTTATTTTATACACCTGTCAGCAACGGGTGTGGCTGAAATGGCCAAATCCACTAATTTTGTATATATAGTATATTACCTTCAGTCAACTTGTGCAATACCTTAGGAGATGAAGCAGATTGGGTTCTTCATTTCACCATAGTTCCCCAGAACAGTTAAGCCATCACTTGTTTGTACAGTAAATAGCACGACCGGAGAAAGCGAGCTGGTGAGTCCATAGCGTTCTATATCTATCGGCGATTCAGTTGTGCAACGCACATGAGATGAAGTTACACTTGTATACAATTCACTACTAAATGTTTGCCATCAGTTATCTAATAATGGCGATCTGACAGAAGTCAGAGCTGTGCAGCTGCCATTTATTCCCCCCCTGTGCTTCCTACTAGTGTTTTATTTTTTCTCCCCCATCTGCTCTGTACAGGCCAACACATGCTGCTCTTTCTTCAAAGGCATGCATCACAACTTTGGTCATTTGCATAATTTCTCTCGTTCAACTTTCGCTTGTAAATGTCCACACTCACCGAAAAGGATATTCGGTAGGTACTAGCTAATCCTGTATGACTTTATGAACTGGATTTACCAACCATTGCAATTAGTTTATGTTTGTTTTTGCTCGTTAGCATTCAGATAACGGTGTCTGTCATTTAGCTTGTTTAGTCTTTTTAATGCCCCCTTGTGTGCTATGCCAGTAATACTGTATATCCTGGTATGAGAGCAGGACAATATGAACATCTCTGTCACCCTGCCCTTCACTGTGAGATGACCAGAGTAGGGACTAGGCTGTAATCCAGGCCCAGTATAGCATAAATCCCAGGATTCAGGTCATAGGACAATCTAAGAAAGTGCTGAGTGAACATTACTGCCACACACCCTTCGACCCAGGTTTAACACACAATAGACACATACCTGGTCAATTTTACATTACATTCATGAATATTCAACATGCAGTTTTTTTGTTGATAATCTGAAAGCATTTGGCTGGGAGGTTTTCTACTTGTAATCCTGAATGACAAGCAGAACAATGGCAGAATTTGACTTATGTTATGTAGGCAAATAACACCAACACTGTTTAATGTTAATTAGGTTTTCTCAATGCTATTAGTGAGCTATATCGTGACACTCACAAAAGGTGTGTGTGTATATATATATAATTCTGCAACAGCCATAAATAACATGGCTTAAAATGTGTTCCTCTGTACAACTCGGTACTGCAACTGTGCCATAATAATGTATATGGGTCAGAAGATTGGTGGAAACTGCTGAGAGTTAGTGCTGGTTAAGAGGCTTTATTTCCAGATGAGTCATGAGCTGGATACTGCCTGGAGACAATGGGAATTTCAGCTGCAAATTATACTGTGGAGCTAATATCAAGGCAAAACATTCCCAAAATAGAAAAATGGTTCAGATTGACCAGGGGTGATTTAAACCTTGTTCACATTGGCAGTTTGAAGTGACTCACCCAATGATTTTGCATATCTGAGTTGAATCTGTTCTATTTCAAACGACCTTCAGGGGTTTAAATCACATGTGGATTCCTGGCCATGCGACTTGTCTGAATGGTCAAATCTGATTTATTTGCCCTTAAATGTTTTTTAGACATATTTGGCATATCTTGTTGCTTGCTAGCTACTCTGTTGACAGTTTGATAAGAACATGACATGGTAGCTACCTAGCTTGGTAATTGTGTACAAACATCCTGTCGGGATGTATCACAACCCGGTATGGCAACTGCACCACCCTCAACCACAAGGCTCTCCAGAGGGTGGTGCGGTCTGCACAACGCATCACCGGGGGCAAACTACCTGCCCTCCATGACACCTACAGCACCCGATGTCACAGGGAGGCCAAAAAGATCATCAAGGACAACAATCACCCGAGCCACTGCCTGTTCACACCGCTTTCATTCAGAGGGTGAGGTCAGTATAGGTGCATCAAATCTAGCACAGAGAGACTGAAAAACAGCTTCTACATTTGGAGTCGGAAGTTTACATACACCTTAGCTAAACACATTTAAACTCAGTTTTTCACAATTCCTGACATTTAATCCTAGAAAAAATTAGGTCAGTTTTGATCACCACTTTATTTTAAGAAGTGAAATAACAGAACAATACTAGAGAATGATTTATTTCAGCTTGAATTTCTTTCATCACATTCCCAGTGGGTCAGAAGTTTACATACACTCAATTAGTATTTGGTAGCATTGCCTTTACATTGTTTAACCTGGGTCAAACAATTCAGGTAACCTTCCACAATAAGTTGGGTAAATTTAGGCCCATTCCTCCTGACAGAGCTGGTATAACTGACTCATGTTTCTGCCCACACATTTTCTATAGGATTGAGGTCAGGGCTTTGTGATGGCCACTCCAATACCTTAACTTTGTTGTCCTTAAGCCATTTTGCCACAACTTTGGAAGTATGCTTGTGTCATTGTCCATTTGGAAGACCCATTTGCGACCAAGCTTTAACTTCCTGACTGATGTCTTGAGATGTTGCTTCAATATATCCACATAATTTTTCTCCCTCGTGATGCCATATATTTTGTGAAGTGCACTAGTCCCTCCTGCAGCAAAGCACCCCCACAACATGATACTGCTGCCCCCATGCTTCACGGTTGGGATGGTATTCTTCAGCTTGCAAGCCTTCCCCTTTTTCCTCCAAACATAACGATGGTCATTATGGCCAAACCGTTAAATTTTTGTTTCATCAGACCAGAGGACATTTCTCCAGAAAGTACGATCTTTGTCCCCATGTGCAGTTACAAACCATAGTCTGGCTTTTTTTATGGCAGTTTTGGAGCAGTGACTTCTTCCTTGCTGAGCGGCCTTTAAGGTTATGTCGATATAGGACTCATTTTACAGTGGAAATAGATACTTTTGTACCTGTTTCCTACAGCATCTTCACAAGGTCCTTTGCTGTTATGGGATTGATTTGCTCTTTTCGCACCAAAGTACGTTCATCTCTAGGGGACAGAACGTGTCTCCTTCCTGAGCGGTATGACGGCTGCATGGTCCCATGGTGTTTATACTTGCGTACTATTGTTTGTACAGATGAACGTGATACCAGGCATTTGGAAATTGATCCCAAAGATGAACCAGACTTGTGAAGGTCCACAATTTCTTTTCTGAGGTCTTGGCTGATTTTCTTTTGATTTTCCCATGACGTTAAGCAAAGAGGCATTGAGTTTGAAGGTAGGCCTTGAAAAACATCCACAGGTACACCTCCAATTGACTCAGGCTAATTGACATAATTTATCAGAATCTTCTAAAGCCACAGTCACCTTAGTGTATGTAAACTTCTGACCCACTGAAAAATGACTTGTGTCATGCATAAAGTAGATGTCCTAACCGACTTGCCAAAACTATAGTTTGTTAAGAAGACATTTGTGGAGTGGTTGAAAAACGAGTTTTAATGACTCCAACCTAAGTGTATGTAAACTTCCGACTTCAACTGTATCTCAAGGCCATCAGGCTGTTAAACAGCAATCACTAACTCAGAGAGGCTGCTGCCTACATTGAGACCCCATCACTGGACACTTTAAACAATGCCACTTTAAATAATTCCACTTTAATAGTGTTTACATATCTTACATTGATCATATGGGGTGGCAGGGTAGCCTAGTGGTTAGAGTGTTGGACAGGTAACCTGAAAGGTTGCAAGTTCAAATCCCCGAGCTGACAAGGTACAAATCTGTCGTTCTGCCCCTGAACAGGCAGTTAACCCACTGTTCCTAGACCGTCATTGAAAATAAGAATTTGTTCTTAACTGACTTGCCTAGTTGAATAAAGGTAAAATAAAATATCACATTTATATACTGTATTTTATACCATCTACTGCATCTTGCCTATGCCGCTCGGCCATCGCTCATCCATATACTTTTATTTGTACATATTCTCATTCACCCCTTTAGATTTGTGTGTATTAGGTAGTTGTTAGATGACTGATATTACTGCGCTGTCGGAACTAGAAGCACAAGCATTTCGCTACACTTGCATTAGCATCTGCTAACCATGTGTATGTGACCAATAACATTTGATTTGATTTGAACAAATGAGTGAATGAGCTGGAAAGATAAACAGCTACTTAGCTAGCTAGTTGACTGCTGTGGCTAACAACCAAAAAAAGTTTAGATAATCTTATCCCTTGATCCGTGAAAAGAGTTCTCACACTATGATTAGGAAACATTCAAAGCAACTGGGAAACGTCCATGGCGGGCATTGTTGTCACCTTAACTTGCTACAGCTTTTGAGTGATAGGAAGCACGAGCACCACCACCAATCAGCCTATACCACTGTGCACACCTGTCGTTACTATGATAACTAGCTTAGCCACGTCAGCAAATGACTGCTGTCTAAACACACACATCGGATTTGGTCACTTGTAACTTCCTGTTTGGAAAGTCAGTATTCCAAAACTGATTTGAGAATTAAGGCCTGGAGCATGAATAAGGCTTTAGATACTTTGGCCCAACCTCTGTCCATATAAATATATATAAATATAAAAACAATAGGATACAATGGATATTTAAATTGTTTCCTGTTGTATAAAACTAACAAGATATCATTAGACAAAATGCATCCTTAAAAATAAATGTACTTTATTTTGGTCATTGTAGACAAAACACATACATTGAGCTTTAGAACTTGTCATATCTACGCTAAAGTATTTTTAACAGCAAATTGTGGAATAAAATGTTTGTTGCAATGTTTAATGATGTGGAATTGAAAAGAGGAAGTACATAATTACTGCTTCTAATTAAAGGGTCCTTAATATTCCCTTCATGCTATAATGTCGGCACAGATCGAACATAACCGTAATGTTGCACTGACGCTCATAGAGGAAATTAAGTATTAATCATCTGAATAAAAATATACTATTAATGAAATATATTTACAGGAGAAGACTATTTACAATTGATTCCATCTATAAAAGCATAGGTACCCCATTGACAGTGGGGCTGCTGTAAGAGCAGGATTACCCTCTGTTCATAATGAACACTAGGAGATTCTATGGATCCAGTGAGTAGGCTCAAGAGTAACAGAATCAAGGCCACTGGCTTCAATCACTCTTACTGAGGGATTGGACATTGACCACTATTCGCAGTGGACTGGACCATATAAAAATCCATCCAATATTGTTAGATATGCATATACTGAGACATACCGTATCTTGTTTTTACCCTAAAAGTATGTCTCATTCAAATATTCAACAATAAACAGTGAACAGTTACATAGAGAGAACGATGGGTTTCTCAAAATGAAGCATTTCTAGTTAACTGTTGATAGCCAGGGACAGACCTTCCTGAAAATGTCAACTCCTTTCTCTCCTATCTCAGAACAATAAATGACAATGTACACACACAGAAAATATACTTGTTTTCAACTGCTTGACTGCAGTTGTTCTATAACAGCACCTCTTACAGTGCTGTACTAAAAGTGCTACACACCATTATTTCACCCAACACAGCATGGGACAATAGTAATATACCGCAAAACCATCACTTAGCATCCCACAGCAAGGGGTCACATTACCCTGTAATGAAGTAGAACCATAAAACGTACTTCTTATGGCATATGTGGATGCTAGCCCTATACCCTAGTATTGCATAATCTACTTTTGATTACCATTAAAGTAATTGTCCAGTGAAAATCTCACAAAAAGCTCATTCTGTTAACTCATACTAATAATGTTGTTGACTCGTCCTATTCTCGTACTCGTGGCCAAAAGCATAAATAAAAGAAAAAAATACTTAAACCCCAGCTCAAAAATGCTAGCTATTCCCTCATTTAACATGTCACATTGGGCCATTGGCTGAGCTGGCCAATCAGCTGTTTACTTGTCATTCATATTTTTATGACCGGTATATGCCACAACATTCTGTTGTTGGGGAACGCCCACACCATTCAAATGCAGAAAAGCTTATTTTGAACTACCATTTCTTGGAAGGAAAACTATTTCACTCATTTTGTATTTAATTATAGGTCATATTTCGTAGAAATCTGGAAAAACTGGACAGTTATGTAAATGACGACTGACAGGAAGGAGTAAAGAACAATGTAAGTCACGGGTTATTACACTGTTATTATAACATACATAAAAGTAAAGTTGGATCCTTGATGAATCCACCAACATTTGGTAAAGTGTTATTTAAAGGTAGACTCAGCGTTCTGACGTAGATGTAGAAAGTAAAGACCATAGTGGGTCAATTTCCGCAACAACTAAGAGTATTGAAGCGCGAGGCTCAACTTAACAGCATGAAGCAAACCCAGGCACAGATACTGTATGTGACCGTGTAAGACCGGGATCTTGCTTCTCGCTCATCTCTATCTGCGGTGCTGCTCGTGGCAACGTCATTTCGTTGAGTCTACCTTTAATGTGATAACTCTAAAAACAAGCCTACTTGTTTTAAAAATCTATACAAATAACAGCGTAAAATATTAATGTAAAATAAAAAGTATCCCTGTGCATTTCATACAGTATTCTGTACGAAAATGTTAGTTAAGAAACAGTAACCTGTTTAAAACGAAAAGCGATCATAATGAGCTAACAGGTGCTAACATGTGTCCTTTGTCCTGATCTTGTCCACAGTCTGATTGTTCCCACAATTTTAGACAAATGCAGTCATAGGTCAGCTCTTCCTGACCACCTCCAGAGGTAGTCAGACACACATTGTGTCTGGATATCTACGAAGTGTAGACTGATCTGCACAGTGAAGCCATTTAAATAATCATTATTTTGGCCTCTAAAATCATTGACAGGTGGCACCATTGACTTCTGCCATGTGTCTTCAAATAAATAAATATTATTTGGAAAGAATATCTGGGAAATAATTGCATACAGGGAGGGACCAGGAAATCTGGTCACAATGCAGACACAGTGGATGGATAAGAGACACACTTTAATACCATATGTCTGAAAATGTGGCCACAATCAGAATGTGGACTAGATCAGGACAAAGAACGTATGTTGGCACCTGGTTTAAACAGGGCTTTAGTGTCATATTAATGACATTATACATACATATGGAAACATTTCAGAAGTTGTTGACTTCTTGTTCCTTTAATTGGTCAATAAAAACCTTCCGGAACCTACCATTACATACGTTAAAAAAGTTAGTACAAACAAAAATGAACTCCACTAAGACCATGAAGGATTCCTCAGAATGTCGTGAAGCATAGTGAAAGGGGTAACTTCCAAAATGTGGATATGCCAATGCAACTAATGATAACTGCTCTTCAGTTGAAGGCAGGAAATTGACTGTTGTGGCCATAATGTGCCAACATGGGTCTGGAACCAGAAGATCCAACGGCCTTGCTGCGTGACTGATAAGGAGTCCCTCTGGCTCTTCTCTAAAGTTCTGATGCTGTGAGGGGAGGCTGTCCTTCCACAGCTGTTCTGAGGTGAGGCTGGTCCTGCCCACGGCCGGCAGTAAGACTGTGTGGCTGTGATGTATCCTGGAGTGACCTACCTCCAAAACAGGTCCTGAGCTTCAGCACACTGAGCACGTCTTGGACCCTTTACATAGCAAGAATACAAAAAGAGCAATACATGTTTAAGGATCATCTGTATTACTTTTAATGCACAGACAAAATGCCCTCTAAACTAGAGTGCAATAGTATATCGTCCACTCTGACCTGACTGGGCTTTCAGGATGGCCTGTTGTGCCTCGTACTCTTCCTGCTTGACCTTCCACTCCTTCCTGTTGTTCAGCATGCCATCATACATCGGCTGGATGGCCGGATGGAAGCGGGACAATTCCTAAACAACAAAACAAAAACTTGAGAGCTCTATTTCTGACAGTCAAGCCATCTCACCAAATAATGCTTGTCTGAAAGGCAACGATTTGTGCATTTGGTCATTCTACACATCCAATAGAAGGTATGCCAACTATTTGACCAAACACTAAGATCTATTGATTCATGGTTTACTTGGTGCTTAGCAGTAACTGTGAAGCTGAGTGATGTAGCTTGTCTGAAGGGGTGGTAGTACATGCGGTGACGTTACCTTGTAGACAAATGTGCAGACAAAGTCAATGAAACCACACTGCAGCTTGGGCAGTTCACCAGCACAGTTTCTGTCCATCATTGTCTGGTTGGAAAGGAGGGAGGAACAACACACACACGCACCAAAAAAAAACTTAGTTCTTCATCAGGCATCTTGGATGTGTAAAAATGTATGTGGACAGACACACACACGTTGATATACTCACAATGGGTTGATTTCCAAGAACTTCTCTTTCCAAGTCACCCTGTACCCAGAACTCCGCTGCTTCAGACAGCGCCACCTGGAACGAAGCCAGGTAGTCCAATGTATTTCACTATATTGGACAGCTTTATTCACTTACAGAAACACAAAAGCATCTACTAAAATGTCGTATATATAATCAAGGGAGGTTCTCACCTTGCTTTGTACCTCCCATGGCTTAGTGAGGGCTGACAGGTCACATGCTGTCATCATCATGGCCCTTTGAGGGGAATCATTGAAGGTTCAGCGTAAAATAGAAATGCTAAAATAAGATCCAATGTGCATGTTATTATCCTACATATCCCCCTATCACTACTATCCTCCCCCTACCATGAACTGCACTCACAGGACAATCTCTTTCCTGGTCGTCTCCAGGGACATCCAGTCCACCCACTTCTTCTCATCTTCGTAGGTCTTTGATAGGTCGACAATCTTCTGGAACATTGTTCGCTTCCTGGTGACATTGGAAAATGTCCACACAGAGATTTACACATTCAGATTTCACAAAGCGCTGCATTGTGAAATCTTGTTCCCTCAACTTTACAGGACTAAGTAGGCTTGATCGTCGTATCTAAATCCGTGCTTTAATATGCAGAAAAAGAGTCCACATTAACAACAATACATTCTTCCTAAGATCTGTATGGGGAATACAATATGTATTGCAGTTAAGTAAATACAGATGTAGGATCTTAATATGATCACGCTTTTTTTTAGGAGAATTTTCCTGCACAGCACGAAATGCAAACTTGTAGTGAATTCAAGCTTTAGAAAGTCTTGTAAATTTCCACTTTAAAATGTCCGACTAGATTTTCCCTGACAAAAAATGTATAAACCCCTTCAAAAAACATCCATAAATTATAATACACATAATAATTCATATTTTCTGTTGCTGCAGGATTATTTTCCTTAATTGAATTGGAGTTGCAAGTCTTACTTGAAATAGAGTTGCAAGTCTGTTGCAATGATGGCAATGTCCATGAGGTGGATGGCATGCTCGTTCTGTCTTCTGTTGAGGTTCTGGTATATATTCAAGGACTGGGGGGGGGGAGGAGTTAGACTAGAGCATGTGATCAACATGGAAGCATAAAGTACAAATAAATAAATAATTGACCTAAAATGTTCTACTGTAGTAGTGAATGTTTATGGCTGAGATACAAAAAACCTTACGTACCTCGTCTGCCAGGAGGAACTTGGCAAATTCTAGATGATGCCTCTCCAGGACGGATGAGCCGTGAAGCTTGGCAAGTGGGTTACCAGATCTATTCGTGAGGGGAGATCAGACCAGACACTGTAAAGAGCTCATCATAAGCCATTCATCACACAAAGCTAATCAAGGTGCTTCTCTACATGCAAGGCCTCAGTCATGATGAGAGAGTGAGTAAAAGAAGAGACCCATAGATCATTTAAGGACTTGTTGTACAGATGTAGGATCCTAATTTTGATCACTCTTTTGTTGCTGAGAATTTTCCTGCACTTTCCTGCAATTGTCCTGTGATTTACATCAATTCACTGAAAACCCACACTAACACACCCACACTAACACACCCACACTAACGCACACTAACAGTATTGCATTTTTCATGTAACATACGTTTGGCCAGCTAATAGCCTAACCACTGATCAAGCAACATAGTGGACTAAACAGTCAAATCATTATTTTTGCTGTGACAATACTGGTCAAATGAAGATCCAACATCAGTACCAACTTTCAGAGAGCAGAGAGAGCAACGATTCCCAGGAGTACTCACTTCACCTGGTAGAGGTTGTTGGTGCCCCTGTGGTCGATATCATGGAGGAAAGCAGATGTGATCATTGCCATCACCTCCAGATCTGTGTAGTATCTCTTCATGTTCCCTGTCTGACACAACAAAATACAGCCGTTTGACTCTCAGAATTAGAGATCTTTCAATCATGCCTTCAGTTAAGCTTTTTTGGCAAGTAAGAAAACATGTTAGGGTACATTAACTGAGGTGTAAGCATTCCTACCGTCAACAGTGTGAACATGGTCTGTCCGACATTGAAACCGTGGCGCCAGTTGTGATAGGGAATTTTCCTGTAGCCTTTGCTGATAGAGTACATGAAGCGTACCAGAACCTGTTGAAATAAATAAAGATGCCTGTTAGAGCATATACAGATAGTATGGGAGAGTAATAAAGTAACTAACGACTAACTGCTCAGAGATCATTCAGAATTGACACTTTCCCGGCACTGAAAGATGTCGCAGTACAGATCATGATTGCACCATACCTCCTGTGGAACCTGGAACTTCTTGACCACTCCGACCTCATAGAACATCTGGATCCCACACATCACCAGCTCCAACTCTGTGCAGTCAAAGTCAGAGAACCCGAACTCATAGATCTCAAACTTCTTGGGGCCAGGCAGTTCTTTTTTCTGTGTGATAAAGCATGATTATTACGGCATTATTAACAAAAACTAAACATGCAGATGAAGGATCTTAATTTTAGCTAGTTTGCTACAGCAGGAAAATGATCCTGCAGCAACAGGACATTTTAATTATTATGTCGATAATAATTCATGGGCATTTTTGTTGGGAAAATCAAGCCTTTTTAAACCTCAAATACACTATACGTTTTACATTTCCTGCTACAGGGTGATCAAATGAAGATCCTATACCTATACAACCATATAAATCTAGCTAGAGCTTTCAAATGCAGGCCTACTGTTCCAGTACTTAAACGTATACTCTAGTGACTAAATCAGAGATAATTCTACAACCTCCAGATTATGACCAAATTGTTATTCTACAAAAATAAGGTAGCAATACCAGAATCTGCAGGAACTCTTCCTCTTCACAGTCACAGGGCTCTCTGTTGAAATACTGTCTGGTTTTCTAAGATACATAAAACAACAATGAGTGTGAAATATGAAAACAACACTTCTCTTGTAAAGGAGGTTAGATCTGTGTATATCTGTGAGCAAGGCTTCACCAGGATATTCTGTATTTCGTCATCACGGCACTTGACGTGGTAGAGCACCATGTCCTGAGCTATGTCTTTCCGGTTCTCTATCATTTTCATCCTGTCATAGGTGTCTGTGTTGAGGTGGGACCAGCCCAGGAAGTTAGTCATAGCCTGGGGAGACCAGCAGAAACAATGTCATTCAGAGTAGGTTCTCTCAGAAGCCAGCATGGGTAGACAGACAATCACACTATCATTCAGAGTAGGTTCTCTCAGAAGCCAGCATGGGTAGACAGACAATCACGCTATCATTCAGAGTAGGTTCTCTCAGAAGCCAGCATGGGTAGACAGACAATCACACTATCATTCAGAGTAGGTTCACTCAGAAGCCAGCATGGGTAGACAGACAATCACACTATCATTCAGAGTAGGTTCACTCAGAAGCCAGCATGGGATAGACAGACAATCACACTATCATTCAGAGTAGGTTCACTCAGATACCAGCATGGGTAGACAGACAATCACACTATCATTCAGAGTAGGTTCACTCAGGTCAATGTGGTGAAGAGAGTGGGAGGCATTTGACTGCCACAGTGCATTGTATAAATTAATGGTCTACACAAAAAAATGCAGAGAACAGGGCTTTATAGAGCCATTTGACTTGACGACTTCTCTGTGAAGAGAGGAGTTGTTGAGAAGACAGTTGCGTGCTGTAGTACAGTAAAGTACCTCCATTAGCTCCTCATCCTGCTGATCGAATGGCTTCCCATCTTTCCTGTTGTAGAATGTAGCCACGCCCACGATATCTTCCGTCATGTTGACGATTGGCATGGACAGCACATTCTTTATGGTCCAACCACTATCATCCAAGGGTTCTGACTGTATTATGGGAAGACACAAGGTAAAGGGTCAACAGGAATTATGCAAGTTGCTAAACTGTTTGCTAAAACCACATGCAAGGATACTTGATTTTATGAGGAAGCAAATGTACCTGAAACTTGAACATCTCCTCTGTTGCGGGATTTATGATGTTACATATCTAGATATTCAAAATAAAGAGTACAGCATCAACACACATGCAAATCATGGCAATTTGAACATTGTGTTATTTTCAAGTCAATTCCAAATTCTGATAGCGTTTCAAACACTTGGTATCTGAATGCCAGTTAAAAAACTTACAAGACCAGTTTCAGCCACATATGTGGGAAGTCCAGTACACAAAACCCAGTGTTCTAGAGTGGGAGTCCTGTTGACAACACAGTCAGACAACACACACGGATTATTCTGCTATACAGTATCAAACACAGACCTGGGTTCAAATACTATTTCAGATATCTCAATCACTTTAACATACATTCAAAGTAAGTTTTCAGAAATATTTTATTTGAAAAGACAAGTAGTTGAACATTTTTTATGTCTTTGGAAATACATTTGGAAAGGATTAGAAAAATGTGCATACACGGACTAAAATGCACTCGCTTGCATTTAACAAAGGTATTTGAAAATTGTATTTGAAATAAGTATTTGAAAATCCTCTAAAATATAATTTGGTAGACTTTTTGTTCTTTACAAATAACTATTCAAATACTCAAGTAAAAATACTTGTTTTGGGCTGTGTATTTAAAAATACTCAAATACACAGAAAAAAATATTTATAATGCCAACTACTCAAATGCACATGTATTTGAACCCAGGTCTGATAATACAGGGTTGAAACTACTTCAACTATACATTAATGATCAGAGAAAAGTTAAATAAACGTACGCGATAACTTTGATGTCCTCTTTTCCATGCAAAATATAATCAATGACTTTGTAGAATATGACTTCCTAGAATCACAGATAACAGAAAAACAGAAAAAATCACACACCAGGAATACAAAATTGTAAAAACAAAGGCAAAAAGGTGAAGACCAGTTCATAGGATAATAAGTAGATAGTTATGAACACTTACTCTGCCATCAGGGGTAAGAGGTCCAGAGTAAGGGGGCTGGTCTCCCATCAACACTGGCCAGATGTCAAAGAACTCCTATAGGAACAAAGCAATAACACAGATGGATTGTCAGACACAGCATATTAATAATATTACAGAGCCTCAGTGGCGGTTCTAGCTTGTATGGCTCCCTGGGCACCACCCCCCCACACACACACACACATTAGTACTGTACAAAGTTAGAGGTCCGCCCATTCCCCCGGTCCCCCTACCTCAGGCTTCCAGTGGGGAGACCTGAGGTCAACCTACCCCAGCCCCCCTCCCCATCTCGTACTTCTGAGTGGGAGACCTTCTCAGGCAGTGGCCTGCCAAGCTCACAAACTAGAATCAGGGCGCCCACTCCGACAAGGTTAATTGACCCACAGTCCCACACGGTGACATCATATCATTGACGTGATGTTCAAATGAGTGATAGAAAACCGATCATGCAAATGTCACCATTCCAAAACATTTTGTGCGGGTCCCCCGTGCCACCCCCGGCAAGATGCCGCCCTGGGCGGCTGCCCATGTCACCTATACCTAAATCCGCCACTGCAGAGCCTCCACATTTGGTTGTTTTACAGCCTGAAATCAAAATGGATTAAATAAATTATTACACACAATACCCCACAATGTCAAAGTGAATAACTGTTTTTAGACATTTTTGCAAATTTATTGAAAATGAAATACAGAAATATCTCATTTACATAAGCATTCACACCCCTGAGTCAATACATGTTAGAATACCTTTGGCAGTGTTTACAGCTATGAGTCTTTCTGGGTAAGTCTCTAAGAGCTTTACACATCCGGATTGTGAAATATTTGCTAGACAAACATTTTCAAGTCTTGCAATAGATTTTCAAGACAATTTAAGTCAAAACCACTCAGGAACATTCACTGTCTTCTTGGTAAGCAACTCCAGTGTAGATTTGGCCTTGTGTTTTAGATTATTATCCTGCTGAAAGGTGAATTGATCTCAAAATGTCTCGTGGAAATCAGACTGTACCAGGTTTTCCTCTAGGATTTTGCCTGTGCTTAGCTCTATTCAGTTGATTTTTTATCCTGAAAAACTCCCCAGTCCTTAACGATTACAAGCATACCCGTAATAGGATGCCTTGTTGCCAACATGATGCATGTTTTGGAATATTTATATTTTATACAAATGTTGTTCTTTTCACTCTGCGGATTAGGTTAGTTTTGTGGAGTAACAACAATGTTGTTGATCCATCCTTAGTTTTCTCCATCCTCCTAATTGATTTTCATAAAAATGTAAATAGTGAAACATTAAAAAAGTTATAATTTTTAGATAAAACTATACTAAATATATTCACGTCACCAAACAATTGATTAAAACACACTGTTTTGCAATGAAGGTCGACAGTAGCCTCAACAGCACTCTGTAGGGTAGCACTATGGTGTAGCTGGAGGACAGCTAGTTTCCATCCTCCTCTGGGTACACTGACTTCAATACAAAACCTAGGAGGCTCATGGTCCTCACTCCCTTCCATAGACTTACACAGTATTTATGACAACTTCCGGAAGACATCCTTCAACCTATCAGCGCTCTTGTAACATGAACTGACATGTTGTCCACCCAATCAATGGATCAGAGATTGATTATAGTACTGAAAGCAGGTGTGCCGACATGGCCATACTTGTATTCGTAATCGTATCCGTAACTTGACAGTTGATTGTCGGATCGGATGATACTTGCGATCTGAAAAAACAGAAGTGTTTTAATATGCCTAAATAGATGTTGGCCAAATTCCTGCAAAGAAGCTACAGATTCAGAGCAGCGCGCGGAGGGGTGTGTGTGTGTGTGTCTGTCTGTCTGGCCTCAATTTGCTGCTGGCAGCCAAGTTTGTCACTCAGTCAGAATCCGTGAGATATTATCCACATTGACAGCTTGATAGCAAACATCCTCGCCATGTGATTTATCATAGTAGCAGCCAGGCAGTAGCAATCTAAATGATCAGCTCAAAAAGAGGAAAACTGATCGGGTGAAATTATGAAGCAAGTGGATGGAGAAATATAGTTTCCCTCTATCCAATCAGAACCACAGGATCAACGTACAGCCTGCCCTTCTCTTTACAGACAGCCAGTTGAGTTATTTAGACCACGTAGAACCTCACACATGACCGACTGACATGAGAAAGATGCGTGCTGGCATATGAAAATTACTTTTTCCCGATCATGGATGAATACAAAAAATACTCTGATCATAATGTAAACAGATATACATATCCGTTATGATACTCGTTTTGTCCAACTACTCAGCACACCCCTAGCTGAAAGCGTAAGCTACAGTTATCTAGCACTGCAGTGCATGTAGTGAGGTGAGTAGTTGAAACAAATAAAGAGAAAGATAATATTTGAACAGTTTTGATCAAATACATTTCTTTAAAAATGAAGGAGAAGCAAGCGAGAGATAGAGAGAGCTATATTTTGTTGTATTTTTCTTTCTCTTAGCTAGCAAATGCTGCTAGATAGTTTATCCTACTCAAACACCCGGCTCAAACAGAGCGGGATGCTATGTTAGCTAGTTGGCTATATCTATCCAACACTGGAACTCTTCCAAGTCAAGGTAAGCGTTTGGTTTTATTCATTTATTTCCACCGGGGCCTGCCGCTGTAACTGCTAAACTGCTTGCTGACTGTACACTGTACTGCATGATTGTAGCAGGTTAACGAACACGTTAATTCTAGTAGCTATGTTAGCTAACTATGACGTTAGCTAAAATGGTGATAACAAGGCTTTGTGTGGGCGTTTAGCGGTTATGATATTATGTTTTTTTCCCGCCTGTTCACAGACGACTGATGTGTTGTTCACTGAAGTCCACAAGCAAAAGGAAAAGGTGAGAACAGAGCACATAGATGCGAGAAGGAATTCTACACGCAAAATGATCATGCTGTTTGTATGTGGCTGCTATGAAAGTGAACTGTGTTCGCGTGTGATCAGGGATTTATTAATTCCGCTGATTCTGTTGAAAAATGTTTCTTTAACGGAATGAAACAGGGATAAACATACCTGAATTTGTCTAATAGAAACTATTGTTTGCAACTGTTGGACTAATGATTACACCCTCGATCAGCTAGACGCAGGCAAGAGTGTGCATGGCAGTGTTGAATGTGTCACTGTCTGTCACCTTGATTACTTTATTTTTTCTCTCGACCTGTGCACCTACGTTGTAAACTTTCATTCATAGGCTAGGTTGAAGCAACCTTATGATAGGTATAGGGACAATTCTAGTGTCATGTAGTAGCCTAAACCTATCAATGTTACATTGAGCTGGGTGAATGGAATACAGTCGTCCAATATGCTGTAATAGAAATAAGGCCATGCTCATAAAAAAAACATTTAACATATTAACATATTTAATGCCACTGACCGCCATTGAACTTCACTATTCTCAAAGGGATATTCAATGTCTGCTTTTTATTTTATTTTTACCCATCTACCAATAGGTGACCTTAGTTGCGAGGCATTGGAAAACCTCCCTGGTTGAATCTGTGTTTGAAATCGTATGTTACGAGTTACAGAGACGAGGTAGTCATTCAAAAATCATGTTAAACACTATTATTACACAGAGTGAGCCCATGCAACTTATTAATGACACTTGTTAAGCAAACTTTTACTCCTGGACTTATTTAGGTTTGCCAAAACAAAGGGGTTGAATACTTATTAATTAACACAATACATTTCTGCTTTTCATTTTTAATAAATTTGTAAACATTCTAAAAACATAAGTCCACTTTGACATGATTGGGTATTGTGTGTAGGCCAGTGAACAATAATCTCAGTTTTATTATTTTAAATTCAGGCTGTAACACAACAAAATGGGCAAAATGTCAAGGGGTCTGAGTACTTTCTGAAGGCACTGTAGTGCTGGTAGGTGCAAAATATGAACAAATACTGCTAGAGCTATGTTTTGTGGGCTACAGTATTACTAGAGGAGACCCATAATAACTATTCTTTATGATGGCTAAATGGCTGGATCATTCTTGAACTGCGGTGGCTTTTACTGTACGTCCCTCACCTTTGCAACCATGAAAAAACACTTTGCATTAAATCACACATAGTTACATACCACACGTAAACTGTTTATCAGTGATGAAACATAATGCAAGTCCTTTATATTGCAAAACTTTATGTTTGTGCATGGTTTAAAGTACTTAGGGCAAGCAAATTGTCTCGTTCCAGAAGTGATGAGTGGAGTTGTAGTGACATGTTTTGAGGATTTTGGGGATACCTATTATTTTGAATGCAAGAAATTAAGCAAAAATACTGAAAATATATTATAGATCAATAAAAACCTTCGAAGGCTTAAGACAATACCGCAATTCAGGAATGGCCCGGCTACATGCAGACAGTGTCACCCACCTTCTCCTTGGTCATGTCCAATAGGCCCACAGAGTACCTGTCACAGTTCAGGTAGGCCCGCACTGTATACAGGGCTTTGTGGAACTGTCTCTCAATGTCTGTCAGCTCCTCAAACACCTTGTTGGCAGACCACAACAGGACCTATACCCGACAGAAAAACAACAACCACGAAGGATCAGCTAATAACCAGTTGGTTGATATATCATTAAATGTGTGAAAGCTAAAAAATAAAATCAAAAGGCCTTTTTTGTGTGTTCACCATATTGTCATCTACAACTAGTAATTCCTCTGAATATCAGTGCAGACAGCAGACTCACCTGTCCTTTTCGAGTCTCACAGTTGTACAGGTAGTTCAGCTGGTAAATCTTCAGGTTCAAAGTGGCTATTCTGAGATACTTCAAAAAAAGCTGGGAGATCAAAAATGTGAATTATTGTTAAAGAGAAATACATGCATTGATGTGTAATCAAGGTGGTAGAGGAAAGACAAGAGGGAGTATTTGAAAACATCAGGAGTGAGTGAATGTGACCTTCCTCTTCATTTAGGCAGCAATGGCACAGTTTGTATGTGTTCCCTGTGCTTGTTTGATGGACACGCTTGTGTTCTACAACATCAGTCAGTGTTAATATGCCACGTACGCTTTGAGTAAATTCACTTTGGGAAAACCTGTTGATTACTCATCCTCAACTTATTCATGCAATAACCTCCTCTTAGTATTTCCATTGTGACACTGACACTTGGACATGTGTAGGTCCTATTTCTCAGAGAGCCTTCGTCCTCAGTACTCACATCCTCATCCTCAGTGGTGAAGTGTGGTCCAGTGGTCTTGTTCAGGGCCATGATCACAGCCACCACATCCTCTCCGTTCATGATGGGCGAGGCTAAAATGTTCCTGGTCTTGTACTCTGTCAGGTCATCAACGAATGAGCTGAAGTGACTGCTCTGTATGGTAGAAAACAAAACAAATCACCGACTTCAGAGATCCCACATGGATGTGTTAAGACGGGTCTGTCTATGAGCCAGTACATGGCCTTGGTTTTGAGCCTTTTTTCAGTTGGCATGTCATTATAGACCACAGATTAATACATGTTTTCCTCTGGCATATTCAAAGACAAAACACAATTTATTAAAGAACTATAACTGCTTGGGTAAGAAGTACACTCCATTATCAAGGGTGAATGTAAATCTGGGCAATGTGAAATATAAATTAATTTGAACCGTGTTAGCTTCCTGCTGACACTAGTGTAAATGCCCCAGAACAGGTGTCCTAATCCCAGTTACAACAGGGGGTCAAGGGATATACAATAACTGGATTACATCTGTCAAGAGGATTTATATTGTCTCCAGATATACATTTAGAAGATCCCCACAGAACTGTATAGTTGCGATACCACTTTGTGTGTCACTGCGTTTTAGCAAAAAACACAATTTGAACAATATGTGTACGTTCGGATAGGCACGGATTAAATAACTATTAACTTTTCTCTCTGGCTGAACATAAACGTGATACATCTATTTATTTTGGTACAGATAGAAGATGATATCATGTAGGAGCGTATGACAAGGCCCTTGTAAAAGACTATTAACACAATCTCACTGGCTCTCACTAGCCTCTGGGACACTGTCTGTCTGTTCTCATCACTACCACAACATTTATGCTTCTTTTCCCCATCTGACTCTTACCTCATTGACATCTTTCAAATTGACGTGTTTCTTGGTCTGGGCCACATTTCCCACCACCCCAAGGTCCAGGGGGAAGACGATCTCATGGTCAGGGTGCACCATACAGTCGTCCAGCTCTGACTCTGTAGTGATGTTGAAGAGACGAGTGGCCAGCTCCGCGATGCCGTTCCTCTCCCGGTACATGAACAGGCTGCAGCGGTCAGCTTGGATCAGGGCGACGATCCTCTTCAGAATCTTAAACACCACTTTCTCCATGTTCACGTTCTCCTGCATTTCTTTGATCAGGTCGAACAGGATCTGACCTTCCTCTATCTGACCCAGCTCCTGTAACATCCCAAAGTCCACCTTGGACTCCGAGATGCCTGCCATCACAGAGAGGGCCCCCGGTGTGAGCTTCTTGTTGAAGTAGCCCTGGGCGAAAGCCGGGTTCCCATCCAGGAACTTCTCAACATCTTCCTTCGTCGCACTCATCTTGGGTTAGGGATGTACTGGTTCTCCCCCAGTCCCAGTCTTCAAACCACGGTCTCTAAAAAGACGACAAAACCAATGATCTATTGATTACTAGCAAATAAGAAAAGAGGGCAAGTTCACACTATGTAATCCCCAAACTCCCTTAAAAAGAGGGCAGGCACGTTAGTTAGGTCCTGGTGTGAACAGAGGAGACACTTGCAATGGCAGGGGAGGGAGGGCTGAGTCCAATCCCATTGTCATCAGCAAGCTTTTCTCTTAATAGTGTTGAAGGTGAGCCAGGATCTGCTCATGCAAAACTGATCAGGTGATCTCTATGAAGGAGGCCAACCCAGTCCTTTCATTGGCCGATTACCTCCTCTTCTTTCGCCCCTCGCCAGGTTTAGAAAACGAGCCTGAAGGAAAAGAGATCCGGACTCCCTCGAAGGAGGCACATGTCTGAAAACAGTTAGCCTTAAGATGTCCCCCCGTTTGGTTTGTCTCCCACTGTAGCCTGCTCTTGCCCCAGGCAGGCACCACACACACAAGCTCTTAACTTTCTTATTTAAAAAAAACACTCCTCGTTGCTAAGCCCTATTTAACCAGGCCACTAGTTGATTATCTCAGCACCCCAATTCTGTTGTCCTCAGTCAGTACCACTGCTATGGGATCTTTCACAGGCCTCTGCCGGTTGTAGCCTTCAGAAGCAGAAAAAGATTTGTTAGTTATATTCATTTAAGCTTTTAGATTTTATTTTAAAAAATTAACACAGTAGCCTTACTTGCTGCAGTATCTGTTTTTATCATCCAATTACAATATTACATATTACATGATTAAGTGAGAGACAGACACGTATGGGGGTCTATGAGACAATAAGACAAGCCCGATGATAAAATGCCATTAATCTTTCCACACCGGCTATATTAAGGTTCCTTAACCATCTTATACAAAAGGTCAGCTGGATAATCTCCACATGAATAGATTCATACTATCAGATCTGCTACCTGTGAGAGAGACAAGGCTGGCGAGGGAGGTGTGTCTGTCTGTGTGCATGTGATATGTACTGTGCAACGTATGTGCACATGCATAGGCATACATTTTCATTCCTATGAACCTGCGTCTGACTTCCTTTACGAGGGTGCGTGCTTACAAGCATTTGCTTATGAGTGTGTGTAAAACAGTATAGTCTCTAATGTTTGTTATTCAATATTACGTTGGATATAACTACTATTACTTTATAATCAATATCGAATGAATTAAACAGTTCTTTCATCGCAAACCTCAAATGGAGATGAGGGATTTAACCAATGTACACATTTAATGATACTAACATATTAATCCAGCCATTGCAAGCCTTTACGTGACCTGTTTGTTGCCAATGAACTGTTGACCCCTTGTGGTGCATTACGTCCATTGTGCGTGGCCCATATTTCACCCTAGAAATACAGTGCAACACCACAACACAAGATTGCAGCCGGCTTATACGAAGGGCCAAGCTAATTGAACTTCTACTGTTAATCGCTGCTGCTGAAGCTGACCATGCCATTGATATTCATGCCGTCAAAATTGTATTCAAAAGATTAAGTTTAACCAGTAAATAGTAGAACCATTACTTGTTTGTAATACACCTTCTGTTATCTTTTACTGCCCCTGGAATTTTTTAAATGTCAGTTCAATTAATTTGATATGTCAGAAATAGTCGGCAAATGTATGCTCCCTCTCAGCCTCTTCACCTAAGGTACAAATGAATAAAGAGCAACAACACACCTATACACACTGTAAAATGGTAACCAAAATGCCGACATTGAACATCAGCACAGAAAGGGCTGTGGACGGTCTGACGCAGTACAATATTATATGCTATCAACAGACGTGCCAAAAATCTTCCAGCCTTAGATCAAGTACGTGTTTCCAAGTATGAATATAGTACAGCCATCAGCTTGTCGTTTGCCAGCACAGTATGTGGCTTTTAAAAGGACTACAGAACAACTAAAGAACTACAGAACTGTAACGCCCGGGGTGTAGTGGGGAAGAAGTCAGGCGCGGGAAGCAGAGAGTTCAGGGTGGCGCTCACTTTTAATGCACCACAACGGTGAACAGACGCCAACCAAAACAAATGCCCCAAACATGGGGGACTTAAACAGTCCAGCAAAAACCCAAACACACGGACAACCGTGACATACAGCCATGTACACATGTACATTGAAATAATCCCGCACAACCAGCAGGCGGGCCGGCTGGTAAATAAAGCCCAACCAATCAGCCTAAACTAAACACAGGTGAAACCAATAAACAGAAAAGGGGAAAAAAGGGATCAGTGGCAGCTCGTAGGCTGGTGACGACGACCGCCGAGCGCCACCCGAACAGGAAGGGGAGCCACCTTCAGTGGCAGCTAGTAGGCCGGTGACGACGACCGCCGAGCGCCACCCGAACAGGAAGGGGAGCCACCTTCAGTGGCAGCTAGTAGGCTGGTGACGACGACCGCCGAGCGCCACCCGAACAGGAAGGGGAGCCACCTTCGGTAGGAGTCATGACAAGAACAACTAAAGAACTACAGAACAACTAAAGAACTACAGAACAACTAAAGAACTACAGAACAACTAAACAACTAAAGAACTACAGAACAACTAAAGAACTACAGAACACCTAAAGAACTACAGAACAACAAAATAACTACAGAATAACTAAAGAACTACAGAACAACAAAATAACTACAGAACAACAAAATAACTACAGAACAACTAAAGAACTACAGAACAACTAAAGAACTACAGAACAACAAAATAACTACAGAATAACTAAAGAACTACAGAACAACAAAATAACTACAAAACAACTAAAGAACTACAGAACAACAAAATAACTACAGAATAACTAAAGAACTACAGAACAACAAAATAACTACAGAATAACTAAAGAACTACAGAACAACAAAATAACTACAGAATAACTAAAGAACTACAGAACAACAAAATAACTACAGAATAACTAAAGAACTACAGAACAACAAAATAACTACAGAATAACTAAAGAACTACAGAACAACAAAATAACTACAGAACAACTAAAGAACTACAGAACAACAAAATAACTACAGAATAACTAAAGAACTACAGAACAACAAAATAACTACAGAACAACTAAAGAACTACAGAACAACAAAATAACTACAGAACAAGTAAAGAACTACAGAACAACAAAATAACTACAGAATAACTAAAGTACAGAAAAACAAAATAACTACAGAACAACTAAAGAACTACAGAACAACAAAATAACTACAGAATAACTAAAGAACTACAGAATAACTAATGAACCACAGAATAACTAAAGAACCACAGAATAACTAAAGAACTACAGAAAAACTAAAGAACTACAGAAAAACTAAAGAACTACAGAATAACTAAAGAACTACTGAATAACTAATGAACCACAGAATAACTAAAGAACCCCAGAATAACTAAAGAACTACAGAATAACTAAAGAACTACAGAAAAACTAAAGAACTACAGAAAAACTAAAGAACTACAGAACAACTAAAGAACTACAGAATAACTAATGAACCACAGAATAACTAAAGAACCCCAGAATAACTAAAGAACTACAGAATAACTAAAGAACTACAGAATAACTAAAGAACTACAGAAAAACTAAAGAACTACAGAACAACTAAAGAACTACAGAACAACAAAATAACTACAGAATAACTAAAGAACTACAGAATAACTAAAGAACTACAGAATAACTAAAGAACTACAGAAAAACTAAAGAACTACAGAACAACTAAAGAAGTACAAAACAACTAAAGATCTCTCAACAACTACTAATGCCTAAAGAGCTATTCAGGAAATAGACCATAATATTGTGTGTAATGCCTCAGAGTAGTGCCAGAAGTACAGTACACAATGCTCTAACTACCCAGAAGTGCCTTTAATTAAATGAATGGAGAGTGAATGAAGAGGGGCTGAGTAGTGGTGGTACTTCTCTGCTGGGCCCGTTAGCCAATCATTCAGGCCCATGCCTCATGTTCAGCCTCTTGCCATCATCCCCTGTGTCTACAGCCACACGTAGCCACTCCTCAGAGCCAGGTGTCTCTAGAGAACTACAGAAAGTTCCAGACAGCTGGCAAGAAGCACCCAGTAGTGGGATTTCACCTTAGAGTGCACATTGTCTTTTACTGGTAACAGGGGGATAAGAATAGCCTCAGCAGAAACTCCATTCAGACAGTAAATGCTGGTGGTAAAAATGGACATGTTATGTAAAAACAGATTCTTAAATAACTAAGATCATGGTGACATGGCACTGCTTGTGTGTGTGTGTGTGTGTGTGTGTGTGTGTGTGTGTGTGTGTGTGTGTGTGTGTGTGTGTGTGTGTGTGTGTGCCTTAGTGTATTCAAGTGTGTGTGTGTGACACAACAGAAGCACTAGTGTTTACTGCATCACGTTTGACTCCATGGAGCACAACACATACAGTAAATAACCTTAAAGCTGTTTCACCACGCCAGTCATGTACATCAGAGCCAAACAAAGCCTAGTGTAACACTAGCTCACACAATACAGCTTCAAATCAAATCAAATCAAATTTATTTATATAGCCCTTCGTACATCAGCTGATATCTCAAAGTGCTGTACAGAAATCCAGCCTAAAACCCCAAACAGCAAGCAATGCAGGTGTAAAAGCATGGTGGCTAGGAAAAACTCCCTAGAAAGGCCAAAACCTAGGAAGAAACCTAGAGAGGAACCAGGCTATGTGGGGTGGCCAGTCCTCTTCTGGCTGTGCCGGGTGGAGATTATAACAGAACATGGCCAAGATGTTCAAATGTTCATAAATGACCAGCATGGTCGAATAATAGTAAGGCAGAACAGTTGAAACTGGAGCAGCAGCATGGCCAGGTGGACTAGGGACAGCAAGGAGTCATCATGTCAGGTAGTCCTGGGACATGGTCCTAGGGCTCAGGTCAGTTGAAACTGGAGCAGCAGCACGGCCAGGTGGACTGGGGACAGCAAGGAGTCATCATGTCAGGTAGTCCTGGGGCATGGTCCTAGGGCTCAGGTCCTCCGAGAGAGAGAAAGAAAGAGAGAAGGAGAGAATTAGAGAACGCACACTTAGATTCACACAGGACACCGAATAGGACAGGAGAAGTACTCCAGATATAACAAACTGACCCTAGCCCCCCGACACATAAACTACTGCAGCATAAATACTGGAGGCTGAGACAGGAGGGGTCAGGCCTTTAGCAAGTCAATTATCAGGACTGATTAGAACAACACATAGAGCACCAAGGTTCAAAACATTTGAACGCAATAGTTTTGACAGAGAGCGATCCGGCTGGTAGATGACACTACAATATTGATGGTTAGGGATGCCTCTCAAGTGGCGCTTCACATAACCCTACATTTCATTTCCAAAATACTATTTTAGCCTGCTGGCTGTTTAATCATACTCCAGGATCTCCAAACTAGTCTCAAGGTCTACAAAGCAGTGCTGGTGGTAGTATTCTATCATCAGCAGTAAGGATTTACGTGCTGGAACACAATAACTAATGCTCATTAGTTGTTGTGTTCCAGCATGTGCTGGGGTATGATTTCTTCTTCCTAATGATCCTTAGTGTTTGGACAATATATTTTCCCATCGTAAATGTGTGTGTGTGTCTTCACAGTTACATAAAGCCCTAATTGTTTTTACGGGAGGCATGGGTGGATTCAGAAGCGAAGCCAGATTATAGTCAGAAAATCACCAACCGGATTAACCCGTGATTTAAGCACCTTATTTACTTACAAGAAGTGAAAAATAATCAGTACCCTTGTCTGTGTTCACTGTGCATAAAGGGCCCCAAACACAAGAGATTCCAAATCCTTAACGGACACAAAACACGGAATTCTACACACTGCTCATCCTCACTAAAATAGGTAAGGTCCAGCGTCTTGATGGAGAGGACCCATGAATATATTTCATGCTATTATAGGACTTATCTCACTGAAAATGTAAATATTGTTCTTAAATACAGTATGAATTGTTTTTGGAAGATACTAGCAAGCTAAGAATGAGTTTTGCTTTTGTATGTCTGAGGCATTCTGCTCAGGATTCAAACCTGCCACCTATTTTTGTTCTTAAAAACATGTGCATGTGTCACACCCTGATCTGTTTCACCTGTCTTTGTGATTGTCTCCACCCCCCTCCAGCTGTTGCCCATCTTCCCCATTATTCCCTGTGTATTTATACCTGTGTTCTCTGTTTGTCTGTTGCCAGTTCGTCAAGTCAACCAGCGTTTTTGTTCTCAGCTCCTGCTTTTCCCAGTTTCTATTTTTCTCTCCCTCCTGATTTTGGCCCCCGCCTGCCTGACCACTCTGCCTGACCCTGAGCCTGCCTGCCGACCTGTACCTTTGCCCGACCTCTGTATTATTGACCTCTGCCTACCCTGACACTGAGCCTACCTGCCGTCCGGTACTGTTTCCCCACCTCTGGTTTACTGACCCCTGCCTGCCTTGACCTGTCTATTGCCTGCCCCTGTTGGATTATTAAACCATTGTTAATTACATGTCTCCATCTGGGTCTTACCTTCATGTGAAATATGGCATTCATTTCTACCTCACAACCCTATGAATATGTAACGGAAAGACCATTGAACTTTAGGAACTGTAGTAGTGTGTCCTCATTTTACTCCAACGAGGATACACTACTACAGTGTCTCTAGGAACGCACTGAATGTTTACTAACTTAGAAGCAGATCATTTGAGGTGCTCTCGCCTGATCTGATGTGCATCTTGTCTGGTGTGGTCAGTTCATCCTCACTGTCTCTGGCCTGCGAGGAACACGCCTGGTCTGCCTCCTGCGTGGTAGACAGCTTCACAGTCAAGGCGGACTTCGACCCCCGGAGGGTGAGCTTTGCTACAGTGCACACATTAGGGGTCACATCCCTAGACAGATAAAAACAAGTGAACAATGTCAGTTTTAAACATGATCGGATAAACATGGCTATGATCATGTGTAATGCAAATGCATAAGAGACGAACGACTACAATGGTCTGCCGAATAAAGTTTTGAATCTCCTCTGGATTTCAATCCTCATCGTCTCAATCTTCTCTATCTCTGGTTTACTCTGTTAAAGTATTCTGGGAAGTGATACGCTCTGCAGAAGAAGGACCCTGCGGGCCTGTTCCATCCAGGACAACATCTCTGCTGAGTACACCGTCGATGTTGACGGCACAATGACCGCCACCTCCAAGGGACGTGTCACTCTCTTCGGGTGAGTAGATCTGCATCAACTTGGAAGAACTAGCATATAAAGCATACACAGACACTAAAATAATTGTCTAGTTGTAAGGAACAATGTGGATTAATATCAATTTAATTGGTGTCGAAACTATTTGTCTAATAGACCACAGAATTATGGCACAAACCAATCAAATGTTAATTGGTGGACAGGAAATATAGACAACATTTGACACTGTAAGTGATGGATCACAATGATCGTGCATATGTGTTTGACCTCTGGTTTTAAGTCGTGAGAGCTAATATGAGTTTGTGTGTGTTGATATGTTCTGTGCAAATGAGTGTGTGTTGTTGTGTTGACAGGTTCTATGTTCTGTGCGCTGACACGGCTGCCCAGTACACTGTGCCTAACCCCACCAACCCCAGCAAGATGTTCATGAACTACCAGGGACTGGCCAGCTACCTGGCCAGTGGAGGTGACAACTACTGGATGATTGACACCGACTATGATACCTACGCCTGCCGTACCCTGAAGGACGATGGACGCTGCGAGGATGGTTACTCCCTGATCTTCTCCCGTAACCTGGCCTGTCCCCAGCAATCCAGCACATTGTCCATGGGAAACAGGAGGAGATCTGCATGGCTGGCCTGTTCGAGCCTGTCCTGCACTCCGGTGAGTTGGACACTTGTCTATAGGGACACAGCATGAAAACAAAGGCTAAATGAGATCACGTCTAGATAATATCAATGAGCATGAAGAGCATCATAATTAATAAATGAAAGCTAAGAGGGAGCTAAGAGTTGTAGTTCAAAAAGGATTGAAAATATTCACAACAATCTGCATTATGCCCCAGTGCAGAAATAATTTCTTAGGCAGATATGTCTGGTTAGGGGGCATGAATAAGTTATTTTTCTCTTTCCTCTATAGGAGCTTGCTAAATTGTCAGCTCAGCCTGAACCGAATTCCTTAAGCATTCTGGCATGAGATGAGGCATCCAGGGCCGATGGATAGGTCCATAGCAGCGCTGTAGAAATGAATAGACCATGTTGCAAGGCGGGAGAGAAAGGTCTGCCACCCATTGTCTCAAGGGAAGGGCTGCTCAATCGGGTAAAGTGTGTGTGTGTGTGTGTGTGTGTGTGTGTGTGTGTGTGTGTGTGTGTGTGTGTGTGTGTGTGTGTGTGTGTGTGTGTGTGTGTGTGTGTGTGTGTGTGTGTGTGTGTGTGTGAAAATAAATGTATTTGTTAAACAAATCTCTGAGTTGCATCCATGTTTGATCAAGAGCTAAAAATGTATTAAATAAATAGTTTCACATATACAGTGCCTTCAGAAAGTATTCAGACCCTTTCGTGTTTTTCACATCTTGTTACGTTACAGGCTTATTCTAAAATTAATGGGGGAAAAAAAGAACTTAGCAATCTACACACAATAGCCCATAATGACAAAGCGAAAACAGGCTTTTAGATTATTTTGCAAATTTATAAAATCAAAAAACAGATACCCTATTTACATAATTATTCAGACCCTTTGCTATGTGACAAAAAATTGAGCTCAAGTGCATCCTGTTTCCATTGATCATCCTTGAGATTTATCTACAACTTGATTGGAGTCCACTTGTTGTAAATTCAATTGATTGGACATGATTTGGAAAGGCACACACCTGTCTATATAAGGTCCCACAGTCCACAGTGCATGTCACAGCAAAAACCAAGCCATGAGGTCAAAGGAATTGTCCGTAGAGCTCCGAGACAGGATTGTGTCAAGGCAAAGATCTGGGGAAGGGTACAAAACATTTCTGCAGCATTTAAGGTCCCCAAAAACACAGTGGCCTCTGTCATTCTTAAATTGAAGAAGTTTGGAACCACCAAGAGCTGGCCGCCCGGCCAAACTGAGCAATCGGGGTAGAAGGGCCTTGGTCAGAGAGGTGACAAAGAACCCTGATGCTCACTCTGTCAGAGCACCAGAGTTCCTCTCAGGAGATGGGAGAATCTTCCAGAAGGACAACTATCTCTGCAGCATTCCACCTATCAGGTCTTTTTGTTAGAGTGACCAAGGGACCCCTAAAGGACTCTCCATGAGAAACAAGAGATTAAACTACTTGGCCTGAATGCCAAGCCTCACGTCTGGAGGAAACCTGGCAACCTCCCTACGTTGAAGCATGGTGGTTGCAGCAGGGACTGGAAGACTAGTCAGGATCGAGGGAACGATGAATAGAGTAAAGTACAGAGGGATCCTTGCACAAAAAACTGCTACAGAGAGCTCAGAACCTTAGACTGAAGTGAAGGTTCACCTACCAGCAGGACAATGACCCTAAGCACACAGCCAAGACAACGCAGGCTTGGCTTCAGGACAAGTCTCTGAATGTCCTTGAGTGGCCCAGCCAGAGCCGGACTTGAACCCGATCAATCATCTCTGGAGAGACCTGAACACAGCCGTGCAGTGATGCTCCCCATCCAACGTGACAGAGCTTGAGAGGATCTGCAGAGAAGAATTGGAGAAACTCCCCAAATACAGATGTGCCAAGCTAGTAGTGTCATACCCAAAAGACTCCAAGCTGTAATCGCTGCCAAAGGTGCTTCAACAAAGTACTGAAGCTATTGTGTTGTTGTTTTGTATTCAAATGGTCCAGATGGTCCCACTCACCAGTCCCACAGATGCCAGATTGCTGATGAAGGCTTCTCCTCACAGAACCTCTTTGTAAGAGCCATGGTTAATAATATAAGTTGATTAAACTGCTCAGTTGTTATCCACTAGTCTTGGCTGTGAACTGTGAATAATGGCAGAGAATCCACTGGTCGGGGTCCAGCTAGGTCCAGACTAGGTGAGTTTGGGAAGTCTCTCACCCACACCAGTTTAACTCCTCAATTCCTCAAGCCTCAACTCCTGAAACATGCAACCACAGAGATCCTATTAAATGATCATTTTAGTGTTCTAATACAGTATGTAATTCTATGTGAGATCCCTAAGCCTTTATCCGGAAAGTCCCCAGGTTTAATGAGAATATGGTCAACAGACAATGTGACCTTGACTATTAACAGAATAGCTGAGTTGTAGTTTTGCAATAGGCTAATCAAGCTAGTTATTCAGGAATGGTTTGCTAGATATATTTTCTCTACAGAGAATGTAAATCCTGAGAATGTAAAATCTTTAATTTACCAGTACAGTCCCCTCTCTCGTGAACTCTAACCCCTTTCTTTCTTTCTTTCTTTCTTTCTTTCTTTCTTTCTTTCTTTCTTTCTTTCTTTCTTTCTTTCTTTCTTTCTTTCTTTCTTTCTTTCTTTCTTTCTTTCTTTCTTTCTTTCTTTCCTTCTTTCTTTCTTTCTTTCTTTCTCGGGGGACCATGCCTCAGTACTACCTGACCTGATGTCTCCTTGCTGTCCCCAGTCCACCTGGTTGTGCTGCTGCTCCAGTTTCTGCCTGCGGCTATGGAACCCTGACCTGTTCACCGTACGTGCTACCTGTCCCTGACCTGCTGTTTTCAACTCTCTAGAGACAGCAGGAGCAGTAGAGATACTCTGATTGATCGGCTATGAAAAGCCAACTGACATTTACTCCTGAGGTGCTGACCTGTTGCACCCTCGACAACCACTGTGATTATTATTATTTGACCCTGCTGGTCATCTATGAACATTTGAACATCTTGGCCATGTTCTGATATAATCTACCCTCGGCCACCCCTCATAGCCTGTTTCCTCTCTAGGTTTCTTCCTAGGTTCTGGCCTTTCTAGGGAGTTTTTCCTAGCCACCGTGCTTCTACACCTGCATTGCTTGCTGTTTGGAGTTCTAGGCTGGGTTTCTGTACAGCACTTTGTGACATCAACTGATGTAAGAAGGGCTTTGATTGATTGATGGTTTTAAAAATATGTTCTATTTGACTCAACATTGACGTACATAATGTACGGCATTGTTGGCAGATTAGATGGGTGCAGTTCAATGCATGATTTATATAATTCACCAATACATTTCTTGGTAATCCCAAAAATATAGAGCCCCACAGTGGAGGTGTCAAAATACCCATTAAACCTAGCGGTCAAACAGGGAAATGGTTTCAATCGTATTTCTACCATTCAGTTTTCCCATAGGGAATTTTAAAAACACTTAAAATAAGGGCTGTGTTTCGTGTAGGCTTACCCTGGTGAGACGTTGTAATAACAATGTAAATCTCTCTCGGACAAGGTGACATTTATCAATATATTCGTCTCCATAGTCCGGCACAGTGGACGCGTCATAATACCCATAAAACCTAGCGGTAATACCCGGTAATGGTTTCAATAGTTTTTCCCCTTTCATTTTTGCGTTTGTGATTTTAGAACTACTTCATAAGGTCTGTGTTTGGTGTAGGCTTACCCTGGCATGATATTTGATAGCCTGTGTAATTCTCTCTCTTACAAGGTCAGTTTAATCAATATATTCGCCACAATTTACTCTCAAAAATGTGAAATTCTAATTAGCAACAGAAGATCTCAGCAAGACTACAAAATCCTGCAGGGAGCTCCTGCACGTCATCTCTAGCCGACACTGTCAACTTCTGTTCACCAGCACAAACAGAGACCCGTGTCCTATCCATGAACTTCTTCCATCCCCTTTCTCTGTCTTAGCTAGCCACTGACTACACTTTAGTTATATAGTTAGCAGAGCAGTAGATATATATATATTTTTAAACTTAGATAATCGTTTGTACAGTATGTGGACTTTGGTGTCTATTTCAGACCTTATGTACATTTTCAAGGATGAACATAAGAGCATTTAAAGGGGAGAAGACCTCTGTAAGTCTGGCCATGTGGAGAAGTGCATCTAAACCTAGGGGCAACTTACCAATTTGGTCAGGGCCAGCATGAGGGATGGAATTTATATTGTGTCGGGGAGTGTAGCTATTAAGTTAAGTTTGAGCATCTTAGCAATATAATGTGTTCTTTACTACTATCGACATTCTACAAAGAAAGAGCCACTTAATCAATTATAAAGTCACTCACCAGATTACCCCAGATACCAGACTTAGACGAGTGATAACTCAGTTCTAGAATGTTCTAAACATCTATTGGCATTCAGAATTGACTTTGTTTAAACATCCAGCCTTTATTGTAGTTTCATGACCAGAGACAAATCTTTAAAGGCACAGTGTTTATTTACTTGGGGTGGAACATGCCTTCACACAGTCTTGATTTGTGGGATCCTTCCCACTATATGATTGATATGTCAAGTGATAAAATCCCCAAATATCAATTAAAAGTTTATGGAAAAACTGCACTTGTCCTCATTAAATATTCTTCAGCTGTAACGCCATCAATCAAATCAAACTTGATTTATATAGCTAATTTCTTACAACACACATATTTCAAGGTGTTCAAAGTCATGCATAGAAAGGCACGTGGCACTTAACATCCGTCCTCTTGCTAGGTCTCCATAGGTAATAGGTGATTCTCTTTACCACATGTGAATCCCCCTGTAGAGTGCAGTGTAGCTATGCAGCTGTTTTTGCGATTCACGATATTGGCTGTACAGATGTGTAATGCGAGTGGAGGAAGCCAGCTGTGCCCGACCAGGTGCAGTCAGTGGAGGACCTGTACTCGGTCGAAGACTACAACCCTCTGACCAGAGAGCCCACAGAATAGGATCTTCAGTGGCTAAGGAACCGTCTCCGGGGCAGGTTCAGTGGAATGACATGACTCCTTGAAACTGAGCCAGAACAACCACTATCTTCCTGTCATCACCGGACATTGTTAAAAAACAAAGGCACCTGGGGCATGCAGGGATCCTGGCTGGCATGGTGCTATCAGTTGAGCATCAGGAGGCTATACTGCAGGCAACTGTTGAACAGTGCATCAACCCCAACTGGCATACCGCGAGGAGAGCGAAGTTGACAGCCAGCAATTTTAGAGCAGTGTTTAGGGCCAAGTTCATTACTCCGTCGCTGCTAAAAAAGGATCCTCAGATCACAGTCGTTGGATGGGGGTGTTGTCTGTAAAGTGGGGCACTGATAATGAAGAGGAGGGCATCAAGGTATTCAAAATGGCTACAGGGATGGATTTGCTGGAGTCACGGCTTTGGGTTATGGGGTCCAGGATCCTGGGTGCCTCACCGGATGGTCTGTTGGACACCACAGCAGTGGTGGAGGTCAAGTGTCCCTAAGGTGCAAGGGAACTTACCATTGAAGAGGCAGTGAAGTCAAACTATTTCTATAACCAGGAGGAGGGAGGGTTTTACTGCCTCCGGGAAGACCATCCTTACTGGCACCAGGTCCAAGGGCAGCTCCAAATCATTGGAAGGGACTTTTACTTTTTCGTTATGTGGACCACCAAGGCCTCCATCCCCATCCAGCGTGACGACCTCTGGTAGACTCATATTGCTGGACTAGAGGAGTTTATCAAGGACCACATGCTCCCAAAGTTGGCACTGCAACAGTGAACCTCTGTAAATATTTTGTAACACACACACACGTATCCCAGAATAGGTTATATTACATACAAGATTTGCTCAAAGCAACCAACTAAAGTAATGTACTTAACATAAGTTAAATCACAAAAGCTGGTCTGAGTGCATCTTCTTACAGTTTTATTCAGTGGTACAACACAATTCACATTGCATTTTATCATGGGCCCAGTGGGAATTTATATATGTAATGTTTAAATTATTTCTTACCCCCCTTGTTATGTGGAGCTTCGTTTTCTGGTAAATTCAGGGCCATTTTTCTTTCCCAATGGAAAATTTGCAATAATGCAATGATTAAAGTAGTTAGCAGATGTTTCCTTTTAGCTCATTTTGCTGTTATACCAGGTAATTTACAAATGTAACAGCACAGCATCATGTAACTATCAATTAGCCAGGTCAATTTGTAGATGTAGCTACACAGTATGTTTGTTATCCAACTAACCAGCCAATTTAAGTGGAATGATTAACTGACAATATTTACATTTAACTGACAATATTTAAACTTAACTTTCATCAACCAAGCTAAGCAACATCTAAGCAAAAGGCTACCTGCTATCCCGACATCTGGCATCAACTCTCGTGCCTGGAACGTCAATGTTATCAATGAAATCCAAATAAGAAGTAAGTAGTGTTGGATAGGTCACACCCTACGAAAATAATCTGGACTGATTACCTAGAGATAGTACGTCTAAGGATGGGAGAGACATCACTTCCAGCAGATCTCCTTGCTGAGGGTGGCGTTGATCATGCAATGCTTCTCGTGGGGTGAGCTTGATGTGTGAATTGGATCCTTTTCCTGTTCTGCAAAGCATTCAAAATGTAATGAGTAACTTTGGGTGTCAGGGAAAATGTATGGAGTAAAAAGTACATTATTTTCTTTAGGAATGTAGTGAAGTAAAAGTTGTCAATAGTAAAGTAAAGTACAGATACCCCCCAAAAAACGACGTATGTAGTACTTTAAAGTACTTTAAAGCACTGTGGGTGAGTGACTGACTTTTTCCCCATCATATCATTTTTTTTGGTGGCTACACAGCCACAGATGCAGGTGTCATTTGGTTAGCTAGCAAGAAATGTTAATCACTTTGCTAGCTAGATATGCTGAACGACTGTTATCCTGTTAGCATATCTCTTGCATATCCCTTGCGTTTGTAAATGTACTCTATGTTACACGGAGCAGACTCAGACGAGGAGACTGGGATGAGGTAACCAAGGTATTTATTGAAAAGCAGGGGGAAGATGGGGTGCAGGCCAGGGAAAGATTGTGCGGCTTACAGGGAGACAGGTGCTGAGGCTGGGGCTGGAGCGAGGGGAGTTAGGGCTGGGTAACAGGTCCTGGTGAGGAATCCAAGGAAGCAGTAGAGTGGGAGGTCCAGGACAGGGTGGCAGGATTGACGAAATGTGGGACTGGAGAAAAAGACCAGAGTCAAAGCGAACAGAACTGTAGCAGAGAGGAAACCAGCATCAGGCATGGGTAAACAGGCACAACACAAAAACAGGATCTATGCAGGAACAAACGGCTAAAACCGCAGACTGACTGAGCAGAGGTTACGATCTGGCAGCGTGGAAGTGGTAGGGCTGAGTATTTGTAGAGGTCTTGATTATGGAACAGGTTGCAGCTGGTAGGGATCTGCTCTGCCTACAGCACACCTGTCTCCGCCCACACAATCACACATACATACAGAGAAAGAGGGAGCGAGCACTGGGGGAGTGGAACGAGGTGGAGGTGAGAGCGGTGAGAGGTGCTGCCAGATGGCTGTAGTTGCGGATGAAACGTGTGTAAAAATGTGCAAACCCCAGGAAACGCTGTAGCTGCTTCAGGTTTGAAGGCGCAGGCCACTCTGACTGCCTTGACCTTGGAGGGATCCATACATAACCAGCCCTGTGCAATAATATAACCCAGGAAAGACACAGAGGAAGCATGGAACTCACATTTTTCAGCTTTAACAAGTAGCTGGAGAGTGACTTGGGAAGGGAGGCAGTCAGAGGAGGAAAATCAAGCAAAGAAGGTTCTCTCACACACACAGAGAGAGAGAGAGAGAGAGAGAGAGAGCACTGGGGGAGTGGCGGTAGGTTAGGGAGACAGGACGGAGCAGTAGAGGACGTGGCAGGCGCAGATGTAACACTCTGGCTATCTACTCCGATTTCAGAGCACTCTCGCACGCAGAATAACTGATTAATCTGTGAACGCGCAACACCTGCTCAATATGACCAGTGTCAGTAAACATAGGAGAAAAAAATTATAGTTAGTCAAGAAAACTCTAGATAACATGTAAACAGCCTAACCAGCTCTGCTAGGTTTAGTAAAATGGTCAGAGTGAGGTGTTCTCTCATTTGTGTCAGGAAGTAGCTAGCTAGCAAGCTAGCCAACTTTAGCCAGTTAGCTTGGTGCTTGATTGGGACAAGCATGCATTGGCAGGTAAGCTGCAGGACGAGCAAGCTACTTACTATTCCCCATTGTTTATCAGTCAAATTTTGATGGTCAACTATCTGAAAAAGTTTGAGAGGGTTTATCTAATGTTCCTTCGTTAGATTTGAGCTCATCTTGCTCTGGCTAGCCTTAATCTTGTTGATGTGGATATAGGGAAAGATAGCCTACCTTTTTATGTTTGTTTGATCAATACGACTAAAATTTAAGAGGACTCCAATGGTATTTGCATAAATCTATTCAGGTGTATTTTCTGGCTTTTGCCAAATGCTTTCTAATGGTTTAAAGTTGCACTGTTGCAACTGCCTGTAAACACACAGTTCAGTTCACAGTGAATGATGGCAGGCCCTTGTGGCAAATGGCTTGTTTGCACAAATGCCTAGTGTAGCTCTGATTGAATATGGCGCACCGGTCTGCATACACTCTGGTCTTGGAAGACTGATGTTTTTATTAGATTTTATTTACTGCAGTGTCTATTTAAGTGATAATGCCAGAGAAGCCGGTGTTTTGATGATATATTGGCTCAGGTGCTGATAGGCCCAAGACGAAGTCGAGGGCCGGCAAACCATGCTAATATATCTTCCAAACACCGGTTTTGAGGGCATTATCACTTTTATACAACTGGTTACCAACATATTCAAATAATGATTTACATATTTTAATTTAAAACATTATTTTGATGAATTTAATCACACTTTCATATTTCCACAAGATATAGTCCCGGCACAAATGTAGGGCTGCTACCCAAGCCATCTGGTCGTTCGTTCTATCGGTTCGGTTGCCAGAGACGAGACCCAGTTGCTAAGTCTTTTTGTTCTGTATCTATGGACGCGACCCAGTCGTTCGATCGAAATGTTCTGTTGCTATACTGGCTGGCAACATTCTTATCCCTTGCTTACTAGCTAGCCAACTACGGCTAACTTACAGTCACGTCAAACAGTGCAGCCAGAATAACAACCAAGTAGCTGCATTTGTTTAAGATGTTTTCTAGTGACATTTACTTGGATACATCCATAAGATTGAGCTAATGACTCGTGTAGAAAAAGTGCTCTCTCGTCAGGACATTGTTGTTCCGAGGAGCTAGCCAACAACACAGCTAACACAATCACTTTAACCTGGAGCTAGAAAGACTGCAAACTAGCTGAAGTTGTACCTGTTTTCTGTTGATATTTCTTTGTATATATCCATAAAATGATTCATGGTTTTGACTGGCTGAGAAAAGCTGCCTATCTGTCTGTCTCGTCAAGACTCGTTCATTACTATGCGACAGCTGGAGATCGAATTTGAATATTGAAACAGTGTTTCAAATGTCGACGAGACAGACAGAGAAGTTTATACAAATCTCCGCTGCTGAAAACTAAATGCTAGCCTAAAAGAAATTAGATAATGTCTAGATACTTTTTATATCTGAGATCGGCTGCTTTCCCACTCTATATTGCTGTAGAATTTTCACAAATACCTTAGTATATGTTATTCCCAAACCTAAGAATTTATGAAAATGTGAACGTGACCATATCAGTGCTCAATTGTCAGAAAATGTAATAAAAAATAGTCATATTCGTCCTGGGGGTGTATATGAACAGATTTGAATAAGATTTCATGTTGCTAAAATACTGTCGGTTCCAGGTCCACTAAAGGCTTAGAGGCCTATCTGGGAACCTATCTGGCCTGAGAGTTTCTTTACAAATACACTGTGTCCTTATCTCCGTTTGGACTTAGGCAAAAAGTGATATTCAAACCATGATCGGTGATCACCCACTGAGAAATAGTTATATCCTAAGATTATATAGATAAAGTAAACATTCACAAAAACCTATTGCATTGCCATATGGTTTCCACTGCCTTTTCCAACACCCTGTACTATTCAACAGTAGTGGTGGTGACGAGCACTCAAGATAGGATACTGCTCCCTCTAGTGGCACATGGTATTCTCATTTCGTCACCCAGTGGAACTACCACACTCGTGGCGAAGAATTCATGATGTGCAATATGGAAAAGATTTGTTTTATGAATAGCATCAAACCTGTATGGTATGCATTATTTTTCCCCAAACAACTGCTCACAGTCTTAAATACACAACTCCCATAACGAAATGAGTGACCGATTTTGTGTGAATCAGCATTCTACGTAGACCTAAGGTATTCGATGTAGCAACAAATTATTATATGGTTACAATATAACCCAGACAAAGGGACTTTACAACGACAATGACCCTGGACATTTGAGCTGGGACAAAAGCCTACTTTCCCATTAAACAAATTGAAATGATCTTGGCTGTTAGATAATGTAATTGTATGCAAGCCAAAGTCTTTTTTGCACCTAAGTATCTCTCTTCTTAAGTATGTCAATGTATGATTCTAATTAATGGGACAAAAATATGTAAAGATCAGAACGTGTTGCTAAGACAAAACCCCTAAGTAAGCCAAAGGATCTGGATAAGAAGTTCCTATCGTCAGTGGGCAGATGTCAAAATACCGGTGACAGTGTGTGAATAATTTATAACATGTTTCATGTCCTCTTGATAAGGTTTAACCACTGTTTGGCCATATAATTCCATTATAGTTCATTGGAGTTGACACCTATGTCATGTGCACAGCAGAAATCTCATCAGGTTTCAGTTTTAGAGGATCATAAATGTCTCATTCATTTGATACCATCAATCTTGTTTGGATCAAAGGGGAGAACGTTCAACGTTGCTGCTCAAGCCAAGTTCTGGTTCACTCAGTTAGTGTGGATTCCAAGGCCAAGAGTTTACCTGCTGTGAACCTGGATGCACATGATCAGATGGATGAGAGGGTTGCCAATAGGTTACTTTCCCACTCTCTCTGACTAATCCTATTCAAACATTTACATGCTGATGAAAAAAAAAGAAACTCTCTTCAAAGGAAGTTAATGTGTAAAGGACGTTTAATTACTCTCACACCACATGTACTATGAACGCAAGAGTGAACTGGCATTAAAAAAAAGGTCCTCTGTCCAGCCAGCACTGCAAACAGGACCCAACAATAGAGTAGAATAGAACACCTGGATATCATTGCTGAGGTAGCCTTCCTGGGGAGATAATAGGGCACTTGGCAGTGACAGTGCTAGTGATATGTCCTAGAAAAAGCGATATATCTTTAACAACTTACATAGCACATTCAACAAAGTTTATGAGCATTCTGTGCCTTGGAGAAAGCATTCAATCACTCAACCTCCTCACGCTGATTCTCAGTCTCATCAGTGAATGGATGGTTATGAACCAGCCCACCAGTTTCCATGGTTATGAACCAGCCCACAAACCCATCCCCCAT
Organism: Oncorhynchus nerka; assembly: GCF_034236695.1. NCBI lineage: Eukaryota > Metazoa > Chordata > Actinopteri > Salmoniformes > Salmonidae > Oncorhynchus > Oncorhynchus nerka. Next base: position 44,113,551 of record NC_088399.1, read on the forward strand.
CCCCTTGTCTCTCTTTCTCTGATTGGAGGATTAGATGAGCGGGCCCTGGATGAGAATGAGGCTCCTATTCCCATCATCCCTTGCTCCATCCGGCTGTACTGAATCAGGCCTGGGTGTGAGCACAGTGAAGATCTCAGAAGAGAAGGCATGGTTACTGTATCCTCTCACCAGCCTCCACACCCCTTATATCAGAGTGAGTCCCCTCTCCTTGTACACTGTGTTGACTGGTTCTATGCAGCCACAGATGGACCCCTGGAGAGGGGCTTTTGCAGATAAAACGGATACATTTCTAGACTGAGAATGAATAGTACATCAGACAACACCCTGACTCTGGTGTATTTAAAGAGACAGAGTAGTCATCCTCTCATATCTATAATTTATAGTATGCGTCCTATATAGACATTTATAAAACAAAGTATTGCCTTATTAATGAATTGTATAATATATTTCAATGTTCAATTGAAAAATATAGTTTTTCATCAGCATGTTGTATTCCTCTCTTCATGTCTTTCACATATACAGTGCATTTGGAAAGTATTCAGACTCCTTGACTTTTCACACATTTCGTTAAGTTAGAGCCTTATTCTAAAATTGATTAAATAAATAAAAATCTTTATCAATCTACACAAAACACAACATCAAAATGTTTTTTTTTGCAAATGTATACAAAAAAAATCTGAAATACATTATTTACAAAAGTATTTAGACCCTTTGATATGAGACTCAAATTTATAATTTTCAATGTTTCCATGAATCATCCTTGAGATGTTTCTTGAACTTGATTGGAGAACCCCTGTGGTAAATTCAATTGATAAAATCAAATCAAATTGTATTAGTCACATGTGCCGAATACAACAGGTAGACCTTACAGTGAAATGCTTACTTACGAGCCCATAATCAATGCAGTTTAAAAAAAAATACAGATGAGGATGAGAGATAAAAGTAACAAGTAATTAAAGAGCAGCAGTAAAATAACAATAGCGAGACCATATACAGGGGGGTACCGTTACAGAGTCAATGTGCGGGGGGGCACCGGTTAGTTGGGGTAGGATGTAGGTATTAAAGTGACTATGCATAGATGACAACAGCAGTGGTGTAAAGAGGGGAAGGGGGGGGGGGGGGGCAATGTAGAGCAATGTAAATAGCCTGGGTAGCCATTTGACTAGATGTTCAGGAGTCTTATGGCTTGGGGGTAGAAGCTGTTTATAGAAGCCTCTTGGACCTAGACTTGGCGCTCCTGTACCGCTTGCCGTGCGGTGGCAGAGAGAACAGTCTAGGACTAGGGTGGCTGGAGTCTTCGACAATTTTGAGGGCCTTCCTCTGACACCGCCTGGTATAGAGGTCCTGGATGGCAGCAAGCTTGGCCCCAGTGATGTACTGATTTGTTCGCACTACCCTCTGTAGTGCCTTGCAGTCGGAGGCCGAGCAGTTGCCATACCAGGCAGTGATGGTGCAGCTGTAGAACCTTTTGAGGACCAATGCCAAATCTTTTCAGTCTCCTGAGGGGGAATAGGTTTTGTCGTGCCCTTTTCACGACTGTCTTGGTATGCTTGGACCATGTTAGTTTGTTGTTGATGTGAGCACCAAGGATCTTGAAGCTCTCGACCTGCTCCACTGCAGCCCCATCGATGATAATGGGGGTGTGCTCGGTCCTCTTTTTCCTGTAGTCCACAATCATCTCCTTTGTCTTGATCACTTTGATGGAGAGGTTGTTGCCCTGGCACCACACTGTCAGGTCTCTGACCTCCTCCCTATAGGCTGTCTTGTCGTTGTCGGTGATCAGGCCTACCAATATTGTGTCATTGGCAAATGTAATGATGGTGTTGGAGTCGTGCCTGGCCGTGCAGTCATGAATGAACAGGGAGTACAGGAGGGGACTGAGCACGCACCCCTGAGGGGCCCCCGTGTTGAGGATCAGCATGGCGGATGTGTTGTTACCTACCCTTACCACCTGGGGGCGGCCCGTCAGGAAGTCCAGGATCCAGTTGCAGAGGGAGGTGTTTAGTCCCAGGGTCCTTAGCTTAGTGATGAGCTATGAGGGCACTATGGTGTTGAACGCTGAGCTGTAGTCAATGAATAGCATTCTCACATAGGTGTTCCTTTTGTCCAGGTGGGAAACGGCAGTGTGGAGTGCAAAAGAGATTGCATCATCTGTGGATTTGTTGGGGCGGTTTGCAAATTGGAGTGGGTCTAGGGTTTCTGGGATGATGGTGTTGATGTGAGCCATGACCAGCCTTTCAAAGCACTTCATGGCTACAGACGTGAGTACTGCGGGTCAGTAGTCATTTAGGCAGGTTACCTTAGTGGCCTTCAGCACAGGCACAATGGTGGTCTGCTTAAAACATGTTGGTATTACAGACTTGGAGGGGGAGAGGTTGAAAATGTCAGTGAAGACACTTGCTAGTTGGTCAGTGCATGCTCGCAGTACACATCCTGGTAATCCGTCTGGCCCTGTGGCCTTGTGAATGTTGACCTTTTTAAAGGTCTTACTCACATCGGCTGCGGAGAGCGTAATCACACAGTCTTCCGGAACAGCTAGAGCTCTCATGCATGTTTCAGTGTTATTTCCCTCATAGCAAGCATAGAAGTAGTTTAGCTCTCTGTTGTGCTTCCCTTTTGTAATCTGTAATGGTTTGCAAAACATGCCACATCCGATGAGAGTCAGAGCCGGTGCAGTACAATTCGATCTTAGTCCTGTATTGATGCTTTGCCTGTTTGATGGTTCGTCAGAGGGTATTGCGAGATTTCGAATAAGCTTCCGGGTTAGAGTCCCACTCCTTGAAAGCGGCAGCTCTAGCCTTTAGCTCAGGGCGGATGTTGCCTGTAATCCATGGCTGCTGGCTGGGGCGTGTATGTACTGTTACTGTGGGGACGACATCATCGACACACTTATTGATGAAGCCAATGACTGATGTGGTGTACTCCTCAATGCCATCGGAGGAATCTCGGAACATTTTCCAGTCTGTGCTAGCAAAACAGTCCTGTAGCTTAGCATCTGCTTCATCTGACCACTTTTTTATTGATCTAGTCACTGGTGCTTCCTGCTTTAATTTTTGCTTGTAGCAGGAATCAGGAGGATGAAATGATAGTCAGATTTGACCAATTGAGGGCGAGGGAGAGCTTTGTATGCATCTCTGTGTGTGGAGTATAGGTGGTCCAGAATTATTTTTCCTAAAACGGATTTAAGTTTCCCTGCATTAAAGTCCCCGAATACTAGGAGCGCCACCTCTGGGTGAGCTTTTTCTTGTTTGCTTATGGCGGAATATAGCTCATTCAATGCAGTCTTAGTGCCAGCCTCTGACTGTGGTGGTATGTAAACCGCTACGAAGAAGGAAAAAGGAAAACTCTCTTGATAGGTAGTGTGGTCTACAGCTTATCATGAGATACTCAACCTCAGGCGAGCAATAGCTCGAGACTTCCTTAGATATCGTGCACCAGCTGTTATTTAGAAAAACACATAATCCGCCGCCCCTTGTTTTACCAGGCGCCAGCTGTTCTATCTTGCCGGTACATCACATAGCCTGCCCACTGTATGTTGATATTGTCGTCATTCAGTCACGACTACGTTAAGCATAAGATGTTACCATTTTGTATGTCCCGTTGGTAGTTTAATCTTCCGCGTATCTCGTAAATGTTATTCTCCAAGGATTGCACATTTGCTAGCAGAATGGAGGGAAGTGGGGGTTGGACTTGATTTAGAAAGGCACACACCTGTCTATATAAGGTCTCATGGTTGACAGCGCATGTCAGAGCAAAAATCATGCCATGAGGTCAAAGGAATTGTCCATAAAGCTCTGAGACCGGATGGTGTCGAGGCACAGATCTGGGGTACCAAAACGTTTCTGCCGCATTGATGGTCCCCAAGAACACAGTGGACTCCATCATTCTTAAATGGAAGAAGTTTGGGGCCTCCCGGGTGTCGCAGTGGTCTAGGGCACTGCATCGCAGCGCTAGCTGTGCCACCAGAGACCCTGGGTTCTTGCCCAGGCTCTGTCGCAGCCGGCCGCGAACGGGAGGTCCATGGGGCGACGCACAATTGGCCTAGCGTCGTCCAGGTTAGGGAGGGTTTGGCCGGTAGGGATTGAACTCTTTGGCCTGAATGCCAAGCATCACGTCTGGAGGAAGCCTGGTACCATCCCTACGGGGAAGCATGGGGTGGCAGCATCATGCTGTGGGGATGTTTTTCAGTGGCAGGGAATGGGAGACTAGTCAGGATCAAGGGAAAGATGAACGGAGCAAAGTGCAGCGAGATCCTTGATGAAAACCTTCTCCAGAGCTCTCAGCGCCTCAGACTGGGGTGAAGGTTCACCTTTCAACAGGACAACGACCCTACGCACACAGCCAAGACAATGCACGAGTGGCTCCAGGACAAGTCTCTGAATGTCCTTGAGTGGCCTTGATTTTGAACCCCATCTCTGGAGAGATCTGAAAATAGCTTAGCAGCAACGCTCTACATCCAACCTGACAGAGATTGAGAGGATGTGAAAAGAAGAATGGAAGAAACTCCCCAAATACAGGTGTGCCAAGCTTGTAGCGTCATACCCAAGAAGACTCAAGGCTGTAATCGCTGCCAAAGGTAGTACTGAGTAAAGGGTCTGAATACTTATGTATATGTGATATTTCAGTTTTTTATTATACATTTTCAAACACTTCTAAAAACCTCCCTTTGCTTTGTCATTACTGATTGACGAGGGGGGGGAAACTATTTCATCCATTTTAGAATAAGGCTATAACGTAACAAAATGTGGGAAAAGTGAAGGGGTCTGAATAATTTCCGAATGCACTGTATAGGTTTTTCAAGAGGTATTTTTTGTCTGGAATGAATGGTATACAAACGGATGATGAGCAGTACTGTGTTACACATGAAACAATAACAATATACACATTTCAGTAATTTAGTACTATTACTCTACTGAAGCCTGTTACACGGTTGGACAGGGGTCTGTTGAATTCAACGTCTTCAGCCCACCAACAATGGTGCCATTCACTATGAAATACAGCCAAACAAGGCAAAAACCTAGATGAAGTGAATAACTGATTAGTGAAAAATACCTCTTTAGCTATTTAGCTATTCCATTATAAAAGGCTATATAATATCATTCTCTACACAAATATTATTTCATACATGTAGTTTATTATGTTTACACAGCTTCTAATTCATATTGATGATCCAGACCTTTTGGAGGGTATGTTTCAACTTAACTGGTCAAACAGAGTGATATCAAATCAAATCAAATCCAATCAAATTTATTTATATAGCCCTTCGTACATCAGCTGATATCTCAAAGTGCTGTACAGAAACCCAGCCTAAAACCCCAAACAGCAAGCAATGCAGGTGTAAAAGCACGGTGGCTAGGAAAAACTCCCTAGAAAGGCCAAAACCTAGGAAGAAACCTAGAGAGGAACCAGGCTATGTGGGGTGGCCAGTCCTCTTCTGGCTGTGCCAGGTAGAGATTATAACAGAATATGGCCAAGATGTTCAAATGTTCATAAATGACCAGCATGGTCGAATAATAATAAGGCAGAACAGTTGAAACTGGAGCAGCAGCACAGTCAGGTGGACTGGGGACAGCAAGGAGTCATCATGTCAGGTAGTCCTGGGGCACGGTCCTAGGGCTCAGGTCCTCCGAGAGAGAGAAAGAAAGAGAGAATTAGAGAGAGCATATGTGGGGTGGCCAGTCCTCTTCTGGCTGTGATAAGTTATGGTGTATGCCAAGACCTGGCACAAATCAATTCACACACATCTCACAAGACCTCACTGGTCAAAGTTTGACTTAATTCATCTGCATATAATGTCAAGGGCCATTGTACAACTTTTCCCTCATGGCACAATAGTGGAAAGACCAGACGACACATAGTCTTGTGATCCCACACTAGAGTCATGCCATATCATAATGGGATTTCACATGGGATTTCAAGCTAGGGCATTCTTTAATATTGGGTCCACAGATATGACATCACTGCAGGTCACGAGACAGGAACTATTAGCTAGTCACAGATCGATTTCTGTACCATAACACTGAGCACAATGGGACTTCATATAGCAGATTTGGAGTGATGTGCTCCATGGCTTAATTGGCTAAGTCTTAGTCAATGACATAGCTAGAAACAAGGAACACAACTCATCATCTAGTAGTTCATTAATGAGGACTAATATGCAATGCAGAAGTAAAAAAGAATGTGTGAACACGTATTTCCCTTAAAAGGCATACCTTACTAAACCCTAGGCCTCTGGAAACAGGACATTCAGTCAAATGCAAAAAAAAATCTAGTTCTAAAAAAACATGTACATTTCCATATTTGACACATGATGACAGATATATTAATGTATGCAATACATAATAAACTGAGAACAGGGATCAGTAATCTGGTGTCAGGTCAATAGTGAATGAACCCCTATCTTATTGCTGTGTTGTAAGACAATCACCAAACCAGGTCACTGTGTCAACTAGAACTACTGCATGTTAACAGTTTGTGACCCTTCTGCTTTAGTTTCCGTTTGTGACCCTTCTATTTCTGTTTCCGTTTGTGACCCTTCTTCTTCAGTTTCAGTTTGAAAACTAACCAGATCCCAGGTTAGGTCTGAATATTAACAGATAGATAAGCCACACCAGCCAGTAAACGATTGACTTTTGTTACCCTATTGCCCTGAACAAAATTAGATTGCCAAGGGAGGCCTTGCTTCCACTTTATGGACAACCCAAAAGGAGACAGTGGCCCCACCTCCCCACGCTGTCCAGCCTATGGCAATGATCAGTGTCAGGACAAGGGTTGCCCTTATCGCTATACTCATCCAACATAGATTTGAGACAACACCCTTTTTGTCATTCTACTCCGGGATAGCAAGAGAGGTGTGTGTATGACACTACCAGAGAGACAGGAGAGACAGGATAAGAGAAAGTAAAGAGAGAGCATGTGACACTCACATGTTGGCTGTGAGGGAGAACACTGATAGTGGTGACTATTTGTAGGTGTACCTGTAGGTTACATGTTCCTGACTACAAAACTTTGACACAAAATTTGCATTCCTCTTTGGGTTGGCAGAACGAAGTGTGGGTGAGTTATTGTTTTTACCTCAGCCTGAACATTGGTAGAATAACAAGTAGCCTGCGTTTGTAACCTATGTCTGCCATTTCATGCATTTCATGCGTTTTAAGACAGTTAAACGTAGAGCCTCTAGAGGAGGGTCTGAAAATGATTTTGACCTAAAATTGCTATTACTATTTGAGTACCGTTATTAATACATGAGGGGTGGGTGTTGACTTTGGTACAGGAAGAAGAAGCAGGAATCAAAGCCCATCAGACAGCTGTAATGAGGTTATGATGGGACACAACGATAAGATTTAATCTTCTGTTTACTGCTACCGTTAAGGGTTATCATCCCACCGGGCACAACGTCTGTTGCATGTTGGTGCAACCTAAGTTCATTGAAATGACGTGTAAACAACATTGATTCAGTCAGTGTGTGCCCAGTGGGACAGTTATCTACTGCATAGTTTAGGGCTTCTGAAGACATGATAAGACATGATGAGCTCTATGCTGAATGTCTGGATCACTCATTCATCTCAATCTAGAGATGTTCAGACTGTCCACAGTGGGAAATGTAGGAACTTTATTTCTACTGATTAGAGGCATGCTTTCTATCATTAGAGGCATGCTTTGATGCTTGATATTTCCGGTTAGGTCGCATTTAAGATATATTGGAGTTTTAGATGGTTTGTCAATACATTGTCTGCGTTTGTCTTTGAATTAAGAGACAATCTGAGATGGGTTGCCTAAAACACCTGTATATTTTCACTGTGGTCCTTGAGTAAGTGTTGCCACGGTTATCACCATTCAGGTAAGACCCAGATGCAGACAACGTCGAAGTAACAACAGTTTATTAATCGAACAGGGACAGGCAAAAAGCAGGTCAAGGGCGGGCAGAGGTCGGTAATCTAGATTGGTGGTGCAACGGTACAGGACGGCAGGCAAGCTCAGGCTCAGGGCAGGCAAAATGGTCAACACCGGGAAAACTAGGAAACAGGCCAAATAGAGAGACAGGAGCAGAGGGAAAACCACTGGTAGGCTTGACGAAACAAAACGAGCTGGCAACAGACAAACAGAGAACACAGGTATAAATACACAGGAGATAATGGGGAAGATGGGCGACACCTGGAGGGGGGTGGACACAATCACAAAGACAGGTGAAACAGATCAGGGTGTGACAACGATGCTGAATGTCTCTGTGTAACATTGAACTTGATGTGGGAGCACATTAACAGCAAGCAGGAAGTTTCTTTGACGATAGCCTAACTAATCTCTCACAGATCCCGACATGTTTATTGCTTTTCAATGTTTTCATTTTCACTAAATCACTCCTTGACTGAACCTCTGTTACAGTTTCAATGATACAATGAACTACGCATCAAAGTTTAACGAGAGAACTATGAGTAATGCAACACCCCTTGAATGCAAATGCTAGTTGGGAAGGTGTTTAATCATTGTTTCCTTCGGGGAAGGACACACTATCTAATGATCAATGAGTGTCATGATGAGTGACGATTCTCTGTCTGATTCATTCCAGGAGCACAGCTAAGCACCCCACCCCCACCCCCACAACCCACCCCTTTCAGAGGCCATGGAGGAAGCCAAAGTCACTGAAGTTCCCCACCTGGAGCGGAGGGTCCGGCAGCGGAAAGAGCCCATGACCGTTCTGAAGACCAAGCTGAGCCGTAGCCTGTCCTGCTCTGTGCCCAGGGTCAAGAACACCTTGACTGGGTTCTTCCCTGTGGTGCTCTGGCTCCCCAAGTACAAACTGAAAGAGTATATCTGGGGTGATCTCATGTCAGGCCTCATCATAGGCATCATCCTGGTGCCCCAGGCCATCGCCTACTGCCTGCTGGCCGGAGTGGACCCTATCTATGGCCTCTACACTTCCTTCTTCGCCAACATAATCTACTTCTTCATGGGGACCTCCAGGCACGTGTCTGTGGGCATCTTCAGTCTTATGAGCCTCATGGTGGGCCAGGTTGTGGACAGAGAGGTGTATATGGCAGGGTTCGAGCTGGATGATACCAAAGCAGCCACGGTAGATGGATTCTTAAACGTAACAGAAGACTCAGACAGCTCAGCCGTCAACCTGACAATAGGGGCCTTCGGCATGGAGTGTGGGAAAGAATGTTATGCCATCAGCATCGCAGCATCCTTGACGTTTTTGGCTGGGATTTACCAGGTACAGTTTCAACTACTCTGATTGATTCAGCACTCTCATAACTGCTTTCAACATGTAGTGGAACAGATTTCAACATGTAGTGGAACAGATGTAAATCATTTAGACTTGATTTACTCATGTCCTAAACATCATCAATTACCTCACATCAAAGATGACTGTGCTGAATATTGACCTTTAGATTAGATTAGCTATCTGATAAACATGGTTACCTCCTTTCAGGTATTGATGGCTGTGTTCAGACTGGGCTTTGTCTCCGTCTACCTCTCTGCTCCCATGCTGGATGGCTTCGCCACAGGCGCATCGTTCACCATCCTCACCGTCCAAGCCAAGTACCTACTGGGGCTCAAGATCCCTCGCCACCAGGGCTACGGCACTGTGGTGGTCACCTGGATCAATATCTTCAGTAACATCCAGAACACCAACTACTGTGACCTCATCACCAGCGTCATCTGCATCTCTGTCCTGGTGTTGGGGAAGGAGCTCCAAGATCGCTACAAGGATCGTCTGAAGATCCCTCTGCCCACAGAGCTGGTAGTGGTGGCGGGCGCTACACTGGTGTCCCACTTTGCAGACTTCCATGGACGGTACGACTCCAGTGTTTCTGGTGCTATCCCCACAGGCTTCATCCCCCCTAAGGTGCCCAGTTTTGGTCTGATGCCCCGGGTGGCCTTCGATGCCATCCCACTGGCTGTGATCAGCTTTGCCTTCACGGTTTCCCTCTCTGAGATGTTTGCCAAGAAGAACGGCTACACCGTCCGGCCCAACCAGGAGATGTTGGCCATTGGTTTCTGTAACATTATCCCTTCCTTCTTCCACTGTTTCACCACCAGTGCTGCCCTGGCTAAAACTATGGTGAAAGACTCCACGGGCTGCCAGACTCAGGTCTCCAGCATTGTAAGTGCCTTTGTCGTTCTCCTGGTCCTGCTCTTCTTTGCCCCCTTCTTTTATTCCCTCCAGAAGTGCGTCCTGGCCTGTATCATCATCGTCAGCCTGAGGGGAGCTCTCCGTAAGTTCAGAGACGTGCCCAGTAAGTGGCGCGTCAGTAAGATGGACGCTGTCGTCTGGATGGTGACTATGAGTGCCTCAGCACTGATCAGTGTGGAGATGGGGCTGGTGGTTGGGGTGGTTTTCTCTATCCTCTGTATCATCGTCCAGACCCAGAAGCCCAAGGTTTCGCTGCTAGGACAGGTCCATGACACTGTCTACTACGAGGATTTGGAGGAGTATGAAAACCTCATGTCCCTCCCTAAAGTGAAGATCTTCCGCTTCCAGGCCCCGCTCTACTATGCAAACAAGGACTTCTTCCTGAAGTCGCTGTACAAGGCCGTGGGCGTGGAACCCTTCCTGGAGATGACCAGGAGGATGGAAGCAGAGAAAAAATCTGAAAAAATGGCAGCGAAGGAAGTCGGGAGAGACGACAAGACTAATGGAGAGGTGAATGTAGGGCTGGTATCCAGAGAACTTGACTTCCACACTATCATCTTAGACTGCTCTGCCATGCCCTTCGTAGACTCCACAGGGATGCAAACCTTCAAAGGGATCATTAAAGACTATAAGGAGGTGGGTGTCACAGTGCTGCTAGCAAGCTGTAATACAACGGTCATAGATTCTCTCAGACAAGGCTCTTTCTTTGGGAAGGCTGACAAAGACATGGAACGCTTGTCATTCTATACTGTACACACTGCAGTTCAATTTGCCAATGACAGGGCAACATCTGCATTTATTGGTGACACATTGGTGTAGACCAGAGCCGTATATTTCCAAATAAATGGATATGTAAATAAATGGCTTTGGTCAGGGATGGACTGGCCTGGCAATTCTGGAAAATGCCAGATAGGCTGGACAATTTTTCTGTTGGGTGGCTTGGTCAAAATTGACACACACACAAACAAAAATGTTTTTATATCAAAATAAAACAATTAAAAAGGTGACATCGCCGGCGGTCCATGGGCCTGGTAGCCCTTCACACTCACAGCCCCTGTCATCCCCTGTACGGGTTGAAAATGGCAGATTTGGTCACTCATAAGCATCTAAATCTGAATGCAGTGGCTGTACAGTAATGTACTATATATGATGTCAGAACAAGCTCTTTACTTTACAGCCCTGTGTGCGATTCAACTGACAGTCATTCTAAACATGTGTACCACGTACAATAAAATAAATGCCCCCAAACCCTCCTGCTAATTGGGCTAGTAGTTAAGCAACATTTTTGTGGTCTGAGTGAGGGGACGCTGTAAATTGAGAGGAGTCAATGTGTTCTGACAGATGACACGTTGAGGATTATAAGAAACACTGCTGTGATGTCATACAAGCAAACCACACACCCAGAAGTCCAAATGTGCACTTCACATTTCCATATTTGAAAACTGATGTAATTTACCGTATCAACAATCATGATAGCTATATTTGATGTACAGTTACACGAATGACAAGCGTCATACCATGGGTTGTCCTGAACAGAATGTTTGTCATATTGTGAAGAAAATTGGCTGCGGAACACACACTTGAAGGACTCCATTCTATGCGCACAAAAATTACAATATGTTTGTCTGAAGTGCCTTGTGAAAGCCTAACACTGTAAGATCCTATTTTATAACTAGTCATGTTGGCAATAGAATAAGCTTTCAAATGATGTCCACCTGACCCAGATTGTGATTTATAATGGAACGTTTGTTTTGGACGTAATTGTGTGATGGTGGGGACGCAGGGCTGTGTTCCAAACAAAAGACTGTAGGTGTCCTTGCTTCAGTTCCTCAACGGCAAAGCTAGGAGATCAAAAAAAAACACCTTTAAGTTGAAGGCTCTTTCCTTGTGTCATAAAAGTGCATTGAAATGACTTAGGTACTGTGCACAGTTCGGAGAGGTGTGTGTCCACTTGAAGACACCAGTTAGACCTCTCACTCAAGCCCTTGTAATAATGTTTGCACCTACCCCAAAATTGCAGTGAATATTCTTATCTTATGATTGTATTCGTCATCAACAAATGCAGCGAAAATTACAGTAAATGTTAAACGCAGATGAAATCAACAGCGTAATGTTTGGATTTGTTTGGTCTTGTGTCAGGTGAACTGTTGTGTTCTCACATTTGGTCTGATCATTTCCTTCAATTTATACCATGGTCATGCATATACTTTTTATATTTCTTCTGTTAGAAACTATCCATATAGGTGTAAAGGGTTAAAGATGTACCAAGCAGAAATCTCTCCGACATTTCCTGGTTGCTAAAATTCTAATACTGTAGTTCACCTAATTTCAGTTTGTGACAAAATAAGCAAGTCTAGTGTAGAGAATCATTGTACAATCTGTGAAACATATTTTCCATAAGCAAAAATATTGTATTTTCAGCTGTTTGAAGCTGGTGTATAAAACCGAAAGTAAAAGACACAAAAACCAAATTTAAGACTGGGAAGCATAGAAATGGCGCTCATAGAACAGATCTACTGCTTCTTAGACTTGCTTTCAAGAAGAATGACAAATCTATAAATCACATTTCTATCAAATTTGCCTTTGGTTGTTCTGTGGGCAACGGCTGAGCTGAGGTCACGCAAACTCACCTTCAAGGTCAAATGTGGCATCAGACCTTCCCCGACTCTGTCATAAGTTATACAGCCAAGATCATAAAAAACGGAAAGGTGTTCATAAACGTAGCAAGAGCAAGTTGTACATTGTCACCTCAAAGATCCTATTTTGTTGGCGGCTAAACCTATGATTTGGTCAAACAGTAAAGTGTATTATCCTCATGATTCCTGTAATTTTGTATTTATCCGTTATTTTACCAGGTAAGTTGACTGAGAACACGTTCTCATTTGCAGCAACGACCTGGGGAATAGTTACAGGGGAGAGGAGGGGGATGAATGAGCCAATTGAAAACTGGGGATTATTAGGTGACCGTGATGGTTTGAGGGCCAGATTGGGAATTTAGCCAGGACCCCGGGGTTAACACCCCTACTCTTACGATAAGTGCCAGGGGATCTTTAATGACCTCAGAGAGTCATGACACCCATTTAACATCCCATTTGAATGACAGCACCCTACACAGGGCAGTGCCACTGCCCTGGGGAATTGGGATATTTTTTCAGACCAGAAGAAAGAGAGCCTCCTACTGGCCCTCCAACACCACATCCAGCAGCATCTGGTCTCCCATCCAGGAACTGACCAGGACCAACCCTGCTTAGCTTCAGAAGCAAGCCAGCAGTGGTACGCAAGGTGGTATGCTGCTGGCAATGAAAGTGTCTGCCATGTGCCTGTGCCTTCGCTGGTGTCTGCCTCCGTGATGAGCACTCTCTTCTCCCCCATGCGCTCGAGAGAGAAAAAAACAGCTTCGGAAACTTCGTGCCGTTCGCCCTCTTCTTCCTGTCGAAGGGAGGAAGGTCTCCGGTTTCTGTAGGTATACTTTGATTTTAAACAACCAACATGTACGCGTTCATGAGAGACTCAGCTTTCGATGGTGGGGTCAACCATTCGGACGCTACAGACAGAAGTTGGCACAGATGATTTTCGGGGATGTCTCTTGGTCGGACAAACACCGCTGTAACTCTGCCACCTCCCACCACAGATGCGGAAGACCAACACAGGTGGATTGAGACGCAGCCCATGCAAAAAAAACATCTCTAGCTTAAACAGAAGGATTTTCTTTATCATGCTAATAGGGGGGGGGGGTTAATGTAATTTGAATAATAAAACTAGCAAGCTTTTGTACAGTGATGAATGTGTCAGTGATAATGTTATCCGCTGGTTGTTTTATAGGGGATTTATGATTGACCATCTAACTACTAATCAAGGGAGAATTCATCTATTTTATGTTTCATTTTGAGTTTGACCAGGACAGATTCACCATAATATATTGATGGTGACTTCACCAGTTATTTTGTAACACACAAACTCCAGTGTCTATTCCAACAAGGTGTTGGTATCTAAACAATTACAATAGAAGTTGATGTTTCAGATGAACTTTTAAAGTTTGGAATCTTATCAAATTATTCTTAAAATCGTATTTTATATTACTTTGTAGAGTTGTTGACGGTTGAATGTTTTTATATACTGTGCATCTTAGTTATCAATAGAAACAACGCTTTTGTATAAAGTATAAGTAAATTCATGGTTTAATAAACTACTACAATACTAACTATGTGTAATTTAAATGACTAATGATTTTGAGACTATGAAGTTATATTGTATATAGTCCTTTTCAGTTGCCAATTCACTTGACAGCGGCTGTGTCAATGATTAACTGGCAAAATAACAGAATGCAGCATTGGAACAATTCCTCTGTGCTCAGCCATTACAGGCTTACTACCGTTTAGTCATTTCACAATTTGCTGTGTCAGTTTGATAGAAATAATCATTTACTTTGGGCATTGGCATGAATTATGCTGACTTTTCATATTGCAGGTTCAAACATCACTCCAAAGCACTACAGACATTGATTACAATGTGAGCTTTCCTGACTCTTCATTCAACATGATTGAATGTATAGACTTATGTGTATCCATCTAATCAGCAACATCTACCAAAAAATAACATTGATATGGCGTGTGGCGTAATTCTATAAAAGTATTTTGACTTACTTGGTATAGTACTGAAGTGAAAATACAATGTAGCCTACTGTCCACTTGATGGCGGCAGAGAGCCTCCTGACAAAAGTGAGAAAATGGGAGTGCCATTGGTGAGTGAATAGCCTATTACAGCGCTTCTTGAACAAGGACGTCTTTTTGAAATTTTTTTGCACAAGCAGCTGAAAGGGCACTGTTTCCGCACCGTTGTAGTGACAAATGAAACTAACCAGCCATCTACGTCTTTTTGCATAAATAATTGATACTCCTCAACAACTACCTATTTTTCCTTTATTGTTTTCGGGGGAAACTATGTCAAATCGGAGGAGGTAAGTTCAAGTTGACTTGGCTTGCTAAAGTATGTTACCTTAGTACAGACGGTAGCACCACAGTTATACGAAATCTTTGGTAGTACCAGTTAGCTAGTTAAGTTAACTGGTACTGTCTCTTAGCTAGTTAGCTGCATCAATGTTTGGTTGATTACAATTAGAAGTTGCTTCCCTTCCTAATAGAAATAGCTAATGACATTGCAGCATTGCCGAGATAGGGGGAAATGTTCAAACCGTTGGTAGCTAGCTAACAGAGGACTAACGCTAATCTTTGATACCCTTACAAACTAGCCAGCTGTGTGTTGGCGCTGGTCCAGGGTGTTATTTTTACATTCACCCCTAGATGGATTTCCACCTTAATATTAACAGGCTTTAACATTACATCTGCTACTCGCCAAAGTAAAGATGTTGTTAGAGTAACGGTTGCTGACTAACATTTATTTGCCTGAACCGCGAAAATAGTTGTGTGGTCCATTCGTTGTAGTGCAGATCTAACGCATG
The DNA here is from genome assembly GCF_034236695.1 of Oncorhynchus nerka. Taxonomy (NCBI): domain Eukaryota; kingdom Metazoa; phylum Chordata; class Actinopteri; order Salmoniformes; family Salmonidae; genus Oncorhynchus; species Oncorhynchus nerka. Next base: position 44,129,147 of record NC_088399.1, read on the forward strand.
CGCTTGGACCAGAGCTAGTCTGGCAGTAAACAAAGTGTTCAAAATACCTAGTTATATGTTTGCTAGCTACTTAGCCAGCTTAAGTTACCAAATTTGATTGTCTTGTCACTCATCTCTGCAGTGAAGCCCTGGCTTTCTCGCTAGTGACGGGTATAAACCATGCCATGGCCAGGCTGGTGGACATCTGGGACAGCATGGGCATCATGGAGGAGCAGAGGGTGGAGCGAATGGAGACAGTGAAGAAACACATTGAGGTGAGGCTTTAGAAAACAGTATATTCAGATGAACTGCATGTTACTGAATCCTCGTCAAGTAGTCAATTAAATTAACCAACTCTGACACTATTTTCCTAAGGTCCTTTTGAATGATATGATCACCGAGGAGGAAGCCTTGAGGCACCGCATCCGGGCCAATATCATCACTTTTCAAAAACAGCTGGATACCTTGTGCCTGGAAATGTCAATGGATCCATACAAAGTAAGTGGTACTTTAAGGCTTTTTATAATCAACCTCAACATTGTTTGCTGATTCCTTTTCTTGACTCCATTCCTTCCTTTGTACAAACCTCCTGTCTCCGTCTTGCCCAAATGTCAGATGGAGGAGGGCCTGACAGTCCTCCAGATTGAGAAGAACCTGCGTCTGCGTGTGGAGGTTCTGACCAAGGAGAAGGGGGAGCGTTTGAAGGAGCTACACAGACTGCAGCAGCAGGATAAGGAACTGTGTGTGGAGCTGTGCGTCACCCCTTATTACATCCCCACTGGCAGCATGCCATCTCGCACGCAGCTACAGGAACTCCGGGAGCACATCCAGACCCTCAGTGAGGAAAAGGTACTGTAATGGCTGCAGGACAGGTTGAAGATTTGGGTTTAGTATGAATGTCATTTTGAACTTCCTATTGTCTTTAAAAAGCAACATTATTATTCAAACTGTGCATTTGTCATAACTGCCCATTGCTGGTATTTTGGAGAGAAAAAAATCTAAACTCTTATCACTCAATCCTGTAGAAGAGTCGTGCAAAGGTGTTCTCAGGTCTGCGTGAGGACATCAGGAAGCTGATGGAGGAGATGGGTCATGAACCAGAGACTAGCCTGGAGAAAGAGTCTGTGGGCCACGACGAGGATATATTCCTGCTCACCCATGAAAATATCAAAGCCCTCAAACTGCTGCTCTCCCAGGTACTGAAAATAATCTCGCCGCGCTACTAATGATTACTTATATATTATATTGTAGTCTTTTATTTTATCTGATGTGACTTCTAGGTCTGGGCCAATAGTATGTGTATAATTTTGTGTAGATGGAGGTCAAGAAGGAATCACTGAAAAATACTCTAGCTGAGCTGAAAGAACGATCCATGTGCCTGTGGAATCGTCTGGATGCGCTGGAGCAAAACTGCAGTGTGTTCCAAGAGAGTGTGCAGGGTACCCTCTCTGACCAAATCACACAGGTTGGAACTCTCTCCTCCTTCATACCTCTCCTTCACCACTGTGTTGGACAAAGCTTCCCATGCATACCACACACCACTGTTCAAAACACTAAACCTTACACTATGACTAGAATGTTGCCAAATCAAATCAAATTTTATTTGTCACATACACATGGTTAGCAGATGTTAATGCGAGTGTAGCGAAATGCTTGTGCTTCTAGTTCCGACAATGCAGTGATAACCAACAAGTAATCTAACTAACAATTCCAAAACTACTGTCTTATACACAGTGTAAGGGGATAAAGAATATGTACATAAGGATATATGAATGAGTGATGGTACAGAGCAGCATACAGTAGATGGTATCGAGTACAGTATATACATATGAGATGAGAATGTAGACAAAGTAAACAAAGTGGCATAGTTAAAGTGGCTAGTGATACATGTATTACATAAGGATGCAGTCGATGATGTAGAGTACAGTATATACGTATGCATATGAGATGAATAATGTAGTATAAGTAACATTATATAAGGTAGCATTGTTTAAAGTGGCTAGTGATATATTTACAACATTTCCCATCAATTCCCATTATTAAAGTGGCTGGAGTTGGGTCAGTGTCAATGACAGTGTGTTGGCAGCAGCCACTCAATATTAGTGGTGGCTGTTTAACAGTCTGATGGCCTTGAGATAGAAGCTGTTTTTCAGTCTCTCGGTCCCAGCTTTGATGCACCTGTACTGACCTCGCCTTCTGGATGATAGCGGGGTGAACAGGCAGTGGTTCGGGTGGTTGATGTCCTTGATGATCTTTATGGCCTTCCTGTAACATCGGGTGGTGTAGGTGTCCTGGAGGGCAGGTAGTTTGCCCCCGGTGATGCGTTGTGCAGACCTCACTACCCTCTGGAGAGCCTTACGGTTGAGGGCAGAGCAGTTGCCGTACCAGGCGGTGATACAGCCCGCCAGGATGCTCTCGATTGTGCATCTGTAGAAGTTTGTGAGTGCTTTTGGTGACAAGCCAAATTTCTTCAGCCTCCTGAGGTTGAAGAGGCGCTGCTGCGCCTTCTTCACGACGCTGTCAGTGTGAGTGGACCAATTCAGTTTGTCTGTGATGTGTATGCCGAGGAACTTAAAACTTGCTACCCTCTCCACTACTGTTCCATCGATGTGGATAGGGGGGTGTTCCCTCTGCTGTTTCCTGAAGTCCACAATCATCTCCTTAGTTTTGTTGACGTTGAGTGTGAGGTTATTTTCCTGACACCACACTCCGAGGGCCCTCACCTCCTCCCTGTAGGCCGTCTCGTCGTTGTTGGTAATCAAGCCTACCACTGTTGTGTCGTCCGCAAACTTGATGATTGAGTTGGAGGCGTGCGTGGCCACGCAGTCGTGGGTGAACAGGGAGTACAGGAGAGGGCTCAGAACGCACCCTTGTGGGGCCCCCGTGTTGAGGATTAGCGGGGAGGAGATGTCGTTGCCTACCCTCACCACCTGGGGGCGGCCCGTCAGGAAGTCCAGTACCCAGTTGCACAGGGCGGGGTCGAGACCCAGGGTCTCGAGCTTGATGACGAGCTTGATGACGAGCTTGGAGGGTACTATGGTGTTGAATGCTGAGCTGTAGTCGATGAACAGCATTCTCACATAGGTATTCCTCTTGTCCAGGTGGGTTAGGGCAGTTTGCAGTGTGGTTGAGATTGCATCGTCTGTGGACCTATTTGGGCGGTAAGCAAATTGGAGTGGGTCTAGGGTGTCAGGTAGGGTGGAGGTGATATGGTCCTTGACTAGTCTCTCAAAGCACTTCATGATGACGGAAGTGAGTGCTACGGGGCGGTAGTCGTTTAGCTCAGTTACCTTAGCTTTCTTGGGAACAGGAACAATGGTGGCCCTCTTGAAGCATGTGGGAACAGCAGACTGGTATAGGGATTGATTGAATATGTCCGTAAACACACCGGCCAGCTGGTCTGCGCATGCTCTGAGGGCGCGGCTGGGGATGCCGTCTGGGCCTCGGACTTAGCTAACAAGGAAACAGAACAGAGATGGTGCTAGTACCCCACAGTGTTTGAGACAGTTCTTACCCGGGTAATGTTCATTGGGGACCACTGAGGAAAAAACGTGTTTCTTATAGTACCTCCTCGTATCACTGTTTCTGAGCGTTGTTTTCCTTTTTCTTCATACTGAACCTGACCATGTTGTCCGGTCCAGTGGCAGGGGGAGGTGGACCGTCTGACAGAACTGCAGAAGACCAGGCTGGGGGATGTGATTGAAAAGGTCAGACAGGAACTAGTGACCTTCTGGGACAAGTGCAACCTCGGCCGTGAGCAGAGGGAACCCTTCAATGCCCACTTCTGTGACAGTGAGTAGAACACCACTATGAAATCTCACTCTCACAGACAAAATACACATGCATCTGATCGAACCCATTCGTTTTTCCCTAGATAACTTCACAGAGGAGTTGTTGGTCCTGCATGATGCTGCGCTATTGAAGGTGAAGAATTATTACGACCAGGTAAAGCCCTTACTGGAGGCCCTGCAGAGATGGGAGAAGTACTGGGCCCTCTTCCAGGATTTTGAGGTACTGCTGGTATTTGCAGTCAGGCTATGTTTGAATGAAATTGCAACGTTTTGTAAAATTGTGCACTACTTGGTGCATGTCATCTAGGACTGTCCGTAACAACAAAAAATCGACCAAGAGTTGACTTCTTTCGACCAGTCGACTGGTTTAAATTTCAAACGGTGTATTTTTCCCTATATAGAAATCAGCTAGTCTATATGTAGGCTAATGAGCTTGTCTTATGTTTTAAGCACAGTGATGAAATAATTAAGACACAAATGACTCAAGAATGAGCCAGGGATAGCCTACCCTCCTCCCCTTGCTGCTGGCTTTCTGCAGTTAAGCTCATGAAGTTGCTGGTAATAGCCTGTAGACACAAAATAGCCTACATAAAGTTAACAAATAAAATGTTGAAGCCTGCAGGTAGAAAATATCTTGACTAAAAATAAATTAGTTGGCTATGCATGGTTTGTCTGCAAGGAACATTGTATAAACTTGGTCCGGCCTGAAGCTCGCGCTAGCAAACTTGCAATATTGTATAAAAATGTTCTGGGCCCTTAGTTTCCCGCAAATTAGTTCCAGACCGACAAGGCTGTAGATACACAGTTGTAGACAGTTTGTGTAAGGGATGAGAAGTAATCAGGTAGGCCTTTTTTACAATGTTTCCACCGGGTCACAGCACAAGTGGTTATCGAAAGAGCTGGAAAGATTTTTCAAATAGGCTACGTTGAGGAACTATTGTCTTTCTCAATGGATGTAAAAACAGACTTTATTTACTTGCTGTTTGAGTTGAAGAAAGAAGTTCTTACTGACTTTATTGTCCCCATGGGGAAATGTTGTTGCAGTGTCATTTACACATTTGAATATGCTTTTAAATACAAAACAAAATTGACAATACAACTTTCATAAGTTACCAATACATAAACATTTTTTTTAAAGACTAGCCTGCCGGCCTTACTGAGTCTGTAGGAACATTAGCCCGAGCTATTTAGGAGGGATATCACACCTGGCACAAATGATTGTCTGGTTTTCCTGCTGAGGGGTGCCTTTACCTGCGCCCAGAGGGGAGTACGTCAAAGTCCGGGTACATGGGGTGGCTTGGGTCTAAAATGATTTTGTGAGCCTTGCGGAGGGCCCTGACCTTAAAGATCTCATCTAGGCCTGTCTGTTTGACTCCAAGTACCTTGCTTGCTGTGGTGATAATCCTTCTCAGCATATTTCTCTGGCTGACAGTGGCGCACTGCCAAACCAACAAACAATAACAAGTTCCACAGTGGTGGTGAGGTAAGACAATCAGAAATACTATCAGATCCCCAAATGGACACGTTTATAGGCCTACATTTGCACGCAGGCCAGGCAGCCTAGGCCTATTTCTCTGCATAATCCAGTGTGCGTTCTCAGTTAACGTTGATAGGAGAGCTACAAACAAAAGACAATTCATAAATTGACAACTCGGAAATGGTATGAAATAAAGCAAAACGTGTTCCTCATAAGGGTAGCCTAGGTTGTGTGGTCCTTAAACAACGTGTCCACTCCGGACAATGAGAACGGTAAAAGACGGTAATAATAATATATTGAATGCATTAACAGAAATTAAACCAATGTTGTAGATTAGAACGGTACATTACATTACATTACATTTAAGTCATTTAGCAGACGCTCTTATCCAGAGCGACTTACAAATTGGTGCTTTCACCTTATGACATCCAGTGGAACAGCCACTTTACAATAGTGCATCTAGGTCTTTTAAGGGGGGGGGGAGGGGGAGAAGGATTACTTTATCCTATCCTAGGTATTCCTTAAAGAGGTGGGGTTTCAGGTGTCTCCGGAAGGTGGTGATTGACTCCGCTGTCCTGGCGTCGTGAGGGAGTTTGTTCCACCATTGGGGGGCCAGAGCAGCGAACAGTTTTGACTGGGCTGAGCGGGAACTGTACTTCCTCAGTGGTAGGGAGGCGAGCAGGCCAGAGGTGGATGAACGCAGTGCCCTTGTTTGGGTGTAGGGCCTGATCAGAGCCTGGAGGTAGTGAGGTGCCGTTCCCCTCACAGCTCCGTGGCAAGCACCATGGTCTTGTAGCGGATGCGAGCTTCAACTGGAAGCCAGTGGAGAGAGCGGAGGAGCGGGGTGACGTGGTAAGAACTTGGGAAGGTTGAACACCAGACGGGCTGCGGCGTTCTGGATGAGTTGTAGGGTTTAATGGCACAGGCAGGGAGCCCAGCCAACAGCGAGTTGCAGTAATCCAGACGGGGAGATGACAAGTGCCTGGATTAGGACCTGCGCCGCTTCCTGTGTGAGGCAGGGTCGGCGGATGTTGTAGAGCATGAACCTACAGGAACGGGCCACCGCCTTGATGTTATTTGAGAACGACAGGGTGTTGTCCAGGATCACGCCAAGGTTCTTAGCGCTCTGGGGCGAGGACACAATGGAGTTGTCAACCGTGATTCATGGAACGGGCAGTCCTTCCCGGGAGGAAGAGCAGCTCCGTCTTGCCGAGGTTCAGCCAGGTGATGATCCGTCATCCACACTGATATGTCTGCCAGACATGCAGAGATGCGATTGCCACCTGGTCGTCAGAAGGGGGAAAGGAGAAAATTAATTGTGTTCGTCTGCATAGCAATGATAGGAGAGACCATGTGAGGTTATGACAGAGCCAAGTGACTTGGTGTATAGCGAGAATAGGAGAGGGCCTAGAACAGAGCCCTGGGGGACACCAGTGGTGAGAGCACGTGGTGAGGAACGGATTCTCGCCAACCTGGTAGGAGCGACCTGTCAGGTAGGACGCAATCCAAGCGTGGGCCGCGCCGGAGATGCCCAAAGAGGGTGGAGAGGAGGATCTGATGGTTCACAGTATCGAAGGCAGCCGATAGGTCTAGAAGGATGAGAGCAGAGGAGATTAGCTTTAGCAGTGCGGAGCGCCTCCGTGATACAGAGAAGAGCAGTCTCAGTTGAATGACTAGTCTTGAAACCTGACTGATTTGGATCAAGAAGGTCATTCTGAGAGAGATAGCGGGAGAGCTGGCCAAGGACGGCACGTTCAAGAGTTTTGGAGAGAAAAGAAAGAAGGGATACTGGTCTGTAGTTGTTGACATCGGAGGGATCGAGTGTAGGTTTTTCAGAAGGGTGCAACTCGCTCTCTTGAAGACGGGAGGGACGTAGCCAGCGGTCAGGGATGAGTTGATGAGCGAGGTGAGGTAAGGGAGAAGGTCACGGAGATGGTCTGGAGAAGAGAGGAGGGGACAGGGTCAAGCGGGCAGGTTGTTGGGCGCCCGGCCGTCACAAGACGCGAGATGTCATCTGGAGAAGAGGGGAGAAAGAGGTCAGAGCACAGGGTAGGGCAGTGTGAGCAGAACCAGTGGTGTCGTTTGACTTAGCAAACGAGGATCGGATGTCGTCGACCTTCTTTTCAAAATGGTTGGCAAGTCATCTGCAGAGAGGAGGAGGGGGGAGGGGGAGGAGGATTCAAGAGGGAGGAGAAGGTGGCAAAGAGCTTCCTAGGGTTAGAGGCAGATGCTTGGAATTTAGAGTGGTAGAAAGTGGCTTTAGCAGCAGAGAGAGAAGAGGAAAATGTAGAGGGAGGGAGTGAAAGGATGTCAGGTCCGGTTTAATTTCCGGCTGCCCGGAGCCCTGTTCTGTGAGCTCGCAATGAGTCGTCGAGCCACGGATCGGGAGGGGGAGGACCGAGCCGGCCTGGAGGATAGGGGACATAGAGAGTCAAAGGATGCAGAAAGGGAGGAGAGGAGGGTTGAGGAGGCAGAATCAGGAGATAGGTTGGAGAAGGTTTGAGCAGAGGGAAGAGATGATAGGATGGAAGAGGAGAGAGTAGCGGGGAGAGAGAGCGAAGGTTGGGACGGCGCGATACCATCCGAGTAGGGGCAGTGTGGGAAGTGTTGGATGAGAGCGAGAGGGAAAAGGATAAAGGTAGTGGTCGGAGACTTGGAGGGGAGTTGCAATGAGGTTAGTGGAGGAACAGCATCTAGTAAAGATGAGGTCGAGCGTATTGCCTTGTGAGTAGGGGGAAGGTGAGAGGGTGAGGTCAAAGAGGAGAGGAGTGGAAAGAAGGAGGCAGAGAGGGAATGAGTCAAAGGTAGACGTGGGGAGGTTAAAGTCTGTGAGAGGTGAGCCGTCCTCAGGAAAGGAGCTTATCAAGGCATCAAGCTCATTGATGAACTCTCCGAGGAACCTGGAGGGCGATAAATGATAAGGATGTTAAGCTTGAAAGGGCTGGTAACTGTGACAGCATGGAATTCAAAGGAGGCGATAGACAGATGGGTAAGGGGAGAAAGAGAGAATGACCACTTGGGAAGATGAGGATCCGGTGCCACCACCCCGTGACCAGAAGCTCTCGGGGTGTGCGAGAGCACGTGGGCGGACGAAGAGAGAGCAGTAGGAGTAGCGGTGTTGTCTGTGGTGATCCATGTTTCCGTCAGAGCCAAGAAGTCGAGGACTGGAGGGAGGCATAGGCTGAGATGAACTCTGCCTTGTTGGCCGCAGATCGGCAGTTCCAGAGCTACCGGAGACCTGGAACTCCACGTGGGTCGTGCGCGCTGGGACCACCAGATTAGGGTGGCTGCGGCCATGCGGTGTGGAGCGTTTGTATGGTCTGTGCAGAGAGGAGAGAACAGGGATAGACAGACACATAGTTGACAGGCTAGAGAAGAGGCTACGCTAATGCAGAGGAGATTGGAATGACAAGTGGACTACACGTCTCGAATGTTCAGAAAGTTAAGCTTACGTAGCAAGAATCTAATTGACTAAAATGATTAATGGTAAATGTACTACTGGTAATACTACCGCAATGGATTAGTCCACTGAGTCAGGCGTTGTCTCGTGAGTCAGGCGTTGTCTCGTGAGTCAGGCGTTGTCTCGTGAGTCAGGCGTTGTCTCGTGAGTCAGGCGTTGTCTCGTGTACCATACGTATTTTTAAAATTATTTTTTTACAAAAATGATGTATACACTACCGTTTAAAAGTTTGTGTTCACCTAGAAATGTTCTTGTTTTTGAAAGAAAATGTATGTCCATTAAAATAATATTGAATTCATCCGAAATACAGTGTAGACATTGTTAATGATGTAAATGACTATTGTAGTTGGAAACTGCATTTTTTTTAAATGTTTTTTTTTATGGAATATCTACGTAGGTGTACGGAGGCCCATTATCAGCTATCATCACTCCTGTGTTCCAATGGCACATTGTGTTAGCTAGTTAAGTTTATCATTTTAAAAGGCTAATTGATCATTAGAAAACCATTTAGCATTTGTTAGCACAGCTGAAAACTGTTGTGCTGATTTAGACTAGTTGAGTATCTATAGCATCAGTATTTGTGGGTTCGATTACAGGCTCAAAATAGCCAGAAACAAAGTGCCTTCTTCTGAAACTCGTCAGTCTGTTCTTGTTCTGGGAAATGAAGGCTATTCCGTGTGAGAAATTGCCAAGAAACTGAAGATCTCGTACAGCGCTGTGTACTACTCCTTTCACAGCACAGCGCAAACTGGCTCTAACCAGAATAGAAAGAGGAGTGGGAGGCCCCGGTGCACAACTGAGCAATAGGACAAGTACATTAGAGTGTCTAGTTTGAAAACAGATGCCTCACAAGTCCTCACTGGCAGCTTCATTAAATAGTTCCTGCAAAACACCAGTCTCAACATCAACAGTGAAGAGGCGACTCCGGGATGCTGACCTAGGCAGAGTTGCAAAGAAAAAGCCATATCTCAGACTGGCCAATAAGAAGGTTAAGATGGGCAAAAGAACAGACAGAGGAATATTGGGGGTAAAAAGTGTTATGGAATAATTAATCTAAGTTTTAGGTGTTCGGCTCACAAAGAAGAACATTGTGGAGGCAATGTGATATTCTGGGGGTGCTTTGGTGGTGGTAAAGTGGGAGATTTGTACAAGGTTGAAGGGATCTTGAAGGAAGGCTGTGACTCCATTTTGCAATGCCATGCCATACTCAGTGGACAGCGCTTAATTGGAGCCAATTTCCTCCTACAACAGGACAATGACTCAAAGCACAGCTCCAAACTATGCAATAACTATTTAGGGAAGAAGCAGTCAGCTGGTATTCTGTCTATACTGGAGTGGCCAGCATTGTCACTGCATCTCAACCCTCCCTATTGAGTTGTTGTGGAAGCAGCTTGACCTTATGGTACATAAGAAGTGCCCATCAAGCCAAATCCAATTTGTAGGAGGTGCTTCAGGAAGCATGGGGTGAAATCTCGTCAGATTACCTCAACAAATTGACAACTAAAATGCCAAAGGTCTGCAAGGCTGTAATTGCTGCAAATGGAGGATTCTTTGATGAAAGCAAAGTTTGAAGGAGACTATTATTATTTCAAGAAAAAATGATTTATAGCCTTGTCAATGTATTGACGATATTTCTTATTCATTTTGCAACTCATTACATGTATGTTTTCATGGAAAACAAGGACATTTCTAAGTGACCCCAAACTTTTGAACGGTTGTATGTATACACACACAGTGCATTCAGAAAGTATTTGGCCCCCTTCTCATTTTCCACATTTGTTTTACATTGCAGCCTTATTCTAAAATTTATTAAATAATAATTTTTCCTCATCAATCTACACACAATACCCCAAAATGACAAAGCGAAAGCAGGTTGTTAGAATTTTCGGCAAATTTATTACACATTTTTAAAAAGATGCCTTATTTACATAAGTATTCAGACGCTTTGTTATGACAGTCAACAAACACCTGTCTATATTAGGTCCCACAGTTGACAGGGAAAAAACACGCCATGAGGTCGAAGGAATTGTCCGTAGAGCTCTGGGACAGGATTGTGTGGATGTACAGATCTGGGGAAGGGTGGCAACTTTGCGGCAGCATTGAAGGTCCCAAAGAACAGTGGCCTCCGTCATTCTTAAATGGAAGAAGTTTGGAACCACCAAGACACTTCCTAGAACTGGCTGCCTGGCCAAACTGCGCAATCGTGAAAGAAGGGCCTTGGTCAGGGAGGTGACCAAGAAGCCGATTGTCACTCTGGTGGAGTGCAACAGCTCTGTCATTCATGCCTTTATGGTAGAGTGGCCAGACAGAAGCCACTCCTCAGTAAAAGGCATATGGCAGCCTGCTTGAAGTTTGCCAAAAGGCACCTAAAGGACTCTGACCCTGAGAAATGAGATTCTCTGGTCTGATGAAATCAAGATTGAACTCTTTGGCCTGAATGCCAAGAGTCATGTCTGTAGGAAACCTGGCACCATCCCTACGGTGAAGCATGGTGGTTGCAGCATCATGCTGTAGGGATGTTTTTCAGCGGCAGGGACTGGGAGACTAGTCAGGATTGAGGAAAATATTAACCAAGAAAAGTGCAGAGACATCCTTGACTAAAAGCCTATAGAGCGCTCAGGACCTCAGTCTGAGGTAAAGGTTCACCTTCTAACAGGACAACGACCCTAAGCACACAACCAAGACAATGCAGGTGTGGCTTCGGGACAAGTCTCTGAATGTCCTTGAGTGGCCCAGCCAGAGCCCTGACTTGAACCCGATTGAACATCTCAGGAGACCTGAAAATAACTGCTGCAACGCTCCCAATCCAACCTGATAGAGTTGGAGAGGATCTGCAGAGGAGAAACTCTCCAAATACAGGTGTCCCAAGCTTGTAGCGTCATAAAGAAGACTTAAGGCTGTAATTGCTGCCAAAGGTTCTTCAACAAAGTACTGAGTGAAGGGTCTGAATAAATTTAATATTTCAGTTTAGCATTTTTAATACATTTGCAAACATTTCTAAAAAAAAAAATCATTTTTTGCTTTGATATCGTGTGTAGATTGAAGAGAAATTATTTAATCAAATTTAGATTACGGCTGTAATGTAGAAAACAAAAAGGGGTCTGAATACTTTCCCGAATACACTGGATATTTTATTTTTGTTTCCAGCAAATCCTAAACCGATTATATTAGGGCTGACCCCATGTAGTTGACTGGTTGATGGTCAGCCAATAGCCTATCAACCAGTTGACTAAATGGGGTCAGCCCTAATGTGATCTGTTTTAGATTTGCTGAAAACTAAAATAAATTTGCACTCTAGATACTAGACAACAATCTGCTCATTTTCTGATACATGTTCAGTGTGTTGCTAATTTTGTTATTCTATATAATTTGACAAGAAAATGTATAATCTATCACTGAAACTTCTCTTTGCAGAAAAAGGCCAATGATCCAAACCGTTTCTCCAACAGAGGAGGAGCCCTTCTTAAAGAGGCCAAAGAGAAGGTCAAAGTTCAAAAGATGCTGCCAAAGGTAAGACTTAATTTGATTTAAGTCATGTCCTTCTATACATTTGTATGGCGGTTGGCTTCACAGTCTGAAGGAATGTTATATACCATTCATTCAACTCTGACAATTATTTTCACCTGCTTAAAATCTGTTGTAAATTGTAGAAATGATAGTCTTTACATTTTTACATATAAAATATGTTTAAGAAAAGTGACAGACATGGTTGATGGTAATCAAACAAACTCCTGCTAAATTAGTTGGAGTCCAGCGTTATATCAACACAGCTTCTATTCACAACCACTCACTGGAGCATCCAATGATCGGTTCAAGGTCATTCTCATATGCTGTTTATATGGTGGTGTCATTGAAGTTGTACTCTGATGTAAAATGCCAATGATGTATACAGTGCATTTAGAAATTCCATCATTCTTAAATGGAAGAAGTTTGGAACCACCAAGACTCCTAGAGCTGGCCGCCCGGCCAAACTGAGCAATCGGTGGAGAAGGGCCTTGGTCAGGGAGATGTCCAAGAACCTGATTCTCACGCTGACACAGCTCCTGAGTTCCTCTGTGAAGGTGGGATAATCTTCCAGAAGGACAACCATCTCTGCAGCACCAATCAGGCCTTTATGGTAGAGAGGCCAGACGGAGGCCACTCCTCAGTAAAAGGCATTTGACAGCCCGCTTGGAGTTTGCCAAGAGGCACCTAAAGGACTCTCAGACCATGAGAAACCAGATTCTCTGGTCTGATGAAACCAAGATTGAACTTTTTGGCCTGTATGCCAAGCATCACGTCTGGAGGAAGCCTGGCACCATCCCTATGGTGAAGCATGGTGGTGGCAGCATCATGCTGTGGGGTTGTTTTTCAGCGGCAGTGACTGGGGACTAGTCAGGATCAAGGTAAAGATGAACGGAGCAAAGTACAGAGAGATCCTTGATGAAAACCTCCTCCAGAGCACTCAGGGCCCCAGACTGGGGTGAAGGTTCACCTTCTAACAGGACAATGACCCTAAGCACACAGCCAAGGCAATGAGCGAGTGGCTTCGGAACAAGTCTCTGAATGTTCTTGAGTGGCCCAGCCAGAGCCCAGACTAGAACCTGATCGAACATCTCTGGAGAGACCTGAAAAATGCTGTGCAGACACGCTCCCCATCCAACCTGACAGAGCCGGAGAGGATCTGCAGAGAAGAATGGGAGAAACTCCCCAAATACAGGTGTGCCAAGCTTGTAGCGTCCTATCCAAGAAGACTCGAGGCTGTAATCGCTGCCAAAGGTGCTTCAACAAAGTACTGAGTAAAGGGTCTGTATACTTATGTTAATGTGCTATTTCAGTCTTGTATTTTTAAGACATTTGCAAATAATGTTTTGTCATTATGGGCAGTGTTGCAACGATATGACACTTTTTTGGGCCGATAGCGATATCCAATATTTTCCTTGCTAAAAAACACGATATCGATATTTTAAATTTTAGCAGCCTTTTAAGCATTCTAGCGCACAATTATATGTATGTACTGGTATGTCCCCATTACCAGTAAAGCATAATCGAAGCCTATTTCTTTCACTTACTTGCTGTGCTGTTTCCTTGTTCAGTCGTTTCATTCTCAACCAGGATTCCTATGGGACGCCATTTGGATCTTTGCGTGTCAAAATAGAAAACAATGACCAGTAGGTAGATAACACTATTTGACGCGTTAAATAAGCTTGCTGACCAATCAGGACCTAAATATGACTGCACGTCACATCATAATTTAACGCATTCATAAATTTTTACGTAGTTATTACACATTGATTACACTATCACTTGTATTTCATGTGACAATGATTCATCGATACGTATGCTATGATGCTGGTAAAGTTGTCTTGTGCACCCACAGTGCTGGTCATAAAAAGAAAAGCTAGCTTAGCTCATGGATGCAAACAATGTTCTTCCCCAAAAACGACATCTGTTTCAGTAGCCATTGTTAGCTAGCTAACTATATAGCTAGGTGTTATCATTCATAAGACAGTTTTTATTTGATTAATGGTGGTCGGACCCATCTATGTGAAGCCAACCACAATAATAATTAACCACAATAGTGGACTTTGTGGTTAGCCTTCAAAATAACCGTATGGCATAATTCTACTATTTGTATTAATTTGCATCACTTTCAATTACTTATTTTGAAGGCAAACCGCAAATTCCACTATTGTCCCTAATCCTTATTGTGGCTAGCTTCACCACACATAACCATGTCCGGTCGAGCCTCACTAGCCAGATGAAGCTAGCTGGCTTCTTATAACGTTAGCTTTGGGCAACAGGGTTAAGTAGCTGGCTAGCTATTTAATTTCATCAACTGAAGTTAAATTTTAATAGGTGAACAAGTGGCGACCTAGCTAATACTTACTCACAAGGATTCCTAAATCATTGCTAAGAATAATGAAGACTTTTGACAGTGCTACTGTATCTTTTTTGACACGCAAAGACTCAAACAGCGTTCCATAGTATGTATGTTGTGAAGCTAATAGCAGTGTCACTATTACTGTGTAACTCCGGTAGGGCAACATCTGAAAAATAGCGCGCTTGGTAGTGTGTACCGGTGCTCGAACAGTCGGCGAAAGCCAACATCATTCATGACAGAGAACGGTTGATTGTCAAGGGCAATGAATTCCATAATCTTGGATTTTGCCTTTTGAGTTGTCTCGCTAAAATGTTCTTACTCTTTCAAATGCCTGTTTGACTTGTTGACTGCTCGAGCCACACCTCAGACATTGTGGGCTAGGTTGTGAATGCTGTGTTGCACTTGTAGCGCCAAATTTTACATGTCGTGATTACGGCATGTACCTACGTTATATAGGTATGCACGTCAACTTTGACATTGGTTTCTCACATCAGCGTTAAACTAGACATCAGTTGATTCCGATGTTGGCATTTTTAGCTAATATCGTCCGAATCTGATATGTTCACCGATATATCGTACATCCCTAATTATGGGATATTGTGTGTCGATTTTGCGAGGGGAATAAACTATTTAATCCGTTTTAGAATACAGCTGTAATGTAAAAACAATAAGGAAAAGGTCAAGGGGTCTGCATACTTTCCAAATCCACTGTAAATGACAGTAAGGTGTGTGTGTGTGTGTGTATAAAGGCTTTTTACAAAGGAAAAGTGACATTGTTTCTCCCTGTGATGTGACCAGTTTGAGGAAGAACTGAAGAAGGGGGTTGAAGCCTGGGAGAAGGACCAGGGTTCTGCCTTCCTGGTTCAGGGCCGGAGAGTCATGACCTACATCTCCAGCCAATGGGAGGAGTACAAGCAGCAGAGGGACAAGGAGAAAAGTGAACGTGCCGCTGTAAGTCCAGCCCCTCCTAATTCTCACCCATAGATTACCACAGTATGAGTCATAATCCCCATAAACCCTAGCAGTCAAACAGGGAATTGGTTCCAATTGTTTTCCCACCATGCATTTTTCCCATAGGGGATTTTAGAAACACTTAAATGTGGGGCTGTGTTTCGTCTAGGCTTACTCTGGCATAACGTTTTGATACCTGTGTAAATCTCTCTTACAAGGTGACTGTTTTTCATCACAAAGCCATATCTCGCTGTTCCCATGTGCAAAAGGCCGATTCTAAAACTTACTGTGCTGAACGTAGATTAAAATAGACTTGTACAGTGTAGCGTGGTCAACATGTGTAACTGCCAAATGGCAATGCTGAGAAATGTGGATTTGACCATTCTGGGGCACTGATCGTTTGTTACTGACTGGTCTGTGACTGAGGCTTTGTTTGTCTCTGTGTTTAAGTTGCAGACATCAAAGAAGGGGGAGATGACGACTCCTTTCAAAACTCCCACTAAGAGGGCCCATGGAGGGATAAACGGCCCTACCCCCAACAAGATCAGAAAGGTACTAGGGCTGGGAATTGCCAGGGTCCGAACAAGCTATGAAGGAAAAATATGAAGTTTTGGTACAGGGACGGCTGACTAGCGCAAACATAGTATTTGGATTTTTTTTGTCAAATTATCTCCAGATATGTAGCTGTAGAAGGTACAGTAACTAGCACTTACAGTGGTCCTTATGAGATGAGTTCACTGGCCTCCGAAACCAACTCGAGCACTTAATTATTGTGGTAACACTTATTTTGATATAATTGCGTAATGTAAGAATCTCATTAAGTACCGTACGTAGGTGGAAAATGTAAGAAATGTGTCACTAGTCTTACATGACCTTGACCCACATAGCCCTTCTTTCAGAAGACTCCTAGCCAGGTTACCAGGGTGCGGTCAGCCAACACCTTCATAAGTGTGCCCAGCAGCAAGCCTCCTCTCTCCCAGGTTCAGATGCAGGTACACACCCAGCACTCACTCCAAACTGTGGACCATTGTTGGTTCTTGTGCTTGGTGAACAGCTTCCATTTATATAGCGCAATGACTATTAAGAGAACCACTAGGTGATTGCTGTTATAGAGTTTTTCCTGTTCGAGCCGTAAACCACTTTCCAAAGTCTACCTAGCTTGTGAAAGACACAGTATTGACAGCAAAATCCAAACTCGTCTTTAGAATCTAATCTCTTTCCATGTTAATAATTCTATTAAAGAGATGTAGAAATATAATACTTCAGGTGGATTCGATAGGTAAGCAGAGAAGGAAGTGTGCTGCATGTTCAGTATGTTGACTCTGATGTGCCGTGTTTGTTTGTGTCCACTCATTGGCTGTGCAGAAAATGAGGCCCCTGGAGAGCAGCAGCAGTCAGAGAACGCCTCTACTGGAGTGCAACAGTACAGAGAGGAAACAACCTGTTGACATCAGCTACCTTGACTTCACTGTGAGACCAGCCTTTTAAACTATACTCTGACTTTAAGACCAGCTGTTAATTATTATTTATTTTTACAAATATTTGAATAGGATTTTTCCCTCGGCTCTATAGTCAACCAATTAAATAAACATGGCACTTTACAAAACAAAAGCAATTCATACATTCTCATAGCTCATCATATATTGTTAGTTGCGCATTTTAAACTACTCTGACTTCACTGTAAGACTAACCCTTTAAACTAAACTCTACAACCGTCTTGTCTGCAGAAACATTTTGCTCTCAAAATCACATTTCCTGCAATTCTACACATTTTGTCATGGGGTGGAGAGAAAATATTAGTTTTAACGCAAATTTCCTGCAATTTATATATTGTTAAACCAGCCTTTTTAAACTATATTCGGACTTCACTGTGAGACCATCCTTAAGACTGTCACTGTGTACTTCAATAATCCGGACACATGAATTTACAGTGCATTCAGAAAGTATCCAGACCCCTTGACTTTTTTTCCACATTTTGATACGTTACAGCCTTATATTAAACTGTGGTGAATGCAATTGATTTGGAAAAACACACCGGTCTGTATAAGGTTCCACAGTTGACAGTGCATGTCAGAGCAAACACCATGCCATGAGGTCAAAGGAATTATCCATAAAGCTCCGAGACCGGATTGAAGTGCACATCTGGGGAAGGGTACCAAAACATTTCTGCAGCATTGAAGGTCCCCAAGAACACAGTGGCCACCATCATTCTTATATGGAAGAAGTTTGGAACCACCAAGACTCCTCCCAGAGCTGTCAGCCTGGCCAAACTGAGCAATCAGGGGAGAAGGGCCTTGATAAGGGAGGTAACAAAGAACCTGACGGTCACTCTTACAGAGCTCCAGAGTTCCTCTATGGAGATGGGAGAACCTTCCAGAAGGACAACCATCTATGCAGCACTCCACCAATCAGGCCTTAATGATAGAGTGGCCAGATGGAAGCCACTCCTCAGTAGAAGACACATCACAGCCCACTTGAAGTTTCCAAAAGCCACCTAAATACTATCAATGAGAAACAAGATTCTCTGGTCTAATGAAACCAAGATTGAACTCTTTGGCCTGAATGCCAAGCTTCACGTCTGGAGGAAACCTGGCACCATCCCTACGGTGAAGCATGGTGGTGGGAGCATCATGCGGTGGGCATGTTTTTCAGTGGCAGTGACTGGGAGACTAGTCAGGATCGAGGGAAAAATGAACAGAGCAAAGTGCAGAGAGATCCTTGATGAAAACCTACTACAGAGTGCTCAAGACCTCAGACTGGGGAGAAGGTTCACCTTCCAACAGGACAACGACCGTAAGAACACAGCCAAGACAACGCAGGAGTGACATTGGGACAAGTCTCGAAGTCTAGGCTGGGCCAGTAACCGAGAAGTTGCTGTTTCGAATCCCCGAGCTGACTAGCTGAAATTTGTCGACGTGCCCTTGAGCAAGGCACTCAATCCTAATTGCTCTCGTAAGTCGCTCTGGATCAGAGCGTCTGCTAAATGTAAAGTCTCTGAATGTCCTTGAGTGGCCCAGTCAGAGCCCGGACTTGAACCCAATCAACCATCTCTGGAGAGACCTGAATAAAAGCTGTGCAGATACGCTCCCCATCCAACCTGGCAGAGCTTGAGAGGATCTGCAGAGAAGAATGGGAGAAACTGACCAAATACAGGTGTGCCAAGCTTGTAGCGTCATACACAAGAAGACTCAAGGCTGTAATTGCTGCCAAAGGTGCTTCAACAAAGTACTGAGTAAAGGGTCTGAATACTTATGTAAATGTGATATTTCTGTATTTTTGTTGTAGATTTGCAAAAATATTGAAACCTGTGTTCTTTGTCATTATGGGGTATTGTGTGTAGATTGATGCGTTGGAAGAAAACCCTTTTTTTAAATAGATTTTAGAATAAGGCTGTAACGTAACAAAATGTGGGAAAGTCAAGGGGTCTAAATATTTTCCGACTCCACTGTAAGTTAAATGTTGACCTAAGTTTTTCCTCACTTTCTACTTCAACGGTGCTTTTTTGGGGGGGTTTATGGTATCAGTTACTGAAATATGTCTTTCATTCCCTCCAGAGTGCATTGTCCAAAAAGTCAAGTGATGCAGTTTTCAATTCCACAGCAAAGGACCCTGCGTTTTAAGAGGTGCGTGCACAGTTCACTCCTCAGAGGTTGTGTTCTGTCCACTTGGCACTCTTCTCCTGGCTACACGGCCAGTGTTTTAATAAAATTGGTTAGATTTCAAAGTAACAGCAACACCAATTAGCTCAAATTAGTTACATCAAAGACTTGCCGTGGCTACACGTGTCTTGATGCAACTAATTTGAGCTAATTGGTGTTGCTGTTACTTTGAAATCTAACCAATTTTATTTATGTATAGTAATACTACAACCTGCATGGAAGTGGATAGGTCAAAAGGGACTCTTAGTGTAATTTGCAACGTATTGTAATAGTAAAGGTGTGGATGAAACTGTCATAAAGCCATGTTTTCCAGTGATTTAATATTCTGTTGTCCAGGGCAGGTATTTCACGAGTTTGATACTTTTTTAAAGGTAGAGCCCCTTAGATGTTAGACATGCAGTACTTTAATATTCATTTGAAATGTTTTACTTTATAATAAATGACCAGGTAACACCAGAGGAAGTATCCTGTTTTGATACAGACCTTCCAGCAGATCTACATGCTAGTCTTTTAAAAAAATGTTTTATTATAAATATTTCTGTTTGTAAATATTGCTTTCTTGTAATGCTACTTCTCATTTGTTTCTTCTGCACACACACTGTCTTGGCAATGTGTTTTGTCCTTGTGTCAACATGTGAATTTGACTGTTTCTTGTATACCTATTAATAAATATGTCACCTGTCTTTTAATTACAGTAGTGCATGCATTTTTCATACTGGTCCCGCACTGGATTTGAACTCCACAACCTTGGCATTGCAAGCACCATGCTCTATCAACCGAGCTACATGGCAGTGTTTGAACTTTTATCTACACATGAAATGATGGCATGGGAGTTTGGCTTTATTCATGATAGGGAATTGTTGGTTTAGAGCCAAAGTCCTAAGATTGATCCAGACCCTGTAAACTTGAATGGTTATAGAGAATGAATGATATTCCTCTTGTGCTCCATCAATCCTGGATTGTTTCATTGACCTTGAGCCAAAACACTCCTTTACCGTTGACCGACGAGTGGGATTGTAGAAACCATGTAATTGTCATGGATAATCAAGTTAGTCATTTATGAACATGGAGAAGAGGATTTTTGGCTGTATAATTGCCTCACTCAAACAATGGCATGATGGTCAAGAACATTTAAATGCTTTCAAGGCAACACAGTATTACACAATTAAAGCTGTTTGCTATTCAACTGTCTCCATTGAAGCCCGTCACGTTGTCTAGGCTGCATGATTACAAATCTAAGGCTAGATTAAACTGACTGCAACGAGTTTGAATAATACCCTGATCCTGTGGGAAAGAATTTTAGACATTCAGAAGCACATTTTTAGTTGCCAAATTACATGATAGTTACATTTGGTACATCCCAACTATGCAAAACATATATATATATACACATGAAATATTTGTCAAAAGATAATGTAATGATAAGTTGATTGACATATTTAAACGTAGTTGTCCTTAAAACACAGGTCACTAGCAGGAATGGGAGAGACCCCAGTCCACAAAACTGCTTGGCCAACTGATTACATGTACAATAGCTTTTAACTTCATAGGGACTCTTAGAACATCAATCACAAACAATCTTGGCACAATGCTGAGTCATTCCACAGGCACATTAGCTTTTGATCTCTTCCTGTATCTTCATTGTCTGAGTCTTCACTTGGGGGGGGGGGGGGGGGGCTCGACTGGACAGTGCTTTTTTTGCATCAAATTCCATAAACCTTGATCTGCTAATTCGATAATCAGACTGCAGTCCTCTCAAGTACTTCAGCTCAGAATCTCAATGTCGTGACCATACGTCCCCATTAATACCTACTGTATTTCACTTGTTCGGCTTGTGTGAGACAAGCAGGTTAACACCATTATTTCTCTGGGCTATGGTCCACCCATGGAGTCTTGAGATCCTACCTCATTGGATAAAATCTTTCTGCTGTTCACTGTGGCTTCGGTTGGGAAGGAAGGATAATCTAGAAGGAGGAAATGAAAAGAATGCTGTTAGTTACCGTTTATAAGCTGATGAGGGTCAAAGTGAAATACTAACGATATCCTGTGGAAAGGTGAATCGGGAAAAACACGACTAATGTAGGTGTAGGGAATTTGTATACAAGTGCTGTTTCTCATGAGTTATAATACTGTTCTGTTTGTATAGAAAAGTGCACTGTAGTTGGCTTCTAGCAGGCAGGGCAGATACCAGATAGTGTTACGCAACCAGGTATACTAACAAAATAATAATTGACACATATTTCATGCCTCAAGACATGGATTCTTAATTACTAAACAAAAATACCCCTCTTAGCCAGTGAGAAAACACGTCATATTTGGAATATTGGATAGATCATGTCTTAGGTGGTTTAATCACATGTAGGGTTAGCTGATTTATGGCTGAGTTATGACTGAGCCCCTCAGGCAGCAATAAGGCTCATAAGAAGTGAAAAATAAGTAGGACTAGTGCTGCTAGGTTTTACTGCTGCCCTGTCTGAGTTCCAGAGAGTCTACTGAAGCCAGTCTCAGGAGGCCAAATGTCGGTTGTCCTCATTATCAGACCACCAAAGCCCTCGATGAGAAACCTGAGGGGGAACAAAACAAACAGCAATGTTCCTCCACCTCCAAATGCACTCTGTTCTCTCAGGAGACCCTTTACTGTCCAAGTAGAGCTCTGTAAGTACTTATCATACTCAGGCAAACAATGTCAGATGCCACCTGGCTTAGCCCGTACAGTATGGGAGGTAATTGTCATGTCATGATCAACTTGACAACATGAAAATGTCACCAATCAAGTTTGTCACGTGAACATCCATCAAACTTGGGAATGTGTTATCACTCCTACACTAATGTATGTTACAAGCGAGAATGACAAATGGCTTATGAATGGTCCATAAACAATATTGTAATTGTTTGTCATATTTACACTGCTGATCTGCCATTAAAGCTGTAATAATGCCACTGTAATTACTCATTTGTTGTAGTTCTGAAAGTCGCACTCACGAGCCAAAAGGCGTACTATGCCACGAATGTGCAGATTTGTGCACCACGTCATTGCTCTCTCTCGCGTCGGGCTGAAGCTCATTGGCTGAAACTTTAATTTCTAGGGGGCTGGCCCATGTGGGAGTTACTTATTAGTTGCCAAAGTTCGAGAGTATTTTTAAATTTACATAGCAACATATAATGCTACTGTGCCTTCTCTATGGTGGTATATTTTGTCAGTATAAAAATGCCTATTATATACACTTAAATGGAATGAAGGCAATCACAATAAGACACAGTAGCAGAATGATTCTGTACCTATGTCATTGGACTTGTCCACTGCAATTATGTTTTAGAGAGACTTACAGTAGTGAGTGCATACGTTTTCATGCTTTTCCTTTTTGGTAATTGAACAAAACCCTGAGCCACACAGGAACACACAAAACATACAAGACATGTTCAATGTTATTTCTAGATGATTTATGTTATGCCTTCTGGAGCCAGCTCAAACCTGAGAGCTGCATGCATGGAATCAGACAGTTATGTGAGACTGACTAAAAACTGAGTGGTCATCTGTAGCTTAGTTGGTAGGGCATGGCTCTTGCCATGCCAGGATAGTGGGTTTGATTCCTGGGGCCACCTATACACACAAAATCTTATATATATATGTAGGATCTTCATTTCAGCCTGTTTGCTACAGCAGGAAAATAATCCTGCAGCAATAGGAAATTTGGAATATAATTAACATTTTTGTAGGGTTTGATTAAAAAAATGGTAAGTGGAAATCAAGTCTGAAATTTCAAAGTGGAAATTACAAACTTCAGAAGCCTTTTTAAACCCCAAATACAATTCCCATTGCTGGAATGTTATCCCGCAACAGAGTGATCAAATTAAGATCCTGCACATGTAGGTCGCTTTGGATAAAAGTGTCTGCTTAAAGGCATATATTGAGACAATTTGAATGCCAATTATACATTTCTAGAGCAGCACACTTGTATGGTTCCATTCACCAACAGACAGTTATGATTTAGCTTGAGATGTTTATGCTTAATAAACTAAAATCGCTCTCCATAATGGACATTCTCACGTTTGACCAAAATGGGTTCTATGGTCCCCCTCGTAACCTCTGAATTGTATTTCATATAATTGAAACACATTGGTGTTTCACCCTATCACACTAAGCAGTAGATCAGACTGATATCTTTGATTGTAGTGCAAACTCTTGAGAACAAAAGGGGGTGTCCACATTTTTGATAACTGGGAAACCTCCAGGATGTACAGTTTTGAAAGAACATGTGCCAAAATAAACCCACACTTGGTCATGGACAACATAAACATGTCAAAAGAAGCACCATAACTAAATACCATGCAATACATGTCCAATTTGACCTAAACGGTATACAAGTCCTCGAAAGAGAATATGTAGTGAACTTGGGGCGGCAGGTAGCTTGGCGTTCCCTGCTCAAATCCCGAGCTGAGAAGGTAAAAATATGTCGCCCTGCCTCTGAGCAAGGCAGTTAACCCACTGTTCCCTGGGCGCTGAAGATGTCGGTTAAGGCAGCCTCCCGCACCTCTCTGATTCAGAGGGTTGGGTTAAATGCAGAAGACACATTTCAGTTTAAGGCATTCAGTTGAACAACTGACTAGATTGTCCCCCTTTCCAATGAGTAAGCTCTTTCCAATGAGGAACTCTTTTGACACCTCGTAGAGTCCATGCCCCAACGAATTGAGGCTGTTCTGAGGGCAAAAGGGGGTGTGCAACTCAATGTTAGGAAGGTGTTCCTAATGTTTGGTATACTCAGTGTGCAATATGTGTGGCTAAATTCACAGTGACTTCCTTGTCTTTGAATGTAACTTAAGCCTGTTTATACCTGGTGCTAACATGGGTCCTTTGTCCTGATCTTGTCTACATTCTGATTGTATCCACATTTCCAGAAAGACACATTTCTGGAAATGTGTCTACATATAATATTAAAATGTGTCTGAGGGCCTCCCGGGTAGCGCAGTGGTTAAGGGCGCTGTACTGCAGCGACAGCTGTGCCACCAGAGACTCTGGGTTCGCGCCCAGGCTCTGTCGTAACCGGCCGCGACTGGGAGGTCCGTGGGGCGACGCACATTTGGCCTATCGTCGTCCGGGTTAGGGAGGGTTTGGCCGGTAGGGATATCCTTGTCTCATCGCACACCAGCGACTCCTGTGGCGGGCCGGGCCAAGGTTGCCAGGTACACTGTGTTTCCTCCGACACATTGGTGCGGCTGGCTTCCGGGTTGGATGCGTGCTGTGTTAAGAAGCAGTGCGGCTTGGTTGGGTTGTGTATCGGAGGACACGTGACTTTCAACCTTCGTCTCTCCCGAGCCCGTACGGGAGTTGTAGCGATGAGACAAGATAGTAGCTACTAACAATTGGATACCACGAAAAAGGGGTAAAATTCAACAAAAAGCAAACAAACCAAAAAATGTATTCCATCCATTGTGTCTGCATTGTGACCAGATTTCCTGGACCCTTCCTATATGCAAATTATTTCACATATATTCTTTCAAAATAATGTGTATTTATTTATTGTAAGACATATTGATTTGATCAGTTAAGGGTGCCAACTGTCAATGACACTACCCCACCCATTCCACTGCTAAGCAACAGAATGTTGCTCTGACTATGATTCAACCTTCACTATCAGCCATATCATGGAGATGGAGAAATATCCATAATATCCATCATAGCATGATCAAACTTCACACATGTCCTCCACATACTGTAGAACTCTGTTGTGATTATAGCAACATTCGAGAAGATTGTGGGAACAGTATTTCAGGTACAGTCCAGGGCCCAGATTCATAAAACCTTCTTAAGAAAAAATGTCTTCTTAACTGCAATTTTCCCCCTAACTATAGACTTATGAAGAAAGTTAAGCAAAGTTGGTATTCTTCCAAAACGTTCTTGGAAATGTACTTGTGCTATGTCTTGTGTTTCTCCTGAAAGCAAACATTTAAAAAGAAATATGATTCTTGAAAATAAAGTTTTGGAATTTGTTCTTAATTCCAAGATAGCTTAACCCTTTTCGTAAACGAAGGGCAGTGAGAGAATAAGCTCATGAAAGCAATTGAACATGTTTAATTCACTCACAAAGTTAATCTGAAAGTTTCAGTGTTGATTTCTTTAAACCCAAGAACATGTTTTAGAACAGTAATCTCTGTAGGAAATATGCTAACATGATTGCCATTGCTAGCTAGAAAGCTAGATAAATCGGTTGACTAGCAACAAACATCCTAAGAAGATTTGTAAAGAACATTTTTGAGAAGTTTGTAAGAACATTATTCAATCTTAAGATATTGTTGAGGAATTGCACATACAAACTTTGTTATGAAATTCTTCTTAAGAAGCTTCTTACGTTTTTGAGTAAGAAGTGTTTTGTGAATCTGGGCCCAGGTGTTTATTATCCACTATCCTCCGTGGGAACCTCAACATGTCTGTGACGTGGATTAAACCTGAAGCTTAAAGCTGATACACATGAGGTCTACGTCAACGAAGGGCGACCATTTGAACATGTCCATGGGAAGGGTTTATTGACTAGTTTGCTGTTTAATTTCATCTTGATTCCTCAGGCGCTGGTCCACATGGTTGTTCTTGCCAACATATAATGTGATCAGTCTTAAAGTATAGACTCTGAAACCTGGAGGACTCTGGGTGGAAATCAAACCCAAACACTGGACCTGAGACACCTACTAGGCAGACATGAGGAGCCATGGAGATCACATGTTCAAATCAAATCAAATCGAATCAAATTTGATTGGCATAATAATAATAATATGTTTTTCTTCTGACATGACATCAAAGAATGTTGAAATTGAGCTACAGTATATGATACAAACCACTTCAACCTTATTTCACAGGGGTCAGAAAACAGAACCTGGCATGAGTCCATGGGGTACTTTGAGTATGCTGAATGTCTTACTGCCAAAACATGCTACGAAGGATTTGTTCTGCCTCTAAAAACAAATAAAATTGCATTTTTTAAACTCTATCAAATCCCAAAGTCCCAGATAGTTTCAAATGTAGTACAACCAAAGCCCATCTCTGGTGTAACTTGTCAGGGAATAGCAGCAGGCAATAGTTGTACAAATGTAGAGCCATGGTACTCTACATTTAACAACTGTTTATTCCCAGATCAAAAAATAACAGAACAAAACAGGTTTTTCTTTTTTTTACCTTTATTTAACTAGGCAAGTCAGTTAAGAACAAATTCTTATTTACAATGACCGCCTACACCAGCCAAACCTGGACTAATTGTGTGCCGCCCTATGGGACTCCCAATCACAGCCAGTTGTGATACAGCCTGGATTTGAACCAGGGTGACTGTAGTGACTGAGATGCAGTCCCTTTAGACCGCTGCACCACTCGGGAGCCCAGGTACCCCAAAGGAAATTAAAATACCAACTTTCCAATCACCAGACCATTTTTCCAGGTATTATGCCACCGGTACAGTAGGTATGTTTATGTGCCCCCAACCGATTGTATTTTTTTTGTTTGTTTATCTGCATTGTTTTTCAATATTTTTTTTACTGATTTTGTGCATAATGTTGCTGCTACCGTCTCTTATGACTGAAAATAACTTTGAGATATCAGGACTGCGATTACTCACCACAGACTAGCAGAATCCTTATTCTTCTTTCACGACTCTGATGAGCCCGAGGTGGAGGATATACGGCTTCCTTGGGAACAGGCCACGACAACCGTGATCTGAGTGAAGATGAGACGGAGAAAGAGAGGCCAGAGAGCGGGCCGCCTTCTGAGAATTCGAAGGCAATCGAATAAACCCCCACTTCCCTCAATTCTGCTAGCAAACGTGCAATCTTTGAACAATAAAATATATTAGTTACGGGGAAGATTAAACTACCAACAGGACATTAAAAACTGTAACATCTTATACTTCATG
The DNA here is from genome assembly GCF_034236695.1 of Oncorhynchus nerka. Lineage (NCBI taxonomy): Eukaryota > Metazoa > Chordata > Actinopteri > Salmoniformes > Salmonidae > Oncorhynchus > Oncorhynchus nerka. The sequence goes on from NC_088399.1 coordinate 44,156,219, forward strand.
GAGTCGTGGCTGAATGATGACAATATCAACATACAGCTGAACTGGCTGGTTATACGATGTACCGGCAGGATAGAACAGCGGCGTCTCGTAAGACAAGTGGCGACAGATTATGTATTTTTGTAAATAACAGCTGGTGCACTATATCTAAGGAAGTCTCGAGCTATTGCTCGCCTGAGGTTGAGTATCTCATGATAAGCTGTAGACCACCCTACCTACTGAGAGAATTCTCATCTGTATTTTTCGTAGCTGTTTACATACCACATCAGTCAGAGGTTGGCACTAAGATAGCATTGAATGAGCTGTATTCCACCATAAGCAAACAAGAAAACGCTCACCCAGAGGCGTCGCTCCTAGTAGCCGGCAACATTAATGCAGGGAAACTTAAATCTGTTTTAACAAATTTCTATCAGCTTGTTAAATGTGCAACCAGAGGGAAAAGAACTCTGGACCACCTATACTCCACACACAGAGATGCATACAAAGCTCTCCCTCAGCCTCCATTTGGCAAATCTGACCATAATTCTATCCTCCTGATTCCTGCTTACAAGCTAAAATTAAAGCAGGAAGCACCAGTGACTAGATCAATTAAAAAAAGTTGTCAGATGAAGCTACAGGACTGTTTCGATAGCACAGACTGGAATATGTTCCGGGATTCCTCCAATGGCATTGAGGAGTAGACCACATCTGTCATCGGCTTTATCAATAAGTGCATCGATGACGTCGTCCTCACAGTGACCATACGTATATACCCCAACCAGAAGCCATGGATTACAGGCAGTATCCGCACTGAGCTAAAGGCTAGAGCTGCCACTTTCAATGAGCGGGACTCTAACCCGGAAGCGTATAAGAAATCTCGCTATGCCCTCTGACGAACCATCAATCAGGCAAAGCATCAATACAGGACTAAGATTGAGTCGTACTACACCGGCTCTGACGCTCGTCGGATGTGGCAGGGCTTGCAAACCATTACAGACTACAAAGGGAAGCACAGCCGAGAGCTGCCCAGTGATATGAGCCTACCAGATGAGCTAAACTACTTCTATGCTCGCTTCGAGGCACATAACATTGAAACATGCATGAGAGCACCAGCTGTACCGGAAGACTGTGTGATCACGCTCTCCGCAGCAGATGTGAGTAAGACCTTTAGACAGGTCAACATTCACAAGGTCGCAGGGCCAGACGGATTACCAGGACGTGCACTGCGAGCATGCGCTGACCAACTAGCAAGTGTATTCACTGACATTTCAACCTCTGCCTGCCCGAGTCTGTAATACCAACATGTTTCAAGCAGACCACCATAGTGCCTGTGCCCAAGAACACTAAGGTAACCTGCCTAAATGACTTCCGACCCGTAGCACTCACGTCTGTAGCCATGAAGTGCTTTGAAAGGCTGGTCATGGCTCACATCAACACCATCATCCCAGAAACCCTAGACCCACTCCAGTTTGCATACCGCCCCAACAGATCCACAGATGATGCAATCTCTATTGCACTCCACACTGCCGTTTCCCACCTGGACAAAAGGAACACCTATGTGAGAAGGCTATTCATTGACTACAGCTCAGCGTTCAACACCATAGTGCCCTCAAAGCTCATCACTAAGCTAAGGACCTTAGGACTGAACACCTCCCTCTGCAACTGGATCCTGGACTTCCTGACGGGCCACCCCCAGGTGGTAAGGGTAGGTAACAACACATCCGCCACGCTGATCCTTAACACAGGGGCCCCTCAGGGGTCCATGCTCAGCCCCCTCCTGTACTCCCTGTTCACTCATGACTGCATGGCCAGGCACGACTCCAACACCATCATTACATTTGCCGATGACACAACAGTGGTAGGCCTGATCACCAACAACGGCGAGACAGCCTATAGGGTGGAGGTCAGAGACCTGGCCGTGTGGTGCCAGAACAACAACCTCTCCCTCAATGTGATCAAGACAAAGGAGATGATTGTGGACTACAGGAAAAAGAGGACCGAGCACGCCCCCATTCTCATCGACGGGGCTGCAGTGGAGCAGGTTGAGAGCTTCAAGTTGCTTGGTGTTCACATCACCAACAAACTAACATGATCCAACCACACCAAGACAGTTGTGAAGCGGGCACGACAAAACCTATTCCCCCTCAGGAGACTGACAAGATTTGGCATGGGTCCTCAGATCCTCAAAAAGTTATACAGCTGCACCATCGAGAGCATCCTGACTGGTTGCATCACTGCCTGGTATGGCAACTGCTCAGCCTCCGACCGCAAGGCACTACAGAGGGTAGTGTGAACAGCCCAGTAAGATCCCTGGGGCTAAGCTTGCTGCCATCCAGGACCTCTATACCAGGCGGTGTCAGAGGAAGGCCCTAAAAATTGTCAAAGACTCCAGCCACCCTAGTCATAGACTGTTCTCTCTGCTACCGCATGGAAAGCGGTACCAGAGCGCCAATTCTAGGTCCAAGAGGCTTCTAAACAGCTTCTACCCCCAAGCCATAAGACCCCTGAACATCTAGTCAAATGGCTACCCAGACTATTTGCATTGCCCCCCCCCCCCACTCCCCTCTCCACACCACTGCCACTCTCAGTGGTCATCTATGCATAGTCACTTTAATAACTCTACCTACATGTACATACTACCTCAACTAACTGGTGCCCCCGCACATTGACTCATCTATGCCTTATCACTTTAATAACTCTACCTACATGTACATACTACCTCAACTAACTGGTGCCCCCGCACATTGACTCATCTATGCCTTATCACTTTAATAACTCTATTTTATTTGATTTAGTTCTCCATTATACGATGCTGATAGATGAAAACACTGACAACTGAAATTACCATCAGCCTCCTCTGATCCCTGGTATGTGGATGTTACTTGTTTCAATTTGTATTGGGTTTATTGGATTGAGGCTGAGACACACTGTTACATTTTCCAAAAATGTGGTTCTAAACTCAAAACCTTGATCATAACCAGATGACCATCGGTATGGTCAGAGCAGGACAGGAGTGAGAGGGACTGTGTGAGAGAGAGGGTGGTCTGTCTGAGGAAATGGACCCTGCTATTGGAGGAGCCTTGCTACAGTCCCTTCAAAGAGTATTCACACCGCTTGACTTTTTCCACATTTACAGCCTGAATTTGAAATGGATTAAATAGAGATGTTTTGTCACTGGCCTACATACAATACCCCCATAATGTAAAAGTGGAATCATGTTTTTCAAAATATGTACAAATTAATAAAATATGAAAATGAAACATCTTGAGTCAACAAGTATTCAACCCCTTTGTTACGGCAAGCCTAAATAAGTTAATGAGTAAAAAGTTGCTGAACAAGTCACATAATAAGTTGCATGAACTCCCTCTGAGTGACATAATAGTGTTTAACATGATTTTTTAATGACTACCTCATCTCTGTACCCCACATACAATTATCTGTAAGGTCCCTCAGTTGAGGGATGGTGAATCAATACGCTTTGGATGGTGAATCAATACACCCAGTCACTACAAAGATACAGGCGTCCTTCCTAACTCAGTTTCCAGAGAGGAAGGAATCCGCTCAGGGATTTCACCATGAGGCCAATGGTGACTTTAAACAGTTACAGAGTTTAATGGCTGTGACAGGAGAAAACTGAGGATGGATCAACAACATTGTAGTTACTCTACAATACTAACCTAATTGACAGAGTGAAAAGAAGGAAGCCTGTACAGAACAAAAATATTCCAAAACATGCATCCTGTTTGCAACAAGGCACTAAAGTAATAGTGCAGGAAATGTGACAATGCAATTCACTTTTTGGTGCAAATCCAATACAACACATTACTGAGTACCACTCTCCATATTTTCAAGCATAGTAGTGGCTGCAACATGTTATGGGAATGCTTGTAATCATTATGGACTGGGGAGTTTTTCAGGATAAAAAATAAACAGAATGGACCTAAGCACAGGCAAAATGCTAGAGGAAAACCTGGTTCAGTTTGTTTTCCACCTTTCAGCAGGTCAAATAACCTAAAACACAAGGCCAAATCTACACTGGAGTTACTTACCAAGAAGACAGTGAATGTTCCTGAGTGGTCGAGTTAAATCTGCTTGAAAATCTATGGCAAAACCTGAAAATGGTTGTCTAGCAATGATCAACAATCAATTTTACAGAGCTTGAAGAATTTTGAAAAGAATAAATGGGCAAATGTTGCACAATCTAGGTGTGGAATGCTCACAGCTGTACTCACTGCCAAAGGTGCTACTACAAACTATTCACTCAGGGGTGTGAATACTTATGTAAATTAGATATTTATGTACTTCATGTTCAATCATTTGCAAAAATGTTTAAAAAAATATATTTAATACATTTTGAATTCAAGCTGTAACACAACTAAATGTGAAATAAGTCAAGTGGTATGAATACTTTCTGAAGGCACTGTATCTCAGCAGGTAGACAAATCACCACAGCTTAGCTCACTGAAGGGATCTAGGAAGCATCAAGCATCAACCAGGTCTGGTAAAATGAAGTAACACAAAATATCTGTTATATGTGAAAAATGATTTTTTTAAATTACTGTTCAAGTTTCAAAACATGCAGATAAATTACACATGAATACTACACTTTGCATTTTTGAAAATGTATTGACAATTATATACAGAAAACAAATTAACAACATACTTCCAGCATGCTTATAAGGAAGGGCACTCAACATGTGCAGCACTGACACAAATGACTGATGATTGGCTGAAAGAAATTGATAATAATAAGATTTTGAGAGCTGTTTTGTTAAACTTCAGTGCAACCTTTCATATCATTGATCATAACATATTGCTGAAAATAATTAGGTGTTATGGATTAACATTTTCTGCCTTATCATGGATGGACAGTTATCTATCCAATAGGGTTTTCTTTAATGGAAGCCTCTCTAATGCAAATTTGGTTGAGTGTGGTGTACCACAGAGCAGCCAGCTTGGACCATTATTGTTGTCTGTGTTTACTAATGACCTTCCACTGACCTTGAATAAAGCCTGTGTGTCCATGTACGCTCAACAACTCAACAGTATACATGTCGGTGGCAACAGTAAATAAATAGCTGACGCCCTCGACATATCGCTCCAATCAGTTTTAGAATGGGTAACAAGCAATTGGCTGATGCTAAATATTTGAAAAATGAAAAGCACAATTTTTGGGACAAATCACTCACTAAACCTAATCTGGATCTATTATTGAATCTATTACATAAATCTGTCGATGTGCCTTTGAGCAAGGCACTTAACCGTAATTGCTCTTGTAAGTTGCTCTGCATGAGTGCATCTGCTAAATGACAAAAATGTAAAATATCCAATTTACATATGTATTTACACCCCTGAGTTGTTACATGTTAGAATCACCTGTGACAGTGATTACAGCTGTGAGTCTTTCACAGTAAGTCTCTAAGAGCTTTGCACATCTGGATTGTGCAATATTTGCTTCAAGCTCTGTCAAATTGGTTGTTGATCATTGTGAGACAACCATTTTGATGTCTTGACATAGATTTTCAAGCAGATTTAAGTCAAAACTTATTTTGCCTGTGCTTACAGTAGCTCCATTCTATTTATTTTTTACCCAGCCACCACTATGCTGGAAAATATGTAGAGTGGTACTAAGTAATGTGTTGTATTGGATTTTCCCCAAACATAACACTTTGAATTCAGGATCTTCACTCTGTCAATTCCTTTAGTATTGTGGAGTAACTACAATGTTGTTGATCCATCCTCAGTGTTCTCCTATCACAGCCATTACACTCTGTACATGTTTTCAAGTCACCATTGGCGTCATGGTGAAATCTCTGAGTGGTTTACTTCCCCTCTGGCAACTGAGTTAGGAAGGATGTCTGTATCTTTGTAGTGACTGGGAGTATTGATTCACCATCCAAAGCCTAATTAATAACTTCATCGTGCTTAAAGGGATATTCAAGCATTTACAAATAGGTGCCCTTCTTTGTGAGGCATTGAACCTTTGTGGTTGAATCTGTGCGTGCAATTCACTACTCAATTGAGGGACCTTACAGATAATGAGGTAGTCATTCATAAATCATATTCACCACTATTATTGAACACAGAATGAGTCCATTCAACGTATGTGATTTGTTAAGCACATTTTTACTCCTGAATTTATTTAGGCTTGTCAAATCAAATTCTTATTGACTCAAACATTTTCTACAAACAAAATTCCACTTTGACATTATAGGGCATTGTGTGTAGATTAGTGACACAACATCTAAATGTAATACATTTTAAATTCAAGCTGTTACACAACAATATGTGGGAAAAGTAAAGGGATGTGAATATTTTCTGAAGGCACTGTATATGTATATTTTGTACTCTGGTATGGAAGGTCATTTCCTGCAATTTCATCCATTTTGCCATGGGGGTTTTGTACTGTGTATTTAAATACTGTATTCTCAACATACAGTACCAGTCAAAAGTTTTGACACACCTTCTCATTCAAAGGTTTTTCTTTATTTTTACTATGAACACTATGAAGTAACACATATGGAATCATGTAGTAACCAAATAAGTGTAAATAAATCCAAATATATGTTATATTTTAGATTCTTCAAAGTAGCCACCCTTTGCCTTGATGACAGCTTGCACACTCAAAGGCATTCCATTCTCACAACCATCTTCACCTGGAATGCTTTTCCAACAGTCTTGAAGGAGTTCCCACATATGGAGGTGTGTTTTGGGTCATTGTCCTGTTGAAAAACAAATGATAGTCCCAACCAGATGGGATGGCATATCGCTGCAGAATGATGGCATATCGCTGCAGAATATTGGTTAAGTGTGCCTTGAATTCTAAATAAATCACTGACAGTGTCACCAGCAAATCACCCCCACACCATCACAACTCCTCCTTCATGCTTCATGGTGGGAACCACACATGCGGAGATCATCCGTTCACCTACTCTGCGTGTCACAAAGACACAGAAGTTGGAACCAAAAATCTCAAATTTGGACTCATCAGACCAAAGGACAGATTTCCACCGGTCTAATGTCCATTGCTCGTGTTTCTTGGCCCAAGCAAGTCTCTTCTTCTTATTGGTGTCCTTTAGCAGTGGTTTCTTTGCAGCAATTCGACCATGAAGGCCTGATTCATGCAGTTGTAAGGGCACAAGGCGAGACCCAAATGCAGACACAGGAGGCAGATGATTGAGATCTGAAATGTATTATGACAAAAGGGGTAGGCAAAAGGCAGGTCGGTGTACAGTCGAGAGTTCATAAACAGTCCAAACAGTACCAGGAGATAGGCAGGCTTGAGGTCAGGACAGGTAGGGGTTCTGTAACTAGGTCTGAGTCCAAACAGTACCAGGTGATAGGCAGGCTCGAGGTCAGGGGCAGGCAGAGTGGTCAGGCAGGCAGGCTCAGAGTCAGGACAGGCAAGGGTCAAAACTAGGAGGCAGAGAAAAGAGACTGGGAAAGCAGGAGCTGAGAAACAAAATTGCTGGTTGACTTGACAAACAAGGAAACACAGGGATAAATACACCAGGAAAACAAGCGACACCTGGAGGGGGTGGAGACAAGCACAAGGACAGGTGAAACAGATCAGGGTGTGGCAGCAGCAGTCTCCTCTGAACATTTGATGTTGAGATGTGTCTGTTACTTGAACTTAGTGAAGCATTTATTTGGTCTGCAATTTCTGAGGCTGGAAAGTCTAATGAACTTATCCTCTGCAGCAGAGGTAACTCTGGGTCTTCCTTTCCTTTGGCGGTCCTCATGAGAGCCAGTTTCATCATAGAGCTTGATGTTTTTTTCTTGAAATGTTCCGTATTGACTGACCTTCATGTCTTATAGTAATGATGGACTGTCATTTATTTTTGTTATTTCAGCTGTTCTTGCCATAATATGGACTTGGTCTTTTACATTTACATTACATTTTACATTTAAGTCATTTAGCAGACGCTCTTATCCAGAGCGACTTACAAATTGGTGCGTTCACCTTAAGACATCCAGTGGAACAGCCACTTTACAATAGTGCATCTAAATATTTTAAGGGGGGGGGGGAGAAGGATTACTTTATCCTATCCTAGGTATTCCTGAAAGAGGTGGGGTTTCAGGTGTCTCCGGAAGGTGGTGATTGACTCCGCTGTCCTGGCGTCGTGAGGGAGTTTGTTCCACCATTGGGGGGCCAGAGCAGCGAACAGTTTTGACTGGGCTGCGCAGGAACTGTACTTCCTCAGTGGTAGGGAGGCGAGCAGGCCAGAGGTGGATGAACGCAGTGCCCTTGTTTGGGTGTAGGGCCTGATCAGAGCCTGGAGGTACTGAGGTGCCGTTCCCCTCACAGCTCCGTAGGCAAGCACCATGGTCTTGTAGCGGATGCGAGCTTCAACTGGAAGCCAGTGGAGAGAGCGGAGGAGCGGGGTGACGTGAGAGAACTTGGGAAGGTTGAACACCAGACGGGCTGCGGCGTTCTGGATGAGTTGTAGGGGTTTAATGGCACAGGCAGGGAGCCCAGCCAACAGCGAGTTGCAGTAATCCAGACGGGAGATGACAAGTGCCTGGATTAGGACCTGCGCTGCTTCCTGTGTGAGGCAGGGTCGTACTCTGCGGATGTTGTAGAGCATGAACCTACAAGAACGGGCCACCGCCTTGATGTTAGTTGAGAACGACAGGGTGTTGTCCAGGATCACGCCAAGGTTCTTAGCGCTCTGGGAGGAGGACACAATGGAGTTGTCAACCGTGATGGCGAGATCATGGAATGGGCAGTCCTTCCCCGGGAGGAAGAGCAGCTCCGTCTTGCCGAGGTTCAGCTTGAGGTATTTTACCAAATAGGGCTTCCACAAATTAACTTTCAACATGGCACACCTGTTAATTGAAATGCATTCCAGGTGATGAAGCTGGTTGAGAGAATGCCAAGAGTGTGCAAAGCTGTCATCAAGGAAAAGGGTGGCTACTTTGAAGAATCTCAAATATAAAATATATTTTGATTTGTTTAACACTTTTTTGGTTACTGCATGATTCCATATGTGCTATTTCATAGTTTTCATCTCTTCACTATTATTCTACAATGTAGAAAATAGTAAAAATCTAGAAAAACCCTTTAATGCGTAGGTGTGTCCAAACTTTTGACTGGTACTGTAGCTCATTCTAATATTTCTACTACTGTACAATGCATTTTAGGTACACTGTTTATACACAATGCATATTTATTTATATACTGGATTCTTGACATAGCTTACTCTAATATATCTACTACTATACATATAATTCTTAGTATAACTGGTGTAAATTAATCTGTTGTATATACATATATATACATATGGATTACTGTTCCACTGCTGTTTGGATTGTTCATTGGATTCATTTTTGACATTTCTAGATCATTTTTTGTATTATTTGTGTACTTGTTTGACATTTAACTCAATTGTTAGGAGCTAGTAGCATAAGCATTTAGCTGCACCGGCAGTTGCTAAAAGTTGTACACAACAAATCCATTTTGATTTTGATTTGTCAAATGGTACAGGGGCCCACTCAGGCCGTAAAAAGAAAACCGGTCTTGTTACATCATGAATAAATGTCGCTTGTAAAAACAAGTTCCTAGTCGCAGCTGTTATTATCTGAGTACAAAGTAGGACACTTTGCAAACTTTGTTTACAATTTCATTAAGAATGAATTATGAGTGTTGATGTGAAGGTGTATCATGTATGGAATGCATTTGATCTTTGTTATATGGAATGTTTGTCCAGAGTTAATTGTGTTGCTGCACAATGCGGAGGAGAGCTGGACTTAAATCAATTATCAACGCTCTATCAACATCTGTCAAAGCAAACATGCTGATATGGAATGCTCATATCAAGGCTAATTAAACGTAAATAAACCTTCAATAAACTTCATTCCAACTTAATCAAAACCAAGAGGTGATACAGTATCTGAACAATCAAAAGGTCTGTACTGAAGATCACCGACTCTCCAGACATTACCGCGGACTGACCAAATCAAGTGTTCACATACTTCAATAATCCACTCACATTGCCACTCCGTACTGTTCGTCAGCATTACTCAGTGTTAATGGAACAGTGCGTATTTATACTGGCAATTTGCTTGTAAGCAAAATCCTCCAAATGCAGATCCTGCCAAACGCCTGTCTTGAACTGGGATGGGAAAGACTAATCAACATGATCATTTTGGACAGATCTGGCAGTATCACCACCGTGGTTAGATTTGAACACTGACATCAGACGATACACATGAGATGATGTACCAGTTGTTTTGCTGTTACTATACAAACAAACATAATGGAAAACAACTTCTTTGGTTGTGAGTATCATTCTGAAAATACATGGGACCATGTCACTGAGCAGACATTTATTGTAATCAAATTAGTCCTGCAAGCTGGAGAAGAGACTGGAACCTTTTCCAGGTTACACGTGTTACAATGATGATTACTGAGATTGTCAAAATACAAGTCTACCACAAAGCTGCTCTTCTGGAGATGAAACCAACTACATTTCCAGAATTAGCTAGATATTTCAGTATGCTGTATTGGGCAGACACGAGAGGCAAACCTAAAAAAACAATGGATGTTTTCCAGGACTAATCAATGTGACTGCCTGACAGCCGTAGTCAACAGACTGACAGGGCTGGCCATCAACCTGAGATGAGTTGATTTGGTGCTTCATAGACAAAACTTTACCCAAGTTTGACCAAATATGGAGATATCCTTCTAGGAAATGGATCACTGTAGCAGGTGATATCGGCACACAAATGGGTATTTTCTTGGTAAGTCACCATGGTGATAAACACTGATAGGAAGGCTGATAATTGGGAGACAAATTGTTCAAGACAGCCTCACTCAATCCACTATTGTAATCAGCATAACAAAATGCTCTGTGATTTTAGAAAAAATAGGATTTGATGAATTCTAGTGGTATACCGTTCATCTCCTGATTCTCCTCATACATAGAAACAAGCGGAGACAGAGTTTCCCATGTACAGTCATGTAGTCAAGTCAGAGTAGGAATAATAGAACATGGCAATGTGATTCCAGAAGATAACATACCCTCTTCATGCAACCTAATTTCACTTCCATACAAAGAATTGTATTTAGGCATTCAGGTCAGCAAAGTACAGCTGTTGGTGATTAACATTGGCAGCATGAGGGTACAATATACAATAGACTGCAACACACCAGTCTCTACAGAACACCTTCTACACTAGACAACAGAAGCCCAAAGGGTGTCCACCGAACCAGACCTTCACAGTGCTATCAACATTTCATTAAACATTGTAGACATTTGCAGGCTTTCCCCACGCATATAAATTGCAATGTATAGACTTGTTGAATTCCACGTGTCTTTTTAAAACATCACTCTCTCTAAACCACGGAGGCTGTTAGTTGACATTTTAGGGTGCTACAACGACTGGGTTCCAGATCCATACAGTTAACATCTGCAGATATACATACACACATGCACAAACACACACAGTGCACACAGCTAAACACCTGTAATGTACCAAAGGTCAAATCTATGTAGCACTTAGCCTGCTTCTTTAGTGAGCTTCTTGAAATGCCTCAACCCTTCGGCCTGTCTACCTGGAAGGAAGGTTAATAGTAGTGTGCCAAATGGTGTAGTGATTACATTGAACATATCTTCTATTCTGTTAGGCCTACCCTTTACCACAATGAAGACGCACAACACAAAGGACGGTGATCATCATCTTTGTATCAGTTCATGACTGCAATGTTCATGGGAAAAGCTAATTGTGACAAAAGAAGCATCATGACCCGATGTAGGCTACAGTACGGCTGTGTCAGTGAGAGAATCAAAAAGAGTCCAGGTCTGTTTGAGGTGAAGAACATTAAACCCAGTGTTTCCCCAAGGATTGGTAGTGGTACTGTAGTGATAGTGGGTGTGGCCAATTGCACAGTCTTGGCTGCAGAGACAAAATGTTGCTTTTTTAAAGCTAACTTCCTTAAATTTGTTCATGGGCCGGAGAAAAATATGTACAGTTTTAAAGTTAGTTTTCTGCAATACTACACATTTTATCATGGGCTGAGAGAAAAGAAAACAGTTTTAGAGCTAATTTCCTGCAATTCTACACATTTTAAAGCTAATTTCCCATGGCTTATGCCATTCTTATGCTATCAGAGTGACTCAGACAAAATCAATGAAAAAAGTTCTTAGTAGCTAGCTAACTTTTTAATTTGGATCCCGCGACACAGTTGGCATCAGTTGCTGAGACTGGTAGCTTCTGTCCAGTGATCCTGCCAACCAAGGATGGGTCTGAGGAGCTATTTGGGCTTGCAGCTAACCTAGCTGCTAGCTAGCTGCATATCAAGCTAGCAGGGTTTTCTTGAGGGCTTGAACACAGCCAGCGACGCGGTTAGCCATTATGTCTGGGACTGCGGATTGTCCCGGGTTTGTGGCTGTCTAGATCCTTGATGTTTGTTGTTCTCAATCTTCCCTGTGACTTGCCCTGTCTCAAACTGCGAGGAGTAACAGAGTAACCTACGTTGCTAGCTACCATGACAAAGACCAAAGCCGGCAGGTGTACCGTTGAGGACAGTGGTGTCTCTCTATCAAACGTGAAGGATCTTTTAACAAACAAAAATAGTTCTACAAGCAGTTGTTACAACAACAAGGAAATAGCTTAAAGTGTTTTGTCGAAATACTGGTAGATTCAACTAATAAAAGAATGGACAACCTGACCAGAGAGATCCAGGACCTGAAGAACAGTTTGCAGTTCTCCCAGGGTCAGCTCAATGAGTTGAAACAGGAGAACAGCAAAATGACAGCAATCTGTAAGTCATTGAGAGAGGACATCAGTTATGTATGTGAATCCATGATAAAAATGATTGATAAATCAGATGGAACAACATGGTTGTGGACGGAATTGCAGAATCTCCACATGAGACTTGGACGGAGTCTGAGGACAAAGTGAGGGAAATGATCTCTGAAAAACGGACCACAGGCCACAGGAAGATTGGAGTGCACACACAGGATTGGAAAACCCACCCCCGGCCCAGGTGACAGGCCCAGGCCAATAGTGGTAAAATTCCTGAGGTTCAAGGACAAGGTAGCTGTTCCTGAAAGAGCCAAGAACTTGAGAGGAATGTATATCTTCCTCAACTATCCTGAAGCTGTGCGCCAGAAGAGGAAAAAACTGATCCCAGCCATGAAAGCTGCCAGAGCGCGTGGGGACATTGCTTACATCCGCTATGACAGGCTCATTGTCCACCCTCCCTCCTAGAAGCCTGGAGGGGATGAGAGAGCCAAGCCTATGGGTTCGTAGTTTCAACCCCACAGCACGCACGCACGCACGCACACACACACACACACACACCACACACACACCAGTTGATTAATGTACTGCTGAATGTATATTTTTGTATCTTGCTTTGTATGCTCTTTTCAGTATTATGTCTATCTCTGATAAGCTACCCAGGAAAGGGCTGAACATATTAATATATGTATCCTTAGAAATAAGGTTAATGAAATCAACAACTTGATAACATCAGATAACATTCATATTTCAGCCATTTCTGAGACTCATTTTGATGATACAGAAGTAGCAATACACAGATATAACATCTATAGAAGAGACAGAAATACTTGGGGGAGGTGTTGTGGTATATGTTCAGAGCCATATCCCTGTAATTCTTAGAGAAGATCTTATGTCAAGTGTTATTGAAGTGTTGTGGATGCAGGTTCACTTGGCACATCTAAAGCCTTTTCTTTAGGGGTGTTGCTATCAGCCACCAAGTGCTAACAATCAGTTTCTAAACAATATGTGTGAAATCCTTGATAGAGTATGTGATGTAAACAGAGAGGTCTACTTTCTTGGGGACCTGAATATTGACTGGTTTTCATCAAGCTGTCCGCTCAAGAGAAGGCTTCTTACTGTAACCGGTGCCTGTAATCTGGTTCAGGTTATTAATAAACCTACCAGGGTGTTTACAAACATACCGGAACAAGATCATCCACATGTATCGATCACATTTTTACTAATGCTGTAGAACTTTGTCCTAAAGCTGTATCCATACCCATTGGATGCAGTGATCACAATATAATGGCTATATCCAGGAAAGCCAAAGTTCCAACAGCTGGGCCTATAATAGTGTATAAGTGATCATACAAAAGATTTTGTTGTGACTCTTATGTGGATGATGTTCAAAATATTTGTTGGTCTGATGTGATTAATGAGGAGCATCCAGATGCTGCACTTATTCTTGATAAACATGCACCTAAAAAGAAACTAACTGTTATAACTGTTAAGGCTCCATGAATTGATGAGGAATTGAAAAACTGTATGTTTGAAAAAGATGGGGCAAAAGGAATCTGAATACACATCTGACTGGCTGAATTACTGCAAATTGAGAAATTATCTGTCTAATCTCAACAACAACAAGAATAAACTTTATTATGAAGCCAAAATCAATGATATAAAGAATGATGGAAAAACACTTTGGAGTACTTTACATTAATTTATGGGCAGGAAGACAAATTCAACTCCATCTTTCATCGAATCAGATGGCTAATTCATCACAAAACCATTTGATGTTGCCAATTATTTTAATGATTACTTAATTGGCAAAGTGGGCAAACTTAGGCAGGAAATGCCAATAACGAACAGTGAGCCATCATATTTATGCATAAAAAAACTAATAATGAAAGAAATGCATTGCAGGTTTGAATTCTGTAAAGTTAGTGTGGGATAAATTATTCTTATCGATCAATAATGACAAACCTCATGGGATTGACAACTTAGATGGAAAGCTACTGTGGATGGTAGCTGACTCTATAGCCACTGCTATCTGTCATATCTTTAATCTGAGCCTAGAGGAAAGTCTTTGTCCTCAGGCCTGGAGGGAAGCCAAAGTAATTTCGCTACCCAAGAGTGGTAAAGCGGCCTTTGATACTATTGACCATGACCTGTTGTTGACCATAACCTGTGGTTGAATAAAACATACATGATATGTTATGGCTTTTTTAGTGTGGATTCAGAGCTATCTATCTAATAGAACTCAAAGGGTTTTCTTTAATGAAGGCTTCTCTAATGTCAAACATGTAAAGTGTGGTGTACCGCAGGGCAGCTCTCTAGGCCCTCCACTCTTTTCTATTTTTACCAATGACCTGCCACTGGCATTAAACAAAGCATGTGTGTCCATGTATGCTGATGATTCAAACATATACTCATCAGCAACACAGCTAATGAAGTCACTGAAACTCTCAGTTTGTTATGGAATGGGTGGCCATTAATAAACTGGTCCTGAACATCTACAAAACTAAGAGCATTGTATTTGGTACAAATCATTCCCTAAATTCTAGACCTCGGTTGAATCAGGTAATGAATGGTGTGGCTGTTGAACAAGTTGAGGAGACTAAATTACTTGGCGTTACCTTAGATTGTAAACTGTCATGGTCAAAACATACAGATTCAATGGTTGTAAAGAAGGGCAGAGTTCTGTCCGTAATAAAGAGATGGTCTGCTTTTTAGACACCACACTCCAAAAAGCAAGTTTCTGAAAGCTCTATTTGTATCTAATCGTGATTATTGTCCAGTCATGTGGTCCAGTGCTGCAAGGAAAGACGTAGTTAAGCTGCAGTTGGCCCAGAACAGAGCGGCACATTTTGCTCTTAATTGTAATCAGAGGGCTGTTATAAATACTATGCATGCCAGTCTCTCTTGGCTAAGAGTTGAGGAGAGACTGACTGGATTCTTCTTATTTTTATAATAAACATGAATGTGTTGAAATTCTCATTGTTTGCATAGTCAACTTACACACAGATCTGACACACACACTTACCCCACAAGACATGCCACCAGGGGTCTTTACACAGTCCCCAAATCCGGAACAAATTCAAGAAAGGGTACAATATTATATAGAGCCATTGTTGCATGGAACTCTGTTCCATCTCATATTGCTCAGATAAACAAACCTGGTTTCAAAAAACAGATAAAGCAACACCTCACAGCACAATGCCTCTCCCCTATTTGACCTAGATAGTTTGTGTGTATGCTTGATATGTAAGCTACGTATGCCTTTTTTTAAAATGTATGTAGTTCTGTCCTTGAGCTGTTCTTTTCTATTGATATTCTGTATTGTGTTTCATGTTTTGTGTGGACCCCAGGAAGAGTAGCTGCTGCATTTGGAACAGCTAATGGGGATCCTAATAAAATACCAAAGATACCAAATATACAAATGGTTGGGGAGTAACGGATTACAAAAAAATGGTATCGTAAATCGTTACGTTACCAGCAAAAATATTGTAATCAGATTATAGATACTTTCAAAAAACTAGATGATTACTTCGAGGATTCAATTTAAATTCAGAAAGGATGTGCGGGAAAAAAAATCATTGACACTTCTCTGTTTTCTCATTGACATTCAAATCAGCATTGAAAAAAGGCGCAAGTTTAAGTTTATTCCACCTGAGCGAATCTGACCACAAGTCAGAGACCACTATGATGACACACTATATTTAAAATGTATTTGGTGGATTGCGGGAAAAGAGCAGGAATGGGCTTTTTGTAGGCTACAGTCCAAGCTATCTCTTCCAATGGTGCAACTGCTGTCAGCATCCAAAGATTATCCAACTGAAATAAACGCTTGGGGGTCAGGATGACAGCAGTGGTGTAGTGTACGGCGATACGGATATCACTTATTATTGATATCTACATAGCGCATTGATGTGAATCACACTTCTGCTCTCTCATTTAGCTATTTGTGCCTTATGGATTGTGGTTGTTGTGGATGGCTGTTCACAAGTCTAAATGTGTATTTGAACCCAATAATGGTTGAATTCAAGAAGTTTAAGCTGCCTATCAATCATTGTTTTTGATACCAGTGGGCAGCAAGTGAAAAATGTGCTCTTGTAACAGCTGCATAGTTTAGATCCCAGCCTATGGAATAAAAGTAGGGATTTTATTGCTCAGTCTAATTCATTTATTTATTTAAAAAAATGTAACCTTTATTTAACTAGGCAAGTCAGTTAAGAACAAATTCTTATTCACAATGACAGCCTACACCAGCAAAACCCAATTAAGCTCAGCCCTATGGGACTCTCAATCACGGCCGGTTGTGATACAGCCTGGTGGTGATAATGCAGTACAGGGCAGTGCTGATAAAAAAATGGACACCTCCTCAAACTCGCACATTTTTGATAGACTTTAAGGGGCAATCTGTCGCTATATACATTTTTGGACTTATAAATTGTATTTATATAACTGGTTTCCTTCCTCTCTGTCATATATATATATATATATATATATATATATATATATATATATGGCCAGCAACTGTATGTACATTTGAACATTTTAACAAAGTTAAATTGGTAACATACATTTTTGTCTTCTTCTATTGCCTATTAAGGGGAACGTAATCTAAAAGTAACTGAATGTAATTAGATTACGTTACTGAGTTTGGGTAATCCAAAAGTTACCGATTACAATTTTGGACAGGTAACTAGTAACGGTACCGGATTACATTTAGAAAGTAACTTACCCATCCCTGCATTTACAGTGCCTTCAAATAGTATTCACACCACAACTTTGTCCACATTTTGTTGTTGTTACAGCCTGAATTTAAAATGGATTACAATTAGATTTTGGTCACAGGCCTACTACACGCAAAGCCCCATAATTTCAAAGTGGAATGAAGAATTTCTAAATGTTTACAAGTGAATTAAAAATAAAAAGCTGAAATGTCCTGAGTCAATGAGTATTTAACCCTTTGTTTATGACAAGCCTAAATAAGTTCAGGAGTAAAAATGTGCTAAACAAATCACATAATAAGTTACATGGACTCACTCTGTGTGAAATAATAGTGTTTAACATGATTTTTGAATGCTTACCTATGTACTATCTGTAGCCCACACATACATTTATCTGTATGGTCCCTCAGTCGAGCAGTGAATTTCAAACACAGATTCAACCACAAAGACCAGGGAGGTTTTCCAATGCCTCGCAAAGAAGGGCACCTATTTGTAGACGTTTTTTTTTAAAACAAAGCAGACATTGAATATCCCTTTGACCATGGTGAAGTTATTAATTACACTTTGGATGGTGTATCAATACACCCAGTCACTACAAAGATACAGGCATCCTTCCTAAATTGCCAGAGAGGAAGGAAACCTGTCAGGGATTTCACCATGAAGCCAATGGTGAGTATAAAGCAGTTACAGTTTGGCTGTGATAGGAGAAAACTGAGGATGGATCAACAACATTGTAGTTACTCCACAATACTAACCTAAATTACAGAGTTAAAAGAATGAAGCCTGTGCAGAATACAAATATTCCAAAACATGCATCCTGTTTGCAATAAGGCACTAAAGTAAAACTGCAAAAAAAAGAAAGAAAGAAATGTAACTTTTTGTCCTGAATACAAAGTGTTATGTTTGGGGCAAATCCAACACAACACATCACTGAGCACCACTCTTCATATTTTCAAGCATGGTGGTGGCTGTATCATGCTATGGTTATACTTGTCATTGGCAAGGACTAGGGAATTGTTTTGGATATAAGTAAATGGAATAGAGCTAAGCACAGGCAAAATCCTAGAAGAAAACCTGGTTCACTCTGCTTTCCAACAGATGTTGGGAGACAAATTCACCTTTCAGCAGGACAATAACCTAAAACACAAGGCCAAATATACTGTAGAGTTTCTTACCAAGGTGACGTTGAATGTTCCTGAGTGGCCTAGTTACAGTTTTGAATTAAATCTGTTTGAAAATCTATGGCAAGACTTGAAAATGGCTGTCTAACAATGATCAACAACCAACTTGACAAATTTTGAATAATTTTTAAAAGAAAAATATAGCAAATATTGTACAATCCAGGTGTGAAAAGCACTTAGAGACTCACAGCTGAAAAACGTACAGCTGTTATCGCTGCCAAAGGGGATTCTAACATGTATTGACTCAGGGGTGTGAATACTTATGTAATTTTAATATTTCTGTATTTCATTTTCAATACATTTTAAAACATTTCTAAAACAACATATTCACTTTGTCATTAGGAGTTATTGTGTGTAGATGGGTGAGACAAAATATATGTAATCAATTTTGAATTTAGGCTGTGGAATAAGTCAAGGGGTATGAATACTTTCTGAAGGCACTGTATATTTATTGCCGTGGCGGCAGAGACTGTCCACAGTTTTTGCTCAAGCTCTGAGGTAGAATAACTTAGTGTTCATTAGATTAACAGATACTGCATCTGCAGTAACTTTCACCTACACCCTAAAATTGTAATCTAGGAATGTCAAATGCAGAAACGTGTCCCAATGGTGCAGAGCTGTTGACAGGGATGTAGAGTTGCTACAGGAAGTAGTGTTGGTGGCCATATTGAGAGCAGTCCCAGCTAGCACATTTGGTTTCTTGGAAGTAATGGTAGCGTACATTTTTGGTTTCCCATTGGTTCTGGGAACGAAGATATATGTTTCTGAGAATCTAGTGTAGCACATAGGGATGTGTGAAACTTGCTCCTCAGCCTTAAGTATCCCACTTGCTTTGCCTCATTAGCTAGCTTTTGAGGTGGTGCGATCGGCTACCCTTGAGGAGGGCGGTCACGTGTGTTTTTAAGGCAGAGGTCCCGAGTTCGCGCCAGGTATGGGCCGAATCGGGAGGAGGTAGTACTCCCTAAGCAAACAGGGTGACGTCCTTTACAGTGGTTCCTAGTGACTCTGATCTACAGTTGCACTCAGTTCAGTGCTGGAGTGTAGTGCTCATCTGCATCTTGTTTTGTTGCAGGCAACGTTTTTCGTAGCTTAGCTAGGACTGTGTCTGTACACTTTCCCTCCGCTGTGCGCTGTAAATGGGACAAACGAAAGAAGCGCGATTGAAGTTGATTTCACCGATGCCAGGACATTAGGCTATAATTTGATAAAATAGATGACTCAATTGTTGACTCGCTTATGTGTCCTGTTCGGCCCACGGGCCTTATGTTTAGCATGTACGCTCACCTATTAGCCACGCTATGACTACGTTATGACCGACTTGTGATCATTGCCCTGAAACAGTGCATCCCGCCCGAATGGGTGGAGGCAGCAAACAATGTACGGTGCGGGGCGCCAGCTGTGATTTACAGCTATACATTTTTGGGGAAAAAGTGAATAAATGTATTGGTGAATTATAATTAATCATGTATTGAACTGCATCCATCTAGTCTCCCAAAAATGCCTTACTGTACATCATGGATTTTTTTAGTAAAGTAGAACCTATTTCAAACCTCTTATAAAGTTGGTTTTGTAGCATAAAGTAGGAATTTGATATTTTTCACTGATATTATGATTGTCTGTTTGTTTCATATCTGCAAAGTAGTTAATGCTGTCAATTCCACTTTAACATTCTCTGAACGTTCTGAGAACATCATTTAAAATAGAACCATAAGGAAACCTGTAGGAAACGTTATGCTGAAGTACTAATATTCCCACAGAAGAACGTTGTTTCTTAACGTTCGTTGAACTTTGAGAACATTCCCAATGCCAAACCAATTGGAGAACATTCCTAGAACAATACCAAAAAATGTAATTAAATGTAACCATGTTTGAACTTTTAGGAACATTCTGTTAAAGTAATAACGTTGTTTTGTCATGTTCCTTAAATGTATTGAGGATGTTCCAAAGCCAAGCAACTATCCTACACCATTCCAATAACATTTTGGGAAGGTTGCAGGCAACATAACCATAGGACAACCATACTCTCATGAAGCTCTAAGAAACATATGGTTCTCAGAACGGTATATGCTAGCTGGGGTAGGAGGCACTTATGTCTCTGTGGTGAACCAACACACTGAGAGTGAATGTATTTACTTTACAAATGAGCAACAGCAAACAAAGAAAGTAGGGGTGCTTGACAACAATGACAAAAATCCATCAAAGGGGCTTACCAAGAAACATTTCCAAAAGGACTAATTGCAGGCAGAAAGGAGCACTCAACAAAAAAGGCAGAGATCAATGTTTTATTTGCTCACTTTAATCCATTGTTCAGGTTAAGTACAGGTGATTGACTCATCCTGAACAATGGACTAAAGTGCTGAAACTCCTTTCTGCCTGAATTAGTCATTTTCTTGTAAGCCCCTTTGATTACTTTACAAATGTATTTCTCTCATACCACAGGAGGTTGGTTGCATCTTAATTGGGGAGGACGGGCTCGTGGTAATGGCTGGAGTGGAATCGGTGGAACGGTATCAAATACATCAAACACATGGCTTGGTGCCATTCCATTCGCTTTGTTCTCGCCATTATTATGAGCCATCCTCCCCTCAGCAGCCTCCACTGCTCTCAACCCTTGTGGGCAATACAGATTCAATGGCACCTATAGAGTACACATTTTTATCCTAACCTTGTGGAATTCCCAGTCAAGCTAGGTTCCATTTGGTTGTATTGACTCGTCACCTTGCCACCAAGAGAGCTTATACACAGGAAAGCGTATGTTCTGGTGCAAAATGGATTCTGTAGCTACATCACTTAGATATAGACATTTTAGATAAAACATAATCCATCCATGCTTTTATCTTTTTATCAACCTTTATTTATTTAAGTAGGCAAGTCAGTTAAGAACAAATTCTTATTTTCAATGACGGCCTAGGAACCCTAGTGGGTAAACTGCCTTGTTCAGGGACAGAACGACAGATTTGTACCTTGTCAGCTCAGGGATATGAACTTGCAACCCCAACACTCTAACCACTAGGCTACCCTGCCGCATCTTGGATGCAACAGTGATGACAAGAGAAGGCTACTTCTGGCAAGATGGTGGAATGCTTTCAAGATGCTAGAACATTGTGTTAGCGGTTAGCTTGAGGCAGTCTTGAAGATGGTGATATTGCTTTATTATGCGATGATGTGAAGTGTAGTTATTTCAGGATGTAAAAGCCCAGGTAGCTACAGTATAGGGCTTGTAAATTGTTGAACAACATAGTGAACGTTTTAACAGTGTTTCCACTATATATTCATTTTGAATCCTTCCCTATTTGCTATGTGAATAAAACCAGAGTGCTCAGCGAAGTCCATCAAATGGTATGGTAGTCTGTGTGTGAACCAAGGCTAAACATGCTTTTCAGCCACAAGAACTTCATTCTCTGTGTATATTATGACCTTGCTACACAAGGCTTGGTTTTTGACGTGTAATGTCCTTATGCCTTTTTCCTGCAGATGACTAAACACACACTCTCTATCGACACTTTGTTCTGCTGCTGAAAGCAGCTTCAGAATAAACAAATACAAACTAGAGCAGCTAAAGCTACTAAGCAAAAGGAAATCCATAACAAATACTGAAAACAATGGATGCACAATTCAACACAGAATGGATTTTGACCATCCTATGTAGGCATTATAACATAACTAATAAAGTGTTATTCAACACCCTGAAACCTCATGGAAAGACGACCAGTGCTCTATACTATGAATCAGGTTTGAGGAGTTAGCGAGGTCTACGGAATACAAATGAGGAACTTCTTCATTTCTCCTCCCCAGGCCTCCGCCTCCCCTAGCACAATCAAATCAAATTATATTGCTCCATGCGCATTCCCAACAATGCAGAGTTAAAAAGTAAGACAAACATTTGCTAAATAAAAAAGGAAATAGTAGCACAATCAAAACAATAATGAGGCAATATACAAGGAGTACCAGTAACGAGTCAATGTGCAGGGGTATAAGGTAGTTGAGATAATTATGGTAATACAGTATGTACATGTGATTATAGGGGTAAAAGTAACTAGGCAATCACTGAACAAAATATAAACACAACATGTAAAGTGTTGGTCCCATGTTTCATAAGCTGAAATAAAAGATCCCTGAAATTTTCCATATGCACAAAAAGCTTATTTCTCTCATTTTTTTGCATAAATTTGTTAACATCCCTGTTAGTTAGAATTTCTCCTTTGTCAAGATAATCCATCCACCTGACAGGTGTGGAAATTCAAGAAGCTGATTAAACAGCCGTATCATTGCACAGGTGCACCTTGTGCTGGGGACAATAAAAGGTCACTGTTTTTGTCACACAGCACAATGCCATAGGTGTCTCTAGTTTTGAAGTCATGTGATATTGGCATGCTGACTACGGAGTGTCCACCAGAGCTGTTGCCAGATAATTTAATGTTAATTTCTCTAGCATAAGCTGCCTCCAGCGTCGTTTTAGAGAATTTGGCCGTACGTCCAACCGGCCTCACGTGCATGACACCGTGTGGGTGAGCGGTTTGCTAATGTCAACATTGTGAACAGAGTGCCACATGGTGGCGGTGGGGTAATGGTATGGGCAGGCATAAGCTACGGACAGCGAAAAAAATAGCATTTTAACAGGCTCAGGTCAGGCAGAGGTCGGTAATCCAGAGGTGGAGCAAAGGTATAGGACGGCAGGCAGGCAGGCTCAGGGTCAGAGAAAGGCAGTGGTCAGGCAGGTGGGTACAGGGTCCGGACAGGCAAAGGTCAAAAACCAGAAGGACGAGAAAAAGAGACTAGGGAAAAACAGGAGCTGAAACAAAACGCTGGTAGGCTTGAACAAACAAGACGAACTGGCAACAGACAGAAAACACAGGTATATATACGCAGGGGATAATGGGGAAGATGGGTGACACCTGGAGGGGGGTGGACACAAGCACAAGGACAGGTGAAACAGATCAGGTCGTGACGATAGACAGCAATTTGAATGCACAGAGATGCCTTTGAGGCCCATTGTCGTGCCATTTACCCACCTCATGTTTTAGCATGTTGCTAATATCTCTCTGTCCTAACATTTTTCCTTACTAGGAACTAGAACGAGAGAATCTTTTCATAATGTCCTCCCAAAAAATGACCTGCCCTATCCAGTCTACTTCCACCCTTTTCTGACAGCTGGAGCAAAATTCCTTTCACCCTCTTCCATGACTGTTAGCTGCTAGCTAATAATAATATATACATGTATATTATATATATATATTTTCAAAATGTATTTACCTCCATGAATAAGTTCTCCAACTGCCTCTGTTTTTTGGAATCCTTATAAAAATCTAAAAAAAAACCCTACCTCTCGCAAATATTCTGTCATCATCCCCTTCATTTGAGGAAGATGACTGCTTAAATATTTTATGAATCTAATATTTTTTTGTTTGTAAAAAATAGTAACGTTAAAATAACTACCATATTACACGTGTAATAATGACAGCATTTGCTTCCCATATGTTATGTTTTGTATGGTATGTATTCATTTGTGGATGTCCATCACCCATTTCGTATGATATGTTACGAATTACAATTCATGTTATATGTTACAAATTTGCTAAACTTACAATTTGTTATGAATTTGCAAAACATACAATATGTTACAAATTTGCAAAACGTATGATAAGTTACGAATTCTAGCTAGGTAGCTAGGTGGCTAACGTTGCCTAGGCTAGGGGTTAGGGTTAGGGTTTAGGAGTTAGGTTAAAAGGTTAGGGGAAGTAAGGCTGTCCTCAACTAAATAAAATCTTGGTAGACTGAAAATAGTCTGTTTTTTCGACCAATCAATTGGTTGACATTTTCACTATGTGACTGACTACTGACCACTTTAATGCTAGAAGAAAAAGTATCTTACGCAAAATCCGTAATGATTTTCCAACAGCTTCTATTCTAGTTGCAGTAATTTGATTCTGAGCGGAAAAAAGAGACATCTGCTTTGTGTCTCAGACATTTTTTAATAGAGAGACATTAGGCTGTCTCTAATACCGTTTGTTTTTCTGCCTACTATATTACACAAAAATGAATCCAAGGAGTAACCACTACAACTGTGAATATGGCCGCAGAGTTACCAGTTAAGAATGAAATGTTATTTTCCAAAACGTAATAAAATAGAAACACATGGACGGTAGACTTGTAACATTTTGTATGGAAACAAAGTCAATCATTATGTGAAAAACTCACAAACAAAACACTGAACAATAAAAAAAGGCTAAGTCACCCTGGAGAGAAGTATGTAAAACCAGCTACTTCTCTCTCTCTCTCTCTCTTTCTCTAAACAGCCTTTGAGAAAGATAAATGATGACACAAAAAGATCACAACATCCAGCACCTTATCCGATTTCAAAAGGAAAACATAATCATAAAAACATGAATAAACAAACACTATCCCATTTCAAAATGTCAATGTGGTTTAAAAAGCACATACATACTACTTCTGGGCCAATTGACAATCCAGGATATAGTCACATGCATTTTGTTTTCCCCCCTCTGTGTATCTAGTAGTGTTGATGAGGTCATATAGGCGCGGGCTGAGTGGCCTAAGTGCCTTCCTCACACATGGGCCTCTGAGTCTGGTAGAAGAGTACAGCACTGCTCAACGTGCCCAACCAAATTGGGTATGGAAAAAAACAGGGTATAAGAGCAAATCTAAATCTCCCTAATGATGCCCCATCCTTTACTTGTCTTCACTTGACGATAACCTATTCTGGCTTCCTGGTTGTCTAATTAAACATGAGAATTTTTTTAATAACACACAGACATTCAACAGTTAAACAAACTCAAGCTTCTGAGTTTGAGTTAAACTCTCACTATGTTGTTCAACAATTTAAATATTCATTCTTTGATGACCCTGATTGGAGAATAACCTGGTTTTCTCTTCAGACCTCAACATGTCACACCCTGATCTGTTTCACCTGTCTTTGTGTTTGTCCCATGAATTTTTTAATGTTTTTATTTAACATTTATTTAATGAGGCAAGTCAGTTAAGAACACATCCTTATTTTCGGCCTAACCCTAACCGGAAGACGCTGGGCCAATTGTGCGCCGCCATATGGGAATCCCAATAACGGCTGATTGTGATACAGCCTGGAATCGAACCAGGGTCTGTAGTGACGCCTCTAGCACTAAGATGCAGTGCCTTAGATGTCAAATCCTACCTGTTGTCTGTGTTTCCTGTGCTATAGTTTTTGTTTTTCTTAGTCTTCCCAGTTCTGACCTCTGCCTGTCCTGACCCTTATCCTGCCCGTCGTGCTGTACCTGCATGACTCTGATTTGGATTACGACCCTTTGCCTGCCATCATAAGGCATTGCAGTAACAAAAACGAGAGCACAGGAAACACAGGAAAACGCTGGTAGGACTCGACGGGACAAGCACAAAGACAGGTGAAACAGATCAGGATGTGACACAAACGTCTTGGGCAATATCTCATCTCAGATTAATCAAAAAGTATTAGAAGTAAGATAGGGCACCAGAGACTCAGCTTAACCCACCTACCTGAGAGAACATTATGTGTCTGTACCTGAGAGAGAATGATCTTAATTCAAGGCTAAATGATAAAAGGTAGGACACGTGTGGGTGGTCCAGTATCAGTTCCTTACCTGAGTGCGACGGAGGTCCCATTGACAGATCCAGAGTAGCGTCTGGTGGGGCCGTAGCTCCCCTGGCGTACGTATCTCTCACCACCACAACACAGTACCATGAGGAAGGCCCGTCTGAAGGCCCTGTTCAGGAAGGCGTAGAGAAAGGGGTTAAGGCCAGAGTTAATATAGCCAAGCCACAGCCAGGCGGTCCACATCTGCCAGGGCACACTGTAGTGGATGAAGGGGTCCACCACGTTGGTAATGAAGAATGGGGCCCAGCAGAGACAGAAGCAGCCCATGATGACAGCCAGGGTCTTGGCAGCTTTGGTCTCTATGCGCATGCGACTGGAGCCCTGCTGCTCGGAGCTGAGGTAGTGATGGGGGGGCGCCGAGTAGTGGGCGGAGCCTGCCCGCTGCAGCGTGCCGATCTGCCGCGCGTGGCCCATGGCGGTGATGTAGATGCGCTGGTAGGCCAGCACCATGAGGCCCAGGGGAACGTAGAAGGCCACGGCGGAGCAGATGAGAGCATGCGGACGGTTCACCACAAATACACAGTTGGTCTTGTTGCTGCTGCTGCTGCTGAACTTCCTCTCCTCAATCTGGAGACAGACAGCATGCAGAGAGAGAACAAGCAATGAACAAGCAGATCCACATACAGGAAGAGGCATGTGCGTTCTGTTGTAATCCACATATGGAATAGTGACACGCTTGTATCCCCTTCAACCCGAGAGTGTAACGATTGCCTAATGTCCATTTACTGACTCTCTTAAAACAAACTATGAACGGGTAGACGTTGACATATAGTATTATTTGTGTTCATAAACTGGTAGCTGTGAATTGTGCTCAGCACTGACTCCAGTGTTTAGATTTCAGTGCGCTTGGAATTTTCTTGGGTGTTTATGTCTATGTAAATGGTAGTGGTAGCTTTAGCCTAGGATGGTTGAGTGCACTTGGATGGCACACTGAGAGAACAAAACATTAGGAATACCTGCTCTTTCCATGACATAGACTGACCAGGTGAATCCAAGTGAAAGCTATGATCCCTTATTGATGTCACCTGTTAAATCCACTTCAATCAGTGTAGATGAAGGGGAGGAGACGGGTTAAAGAAGGGTGTTTAAACCTTGAGACAACTGAGACATGGATTGTTTATGAGTGCCATTCAGAGGGTGAATGGGCAAGACAAAATATTTAAGTGCCTTTGAACAGGGTATGGTAGTAGGTGCCAGGCACACCGGTTTGAGTGACAAGAACTGCAACAATGCTGGGTATTTTCACACTCAACAGTTTCCGTGTGTATCAAGAATGGTTCACAACCCAAAGGACATCCAGACAACTTGACATAACTGTGTGAAGCATTGGCTTCAACATGGGCCAGCTTCACTGTGGGATGCTTTTGACATGCCCCGACAAATTGAGGCTGTTTTGAGGGGACAATGGTGTGCAACTCAATATTAGGAAGTAATGTTTTGTACAGTCAGTGTATATGGAGAATTTGAATTTTGTAAACAATAATCAGTGTCATCATTTGACAGAGATAAGTTTTTTCAGATGTCAAAGGTGAAACAATGAGTCATTGTACTATTTTTAGAACTAAAAGAGGGCTTGTGTGTTTGCTCTCCCCAAAGAGCTTGATGCATGAACAGTTCATGATCTCAGCAGCTCAAAATCGGCACTATGTCAAAACATTTTTTTAAACTATTCAAACATACTGTACGTCTCCAGTTTGATCTGTTGTGCTTGTTGCTGAAAAGGGCTGTGAATAGTGCAATTGTTTTATGACTACTACAACACCATTCTACGAGATTAAAAGAATGTAATTCTTGATGTTTTAACCATGTGTCCTTCACTTAACAATATCTGTCCACATTTTCAAGGATCAACAAAGCAATTCATGGTAGCTCAAAACATCTAGCATGTAAATTGATTTGGATCAAACGATTTAGACGACAGAGCAAGACTCTGTCTGTAGTAGAACCATCGGATAGACAGGCAAGGTCACAAGCTGCTTACAGACTTACAATGTCCTCTATGCCGATGGCATGCCAGCTTTGCATGATGGGAAGGAAGGAGATGAAGGAGGCGATGACCCAGCATCCCCCCAGCATTAGGGCCACTCTGACGGGAGTCATCTTAGTCCTGTACACCAGCGGCTGGCAGCAGATCGCATAGTACCTACAGTATCAAAATAATATAACAACATTATAACATCAACATCATAGATTCAACAGAGGAAAAAACCTGTAATCTATTGATAGTGGTTTTCTGAATAACATTTATATCTACAGGCCACAAATATCTACCTGCTATGTACACACCAAAATATTGCTAATGATGACTCATTCCTTATTAAGATCGTCTCATTACTTGCAATACCAAATAATAAACTAAACGGACACCCTCTATTAAATGCTTTAGTCCTATATAGGTGGATAAGAAAGACAAGCAGTGACTCATCACTTCAAAGACTACTTTAAAAAAGAAATATCCTTCTAATGATCGATTGCAGTTTTATAATAAAATGTTACACAAAAAAAATGTGGGTCATTTCTGTAACCCTGCAATATAGTACCTACCGTGCTCCTACATCTACATTGCTTGCTGTTTGGGGTTTTAGGCTGGGTTTCTGTACAGCACTGTGTGACATCTGCTGATGTAAAAAGGGCTTTATAAATACATTTGATTGATGGATACCTGGCACTGGGTTATTTTGACCCAGCAGTGGGTTGGTTTTTACTCTTGCTGGGTTATTGTTATTCATGTATTTTTAACCCAGCCGAGGGTTATTTATTACTTTATGGCTGGGTTATCATTATTTGTATGTTTATTTACCCAGCAGTGTTCATTTCTTAGTTTCTTGCTGGGTACTCTTTTTCTACCTTGTCTCTATTACAGAATCTGCTAATCTTCTTAAAGTACAAATACTGTTAACAATCAAAGTTACAACGTTACTACACAAATGTTTATTTTTCAGCTCTTAATTTCAACTACAAAATGAAGTCATGCAAAAGATTTAAAAAACAAATAAGGAACACACAATCAACCAACATTTTAGAAGCACAATCCATCATTTGAATATCTCAGCAGCCCTACCAATTAAAGCTGAGGAATGGGGCTGAAGAAAAGTCACCACCCCACAGCTCCTACCAGGTATACATTTTCAACATGATTTTATGTCAAACAACAACAACAAGGAAACATAATGTCTTCTGCTCCAGAGCCTGCCCATTCATGATGGTGAATGCCAGGGAGTAGAGGTGATTTGTCCCCGAGAGTCACAATGAAGGGTTCGGGTCTCTTGTTCTTTTGGTCGCCTTGCAGAGTTATTCAGCCATATTTGTAACAACCTGGGGATTAGAAAATATTATAAATGTTGAAAAATGATCACGACACTTTTGCACAAGCCCGTGCACGCATGCACACACACACACACACACACACACAAATTGTGGCCTTTCCTATTTCTCAGAATATGCTCTACTCCTATACAGTCTATTATTATTATTTTTTATTTCACCTTTATTTAACCAGGTAGGCTAGTTGAGAACAAGTTCTCATTTCTCATTGGTTCTCATTTGCAACTGCGACCTGGCCAAGATAAAGCGTAGCAATTCGACACATACAACAACACAGAGTTACACATTGAATAAACAAAACATACAGTCAATAATACAGTAGAACAAAAGAAAACAAAAAGTCTATATACAGTGAGTGTAAATGAGGTAAGTTAAGGAAATAAATAGGCCATGGTGGCGAAGCAATTACAAAATAGCAAATAAACACTGGAATGGTAGATCGGCAAAAGATGAATGTGCAGGTAGAGATACTGGGGTGCAAAACAATTGCTGTGTGCAGGACGTTAATCTGCATTGAGTTGAGTCCAGCTCCTTTGTGCATGGTTTACAGTGTTACATATTAAATATAATTTAATATTCCACATGTATACTTACAGTATGACTTTCGGGAATCATCAATGCTTGGGCAGGTAGTCTTCTTTCCAACTTGTCACACACGTCTTTAGTATCTGTATCTGGGGAATACAGACGTAACAAGATTTTAGGGGGCAGTCAAAATGGACAAACGTGGATAAACATTTGAGATACTACTTTAATTTCCATATGTAGCTGCCTGCACTCTGTACACTGGTGGTGGGATAAGTACTCTCAGGGCCATGCCGCCTTTAGTATCTGGGGGACAAAGACATGACAACATTTAAGTGGAGAGTCTAATTGGATAGTTTAAACTTGGCTGAACAATTGAGACACTCCTTTCAATCCAATATGTAGCTAGCTAGCTATATCCACTTATCGTTAAAGTAACTGTGCCTGCATCCAGACAGACTAGCTAGCTAGCTAGCTAACTCGTGGAAATAATTAGGCTAAAAACCATACAGTAACTGAACCACCATAAAAGCATGAATTATAAGCTTGACAACTACTGTAGCTACCAACCATGTTCATTTTACTGCAATGGGCACACACAGAATTCTTGGTACAAATCTACTTTGAACAAAAGTATACACCTTACACACATGGGTATGGGCTTAAAAAAGAAGAGACCTGCAACATGTCAGATATAGAATTGAAATGTATTTAATTTTAAGTTTGCATCCCAATACTATACTTGATCTACATCATATAAGACTGAAGTTTAACAGAACCATTTGACATAGAAACACCAGATTTTTGGCAGTTAAGAAAACCCAATGTTTATTAATTATGAAATTATGAAAAATATGAATAATATTGCACCCATGAGGCCACTAGAGGGTGATTTGGTCATTTGACTACAGGACAGGGCTACATTAACTCAGAGAGAGGGAATACTCCTAGCTAAGTACAACGTCTAACGTTTGGCTAGATAGATAGCTAGTTAAGATAAATTAGCTAGATACCTGAGAGGAAACAATGCCGCACACAGTAGGCCTACAGAAGAAAGGTTTTATTCAGGCACTGATATAGCTATCTTCAACAAAAACCTTATATTTCTGCTTTCACACACAGCACATGAAAATAGCTTGCATCATATGATGCAAAACGCAGCATCATATGATGCAAAATGGCATTATACAGGGGATGATTTCTGTATTTTGAAAGTTACATATCTTGAAAACTTGAGTGCTGACAAGCAAAACATTTTGGGACTATGTCAACAATCGACTAATGAAACAAATACCAAAAGATCATTTTGGGGTGGAATTTTCCATTAAGACCATCAAAACATTAAATACATTACACAAAATCAACTACTTCTATCAAAACATACAAATATGTTACACAAAAGCCCATTAAATACAGGGCCTTCAGAAGGTATTCACACCCCTTGACGTTTTTCACATTTTGTGGTGCTACAAAGTGGGATTAAAATGGATTTAATTGTCATTTTTTGTCAACGATCTACACACAATACTCTGTAAAAGTGAAAGAAATATTCTAAAATATTTTTTGAAATTCATGAAAAATAAAACACTAATATATCTTGATTATATAAGTATTCGTCCCCCTGAATAAAAACATGTTAAGCCGAAACCACACAGACAGACGTCGTCAATGGCGTCAAAATGTGCGTGCGAGAGTAGAGAGAGTCAATTCACATTACACTGCCTAGTGTATGCCAACTTAATGGTCATGAGAATCCATAATAAACTGTTGTAATATGTTATGTTCGCTTTGTGAACTATTGTTGTGTGTTCCTTTTTTTACGCCGTAAACAAACTAAATGCTTTTCGTTTGATTTGGGCTTTAGAATCACCGTTGGCAGCGATTACAGCTGTGAGTCTTTCTGGATAAGTCTCTAAGAGCTTTCCACACCTGGATTGTGCAACATTTGTCCATTACTCTTTTCAAAATTCTTCAAGCTCTGTCAAATTGGTTGTTGATCATTGCTAGACAACCATTTTCAGGTCTTGCCATAGATTTTCAAGCATATTTAAGTGAAAACGGTAACTAGGCCACTCAGGAACATTCACTTTCTTATTGGTAAAAAACTCCAGTGTAGATTTATCCTTGTATTTTAGGTTATTGTCCTGCTGAAAGGTGAATGTATCTCTCAGTGTCTGGTGGAAAGCAGACTGAACTAGGTTTTCCTCTAGGATTTGCCTGTGCTTAGCTCCATTCTGTTTCATTTTCTTCCTGAAAAACTCCCCAGTCCTTAATGATTACAAGCATAACATGATGCAGCCACCACTATTCTTGAAAATATAGAGAGTGGTACTCAGAGATGGTTGTATTAGATTTGCCCCAAAGATAACACTTTGTATTCAGGACAAGAAGTGGATTACTTTGCCATATTTGTTGTAGTATTACTTTAGTGCCTTGTTTAAAACAGGATGCATGTTGTGGAATATTTTTTATTGTGTTCAGGCTTCCTTATTTTCACTCTGTCAATTAGGATGGTATTGTGGAGTACCTACAATGTTGTTGATCCATCCTCTTTGTTCTCCTATCACAGCCATTAAACTCTGTAACTGTTTTAAAGTCAGTTTCCTTCCTCTCCGGCACCTGAGTTAGTAAGGAAGCCTGTATCTTTTTAGTGACTGGGTTTTATTGACACACCATCCAAAGTGTAATTAATATATGTAACGTCACCATGCTCAAGGGGATATTCAATGTGTGCTTTTTTATTTTTACCCATCTATTAATTGGTGCCCTTCTTTGCGAGGCATTGGAAAACATCCCTGGTCTTTGTGGTTGAATCTGTGTTTGAAATTCACTGCTCGACTGAGGGACAGAGATGAGGTTCAAAAATCATGTTAAACTCTATTATACTCCTGAACTTATTTAGGCTTGCCAAAGGGGTTGAATACTTATCGACTCAGGACATTTCAGCTTTTAATTTGTTTTACATTAAAAAAAAACATAATTCCACCTTGACATTATGGGGTATTGTATGTAGGCCAGTGAATTTTGTATTGATCCATTTTAAATACAGGCTTTAACACAACAAAACGTGAGAAAAGCCAAGGGGTGTGAATACTTTCTGAAGGCACTGCACTAACTACAACTATCAATATACCCTAACCTGGTTAACTGTCTTTTATATGGCTGTGCCATTTGTTGATACTATAATTATAGTATGCACCATAAAAGGCAAGTAAATTATATTATCACAGCATGGGCTGTATTATTTTTTCCTCAAATGTAATTCAAGAGCATGAATATCCAGAAACAAAAGGCTTTATTTACCTTTTTCCATTTTAACTGAGAGCTGAACTATCTTCTTCTATGGGTCCCTCTACAGTACCTCTCCTTTGTCCTTTTCCTTGGCCTCTTACTTGGTCCATTCTTGCAAACAGCAACTCAGATTTGACCTCTTTTATGCATAAGGACTGATTGCTGATTGAAACATTGTGCATATAAGTTTTGCACACGTGCAGAAGAGGTTCGCATTCATGGGAATAATTTGTATCAGCTGTCACCAAATGTAAAATTTTGTTTTTCGTTTTTCATGATTTACTCAACTTGCACCTTTTGTAGAGAGTTGTGTTTACTGTTTTTCAATAATGTGCTTAGCATTTGCATTGTGTGCGAAAGCAATAAGAAATTACTTGGAGATCAAGTGGACTCCAGTTTCATTAAAAGTGTCTTAGCAATCGAGAAAAACTGTAACCTGAATGGATGATCAGTAACGTTAGCTTTTTACTCACAGCTTTCAGTCAGCCACAACGCCTTGCCCATTGGTCCGTCAAAAAGTAATTCCACTCAGTGCCTGGCTGCACTGGTAGACTTGCTACAGCTGCAACAGTCCTCATTCACGAGCTTGCCGGATAAGTTTATTCTTCTGGATTTGCCCGGGAAAATTAACCCACTCACTGGGTCATCATATGTCAAGAGTACCAGTACCGAGGTGATGTGCAGGGGTACGAGATAATTAAGGTAACTATGTACAGTAGTAGGGGTAAAGTGACTCGGCGATTTTTTAAAACTTTCACAACAGGAGTGTGAAAGTGTCTGTGTGACTGTGTGTAGTCAGTTGACTAGCTAATTAGCAGTCTTGTTCAGCAGTCTTATGGCCTGAATTCTTCGGGGCACATTCAGTGATCGCGTGCCCGCTGGAGCCGCTTCTTCTTGTTTTTAACTGATAAGCGTGGATCCCGTTGGGGTCGTGGTTGTCTGCTGCAATAGCCCATCCGTGAGAAGGACTGACGAGTTCTGCGTTCCTAGATGCAGAGGTACTGAGACGGACGCGTCTGGCACCGACGATCATGCAACGCTCAAAGTCACCTAGGTCACTCGTTTTGCCCATTCTAACGTTCAATTGAACAGCAACTGATTGCTTCAATGCCTGTCTGACTGCTTTATATAACAAGCCATGGCCACGTGACTTACTGTCTGCATGAGCAAAGCATTTTTTTAACGGGGTGGTGTACCTAATACACTGAGTGTATGTCCAAACTCTGAATCAAATAGGTTTCCCCAAAATAACATGGTCGCTGTGGTAAAACGTTTATTTTGATTGTCGATCTTGTGCATTTATCAACATTTCATCAGGTAGACTGACTTCAGATGTGTCATGTAAACAAGATTATTAGGAAATGGTTCTTCTTCCACATAACATGTAAACGTTTAAATCAAACTATTATATTATTCTGACTAGTCACAATAATCATATTATTGTGTGCCAATCGTGTTCTTATTGGTCAGTCACCAGTAGACCTAGACCCTGTCACACTGACCTACAGGGGGCCCACAAACTCCCCCAAATTAAAAATAATAATAATTTGTTGAAGGCCCACTGGAGGTCGGGCCTTCAGGGCCCTGCATACCCATGCCCTGCATACCTGTTTGGTAATCCGGCCCTGGTCCTGTAGAGAAGCATACATTAGATTTGTTTGGAGCAAGGGGGTGAGCTAGCAGGTGACTTACTCCAGTGACTTTTGACTGTATGGGGCAGGTGCAGGACAGGACAAGATATCTGCTCATGTATCAGCCCAGCCATGACAGGCTGCCATATGCTTAAGGACAGAGAAGGACAGAGAGCTGCTAGAGAAGGGCCCTCCAAGACATGTGCTAATGCTAACACACAGCTGGGTGCTAACAACGGTGTACGGCTATTAGGCTGAATGGATGCATCAAGGTGACTGGGCTGGGGGGGCGTGGCAACAGTGCAATAGTTTTGCAATAATTACCAAAGTGAAGGGATGTTTTTCACTGTGTTCATTGCTCACCTGTCTAGTGCTATGCAGCACAGGTGTAGGATAGATGCAGTGGTCAGAAACACATCCAACGAGGTCCTGACCAGACAGAAGATCTCCCCATACCTCCACTGACCTGTAGTCAGCTCAATGGCTGCAAATGGCATGACAACCACAGCAACCAGGAGGTCTGCAAACGCCAACGACACTATAAAGTAGTTGGTCTTCTTTTTCCTTGAGGCAGAAGGGGAACAAAAGCATTTTCATTCATTTCCAGAAAGGCGCATGAGTTGAATGCAAAGATAATTATATTTTTTTTATCTAGCTTTTAAAATGATCGACTTATCTGCACTAGACAGAACAACCTTTTTTTGCTCATAACTCTTTAAAACCATACCGCATAAACATAGAACATGACAGAAACAATGCCTGTGTCTAATGTGAGAACAGCTGCTTTGTTGTCACCCAATAGCCAGAAGGTGGCATATTCATCAGTCTGTCAATCACACATCTCCTACTTCAATTAAATTCTGTCCAATATTTTTTTTGTACATGACATCATATGTAATTTTATAGAAAACAGTGCGCGTAACAAAAGGCCCATATGAGAATCCCCTAGAAGCAAATATACAGACTTGTTGACACACAGCAACAAGATAATGTTCTCTAGAGATGTTGGGACACAGGATGTAAACACAATTATACTATCCATCTCTATGCTAAAAAGCACACTCTAAAGCAGTGGTTCTCAACTCCAGCCCTTGAGTACTTCCAACAGCACACATTTTTTGTTGTGCTTTAAAGGGGTCACATTTTCTCCTTTGAGCACTTAGGCAATTTCTCAATTGGATTTGCTCCTGAGTCCTCTCTCCTCCGTACTCTCACCTCCTTTTGAAAAGGGTCAAAGGGAATCGAGGAGAGGCGGCGAGGAGTGCTTGTATGAAATGAGACTCTCCTTCTCCGCTCGCACATCATCAGGAAAACTACGTTTACAGGGATGGATCCCAAAATAAATGTGTGAAGTGATGAAAACAAATTCAGTTAGTTGTGCTAGACATTTTATAAATAAAACAATAAGTAGAACATTGTTTTAGAACGTGTGCATGGTTTTCTCCTTCGACAAAACAAAAGCTGATTCAAAGGTGGTGTGGCAGATTTAAAAACTCTTCCGTGAATGACACATGACTTTCCTCAATGAAAGGTGGCTATCGAGGAAGGGAGGACACTTTTTCGTTCGCAACTCGACCACTTATCGGATTCTGGGTCACGGAGGAGAGAGGAAAGAGGGTGGAGCATGGACATTTGCCCAAATTAGAAAAAGCCTTCGATTTGACAGGACGTGACCTACATGTAACAGGAAGTGGGCTTACCGAAGATGTCTGTCCTTGCAGAGCGCCACCATCACCAGCAGGTTTCCCAGAACAGTCATGATGATGATGATGGAGAGGAAGATGGTGAGAATGACCCTCTCCAGTGAGTTCAGTACATGCTCCATGTTTACCACGTCATCGACTGAACTACACAATCAAACAATTACTGTTATTAAGGTCATCATCATAACATCATTGGAATATGACTGATAATCATAAGACATGTATGAATGAAGACCTTTCATAACATTAAAAAATATATATTTTCAATAACAGAGAGCATTTGATGTGTGGGCTGTGTCGCCTCTAAATGGTATTTAGTTTATATGTTTCATATAGACCATCATATCCCAACAATGAATAATGTTCCCTCTCAGGAAATAAAAGTGATTTGAATTTAAATGAATTACTCGTGTTCCACTGTGTGTTCGTACTGTTCAGGTGGGTGGGATTCTGTGGCCATCGCTGTTCATCTGCATAGAGGGTGCTAAAGGAGAGTCCTCCACACCAGTCGCTGTGGCCCTGAGGACAAACACAACTAGGCAGTTCATCACAGCTCTAATACTAACACTGTGAATTGTTCACATCTACAGCTGTAATACTGTACGATGTTACAGCTGTAATACTGTACGATGTTACAGCTGTAATACAGTACGATGTTACAGCAGTAATACTGTACGATGTTACAGATGCAATACTGTACGATGTTACAGCTGTAATACAGTACGATGTTACAGCAGTAATACTGTACGATGTTACAGCTGTAATACTGTACGATGTTACAGCTGTAATACTGTACGATGTTACAGCTGTAATACTGTACGATGTTACAGCTGTAATACTGTACGATGTTACAGCTGTAATACTGTACGATGTTACAGCTGTAATACAGTATGATGTTACAGATGTAATACTGTACGATGTGACAGATGTAATACTGTTACGATGCTACAGCTTCAAGGCTGTACGATGTTACAGCTGTAATACAGTACGATGTTACAGCTGTAATACTGTACGATGTTACTGATGTAATACTGTATGATGTTACAGATGTAATACTGTACGATGTGACAGATGTAATACTGTATGATGTTACAGATGTAATACTGTACGATGTTACAGATGTAATACTGTACGATGTTACAGATGTAATACTGTACGATGTTACAGCTGTAATACAGTACGATGTTACAGCAGTAATACTGTACGATGTTACAGATGCAATTACAGCTGTAATACGATGATGTTACAGCTGTAATACAGTGTTACAGATGTTACAGCAGTAATAATACTGTACGATGTTACAGCTGTAATACTGTACGATGATGTTACAGATGTAATACTGTTACAGCTGTAATACTGTATGATGTTACAGATGTAATACTGTACAGATGTTACAGATGTAATACTGTACGATGTTACAGATGTAATACATGTTACAGATGTAATTTACAGATGTAATACTGTTACAGATGTTAGAGATGTAATATTGTATGATGTTACAGCTGTAATACTGTACGATGTTACAGCTGTAATACTGTATGATGTTACAACTGTAATACTGTATGATGTTACAGATGTAATACTGTATGATGTTACAGATGTAATACTGTATGATGTTACAACTGTAATACTGTATGATGTTACAGATGTAATACTGTATGATGTTACAGATGTAATACAGTACGATGTTACAGATGTAATACAGTACGATGTTACAGATGTAATACTGTACGATGTTACAGCTATAATACTGTACGATGTTACAGCTGTAATACAGTATGATGTTACAGCTGTAATAAAGTACGATGTTACAGATGTAATACTGTACGATGTTACAGATGTAATACTGTACGATGTTACAGATGTAATACAGTGCGATGTTACAGCTGTAATACTGTACGATGTTACAGCTGTATTACTGTATGATGTTACAGCTGTACTACAGTACGATGTTACAGCAGTAATACTGTACGATAGTACAGCTGTAATACTGTACGATGTTACAGCTGTAATACTGTATGATGTTACAGCTGTAATACTGTACGATGCTACAGCTGTAATACTGTATGATGTTACAGCTGTAATACTGTACAATGTTACAGATGTAATACTGTACGATGTTACAGATGTAATACAGTACGATGTTACAGCTGTAATACTGTATGATGTTACAGCAGTAATACTGTACGATGTTACAGCTGTAATACTGTACGATGTTACAGCTGTAATACAGTACGATGTTACAGATGTAATACTGTATGATGTTACAGCTGTAATACTGTACGATGTTACAGCTGTAATACTGTACGATGTTACAGCTGTATTACTGTATGATGTTACAGATGTAATACTGTATGATGCTACAGCTGTATTACTGTATGATGTTACAGATGTAATACTGTATGATGTTACAGCTGTAATACAGTACGATGTTACAGCTGTAATACAGTACGATGTTACAGATGTAATACTGTACGATGTTACAGCTGTAATACAGTACGATGTTACAGCTGTAATACAGTACGATGTTACAGATGTAATACAGTATGATGTTACAGCTGTAATACTGTATGATGTTACAGCTGTAATACAGTACGATGTTACAGATGTAATACTGTACGATGTTACAGATGTAATACAGTACGATGTTACAGATGTAATACAGTACGATGTTACAGATGTAATACTGTACGATGTTACAGATGTAATACAGTACGATGTTACAGATGTAATACAGTACGATGTTACAGATGTAATACTGTACGATGTTACAGATGTAATACAGTACGATGTTACAGATGTAATACAGTACGATGTTACAGATGTAATACAGTACGATGTTACAGATGTAATACTGTACGATGTTACAGATGTAATACTGTACGATGTTACAGATGTAATACAGTGCGATGTTACAGCTGTAATACAGTACGACGTTACAGATGTAATACTGTATGATGTTACAACTGTAATACTGTACGATGTTACAGCTGTAATACTGTACGATGTTACAGATGTAATACAATACGATGTTACAGCTGTAATACAGTACGACGTTATAGCTGTAATACAGTACGATGTTACAGCTGTAATACTGTACGATGTTACAGCTGTAATACTGTACGATGTTACAGCTGTAATACTGTACGATGTTACAGCTGTAATACAATACGATGTTACAGCTGTAATACAGTACGATGTTACAGCTGTAATACAGTACGATGTTACAGCTGTAATACAATACGATGTTACAGCTGTAATACAGTACGATGTTACAGCTGTAATACAGTACGATGTTACAGCTGTAATACTGTACGATGTTACAGCCAATGACAGACTGCCCGTCTGGATCACCGGGAATTTTCCCAGTGGGCCGCTTGACAATTGGGGTCATTGCAACGCAAAATATAAATAACCCCAGACCGCTTAAATAAAAATAACCAAGTGCTGTGTGTCTGACTGGCCTAGGCGAGCGGGCTGCCGGCCCACTGCCACTGCTGTTGGGTATTACATCTGTCAGCCTCTCTCTCCCAGCCAATTACTTTTGGTCCAGTCCATTCTAACTTTACCTGAGCCCTGCCCCTTTCCTATCTCTGTTAAGTGGTGACATTTGGATAAATATTGAAGCGGAGCAAGATGGACAACCAAAAAGAGAAAAACGTAAAGCTGGTGCTTAAAAGCAGAGAGAGAAGAGGTTGAAGTCCCTTGAGGCTAATGCAGCCAAATGTTTTAAAATAACAAATTATTCATTTAGCGCCGTTGTCCAATTGGAATTAATATTATACTAGTGGTATACAGTATACTATTATATGAAATTATATGAATATATATGAACATTATATAATTCATATATTAATATTATACTAACATTATACTATTATGTTATAGTATTATACTAATATACTAATTTATACTAATTACTCATCCAGGTCGAGGATAATGCATCTGCGGTGGACAGATGTAGATTGAGCCAAAGCCAGGATTCCACTGCCACCCAAATTTGTGATTATTTTAAGAGGCCGAAGTCAGGGGACCTAGATATGTTTTTTAGCTTCCACCCCCAACAAAAGTGTGAAAAGTCTGTGGTGCAGAAGGTTTTTCTTTTATAAAGATGAGACCAACAGGAAGTGGCTGTCATACAGTGAAGAAAACCATGCTTTATTCTGCTTCATTTGTATGGCATTTGCAAAGCCCACCGAGAACAGCCCTTTCACGAATGGAATGGCAGACTGGAAGCATATCCATCAGGGAGTGGGAGAGCATGAGAAGAGCGTTATGCATAGAGGTCATGCTGAGGCCTACTTTCTAAGGTCCTCCAAAGGTAACATTGAGAGCCTGTTCATCAGCAGTCAGACGTCTGCTCATAGAGAGCAAGTGAACAGAAGAGGGCAAGTGCTAGAGAGCATTATAGATGTTATTATAGTCATAGGCAAGAGGGGTCTGAGCTACAGCGGAACGCAGTCTGAAGCAGCTTATACGCTAGATGACAGCAGCATTGACCATGGTAACTTTTTAGAGATGATCATTCTGCTGGGAAAGTACGACCTGTGTGTGAAAGAGCATCTCACTGCCTGCATAGAGAAAAGCAAAACACTGCTTGAGTCTGGGTCAAGAGGGGGCAGAGGCTCTCTAATCACTCTATTATCAAAGACTACCATCGATAACGTCATTACCACCATCCAACACACTATGCAGGCCACCATAGCAAGTGAAATCCAGGAAGCTGGTATGTTTTCAGTCCAGATTGACACTATGCAGGACATTACAACACAAGATCAATGCTCTGTCATAGTCAGATATGTAACGAACGTCATCCATGAGAGGTTTGTGACTTATGAAATGCGAGGCATCCACTGGACAATACTTTGTCCAGGCACTGAGTGAAGTACTGGAAAACATTAAGCTTGACATCAACAAGTGCATTGGCAATTCCACTGATGGAGCCTCCAGTACGCAAGGCCAGTATACAGGCTTCCCTGCCCTTCTCTCTGCAAAGTCAACCAATCAAGTGCATGTGTGGTGCTATGCACACATTTTGAACCTTGTTTTGGCAGACACAACAGAGAGTGTCTTGGCAAGTGGGTCACTTTTTTCTCTCGTTAACAACACAGCTGTGTTCTTCCGTGAATCCTACCAGAGGGTGAACATTTGGGAGAAGGAGAACAAGGACACAAGACACAGACGTCTTGCTCCAATTGGAGAGACATGCTGGTGGGCTAAAGACAGTGCCTTAAAGAAAGGCTTTGGAGCTTTTGGAAGTCCAGATGAGGGTCTGTATGTTGATGTCCTTCTCACTCTTTCAACCATACAAGATCAGAAAAACATCAACACTACTGGACAGGTCAAGGCACAAGGATACATTGAGGGGTTGCTGAAGTATGAAACAATACCTAAAGCTCAGATATTCCTCAGAATATTTCAGGCCACCTCACCAGTCTCAAAATATCTTCAAACAAGTGGAATGGACATTCTGTCTGCGCATCGTATGGTTGTGTCTACAGAGGAGCAGTTGAAAGGAATGGCAAGAGATGTTGAAAAAGTCAAGGCAGCCGCAGACACATTTGTTCAGTGGGCCAACAGGAAGTTGCAGGAACGGGATGGGGAAACAGAGCTGGAGTTAGAGACCACTCTGCCAACGAAAAGGGCTTGAAAGAAGAAAACCATGCCTGGAGAGATTGCACAAGATGAGACGTTTACTGGGGCAGAGAGTGCATACAGGATTGGTGTCCATAATCAAATTCTGGATACAGTCATAGATAGCATCCATCGGCGATTTCTGAGTAATGGCACTTTGTATGCCGACATGGCTCTTCTGGACCCTAAACACTTTAGTCAGCTAACATCCAGTGCCAGTGGCCTTCCACAGACAGCCCTTCAAGAACTAAGCAAATGTTTGATCAAATCTGACAGCAGAGCAACGGTGGCCAATTTAAAGAGTGAGCTCATGAGTCTGGTAGAACAGTGGACTAGGTTAAAACAATCGGGATTTGAATACACAACCAGGACTATGGAGGGTCATGGACCTGAAGGAAATTAAGACGAGGTGAAGATGGTGAACAAGAGCTGTTCATCTTGCAAGGACTGTCCAGCGTGTTGCTACCGTATTCTTAGTCAGTACAACCTATTGACTGACGTATACCACATCATGGGCCTTGCTTACAAGTTCCGACTTACACGGTCAGTAACCCAGGTAGCTTGCGAGCGGAGCTTCTCTACTCTGAAATTCATCAACAGTAGGCTCAGCACTCTAGCTCAACAGCACCTGGGGGCTTTTATGCTCATGGTTACTGAGCGAGATATTTTAATGGCCCTGGACAGTGACCTGGTTATAGATGACATTGCTGAGAGAAGTGAGCTGCTGCAGAAATTGTTTAATTTAAGGAGGTAGGAAATATGTTTATTTAAATGTTATTCTATGACACCAGTCTTTTCACCAACAAATGTATTCTTGTAATATTTATTTCAGTGGTCAGATTGCTGCCAGTGCCATTTTGCCAGTATCTGCTCCTTCCAGCCTCCTCCTAAGAGCAACCTTGTTCTTTTTTACATCTATTTTACTAAACGTATTGTTTTAAATATTGTTCATTAATCTTGTTTACATAAAGTGTTTGTGTGTCGGTTGTGTGGGTGGTGGTGTATCGCTGGGGGGGTTTTGGTGGGCCGGTTACAGCTGGGAGTCAAAAAGACCAGGGCCTGGTTACAGCTGTAATACTGTACGATGTTACAGCTGTACTACAGTACGATGTTACAGCTGTAATACTGTATCATGATACAGCTGTAATACTGTATGATGTTACAGCTGTAATACTGTATGATGTTACAGCTGTAATACAGTACGATGTTACAGCTGTAATACAGTACGATGTTACAGATGTAATACTGTACGATGTTACAGATGTAATACAGTGCGATGTTACAGCTGTATTACTGTATGATGTTACAGCTGTAATACAGTACGATGTTACAGCTGTAATACAGTACGATGTTACAGCTGTAATACAGTACGATGTTACAGATGTAATACAGTACGATGTTACAGCTGTAATACAGTACGATGTTACAGCTGTAATACAGTACGATGTTACAGATGTAATACTGTACGATGTTACAGATGTAATACAGTGCGATGTTACAGCTGTAATACAGTGCGATGTTACAGCTGTAATACAGTACGATGTTACAGATGTAATACAGTACGATGTTACAGCAGTAATACTGTACGATGTTACAGCAGTAATACTGTACGATGTTACAGCTGTAATACTGTACGATGTTACAGCTGTAATACAGTACGATGTTACAGCTGTAATACTGTACGATGTTTCAGCTGTAATACAGTACGATGTTACAGCTGTAATACAGTACAATGTTACAGATGTA
The DNA here is from genome assembly GCF_034236695.1 of Oncorhynchus nerka. Classification (NCBI taxonomy): domain Eukaryota; kingdom Metazoa; phylum Chordata; class Actinopteri; order Salmoniformes; family Salmonidae; genus Oncorhynchus; species Oncorhynchus nerka. Next base: position 44,200,319 of record NC_088399.1, read on the forward strand.
ATACTGTACGATGTTACAGATGTAATACTGTACGATGTTACAGCTGTAATACTGTATGATGTTACAGCTGTAATACTGTATGATGTTACAGCTGTAATACTGTACGATGTTACAGATGTAATACTGTACGATGTTACAGATGTAATACAGTGCGATGTTACAGCTGTATTACTGTATGATGTTACAGCTGTAATACAGTACGATGTTACAGCTGTAATACAGTACGATGTTACAGCTGTAATACAGTACGATGTTACAGATGTAATACTGTACGATGTTACAGATGTAATACAGTGCGATGTTACAGCTGTAATACAGTACGATGTTACAGCTGTAATACTGTACGATGTTACAGCTGTAATACTGTACGATGCTACAGCTGTAATACAGTACGATGTTACAGCTGTAATACTGTACGATGTTACAGATGTAATACTGTACGATGTTACAGCTGTAATACAGTGCGATGTTACAGCTGTAATACAGTACGATGTTACAGATGTAATACAGTACGATGTTACAGCAGTAATACTGTACGATGTTACAGCAGTAATACTGTACGATGTTACAGCTGTAATACTGTACGATGTTACGGCTGTAATACTGTACGATGTTACAGCTGTAATACTGTACGATGTTACAGCTGTAATACAGTACGATGTTACAGCTGTAATACTGTACGATGTTTCAGCTGTAATACAGTACGATGTTACAGCTGTAATACAGTACGATGTTACAGATGTAATACTGTACGATGTTACAGATGTAATACTGTACGATGTTACAGCTGTAATACTGTACGATGTTACAGCTGTAATACTGTATGATGTTACAGCTGTAATACTGTACGATGTTACAGATGTAATACTGTACGATGTTACAGATGTAATACTGTACGATGTTACAGATGTAATACTGTATGATGTTACAGCTGTACTACAGTACGATGTTACAGCTGTAATACTGTACGATGTTACAGCTGTAATACAGTACGATGTTACAGCTGTAATACAGTACAATGTTACAGATGTAATACAGTACGATGTTACAGCTGTAATACAGTATGATGTTACAGATGTAATACAGTACGATGTTACAGATGTAATACTGTACGATGTTACAGCTGTAATACAGTACGATGTTACAGCTGTAATACTGTACGATGTTACAGCTGTAATACAGTACGATGTTACAGCTGTAATACTGTACGATGTTTCAGCTGTAATACAGTACGATGTTACAGCTGTAATACAGTACGATGTTACAGATGTAATACTGTACGATGTTACAGCTGTAATACTGTACGATGTTACAGCTGTAATACTGTATGATGTTACAGCTGTAATACTGTATGATGTTACAGCTGTAATACTGTACGATGTTACAGATGTAATACTGTACGATGTTACAGATGTAATACTGTACGATGTTACAGATGTAATACTGTATGATGTTACAGCTGTACTACAGTACGATGTTACAGCTGTAATACTGTACGATGTTACAGCTGTAATACAGTACGATGTTACAGCTGTAATACTGTACGATGTTACAGCTGTAATACTGTATGATGTTACAGCTGTAATACTGTACGATGTTACAGCTGTAATACAGTACGATGTTACAGCTGTAATACAGTACAATGTTACAGATGTAATACAGTACGATGTTACAGCTGTAATACAGTATGATGTTACAGATGTAATACAGTACGATGTTACAGCTGTAATACAGTACGATGTTACAGCTGTAATACAGTATGATGTTACAGATGTAATACAGTACGATGTTACAGCTGTAATACAGTACGATGTTACAGATGTAATACAGTACGATGTTACAGATGTAATACAGTACGATGTTACAGATGTAATACTGTACGATGTTACAGCTGTAATACAGTACGATGTTACAGCTGTAATACTGTACGATGTTACAGCTGTAATACAGTACGATGTTACAGCTGCAATACAGTATGATGTTACAGATGTAATACTGTACGATGTTACAGCTGTAATACAGTATGATGTTACAGCTGCAATACAGTATGATGTTACAGCTGTAATACTGTATGATGTTACAGCTGTAATACTGTACGATGTTACAGCTGTAATACAGTATGATGTTACAGCTGTAATACAGTATGATGTTACAGCTGTAATACTGTATGATGTTACAGCTGTAATACTGTACGATGTTACAGCTGTAATACGGTACGATGTTACAGCTGTAATACGGTACGATGTTACAGATGTAATACAGTACGATGTTACAGCTGTAATACAGTATGATGTTACAGCTGCAATACAGTATGATGTTACAGCTGTAATACTGTATGATGTTACAGCTGTAATACTGTACGATGTTACAGCTGTAATACAGTATGATGTTACAGCTGTAATACAGTATGATGTTACAGCTGTAATACTGTATGATGTTACAGCTGTAATACTGTACGATGTTACAGCTGTAATACTGTACAATGTTACAAAGCCACTATTTACCCACTGTCTGGTACTCATGATTGAACAATGACTTCATAGAGGAATTCTATATCAGTCGTGAATATTTTTAACTCAGAAGTCCAGGAAAGTCCATCAAAGTCTAGGAAAATTGTGTTGTCATATTGGCAACAGTTATAAAGTTCATGTCATAACCCACTATATCTAGTGTGTGTGAGGTTACCCTCATGTTACAGTATGATGATTCTGTGTCAACATATTTGAGAATATCCCTCTATGGTCCACATTTGGCCTTGATATAAGACAGCTACAGTAGATTACAACTACAGGCAGAGAAGGGATTTCCGGATGGAGATCAACAAGTATGGTCTGAATCCCTCAGACATTGACGAAGCAATTGTGAAAAAGCAAACAGAGGGCAGTGTCTGGACACAAATCTCCCCTGCCGCACAAAGCTCAGTGGCTCGACAACAAACAGAGACACATAAGCACACTTGCATGCTGTGCACCCACACACACCTTACAGAACAAACACAACCCACGCAGCCAATGGAATAACAAAATATCTGCTCTATCTGTATTTAATCACATAAAAAGGAGCAGAGAAAGCTTTTAGACAACGCAGCCATCTTCTTTGACAAACTATTACTCTAGAGGTGTCTACATTTCCGAACATAAATGTGTCATCTTTCAGACTGGGAGTTTAGTTAAACAGGAAGGTTCCACTACACAACACGAGGAAGGGAGGCGAGTTTTGGCACATTATTATTAACAGGGAGTCCTCTGTGGCCAAATTACATCTCAGCCTCCTAGGAGGGGGGGGGACAGTGGGCCCAACTCACACACGACTTCTTTGCCTGGAGCCCCTGCTGGGTAAATACATGGGGACAGTGAGAGTGATGTGGGAGTATGCCGAGATCCAAGTGGGTAAACACATGAGAAGACTATGGTGTTCACCATTCTAGAAGACTCCTCATTCTAATATAGATCCAACCCTAAGCACTGCTCTTCAAAAGAAAAGCGCGTGCCATATTGTACAATATTTCTCCATAATCTGCCAGGCTTCAAGTACTCCATGAACAGCTTCTGATGGAATGACGGACTATTCCAGAGCAATTATATGCTCACAAGTTACATTTATAAACATGTAATCAAAGTGGAATGACTGTCATTCTATTGTATTCCATGAAATACAACTCTGGTTTGGTTTTGTGTAAAAAGCAAGACAAATGGTAAAGAAATGTTTAATTGTTTGACACTGTCTTCACAAATCACAGTTTGAGATCCATTTATCATTGGCCCTACACTAGAACATACAGGACACCTCTTACAAAGAGGAGATGCATTCCAGGAACACAAACATACATGGGGATGCCATCACAGCTTATTTCACAATGCTTACCCGGGGTCTGGGAATATCTTTCATGTATGGCTTCTATTTTGTGTTCAAATGCCTCAGAGAAGAATAGTTCATTTCCCATGAATAGCTTGCTGGAGAGTCAAGAGTCCTCAGCAATGCACTGCAAGTGTCTTCCGGCGCCGACAGAGATGGCCGCCTCGCTTCGCGTTCCTAGGAAACTATGCAGTATTTTGTTTTTTCTTACATTGGTACCCCAGGTAATCTTAGGTTTCATTACATACAGTCGGGAGGAACTACTGAATATAAGAGCAACATCAACTCACCATCATTACGACCAGGAATATGACTTTCCCGAAGCGGATCCTGTGTTCTGCCTTCCACCCAGGACAATGGATCGGATCACCCCCCTTTCGACCTCCTCCTTTTTCCGCAGCAACCAGTGATCCGGGTCAACAGCATCAATGTAACAGTATAACTTTAGACCGTCCCCTCGCCCATACCCAGGCGCAAACCAGGGACCCTCTGTACACAACAACAACAGTAACCCACGAAGCATCGTTTCCCATCGCTCCACAAAAGCCGCGGCCCTTGCAGAACAAGGGGAACAACTACTTCAAGGTCTCAGAGCAAGTGACGTCACCGATTGAAACGCTATTTAGCGCGCACCGCTAACTAAGCTAGCCGTTTCACATCCGTTACACACGCATCGCGCTGACAGAAACAAGCATCTTTCTGGTAAGAAGAGGGGCAGGGGGGGGGGTATGATTAACGAGATGTGGTGTGGTCATAACCACATACAGGAACTCAAGTCCTTCTGTTCACCTGACTTAGAATTCCTCACAATCAAATGTCGACCACATTATCTACCAAGGGAATTCTCTTCGATTATAATCACAGCGGCATATATTCCACCCCAAGCAGACACATCGATGGCCCTGAACAAACTTTATTTGACTCTATGTAAACTGGAAACCACATATCCTGAGGCTGCATTCATTATAGCTGGGGATTTTAACAAGAAGGCGCAGCAGCGCCTCTTCAACCCCAGGAGGCTGACGAAATTTGGCTTGTCACCAAAAGCACTCACAAACTTCTACAGATGCACAATCGAGAGCATCTCGTCGGGCTGTATCACCGCCTGGTACGGCAACTGCTCCGCCCACAACCGTAAGGCCCTGCAGAGGGTAGTGAGGTCTGCACAACACATCACCGTGGGCAAACTACCTGCCCTCCAGGACACCTACACCACCCGAGCCACTGCCTGTTCACCCCGCTATCATCCAGAAGGCGAGGTCAGTACAGGTGCATCAAAGCAGGGAACGAGAGACTGAAAAACAGCTTCTATCTCAAAGCCATCAGACTGTTAAACAGCCACCACTAACATTGAGTGGCTGCTGCCAACATACCGACTCAACTCCAGCCACTTTAATAATGGAAATTTATGGAAATGTATGTAAAAAATGTATCACTAGTCACTTTAAACAATGCCACTTAATATAATGTTTACATACCCTACATTACCCATCTCATATGTATATGTATATACTGTACTCTATATCATCTACTGCATCTTTATGTAATACATGTATCACTAGCCACTTTAAACTATGCCACTTTGTTTACATACCCTACATTACTCATCTCATATGTATATACTGTACTCGATACCATCTATTTCAGCTTGCCTATGCCGTTCTGTACCATCACCATATATCTTTATGTACATATTCTTTATCCATTTACACTTGTGTGTATATGGTAGTAGTTGTGGAATTGTTAGGTTAGATTACTCGTTGGTTATTACTGCATTGTCGGAACTAGAAGCACAAGCATTTCGCTACACTCGCATTAACATCTGCTAACCATGTGTATGTAACAAATCAAATTTGTTTTGATGATTTTTGATTTGCAATAGTTTAGACATAGGAATGTCAAGAAGAATGCACTGCAATCCTGTGAAATAGTGCACAGGGTTTGCAGTTATCTTTTCATGACCACAAACCAAAAGGATTACTAGTAAATTGATAACGACCATGTGATTACAGTTCCCTGGAAACTTTGTGTAACCGACTCCATTAGAGGTCGACAGATTAATCGGCATGGCTGATTGATTAGGGCCGATTTCAAGTTTTCATAACAATTGCTAATTGCCGTTTTTGGACGCCGAATATGGCCGATTTACATTGCATTCCTTCGGGGAAACTGCGTGGCAGGCTGGCCACCTGTTACGCGAGTGCAGCAAGGAGCCAAGGTAAGTTGCTAGCTAGCATTAAACTTACCTTATAAAAAACTATCAATATTCACATAATCACTAGTTAACTACACATGGTTGATGATATTACTAGGTTAACTAGCTTGTCCTGCGTTGCATATAATCAATGCGGTGCATTAATTTATCATCGAATCACAGCCTACTTCGCCAAACAGGTGATGTTTTAACAAAAGCGCATTGGGGAAAAAAGCACAATCGTTGCACGAATGTACCTAACCATAAACATCAATGCCTTTCTTAAAAAAATGTGAAACCTGCATATTTAGTTCAAAGAAATTCATGTTAACAGGCAATATTAACTAGGGAAATTTTGTCACTTCTCGTGCGTTTATTGCAGGCAGAGTCAGGGTATATGCAACAGTTTGGGCCGCCTGGCTTGTTGCGAACTAAGTTGCCAGATTTTTACATAATTATGACATAACATTGAAGGTTGTGCAATGTAACAGCAATATTTAGGCTTAGGGTTGCCACCCGTTCGATAAAATATGGAACGGTTCCGTATTTCACTGAAAGACTAACTGTTTTGTTTTCGAAATTATAGTTTCCAGGTTTGACCATATTAATGACCAAAGGCTCGTATTTCTGTGTTTATAAAATTATAATTAAGTCTATGATTTGATATTTGATAGAGCAGTCTGACTGAGCGGTGGTAGGCAGCAGCAGGCTCGTAAGCATTCATTCAAACTTTATTGCGTTTGCCAGCAGCTCTTAGCAATGCTTGATTCACAGCGCTGTGTATGACTTCTTCAAGCCTATCAACTCCTGAGATTAGGCTGGCAATGCTAAAGTGCCTATTAGAACATCCAATAGTCAAAGGTAAATGAAATACAAATGGTATAGAGAGAAATAGTCGACACGTCATAATTCCTATGATAACTACAACCTTTCTTAACTGGGAATATTGAACAACCAGCTTTCGTATGTTCTGAGCAAGGAACTTAAACATTTTTTGACCAAATTGAGCATGTTTCATTATTTATTTGAGACTAAATAAATTGTATTTATGTATTATTTTAAGTTAAAATAAGTGTTCATTATTCATTCAGTATTGTTGTAATTGTCATTATTACAAATATATACACTGCTCAAAAAAATAAAGGGAACACTGAAACAACACAATGTAACTCCAAATCAATCACACTTCTGTGAAATCAAACTGTCCACTTAGGAAGCAACACTGATTGACAATACATTTCACATGCTGTGCAAATGGAATAGACAACAGGTGGAAATTATAGGCAATTAGCAAGACACCCCCAATAAAGGAGTGGTTCTGCAGGTGGTGACTACAGACCACGTCTCAGTTCCTATGCTTCCTGGCTGATGTTTTGGTCACTTTTGAATGCTGGCGGTGCTTTCACTCTAGTGGTAGCATGAGACGGAGTCTACAACACACAAGTGGCTCAGGTAGTGCAGCTCATCCAGGATGGCACATCAATGCGAGCTGTGGCAAGAAGGTTTGCTGTGTCTGTCAGTGTAGTGTCCAGAGCATGGAGGCGCTACCAGGAGACAGGCCAGTACATCAGGAGACGTGGAGGAGGCCGTAGGAGGGCAACAACCCAGCAGCAGGACCGCTACCTCCGCCTTTGTGCAAGGAGGAGCAGGAGGAGCACTGCCAGAGCCCTGCAAAATTACCTCCAGCAGGCCACAAATGTGCATGTGTCTGCTCAAACGGTCAGAAACAGACTCCATGAGGGTGGTATGAGGGCCCGACGTCCACAGGTGGGGGTTGTGCTTACAGCCCAATACCGTGCAGGACGTTTGGCATTTGCCAGAGAACACCAAGATTGGCAAATTCGCCACTGGCGCCCTGTGCTCTTCACAGATGAAAGCAGGTTCACACTGAGCACATGTGACAGTCTGGAGACGCCGTGGAGAACGTTCTGCTGCCGGCAACATCCTCCAGCATGACCAGTTTGTCGGTGGGTCAGTCATGGTGTGGGTTGGCATTTCTTTGGGGGGCCGCACAGCCCTCCATGTGCTCACCAGAGGTAGCCTGACTGCCATCAGGTACCGAGATGAGATCCTCAGACCCCTTGTGAGACCATATGCTGGTGCGGTTGGCCCTGGGTTCCTCCCAAGACAATGCTAGACCTCATGTGGCTGGAGTGTCAGCAGTTCCTGCAAGAGGAAGGCATTGATGCTATGGACTGGCCTGCCCGCCCGTTCCCCAGACCTGAATCCAATGGAGCACATCTGGGACATCATGTCTCGCTCCATCCACCAATGCCACATTGTACCACAGACTGTCCAGGAGTTGGCGGATGCTTTAGTCCAGGTCTGGGAGGAGATCCCTCAGGAGTCCATCCGCCACCTCATCAGGAGCATGCACAGGCATTGTAGGGAGGTCATACAGGCACGTGGAGTCCACACATACTACTGAGCCTCATTTTGACTTGTTTTAAGGACATTACATAAAAGTTGGATCAGCCTGTAGTGTGGTTTTCCACTTTAATTTTGAGTGTGACTCCAAATCCAGACCTCCATGGGTTGATACATTTGATTTCCATTGATAATTTTTGTGTGATTTTGTCAGCACATTCAACTATGTAAAGAAAAAAGTATTTAATAAAAATATTTCATTCATTCTGATCTAGGATGTGTTATTTTAGTGTTCCCTTTATTTTTTTGAGCAGTGTATATATAAATATCGGCCGATTAATCGGTATCTGCTTTTTTTTGGCTCTCCAATATTCGGTATCAGTATCGGCGTTGAAAAATCATAATCGGTCGACCTCTAGACTCCATAGAAGGAGCCAAAGTGACAAGAATCTGGGGACAGAATAAGTGGTGCTCATTTTCTCTCCCCTGAATCTGTAAAACTGTCCCCTGGACATTCTAATAGAAATTACTAATCCAATTGAAAAGAAAAAGCATACAAATTTCTACCATGTGTTTCAAATTCCCAAGACAAAGGAAGATGAGCATTGTCATTATCAATTACAGGACTCAAGATAGCTTTAGTATTTCCTAAAAAGTCTGAATTGAATTGATCTTGCAGATGATGTCACGTTCTGACCTTAGTTCCTTTGTTTTGTCTTTTGTTTTAGTATGGTCAGGGGGTGAGTTGGGTGGGTTGTCTATGTTAATTTGTCTATGATTTTCTATTTCTGTGTTTGGCCTGGTATGGTTCTCAATCAGAGTCAGCTGTCAATCGTTGTCCCTGATTGAGAACCATATTTAGGTAGCCTGTTTTCCATTGTGTTTTGTGACTGGTTATTTTCTGTTTAGTGTTGTGTTGCACCTTACAGGACTGTTCGTTGGTTGTTTATTGTTTTGTTTTCAGTGTTCATTAAAATATTTAAAACACTTACCACGCTGCACCTTGGTCCTCCTCTCCTTCCCCAGACGACAAGCGTTATAGAACCACCCACCAAGAAAGGACCAAGCAGTGTGGTAACGGGCAGCAGCAGCAGTGGCCGGAATCGCAGGACTCTGGACATGGGAGGAGATTCTGGACGGCAAGGGACCATGGGCACAGGCTGAAGAATATCGTTGCCCCCAAGGCTGATCTGGAGGCAGCGAAAGCTGAGAGGCGGTGGAATGAGGCAGCACGTCGGCGCTGTTGGAATCCCGAGAGGCAGCCACAAAAATGTATTGGGGGGCGGGGGCACACAGGGAGTGTGGCTAAGTCAGGTAGGAGACCTGAGCCAACTCCCCGTGCTTACCGGAGAGCGAGAGGGACCGGGCAGGCACCGTGTTATGCCGTGAAGTGCACAGTGTCCCCGGTGAGTGTGCATAGCCCGGTGCGGTACATTGCAGCGCCTCGTATCGGCCGGGCTAGAGTGGGCATCGAGCCAGGTGCCATGAAGCCGGCTCAGCGCATCTGGTCTCCAGTGCGTCTCCTCGGGCCAGTGTACATGGCACCAGCCTTACGCATGGTGTCCCTGGTTCGCCAGCATAGCCCAGTGCGGGCTATTCCACCTCGCCGCACTGACCTGGCTACAGGGAGCATTCAACCAGGTAAGGTTGGGCAAGCTCGGTGCTCAAGACCTCCAGTGCGCCTTCACGGTCCGGTCTATCCGGTGCCACCTCCATGCACCAGCCCTCCGGTGGCAGCCCCCCGCACCAGGCTATCTCTCCGTCTCCTCCCTACAGGTGCTCCCGCCTGTCCAGAGCCTTCCTCCTGCCCAGCGCTGCCAGAGTCTCCCGCCTGTCCTGAGCTGCCAGAGTCTCCCGCCTGTCCTGAGCTGCCAAAGTCTCCCGCCTGTCCTGAGCTGCCAGAGTCTCCCGCCTGTCCTGAGCTGCCAGAGTCTCCCGCCTGTCCTGAGCTGCCAGAGTCTCCCAGTCTGTCCTGAGCTGCCAGAACCGCCAGTCTGTCCTGAGCTGCCAGAGCCGCCAGTCTGTCCTGAGCCGTCCATCAGCCAGGAGTTGCCAGAGCCGTCAGTCAGCCAGGCGCTGCCAGAGCCGTCAGTCAACCAGGAGCTGCCAGAGCCGTCAGTCACCCAGGAGCTGCCAGAGCCGTGAGTCAGCCAAGAGCTGCCAGAGCCGTGAGTCAGCCAGGAGCTGCCAGAGCCGTGAGTCAGCCAGGAGCTGCCAGAGCAGTCAGTCAGCCAGGAGCTGCCAGAGCCACCTGTCACTCCGGCGCTGCCGGAATCTTCCGTCCATTCGGGACCCGTGGCTAAGGTCCCCAGTCCGAGGTCGGCAGCAAGGGTCGCCGCTCTTAAGAGGCCACGGAGGCGGTTAAGGAGGCGGAGAAAGACTATGGTGGAGTGGGGTCCACGTCCCGTGGACAGACACCCACCCAGACCCTCCCCAATAGGTTCAGGTTTTGCGGCCGGAGTCCCCACCTTTGGACCTTAGTTCCTTTGTTTTGTCTTTGTTTTAGTATGGTCAGGGCGTGAGTTGGGTGGGTTGTCTATGTTAATTTGTCTATGATTTTCTATTTCTGTGTTTGGCCTGGTATGGTTCTCAATCAGAGGCAGCTGTCAATCGTTGTCCCTGATTGAGAACCATATTTAGGTAGCCTGTTTTCCATTGTGTTTTGTGGGTGGTTATTTTCTGTTTAGTGTTGTGTTGCACCTTACAGGACTGTTCGTTGGTTGTTTATTGTTTTGTTTTCAGTGTTCATTAAAATATTTAAAATATGAACATTTACCACGCTGCACCTTGGTCCTACTCTCCTTCCCCAGACGACAAGCGTTACAGATGATCATGCCATGAACGCAAATTAAACTTACTGTAAAAGCCTTGAATGAATCCCAAACCATTTACCAGCGCCTATATTATAATATTTACAAGTAAATATTCCAAAACAACTTCACACATTATGCTTTAAGAGGTCTGGCATGCTGTGGATTTACATGTGAGGAGGAGGAGCGTCAGATCTGGCCACTGGCCGCTTGGACGTCTCCATGTTAAAATATGATACCCCTGTAATGCTCTCATTGCTCAATGAGTGATGGTCCTGCTATCATATCCACAACCTATGGATTTCAGAATACACTGATAGACATTTTATTGAAAATTTGCATCCTAAAATAGTCATATAGTTAAACTAGAACTGGATAAATAAAATCCTATTTTTTACTACTAAAATCTAGGAAAATAACACTTGTCGCCTTCATTCATTTTCATCCATAGTCACGTGATGTAAAATCTGGGCATTTCACTTTCCAGTGTGTTCAGGCATACTTCTGTCCCAACACATTCAGGCAAGGAGCCGAGTTTAACCCAAACAGACTTGCGGGAAGGGAAATTGAAGGGAATTTGAGAAATAGCATACTTGTAAAGTTTGTTTAAGAACCAATATACATGGGCTCCTTGTCAAACTTCTGTCCCACATTCATTTGTTACAAAGTGAGAGAATAAAAATAAGTAAATCAGAGATCCTGATATGTTTAAACCCCTGCCACCATCACAGTCCGGAGTTATTGAGAAAGACCAAAACAGATGAATTGAATTACAATACATTACAATACATAACATTAGTGGAGGAATAAGAATAAAGTTACGACAACGATCTGACACCTTCCCACACTGGCTGTCTTTACTGTGTGGCTGTTGAACAGGCAAACAGGTAAAAATTCTATACACCTCCACTGACCACTTGCCACAATTTGTTTAGTTTAGTGAATTTTAGAGTACGGAATATATAATCTAACCATGCTATAATCTCAGCCACAGTAGTTTAATACAGTAAGAGTAAGTAACTGTAACAGTAGGTTGACAGTAACTGTGCATATGGAGGATCTTCATTTGAGCCAGTTTGGTACAGCAGGAAAATAATCGTGCAGCAACAGGATGTGTAAATTATTATGTGGATTATAAATAATGTTAAAGCTCCCAATTCACCACTTTATTGACAACGTTTCGATTGAAACGTTGTCAATAAAGCGGTGAATTGAGAGCTTTAACAGTGTGCGGGCCTTCTTTGTCTATGCTAGTACTCTAATTTATCCCTGCACCTATGTTTTTAAGGTTGTGCGTATGACCACAAACTTGACTATAATTTATGGACCTTTTTGTAGGGGTTGACACATTTTTCATAAGGGAAAATCAAGTCTGACATTTTTAAGTGGAAATTACAAACTTCAGAAGCTTTTTAAAAATCTCTAATACACTACAATTAAAACATTTCCTGTATTGCAGGAAAGTTCTCCTGCAACAGGGTGATCAAATGAAGATCTTACATCTGTACCAGTAGTTTGGACAGTGTGTTCTATATACCGTATGTTCTATGTGTGTTCTCTGACATTTACTCTAATGGCTGACAAATTGGGCTTCTCCACCGTAATCCAATCGTATCATCTATTCTAATTCACATGACAAGCATTTCAAAGCCTCTCATTTTCTCCATAAATAACACCATAAAGAAGACTTTTCCATGTGCTTAGGGAGACAATTTCACACACTATTCAAACCAACGACAGGGACAGGATGCAAACCCAAACTCTCATTCCGTGCAAAGAAACATGTTTTATGAATTGAGCTACTTAGATGACTGTAATGATTTGTGAAGGAGTAAGTGACTATGCAGGGCCACTCAGGAGTCGTTGTGACGCCTGTGATAACGGAGAATGAATACAGACACACCAGGCACCATGGAATAAAACAGCTATTCGCTACCATCAGGCAGCTGTGGATGTGGTTTTCCCTCTATTCGGTGGAAACGGACTAAATCTCCATTCTCTCATGGCACCACATGGCAGCACTGTCAAGATCAATGATAACTAGATGCTTGGGCTAGGCACTGTAACTGAAGCTATTGAGAGTATGATACGTTGTTGGATCACACTTCTGCTAATAGCCTCTAATAGACACAACATCCTACTTATCAGGATGTGGATACTTTTAAAATGGAACCGAAGTGGAGCTTGGAAGTGGAAACAACCTGAAACAGAAAGAAACTAAGGAAAAGTAGTAGCAGAATCTTATGGGCATGGTACACTGAAGCACTAGTAGAGTCAAAGACTAGTAGAGACAAAGCCTAGATACTATCTTCCCAATCATGTCTGCTGGTGCCTTAAAAGACAGTGCAAAGTTTCTAATCCTACTATACCTATACATGCAAACATCCTCTTGAGAGTATTTCAGCAAGGCTATACATGATGCTTTGGATATGAATGAAATGAAACAGGATTGGTCACAGCATAAGCATTCCTCCTTGGGGTTAACGTTACATCATCACTGGAGCTCTCCTAAACACTGCAGACCTGGTAGCAACTAACGTACGTGTGTGTGTGTGTGTGTGTGTGTGTGTGTGTGTGTGTGTGTGTGTGTGTGTGTGTGTGTGTGTGTGTGTGTGTGTGTGTGTGTGTGTGCACACAAAAGGAAAAGGAAGAGAGAGAGAGAGAAAGTGTGTTTACTCTGTGCTGTGAAATGGATGTGAATGTTTGCCATTAACGGTTCAGTACTTTCTAGTCTCTTTTAACCTCCATTTAGATCCGGGGTGTTGGTTTAGCTGCGGACCAGCTAGCCTGATCTCTGCTCTAATGAAATCCACAAGGTGTAACAGTATAAAACCCAACAAGGTGTTATATATATACCAACCCAGTAAGTGGTAGGCTACTGTTTACTAAAGGGTGATAAAGTAACAAGGATGGAAGAAAAAATGACATTTAACGCGTTGATGAAATGAGCTTGCAGTCTATGAGCAAGTGAAGACATGAACAGTCCTGAGAGGCAGGAACAGGGACCTTGAGCCTGCAGACATTGAGCCTCATTTTAATATCTGATGATCATGGCATAATAATGGCATATGATCATGGCATATACAGTAGGTTCAGAAGTTTTGTGAAATAGTACAGTTGAAAAATATATGGCAAATAGAAATCAAAACTGGATGGTAATTTAGAGATAGATGGGAGGGGTTGAGGGTAGCTGGATGGAACTAAAAACAAACAAAATATAACTATTGTCAAATATAATGTGTCTGTAAAATGTATATAGTATGTACATTAGTTTAGTCCAATTAGGGGAGGGGTGGTAGGGTTAGGGGAAAATAAAACATTAAAATATATTTAAACATCTATATATATATATATATATTATATATACATACATACATACATACATACATACATACATACATACATACATACATACAAAAAAAAAAATATATGGGGGATTGGAAATGATGCAGACAATTATATTGATAAAACCCACAATCTATATTCAGTATTAAAGCTGATCTACCCCCTAAACAATAAAACACTTGGATTTGCCCTTTAATTGCCATCACGCAATGAAATGCAATGTTAAGTTATGGACAATAGGCTAAACTGTTCTATGCCAGTTTGTATGAAAACTGGGTTAAGAAAAAGAGTGCACTTTAATTGACAATGCTATGCACAAAAAGAGCAAGTGAAATATGTTACTGCTCTGTTCACTGTCAAATTAGCTACCCAGGTCACAAATAACAAACTAAAGGTAGCCTATGCCTAATCACGGACACATAATAATAATGGCTAGATAATTATCTCGATTATAACATGCATTAATTAGTTAATAAATAGAATAAACAGCCTATACAATTCAGGGTTCGTATGGGGTTTGTGTACGTTAACAACCATAATAATGCCTACTTCAATCATAGTCGGGTATAAGAGTACATTTGCTGAAAGTCTCGTGCGTAATTGTGTTATGTGCAACGACATTGCCCAAGCAGAATATCCTCAGGCTGTACTACTACAAACTCTTCAATTAGGTTATATTATTTTCGATGGTAACCAATTCATTTTCAGTGTCTAAATAGCTACATAAACCCCCAATGCTACTGAGGTTTTCCAAATTTGATGTCAAAGTTTTCCTCACCTTTTAGGGGTCGGGCGCTCGGTTTTCGGGTGTGAACAGCTCCCTGGGTTGCTATAGACTCTCATATTCCATAGGTGTCACGGAATAATTAAACACACCAGGCAATGACCACTGAGTGCCATAGGAGCGGGAAAGTTACATGCCATGGTGCGCGAGCCGATGTGCAGGAGAACAGATGAGTGGGTCACAGTTTGCAAATGAACTACATTTCATTTCATTTCTACAGCTGGGCGGTAGATGGGAAACCCGCTTTTAACGCCAGTTTCTCTCGGATGAGAGAAAAGGTTGACTAGACCGTCCCCATGTGGTTCCAATAAGGAGACACTAGGAGACCACAACTTTCCTTCCCCCTGTGAGCCACATTATTGTGTCAAATGCTGGAGACTTTGATGAACTCTTTCCCTCCATGCACTGACATTATTTGGCTCAGAATGTGCGTAGGTCTGCAGCTTCAAATCAAACAAAGTCATGTTCAAACAGTATTAGTATTTGCAACTATGGACACTTTTGGCAAATATGTTTCATGAAATACACTTTTATCAACAGAGATATTTTGTAAGGAACCATATACCGGTATTGGCTGTGACCATTTTATTCGACAATACATGGATTTTTCACAAAACACAGATGACACTGCAGATGACATTATCATCACATCATAAAACATTTAATTTTAGTTTAAAACTGAACGACAAACACAACGGGTTTGGGGGTTATTGGGTTTATCTGTCTATAGGGATTGGTACTACCACATTAAGAAATAACAGAGTAATGGTAAATTGCGTTAGTTGTTAAAAAATAAATTGTGTTAGTTGTTAAGAAATAAGTGGGTGGGAATGGATATCTACAATATCATTGATTGCTATAAAGACAGTAAAATATATTTTGATAAGCTGTATTGAGCAGGGGTATATGAGCAGGGGTATACCCGTTTTATACAGAAGTTGTTATTTTCTGATAGTAATAACCTTGAAATCCTCATTTCTGACACATTTTGTGGTGGTTATGACAATTTGCAAATATATAATGATTTAACTGCCAGGCCATGTGGTTTACTTGGTTAATATGATCAGCTATCATTTTATAAGTCCCAACAACAACATAATGAGATGTATTCTTTCAAATAGAGGACAATAGAGCCCCACAGTGAATGTGTCATAACACCCATAAAACCTAGTAGTCAGACTAGCAAATGGTTCCAATCGTTTTTCCCACAGGGGATTTTAGAAATACTTAAAATAAGGTATATTTTGTGTAAGCTAACCCTGTGGGGAAACGCTAACGATTTGATAACCATGTACATTTATTTCGGACAAGGTGACTTATCAAAATCTTCGGCTCTACTTACTCTCAAATTGGAAAATGCTAATGAGCATCAAAGCAGACTACAAATCCTCCTGCACATCATCTCTAGCTGACACCTTTACTAACAGGTATTGTGTCCATTTATAACTTGCCCAAGACAGTTCACAGAGTTGTCAATTTAAAGAAATGTCGCCAATTTATTCATTACTGCATTTAGCTAACATTATATAGTTAATCCAGAGATTCTTACCTTTGCCTCGATTTGGCAGTCTCATCCAGATCATCATGACTTTACTTATCATGAGTAAAGAATGGCGCCAGAGGAGATGGCTACTGTTTTACGGACTTCTAACCAATTGTGCTCTTTTGTGTTTTTTTGCGTCGTTTGTCATTTATTTTGTACATAATGTTTCTGCCATCGTCTCTTATGACTGAAAAGAGCTTCTGGATATCATAACAGTGATTACTCACCTCCAAGCGAAGGATTTACTCCAGATACCTGACCAGGTCGGGGTGCCTTGTGAGAATTCGTTGGCGAGTGAGTAACCCTCCTCTACCGTCTTTCCTATTGGCCAATGTGCAATCATTGGAGAATAAACTGGATGAGCTCCATTAAAGCCTATCCTACCAACGGGACATTCAAAACTGTAATATCTTATGTTTCACCGAGTTGTGGCTGAACGATGACATGGATAATATACAGTTGGCTGGTTTTTCCAAGCATCGGCTTGACAGAAACGCTGTCTCCAGTAAGACAAGGGGTGGCAGTCTGTTTCTGTTTGTCAATAACAGTTGGTGCACGAAATCAAATAATAAGGAAGTCTCAAGGTTTTGCTCGCCTGAGGTAGAGTATCTCATGATAAGCTGTAGACCACACTATTTACCAAGAGAGTTTTCATATATTTTTAATGAGCTGTCTATTTACCACCACAAACCGATGGCACTAAAATCGCACTCAACGAGCTCTATAAAGCCATAAGCAAACAAGAAAATGCTCATCCAGAGGAGCTGCTCTTAGTGGCCTGGGGACTTTAATGCAGGGAAACTCAAATCTGTTTTACCTCATTTTTACCAGCATGTTACAGTGCCTTGCGAAAGTATTCGGCCCCCTTGAACTTTGCAACCTTTTGCCACATTTCAGGCTTCAAACATAAAGATATAAAACTGTATTTTTTTGTGAAGAATCAACAACAAGTGGGACACAATCATGAAGTGGAACGACATTTATTGGATATTTCTAACTTTTTTAACAAATCAAAAACTGAAAAATTGGGCGTGCAAAATTATTCAGACCCTTTACTTTCAGTGCAGCAAACTCTCTCCAGAAGTTCAGTGAAGATCTCTGAATGATCCAATGTTGACCTAAATGACTAATGATGATAAATACAATCCACCTGTGTGTAATCAAGTCTCCGTATAAATGCACCTGCACTGTGATAGTCTCAGAGGTCCGTTAAAAGCGCAGAGAGCATCATGAAGAACAAGGAACACACCAGGCAGGTCCGAGATACTGTTGTGAAGAAGTTTAAAGCCGGATTTGGATACAAAAAGATTTCCCAAGCTTTAAACATCCCAAGGAGCACTGTGCAAGCGATAATATTGAAATGGAAGGAGTATCAGACCACTGCAAATCTACCAAGACCTGGCCGTCCCTCTAAACTTTCAGCTCATACAAGGAGAAGACTGATCAGAGATGCAGCCAAGAGGCCCATGATCACTCTGGATGAACTGCAGAGATCTACAGCTGAGGTGGGAGATTCTGTCCATAGGACAACAATCAGTCGTATATTGCACAAATCTGGCCTTTATGGAAGAGTGGCAAGAAGAAAGCAATTTCGTAAAGATATCCATAAAAAGTGTTGTTTAAAGTTTGCCACAAGCCACCTGGGAGACACACCAAACATGTGGAAGAAGGTGCTCTGGTCAGATGAAACCAAAATGGAACTTTTTGGCAACAATGCAAAACGTTATGTTTGGCGTAAAAGCAACACAGCTCATCACCCTGAACACACCATCCCCACTGTCAAACATGGTGGTGGCAGCATCATGGTTTGGGCCTGCTTTTCTTCAGCAGGGACAGGGAAGATGGTTAAAATTGAAGGGAAGATGGATGGAGCCAAATACAGGACCATTCTGGAAGAAAACCTGATGGAGTCTGCAAAAGACCTGAGACTGGGACGGAGATTTGTCTTCCAACAAGACAATGATCCAAAACATAAAGCAAAATCTACAATGGAATGGTTCAAAAATAAACATATCCAGGTGTTAGAATGGCCAAGTCAAAGTCCAGACCTGAATCCAATCGAGAATCTGTGGAAAGAACTGAAAACTGCTGTTCACAAATGCTCTCCATCCAACCTCATTGAGCTCGAGCTGTTTTGCAAGGAGGAATGGGAAAAAATGTCAGTCTCTCGATGTGCAAAACTGATAGAGACATAGCCCAAGCGACTTACAGCTGTAATCGCAGCAAAAGGTGGCGCTACAAAGTATTAACTTAAGGGGGCTGAATAATTTTGCACGCCCAATTTTTCAGTTTTTGATTTGTTAAAAAAGTTTGAAATATCCAATAAATGCCGTTCCACTTCATGATTGTGTCCCACTTGTTGTTGATTCTTCACAAAAAAATACAGTTTTATATCTTTATGTTTGAAGCCTGAAATGTGGCAAAAGGTCGCAAAGTTCAAGAGGGCCGAATACTTTCGCAAGGCACTGTATATGTGCAACAAGATGGAAAGAAAACTCTAGACCATCTTTACTTCACACAAAGAGAAGCGTCAAAGCTCTCCCTCGCCCTCCATTTGGCAAATCTGACCATAATTCTATCCTCCTAAATGCTGCTTACAAGCAAAAATTCAAGCAAGAAGTACCAGTGACTCACTCAATACAGAAGTGGTCAGACGACACAGAGGCTAAGCTACAGGCCTGTTTTGCTAGCACACACACATATGTTCCGGGACTCATCCGATGGCATTGAGGAGCATACCACATCAGCCACCAGCTTCATCATCATCGATGACGTTGTCCCCACAGTGACCGTAAATACATACCCCAACCAGAAGGCATGGATTACAGGGAACATCAGCACTGAGCTAAAGGTTACACCTGCCGCTTTCAAGGAGCTAAAAATAAATTGCGCTATTGCCTCAGATGAACCATCAGACAGGCAAAGTGTCAATACAAGACTAAGATTGAATCGTACTACACCGGCTCCAACGCTTGTTGGATGTGACAGAGCTTGCAAACTATTACAGACTACAAAGGGAAGCACAGCCGAGAGCTGCCCAGTGACACAAGCCTACCAGATGAGCTAAATTACTTCTATGCATGCTTCGAGGCAAGTAACACTGAAACATGCATAAGAGCATCAGCTGTTCCGGACAAATGTGTGATCACGCTCGCCATAGCCAATGTAAGACCTTTAAACAGGTCAACACTCACAAGGCCGCAGGGCCAGATGGATTACCAGGGCGTGTACTCCGAGCATGCGCTGACCAACTGGCAAGTGTCTTCCCTGACATTTTCAACATGTCCCTGTCCGAGTCTGTAATAGCAACTTGTTTCAATTAGACCACCATAGTCCCTGTGCCCAAGAACACTAAGGTAAACTGCCTAAATGACTACCGACCCGTAGCACTCACGTCTGCAGCCATGAAGTGCTTTGAAAGTCAGGTCGTTGCTCACATCAACACCATTATCCCAGAAACCCTAGACCCACTCCAATTTGCATACCGCCCCAACAGATCCACAGATGATGCAACCTCTATTGCACTCCACACTGACATTTCCCACCTGGACAAAAAGAACACCTATGTGAGAATGCTATTCATTGACTACAGCTCAACGTTCAACACTATAGTGCCCTCAATGCTCATCACTAAGCTAAGGACCCTGGGACTAAACACCTCCCTCTGCAACTGGATCCTGGACTTCCTGACGGGCCACCCCCAGGTGGTAAGGGTAGGTAAAAACACTCTGATCCTCAACACAGGGGCCCCTCAGGGGTGTGTGCTCAGTCCCCTCCTGTACTCCCTGTTCACTCATGACTGCATGGCCAGGCACGACTCCAACACCATCATTACATTTGCTGATGACACAACATTGGTAGGCCTGATCACCAACAACGAGACAGCCTATAGGGAGGAGGTCAGAGACCTGACCGTGTGGTGCAAAGACAACAACCTCTCCCTCAATGTGATCAAGTCAAATAAGATGATTGTGGACTACAGGAAAAGGAGGACCGAACATGCCCCCATTCTCATCGACGGGGCTGTAGTGGAGCAGCTTGAGAGCTTCAAGTTCCTTGGCGTCCACATCACCAACAAACTATCATAGTCCAAGCACACCAAGACAGTTGTGAAGAGGCACGACAAAACCTATTCCCCCCTCAGGAGACTGAAAAAATTTGGTATGGGTCCTCAGATCCTCAAAAGGTTTTACAGCTGCACCATCGAGAGCATCCTGATGGGTTGCATTACTGCCTGGTATGGCAACTGCTCGGCCTCCATCCGCAAGGCACTACAGAGGGTTGTGCGTATGGCCCAGTACATCACTGGGGCCAAACTTCCTGCCATCCAGACCCTCTATACCAGGCGGTGTCAGAGGAAGGCCCTAAAAAATGTAAACGACTACAGCAGTCATAGACTGTTCTCTCTGCTCCCTACATGTACATATTACCTCGACGAACCGGTGCCCCCGCACATTGATTCTGTACCGGTACCCCCTGTAAATAGCCTTGCTATTGTTATTTTACTGCTGCTCTTTAAGTATTTGTTACTTTTATTTATATATTTTGGGGGGTATTTTTCTTAAAACTGCATTGTTGGTTAAGCGGTTGTAATTAAGCATTTCACTGTAAGGTCTACACCTGTTGTATTTGGCACATGTGACAAATACAATTTGATTTGATTTGTTGCTTTGCTATGGTCCCTGGTTGCTGAAGAGAGAGAGAATGTGTACCAGTCACAGAGGCACTCGCTGTCATTTTTTTTAACACAGCACGTTCAAGCTCGGCCCAAATCAATTGCAGACGGGCTCCCTCACAGATACATATGAGGGGGGAGTACAAATCTTACAAGCTTGTTTGGCTGGTCTGTAGCTTATTCTTTAGATGTTTGGGGCTGCTTGTGAAGCATGATCAAAATCAAAGTGACTCTGGACTATCGCACTTGCCAGAGTCTTTAGGGTGTCTATAGCTAGGTTTCCATCCAATTGACGACAGATTTTCATGAAAATATTCTAAAATCTGCATAAAAACAAAACGCTAATTTCAGAGTTTCTTTGGGAAAATTTGGTGCTGAGCTTGAAGATTTTAATTTACTGGACATTTGAAGAATTTACCGACATCCATATGCCTTAAGATCCGACCTGGCTTCAGATTCGACCTGGCGCAGCCAGCATCATCAATAAACGAGGGATATTGGCCAAATGAGCCACATTTACTTAAAAACAGCCTGTAACAAATCGATGTGTAGCATATGCAAAAAAAAAAATGAATTGTCCACCTCAAGGTTCAGCTGTCAGAGATTTGAGCACTAATTGCATCAGGACATTGCATGCTTAGGCCTATAGGCTTAGTTGTCCACTGCATGACATTAATATTTCAAACAAATATATATAGCCTATAAATTGGAAAAGAAGCTTAGCCCCAGAGAGACAGAAACTTTTGAATGGAACATTCAAATCACAGGGCTTTTGCGCCGTTATTCAAATTACATTTTCACTGCAGCCTGGAGTAGAATTTTGTACTGGCTTGAAAACAATCGCGAATTATTAATTGCATT
The DNA here is from genome assembly GCF_034236695.1 of Oncorhynchus nerka. Classification (NCBI taxonomy): domain Eukaryota; kingdom Metazoa; phylum Chordata; class Actinopteri; order Salmoniformes; family Salmonidae; genus Oncorhynchus; species Oncorhynchus nerka. The sequence goes on from NC_088399.1 coordinate 44,222,753, forward strand.
GTGGTGTTGTAGGCTAGTCTAGGTAGGATAATTGTATTGTCCCTAAACAAGATCAATATGGGAGCTTAACTGTTCTTTCATGTGCAGTGGGTTCTCCACTGGCAATCAGCTATCCCTTTTTGTTCTTGTGTATTCATATTTTTTAACATTTATGCAGCTTTGAATGCTTTCATGTGTGGTTTGATTGCTAAATAGCCTATTGCACATCTGGATAAACGATCCACCTAGCACTATTGTCACTATGAATGGTGGATAAAGGGCAGGATGGACCATTAGACTGGTAGACTATACTGATCTGTAGTATAGTAAAAGTTACCACACAGAGAAGCATAGTGCATAAGGGAAGTACCAAAACACCTTGATATAGGGGAAGAGCATGCAAGCAGATAAGGACATTTGTCTAGGTTGGAAGAAATTATATAGTAAAACCAGAAACTAGCTAATGTAAACCAGGGAGAGAAATGCACTACCCTCCTCTGTGCCCAATTTAAAAAAACACAACCCTCACCAAACCAAAAAAAATACACCCCTCCTGCCCAATCTGTCACTTAAACTTAAATGCTTTGAAAGCTGACAAAAATTAAATGTTATTTGTGTGTGTGTGTGTGTGTGTGTGTGTGTGTGTGTGTGTGTGTGTGTGTAAATCTATCCCTGCGACACAAATAAAATGTGTAGTTGCAAAAGCTCCTATTAATTCAAGACATAGCGACAGAGGATTATATACACACTGTTATATACACACTGCTTATAACAAACATGTGCCAAGATCAGAGGGGACCTGTCATTCAGGGCAGATGGGGCTGTTTTGAGCCACACCTGTTTAGCAAAAAAAATACAAATAATAATTGTTGTTTTTTGTTTGTGCCTGTTTTGCGTGTTATTTTGGCATTAAAATACTTGTCACATATCAGTTTGCCCAAAAAAATACGAAAATGTGAGCTTTGACTGGGAAAATACACGTTGAATGGTCAACCAACTCGGAATTCCAAGTCGAGAACTCAGGCCTAACTCATGCCATGAGGCGTCACTACAGACCCTGGTTCAATCCCGGGCTGTATCACAACCGGCCGTGATCAGGAGTCACATAGTGCGGCGCACAACTGTCCCAGCGTCGTCCGGGTTAGGGGAGGGGTGGGCGGGGCGGGGGAGGCCGTCATTATCAAATAAGAATGTGTTCTTAACTGACTTGCCTAGTTAAATAAATGTTAAATAAAAATACATTATTTAACTTTTTTTCTGAGTTCCCAGTTGTCTTGGGTTGAAAGCACCATAAATCCAGAGAATGCCAGACTTTGATGATAAAGTTTCATGACAAAATTTGCCCACAATAAGGACCATCTTCCTGTTCAAGTGAGTACAGAGCAACAGTGAGTCCAAAAATGTATTGTATGCTGCTGCATAAATTATGTAATATGACAGAAAGATGTATACTGTAGCTAAGAAAGTAATACTAATAATGTAATCCCTTTCCTCCTCATAACTTAGCCTACTGTTCTGACTTGGTGGTGCACATGTAACCTATAGACTGTTTAAGAGAAATGTCATCATTGAATATTGTAAGAGTTTTCATTGTCTACTTATACCCCCTTTGTTTATCCTATGGTTCTGACTTGGTGTACAGGGAAAATGCTGCAAGAGCAGCCCATGTTCTGATTTCTGTCGCAGTACATTTCAAGAGTGCTGAATAAGTAGTAATATTGACTTTGTCCGTCTTAGCTTGCTCATTAATGTCTTAATTGAAATTACAGATATCCTCTTGTCCACTCATCGTTCCCTTATGCCATAGTTTATACATCTCAAATGTCAATTGTCAAAACCACATTTGTTTAAGCAAGTCAGCCATATCAGCTATCAACTAAGGCAGTAAATGAGGCTGAATGAAGTGTGCCAGACAAGCCTATGCGGTTGGGACAGCTTTATGTAGGCCCTAACAGTTTGTGGGCACCGTTTGTCACCGTTACAGTGTAATTCATGCATTGTTTTGTGTTGTGTTGTGTAGTAGCTTTGCTGGCATGGATCTAAAAATATATATATAGAGTTTGCACCACCAAGATTGACATGCTAAAATCGCCACTGGGCAAAATAGTACAGTAGTCTGAAACTCTGCAGAGGAGTGGGACTACTGGTGGGACTACTGGTGGGACTACTAGTGGGACTACTGGTGGGACTACTGAAGTCCATCCAGGAAGCGCTTTGCTGAATACTTTCGGTTGCGGTCGAGATATCAGGATGAGATAGCAGTGTGATAGGTCTGTGTAATATAATGTGACAGCTGTCATAAACAAACAAATTGGGCGACTTTAGTCATGCTTTCAGTTTGATTGGAGTTTGTTTTATGGCATAGCTAGACAAATAGCCATTTCCGTCTTTAACCTTGTTGCAGAATGGATATAAAAGGCTGTATGCAGAATAAATGCAGAATAAACAGGTATTTTTTGTATCACTCCAACAAACTAGACCATGCCATCTAATCCAACTACTGTTTGGTTAAACTAAACATTGAATTGCCACTGCAGAGTGATTTAAAATCATGTTGAAACTACCGGCCACTGCAGGGTGATTTAAAATCATGTTGAAACTACCGGCCACTGCAGAGTGATTTAAAATCATGTTGAAACTACCGGCCACTGCAGAGTGATTTAAAATCATGTTGAAACTACCGGCCACTGCAGGGTGATTTAAAATCATGTTGAAACTACCGGCCACTGCAGGGTGATTTAAAATCATGTTGAAACTACCGGCCACTGCAGGGTGATTTAAAATCATGTTGAAACTACCGGCCACTGCAGAGTGATTTAAAATCATGTTGAAACTACCGGCCACTGCAGAGTGATTTAAAATCATGTTGAAACTACCGGCCACTGCAGAGTGATTTAAAATCATGTTGAAACTACCGGCCACTGCAGGGTTCTCTGTGCCGGGCGACAAGTCTGGACTTTTGCCAAGATGCAGTGACTTTGTGAACAACGAATTGAAAAGCAATCAAGATTGCCGAACAAACCAACAACCTTCGTCTGTTAGGAATTCTTTGTGATAGTCCTATTATAGCCACTTATTCGCACGCTTGTGTGTGTGTGCGTTGGTGTGTTGCAATAGCCTAATCAGTTGAACTTTGTCACTTTGTCATAGGCTTACATTGTTATACATTAATACATTGTTTTGCTTTTCATAGCCTACATATCCATTTAGACTTGATTTCTATTTTTAACACATTAGCAGGCAATGATAGGATTTCATTTATGATAATTCATCCATGGATTAGACAGGGCTTGGTAACTGACCATGTCATGAGATGCACCAGTGACTTTGTCTGGGGGGTAGGGGTTCAATGCATTCCACATGAGGTTACAGTTTCTGGTCTGAATGTAAAATGATAACATTGTAGTCTAGTATTGGACCTATCCCTTGCCAGACCCACTGGCTCCAGGTCATCTACAAGTCCATGCTAGGTAAAGCTCCGCCTTATCTCAGTTCACTGGTCATGATGGCAACACCCACCCGTAGCACGCACTCCAGCAGGTGTATCTCACTGATCATCCCTAAAGCCAACACCTCATTTGGCCGCCTTTCGTTCCAGTTCTCTGCTGCCTGTGACTGGAACGAATTGCAAAAATCGCTGAAGTTGGAGACTTTTATCTCCCTCACCAACTTCAAACATCTGCTATCTGAGCAGCTAACCGATTGCTACAGCTGTACATAGTCTATCGGTAAATAGCCCACCCAATTGACCTACCTCATCCCCATACTGTTTATATTTATTTACTTTTCTGCTTTTTTGCACACCAGTATCTCTACCTGTACATGACCATCTGATCATTTATCACTCCAGTGTTCATCTGCTAAATTGTAATTATTCACCTAGACTCTTTTTTTTCTTTTTTTCTACTGTGTTATTGACTTGTTTATTTTTTACTCCATGTGTTACTCTGTGTTGTTGTCTGTTCACACTGCTATGCTTTATCTTGGCCAGGTCACAGTTGTAAATGAGAACTTGTTCTCAACTAGCCTACCTGGTTAAATAAAGGTGAAATAAAAAAATTAAAAAATTAAAAATTAAAAGATGACAGCTATACCCCTTTGCTTCCCCATTGAAAGAGGAAATTACAACTGATTACAACTGATGGGCAAATGTGGTCATGATATTACTGTTTTTCAGAGAAATCATCTGTGTTCCTGAAATAATTTTATTATATTTTTATTTCACCTTTATTTAACCAGGGATTTTAGCTAGGGATTTTGACTTGTGGTTTTACTTAATTCTCCGTACTGGCCAATGATTATAATGGTGATTCTGATCCAACCATTAATTCATACATTGTTGTGCCCCTGGCCTGAGAGGATGGAATATCAAAATGTAGCTAACGTTAGATGTAGAAGGCTAATGTTAACTAGCTAACGTTGCCCATGAATGCAAGTTAGGCTAGCGAGCAAACATTTTAGCCAGGTAGCCTAGGACAACAACAAATAAAAGCGTGTACTGTATGACTGAGTTATAGACCGTTTCGTGACATGAAAGAGAGGAGGATGGCATTGGTGTTTCTCTACAAGTAGGGTGAGTCAACATGAACTCAGAACCATGGACAGCCACATCATGATTTGATGATGTTAAAATGTTGAATGTTGTTTAAATGGTGCTGGAATAGTGGAGGCAGCTCCTGTTTTCTTTGCGACTTGCGGTAACTCTGTGGTTCTAAATCAATAGTTATTTTGTGGTCCGAAAATGTAGGAAACATTAACTTGCTTGACCATGCTGTAGGGCAGGTTACTGTACATGCAATATGCTTTGTGGACTTCACCAGACAGAGGCTGGGATAAAACAAGGGTGTGGTTGAATTTATTCTGCCACTGTGTCTTATTTTTGTCTTGGTCTTTAGGCCTACACTGCATTCGGAAAGTATTCAGACCCCTTGAGACTTTTTCCACATTTTGTTACGTTACAGCCTTATTCTAAAATTGATTAAATATGTGTTTTTTGGCGTCAATATACACACAATACCTCATAATGACAAAGCAAAAACTGTTTTTGCAAATGTAAAAAATGTAATGAAATATCACATTTACATAAGTATTCAGACCCTTTACTCAGTACTTTGTTGAAGCACCTTTGGCAGCGATGCCTTGAGTGTTCTTGAGTATGATGCTACAAGCTTGGCATACCTGTATTTGGGGAGTTTCTCCCATTCTTCTTTGCAGATCCTCTCAAGCTCTGTCAGGTTGGCTGGGGAGCGTCGCTGCCCAGCTATTTTCAGGTCTTTCCAGAGATGTTCGATTGGGTTTAGTCTGAGCTCTGGCTGGGCCATTCAAGGACATTCAGAAACTTGTCCTGAAGCCACTCCTGCGTTGTCTTGGCTGTGTGCTTAGGGTCGTTGTCCTGTTGGAAGGTGAACCTTCTTTGCCCCATTCTGAGATCCTGTGCACTCTGGAGCGGGTTTTCATCAAGGATCTCTCTGTACTTGGCTCCGTCCATCTTTCTCACGATCCTGACTAGTCTCCCAGTCCTTGCCACTGAAAAACATCCCACAGGATGATGCTGCCACCACCATGCTTCACTGAAGGGATGGTGCCAGGTTTCCTCCAGACGTGACGCTTGGCATTCAGGCCAAAGAGTTCAATCTTGGTTTCATCAGACCAGAGAATCTGGTTTCTCGTTGTCTGATAGTTCTTTAGGTGTCTTTTGGCAAACTCCAAGCAGGCTGTCATGTGCCTTTTACAGAGGAGTGGCTTCCGTCTGGTGACTCTACCATAAAGGCCTGATTGGTGGAGTGCTGCAGAGATGCTTGTCCTTCTGGAAGTTTCTCCCATCATCAGATCTTTCAGAGTGACCATCTGGTTCTTGGTCACCTCCCTGACCAAGGCACTTCTCCCCCGATTGCTCAGTTTTGTTATGCGGGTGAGTGAGGACCCAAAAGTGCTATAACAGAAACAGAGTCTTTTAATGTCAAAACACAGGGAAGACATAGATCCTCTTCAGATGTATCGATTGACAACATAGACAACCCGCAGAGAGGGCGACAAATAAATCATAAAGTCCTCTGATCTTAACAGGAGAGTCCCCTACTAGCAGCAGAGGAGAATAGCAGGGTTAGCGGCGACAGACTGCTGGTCTCTCCGGGTAGGCGCGGGTTGTAGAGGACAGAGGTACCTGATCACACGTAGCATCTGATGAAGAGGCAGATTACGACAGGACAAGGGTGAAGCAAACGAGAATCTGACAAAGACAGAAGCAGAAACAGAGAGAGAAATAGAGACCTAATCAGAGGGAAAAAGGGAACAGGTGGGAGAGGGTAAACGAGGTAGTTAAAGGAGATGAGGAACAGCTGGGGGAAGGAAAGGAAGAGAAGGTAACCTAATACGACCAGCAGGGGGAAACGAAGTGAAGAGAAAGAACAGGAACAAGACATAACATGACAATACATGACAAGTTTGGCCAGGTGGCCAGCTCTAGGGAGAGTCTTGGTGGTTCCAAACTTCTTTCATTTAAGAATGATGGAGGCCACTGTGTTATTGGGGACCTTCAATGCTGCATAAATGTTTGGTACCCTTCCCCAGGTCTGTGCCTCGACACAATCCTGTCTCGGAGGTCTACGGACAATTCCTTCAACCTCATGGTTTGGTTTTTGCTCTGACATGCACTGTCAACTGTGGGACATTATATAGACAGGTGTGTGCCTTTCCAAATCATGTCCAATCAATTTAATTTACCACAGATGGACTCCAATCAAGTTGTAGCAACGTCTCAAGGATGATCAATGGAAACAGGATCCACCTGAGCTCAATGTCTAGTCTCATAGCAAAGGGTCTGAATACTTAAAACCTGTTTTCACTTTGTCATTATGATGTATTGTGCGAGGGACAAAAATAATTGCATCCATTTTAGAATAAGGCTGTAACGTAACAAAATGTGGAAAAAGTCAAGGGGTCTGAATATTTTCTGAACCCGCTGTATATATCACGGTCACAAGGCATATAAATTAACAGGTTATAGAGAAAACAATTCAAATATCACAACACATAGGGTAAAGTTGCTTCAGGCCTCCACACTATTCCTTATTTAGACCAATAGATGGAGTCATTGTACTGTGTTTCTTTATTTCTCATATACTATGAGCAGCTCCATAATGTTGTCCGTTGTATTCTGTGTTTTTTAATTCATGCGAGGAGGCCTGCTTGCTGCTTCTGTCTATCACCAACCTCTTCACAAGAAATTGTCTCGACTCAGGGTCTGACCTCATCAGCAGGTAAAGACTTGGGTAAGACAGGGTGAAAATGTCATGACAAATAGGCATGGATTTATGCTAACAGTGCTTGTTTCGCAGTGTTTCTTTCCTGCACAGTGTTTGTGAAAAGTGATTATACGGTCTTTCTGCAACATAAGAACCCTTTAAAACCCCCAGTCACATAACTTCATGCACTCAAAATACACCGGCAGGACCATACCAGAAATGTATGTTTTGTTCACTTCTCTGACTACCACTTCTTGTGGAGTGTACCCCTTGTTTAAACAGCTGGGGACAGAGCTGGTGTTAGGGCTGTTCCTGAACGTGAACCCAGAGTGAGATTACAGGCTCGGTACCCTACACGGGCACAGTGAGATTACAGGCTCGGTACCCTACACTGGCACAGTGAGATTATAGGCTCGGTACCCTACACGGGCACAGTGAGAATACAGGCTCGGTACCCTACACTGGCACAGTGAGATTACAGGCTCGGTACCCTACACTGGCACAGTGAGATTACAGACTCTGTACCCTACACGGGCACAGTGAGATTACAGGCTCGGTACCCTACACTGGCACAGTGAGATTAAAGGCTCGGTACCCTACACGGGCACAGTGAGATTACAGGCTCGGTACCCTACACTGGCACAGTGAGATTACAGGCTCGGTACCCTACACGGGCACAGTGAGATTACAGGCTCGGTACCCTACACGGGCACAGTGAGATTACAGGCTCGGTACCCTACACTGGCACAGTGAGATTAAAGGTTCGGTACTCTACACGGGCACAGTGAGATTACAGGCTCGGTACCCTACACTGGCACAGTGAGATTACAGGCTCGGTACCCTACACGGGCACAGTGAGATTACAGGCTCGGTACCCTACACTGGCACAGTGAGATTACAGGCTCGGTACCCTACACTGGCACAGTGAGATTACAGGCTCGGTACCCTACACTGGCACAGTGAGATTAAAGGCTCGGTACCCTACACGGGCACAGTGAGATTACAGGCTCGGTACCCTACACTGGCACAGTGAGATTAAAGGCTCGGTACTCTACACGGGCACAGTGAGATTACAGGCTCGGTACCCTACACTGGCACAGTGAGATTACAGGCTCGGTACCCTACACGGGCACAGTGAGATTACAGGCTCGGTACCCTACACTGGCACAGTGAGATTACAGGCTCGGTACCCTACACTGGCACAGTGAGATTACAGGCTCGGTACCCTACACTGGCACAGTGAGATTAAAGGCTCGGTACCCTACACGGGCACAGTGAGATTACAGGCTCGGTACCCTACACTGGCACAGTGAGATTACAGGCTCGGTACCCTACACTGGCACAGTGAGATTATTAATATATGTTCTATTGTCGGATACACCAGATAGGTGCAGTGAAATGTGTTTTACCCATAGTAGTACGGCGCCCGTGGAGCAGGGTTAAGTGCCTTGCTCAAGGGAACATTGACAGATTTGTCACCTTGTTGGCTCAGGTATTTGGTTACTGGCCCAACCGCTAGGCTACTTGTACCCTACAATGGCACGGCGAGATCAGCCTCTGCCACCCATACTGTAGATTTACCCCTCTTAGACATGCTGCTCACACTGGGCCTCAATTTAACACATATTTTAGTCTCACTTTCTTTCAAAGAACTTCCTGCCCCCTTTGCACATACAGTATATTATTTGATCAGAATGTGACCGTAGACCTTTCAACCCGCTGTCCTTCCCTTACAGGGATCATCTCATCTCTGGCTTCTGCACAACGCTGGAGGCAAAAGACAAGCTCATGGACATCATTAAAAACAAGCTGGAGTGTGAGAGACAGGGGTGAGTCCATAAACATGTTGTCATAGACACATACCTTGTGATCACATGTGGTGGGTCTTCTCTCCTCACTTTCATTGTCACTGGCTCTCAAAGCTCTATCACTTTCTCTCTCTCTCTCTCTCTCTCTCTCTCTCTCGCTCTCCTCCCCTGTCTCTCTCCCCCCTCTTTCTCTCTCTCTCCCCCTCTCTCTGAATAGCCAATCAGGTGAGTCCACTATATTGCTTGTTATCTCATCTCTCTCTCTCCAATTCATGATCTGAGCTCTAGGGGGAGTAGCATGCCCACGTCTCTATAGACGTCTGAATGTAAAGGGAACATCGTGTCTTTTTCTAGACTTATTATAGCCAATTGGGATCTCCTTGTGGCACGCAGTGACAATTACTTTCTTTCTTTCTAAGTTGTTTACAATGATACGTCAGTATTTTCCCATATTCCCCACTTTCTGAAATCAAGCATGAGTATACAGATATCAACTCTATTTGTATTTTCCTTCCCATCCCAATGTATATTATCTCTGATATTAGGAAGGGTATTAATCAAAGCAGGCCTACAATCTCAGTCAGTGTTTATGATGCAGTTTCTGAAATGTATGGATTGTGTGACTAAAAATAAGTTATTGAATATCGTATTATGGATGTTTTTAGTAATAGAGCTGTCAGCCAATAGATTATTGTCTTACTCCCATCGCCAATTCATTATGGTCCAGTTGATGACATCCATCTTGGAATAGTGTGACCTCATGCCTCTTTACGCATCAACTACAGCCCACGAGGGGAATTGATTGGGCTTAAATTGATTGACCCTCTTGTGTTTTCTGTGTGAGTGGAAAAAGTAATAGCTTGCATTTGCAATGGCTTAAATTGTGTGCTAGGATGTTGTGTAATGTCTTTTTCATGTTTTTTTTTAACACTGAGTGAGTGTGTACAGTTAGTGTACAGTTCTCAATTAAAGTTGTATTTTTTAATTAGGAAAAACCCATAGTCAATTGGACTGATGTAAAGATCTCTCCCTGTGTGAGTCCTGACCTGGAGATGTCGTTAATAAGAAGCGGCTTGGGACTTCAATCAGCCAGTGAGGCGCCGACACAACTAAGAGCAAGAAAAAACAATTACAAGTGTTGAGATTAATCAGACACAAACAGGTGATAATAGATGCATATTTAATACTAATAGCTCATGAATATCAATCTGTCGTACAGAGTGAACTGTCAGGGTGGGGAGGGGAGGATGGAGAGAGGGAGGATTGCGAGGGAGAGGAGGATAGAGGAAGGGAGTCGGGAGGGGAGGATGGAGAGGGAGATGATGAATAGAGAGAGGGAGTCGGGAGACGGAGGGGAGGATGGAAAGGGAGAGGGAGAGAGAGGAATAGAGAGATGGAAGAGGGAGAGGTAGGATAGAGCGTGGGAGGATAGAGAGAGGGAGTCGGGAGAGGGAGAGGAGGATAGAGAGTGAGATGGAGGAGAGGATCTAGAGGGAGAGGATGGCGAGAGGGAAAGGTTGGAGAGAGAGAGGGAGAGGGAGAAGAGGGGAGGAGGAGGAAGGGAGAGGAGAGGAACCCAGCTCCCAGTAGACCTCCCCCTCTCGACAGGTGGATGAATAATGCATACTTACACGCCCAGGTTATGATTGGTAATTGATTGAGGCATAAACACTGATGATGCAGGGCTGGAGTTGGGTGGAGGAGAGGGGGGGGGTTCGTCATGGGTGGAGGGAGGTTCGTCATGCCGTCCCCTCACCTGAGGAAAAGCAGCTCCGCCACAACAATAACAATACCAGGAGAGTGAGAGAGAATGAAAGAGAGAGTGGGAGAGAGAGAGGGGGAGGGAGAGACAGAGAGAAGACAAAAGTGGGTTAGCGAGAGAGAGAGTGAGAGGAAGATAGAGTACTTTAACCAAGACCCAGGCAGCCAGCCAGGCATCATAGCCGCAAGGCCTCACCTGGCATCATTAAGGTGGCGGATTAAGATTCCCGAGCTGTCGGAAAGACGTGAGTAATCCTCTCAAATGGAACGAGGGAGTGTGCAGCGGCATTTTAAGCCTGTCCTGTTGTCGCTTGCTGGTGGAATATTAACTCTGAGGTCAGTGAGTCTTACTGTTCTCTACAATGACCTGACTGGGGATGATGTGGCTGAGCTAGTTTCCACTAACACTGTCAGACTATTGCCGGACTCTTTCTTTCCTACTGCACTCATTCACTTAGCCCTGGACTCTTGGACTCTCACACTTCATTCTGGAACCCATAGAAGACTTTATATTCCAGGACAGTTGCTGCATCACCTTTGTGCCAGCCTATGATCAGAGATGGAGTCGAGACAGCAACTGTTGAGATCCAGACCCATCTTTGCCCCATGTTGTGTTTATTTATTTCCCTCAGAACTTTGTGCCCAGAGCCCCGGCCAGGTGAGCCCATATGCTGTCTGCTAATGTGGTTATACATAAAACATCCACATCTGGCCTGCTGCCTGCCTCACTGGCTGGTAGCAGGATGTGCATGTCACTGGGAATAAGTACTAGGCCTGGTGAGGGGTTGTAGTCTACCGGGGACCTGTGATACAAGATTGTAGCTCCTCGGCTTCAATCAGCCATCTTTAAATGCCAGGAATCGCGAATACAGACATCCTAAATATGTGAGGTCACTAGCTTCCCTTTTAGACTTCCACTAAACCATAGAACTAGTGTACACATTGAGGAGATTTTCTTCCACTCGGTTTTTGATAGTTCATTGGAATCAAATGTATCTTCCCAGTCTTCAAATAGTTGTATTAGAATCGTATTAACCCAGATTCTCTGTCCCTGTACCATGATCAGTATTTCTTTCAGAGAACAAGGATCAGTATTCAGAAATGGGTTTTGTCTAGCACTCTGCAGAGTGGTGACACGTTAAGCAATGTTTTTCAAAGCCTGTGTTTATGTGTGTGTGTGTGAGTGTCCATGCTTGAGTGAGAGTGTGTGTGTGTGTGTGTGTGTGTGTGTGTGTGTGTGTGTGTGTGTGTGTGTGTGTGTGTGTGTGTGTGTGTGTGTGTGTGTGTGTGTGTGTGTCCATGCTTGAGTGAGTGCGTGTGTGACCTGTAGACATGCTCTCTGCTCTGCTTTGAGAGGAGGCTCTCTCTATCTCCCGCTGGTAAACAGGAAGCAGATTCTCTATAATGACACATCAGTGCCTCTCTGTGATGGACTTAATGCCTTAACAAACCCCCCACTGCCTCTAATTGAGTTAATGCAAGAGGGACAGAGGAGAGGAAGAAGGAATTCTTCCTCGGGATTCTCTCTCTGTATTGTGCCAGTCGAACACTAGTCATTAAGAGTGATGATTGCTGATTGCATACCAAATGTATGTTGCTATAATTAAATACCTCAGTTTGTTCCTGCCATGTTCATGTCTCTAGGATTTCTAGGAAAAGCAACCACTGATGTTGAGTTATAGTCAAATTATTGCCCTCACAATGCAATGCCAGTCTCCTACTGTTTGATTCCCTCCAAAGGACACTACTCTGGGAGGCTTCCACATTCCCACGGGTTACGCTGCGACCTGGAAGTGTTGCAGAGGACTTCCTGCCAGAGAGTTGGGGTGGAAGGTGAGGAAACTCTTCTCTTATTGCTTTTACAGTAGCATTATTCACTTTTCCTCTCAAACAGTGCATCAAAACAGTGCATCAAAACAGTGTAGCAAAACAAAAGGGAATGAGCTCTCAGTGGAGGCACGCTCTGGGCCTGAGTGTCTTGTCCTGTCTGTGTACCTCTGTCCGTGCCGCTAGCCAGACTGCAGCTGGAGCTAATCATTATTCTCTCTCTCGCTCTCTTTTAGAATATAGCCTTTCTATCTCTCTCTCTCTCTCTTCTCTAATACCTTCAGAATATAGCCCTTGTAATGTAAGGATTTGATGTTTTTGCCATGATTGGATGTTGAGATCGAAATGAAAGTTTCCATTATGCTGATGATCACATACTTTTCCTGGGTCAATCGAGCTGCCATCTGGCATTATAGTTTTATAGGAGGAACTTCTATATTGTGAGCTTATCTTGTCCTCTTCTGAAGGATTTAACTTCGAAAGGTGGTCCTCTTTAGCTCAGTTGGTTCTAAGCTGACATATGGAATTGTTTTGAGGTCATACCATGGATCATTTTGCTATTTCATTTAGAATTTTAGGACCCCTTTAGATACAAAAAAATATATATATTTGATAAAATATTGAATTTGGCCTTTTACTAATACTTAATAGCACATTCATAAATGTCAAAAAAAGAATAAGGTTTTGAAGTGTCTGTCCTATATCTTGGCGATATAAGACAGCTCAGAAAATATATATATATATTTCCACATATTAAACCCCTTATTTTTGTTGGCACAAAATTACCTGTATACTTCCGTTCATTTGTATGGGTTTAGATGAGTCACTTATGTGAGTCCTAGAGCAAAACGAAGAACCCCATCCTGTTTGTGAGAATCTCCCCTTCCCATATTGGGGTCACATTAGTTTGTATCCCCAAATGGATCGGACGCTACAATCAGAAGTTGGCACATCGACGGCACTGACTTCAGACGACTCTCCTGACACTTAATATTGTGGAGTAGCTACAATGTTGTTGATCTTCAGTTTTTTCCTGTCACAGCCATTAAACTCTAACTGTTAAATGTCACCATTGGCCTCATGGTAAAATCCCTGAGTGGTTTCCTTCCTCTCCGGAAACTGAGTTAGGAAGGACACCTGTATATCTGTAGTGACTTGGTGTATTGATACGAATATGAATACCTTCACCATGCTCAAATGGAAATTCAATATTTTTTACCAAGGTGCCCTTCTTTGCGAGGCATCCTGCCTAAATGACTACCAACCCGTAGCACTCACGTCTGTAGCCATGAAGTGCTTTGAAAGTCTGGTCATGACTCACATCAACACCACTATCCCACTCCAATTTGCATACCGCCCCAACAGATCCACAGATGATGCACGCTCTACTGCACTCCAAACTGCCCTTTCCCGGTCAAAAGGAACACCTATGTGAGAATGCTGTTCATTGACTACAGCTCAGCATTCAACACCATAGTGCCCTCCAAAGCTCATCAATAAGCTAAGGACCCTGGGACTAAACATCTCCCTCTGCAACTGGATCCTGGACTTCCTGACGGGCCGCCCCCAGGTGGTAAGGGTAGGTAACAACACACCCACCAAAGAAGTCAAGGGATGTGAGAAACTCCCTTATTCCCACTGATTAGTATTTGAATATATGTTCCCTTTGGTCTCCATTGCTGGGTCGATTATTGTTCCCATGTCCTTTGGTGGTGTGAGTACCTATGCGTTGCTGCAGCTGTTACGCTGCGTGCTTTATATATTGTGTATTATGACTGTTCAACGAGGTATACCATCGCTCTTTTGTTTGGGTACAGCCCAGTGTTTTTGTATACGTGTTTGTTTTGGGTGTATTAAAAACCCCTATTGTGTATTCCTGCGCCTGTCTCCAAATACTTCATATCAGTGTGACAGTTGCGAATTGTTAGATATTATACTCCACTGTTGGAGCTAGGAACACAAGCATTTCTCTACACCCGCAATAACATCTGCTAAGTATGTGTATGCGACCAATAACATTTGATTTGATATTCCTAGCACGCAATGACTTCATCAAGCTTGACCCCACAAACTTGGATACATTTGCAGTTCGTTTTTGTTGTTTTTCACATCATTTTGTGCCCAATACAAATGTATGGTAAATAATGTAGTGTCATTTTGGAGAATAGAATAGATTTTTTTTAACACTTCTACATTAATGTTAATTCTACAATGATTACGGATAATCCTGAATTAATCATAAATAATGATCACTGAGAAAGTTACAGAGGGTCAAAGATCATACCTCCAAGACATGCTAACTTAGTATGTCTTGGGGTTATGATCTTTGACCCTCAGAATTGTATCTCTTATGATTATTCACGATTGATTCAGGATTATCCGTATTCAAGGTAGCAGACACACTAAGTGTTATTCATTTTATAAAGTCATTATTGCTAATCTTTATCAAGGGTGTCAATAATTTTGGACCCCTCTGTATCAGTGGAGGCTGCTGAGGGGAGGACGGCTCATAATGTCTGGAACAGAGCAAAATGGAATCCACACTTAGTGTGGATACCATGTGTTTGGTGTATTTGATCCCGTTCCACTCCAGCCATTACTATGAGCCCGTCCTCCCGAATTAAGGTGCCAACAACCTATTGTGCACTGTTTATACTGTATGTCCTTAACAATTGCACAAGTCTCATACATAGAAAATATGGGTTCTGTCAAGAGAAATCATACCATCCCTAATCATAACCATTCAATATTCTCTCCAATATTTTTCCTCCGCATATTTATCTAATTATCTTATGTTGACTCAAATAATAGCAGAACGCTGTCCTTCATTTTCTTTAGATGAATCAGAAGTACTACAGGGGAGGGGAAATATGAGTCAACCGTGGTAATCTGTTGATTAGCCATGAGTCAACTGTAGCTTCAAATGCCTGGGTGCAGTGAGTGAGTCTCTCTAGTCATTTCTACACTGCTGCAGTTATAGAGCATGATGCCCATGGCTAATCAACAGAACAGCGTGTAAAAACTCTCTCTTCCTGTCCACTTTCCACACCGGCAGATGGAGGCTTAATTTTCCCTGGAGGGTCCACCACTGCCCACCCCCATCCCAACCCCAACTCCGTGCCGTCCCCAGGCCTCTCTCCTCTCACTGAGCTCTGCTACCACCCCCCCCTCAACCTGTCATCCCCTCTCAGTGGTCCAATTCCCTGCCCCCAGCAGAGGCCGTCACAGCTGGTGATATGGGAACAGGAAGTGAACTGCCACTCACTGTGACCTCATACAGGGCAGCCAGGCCAGGTCTCATCATGCATCAAACCCTGCAGCAGTGGGAAGCATCCGTGGGCTTCCGACTGACAATGAGGCCAGTTTGATTCACTCTCTCCACCTTTCTGTCCTTCTATTATTCTCTCTCTCACCGACCCCCCCCCCCCTCATCATCATCATCAGAGCACCTACCGTGTTGCTGCTGTATAATTTCATGGTATGAATTTCACACATTATCATGCACTTATCAGACATTATCACAGTGTTACCACAGAATTTCACTGTAACTCTATCATGACTGTATGACTGAATGTTGTCTCTTACCAGATCCTTGGGCTCTAAGCATTGACAGCCTTATCAACATTATCTCTGATACTCAGTTGTTCTCGTGATAGAATAGAGATCAAGACTAATCCCCTAGATATACAGACGCTTGTGAAAGTCTACACATTCCTTGCACAGTCTTCACATTTTTCTGCCTTAATATTACATGTAAAAATGGATTACGTTATACATATTTTTCTTACCAATCTACACAACCTACTCCACAATTTCAAAGGGAAAGAAAAAGAATAGAACATTTTCCTAATGAATAATAATACAAAACCAAAGATGTGTTGATTGTGTTTGTCTTCACAACCCAGAGTTAATACTTGGTGGATGCACCTTTGGCATCCATTACAGCTATAAATCCTTTTGAATAAGATTCTACCAACTTTTCATAAATCTTAGAGCAACATATATCCAAATTGCTCAAGCTCAGTAAATTCTGCAGGCAATCATTGACGGACAGCAACATTCAAACCTCTCTGATTTTCAAGCATATTTAAATCAGGACTGAGACTAACCCACTCAGGAACACACAACACCTCTTGGAAAGCCATTCTGGTGTGTCTTTGGCATTACAATTTGCGTAATGGTCCCGCTGAAAAATATTTTAAAAACTCCCAGGGTTTGTTTCGCAGAATACTGAGACATCTTTTCTTCTTTTTACCTGGGTTTTGCTCCATTCATATTTATTTTGATTCGGAGAAACCCCCCAGTCCCTGCCAGTAACAAGCATACCCATAACTTGATGCCACCACAAAACTTGAAAATACAGAAGGCGTCACTCTATCGTGTTGCGTTAGATTTGATGCAAACCTGTTTTTCATTTAGGTCAAAAGGTACATTTATTTGATGTTTGTCTTGCGTGTAATGCCTGAACATATATTACAGAGATGTAGCACATAGTGAAGGGTCTGAATACTTGAAACAGGGTTATAAATGCTTTGTGAAGCCTTAATTGAATATGATTTATTAGGCCTTTATTAAGCGGTGCTTATGCCACCCTTTATAAAGCATAGGTTTATGTCATATTTGACATTGGTGGTTATGTCACACAGTTATGCCACATTTATGAACCCTTTATAAAGCATGACATACGGTTCTAGATGATTTGTAACACGTTAATGTAGTGTTTATGAAGGCTTTATAAGCTGCACTTAATTTAAAGCGGGACCAAATGTAACGTGAGAATTGCATTGAGAAAGGAAATGATTTGTTATGAACGTGTATTGTAATGTGAAACATGGATTTCTAGGTGAAACACTAAGTTTGGTGAAACTGTACGATTTTGTGTGTTCTTAGTCTGTTGAAATTGTGCTTAGCGTTTTCAAACAAACTGCCTTTTGGATTATCTGTTTTGAATTTTGTACTCAGAGTTGTGAAAATGTACGACATAGGTGTGGAAATTGCACCAAACCGACAAAAAAAAAACAGCATCCTTTTTTCATACAGTGTTGACTGTAACTTGACATGAACAATTTTTGTAGAATTTGTATCCAATGATAGGTTGTGAACATGTTAAGAAATATGTCGGTCCTACAGTTTTATTATCCTTATACAGTACGTGCGTCGGATAAATCATCAGAAATGGGGGTAATGTAAAGCAGTTGACTGCCATTTCTGCCCCATGTAACATTATACAAGACCACCTTTTCTTTACGTGACTTGTCAACTGATACATTATCACCTGTCCCTCTGCTTGAAATGTATCAACTTAGTGTATTAATACAATTCAGATGATTGACATATATTGTCACATTCAAACCAGGTATTTCAGCAGTGCATTGTATACTACAAGTATAATTCCAAATGGTAGAATATATATAGACTCTTACAACTTTGTCCTATTGATGCACACTGGCTGATGGAGAATGATTGGCGTATTATTTACAGCCACGTCCATATTTGGTTTTACCTTCAACCATAAATGTATGTCAAATTGATGCATTTATGAGGTAAACATATAGAAATGTATAGTGTTCAGCAGTTATCAAACTAAATACATTAACTAGGCACTACATACTGTTGGTTCAATAGTTATCCGTTTTGAGCAGTTTGATTAAGTTCATTGTGTTGTTAACAAATTAGAATAGAATTTTTGAAAAGCAGATACATAGATTGAATATGTATCCAAATTGAAAGAGTGATTTGGTGCAGTGAACAAGTGACTTGTGAATTTGTTTGTTGTACTCAGTCAATTGAAAATGTGCTTAGAGTTTTGAAACATCAGTTTTGATTTTTGCGCCAAAGTGCTAAAAAAAATAAACATTCAGGGGGGGGGCATTAGAACCCATTTTCATAAACAATAGGGGGGAAATTATATACAATAGGGGGAAATGATATAAATGATATACATTTTCATAAATGGACTGTCCGTTATCTAGTACTATTTTTTAAAGCATTGCAAAAACAAGAGGGAAGGACTATGTTTATGTGTAATGTGGATGAGTTCAGAACTACACAGGCTGGTTTTCAATCAGGTTGAGTTTAATGGGAGAGAGTCCATATGCTGCATAGAAAATAAACCAGCTAATAGGGTTTATGTTGTTGTTTTTGTTGTGGTGTTGCTCAAGGGAGGAGATGTACAGTCTGTTGTGCTGTCTGCTTTTCATGCAGCAAAGAAAAAATAGGAAGTAATTCAGCCATTCATTTCCACTTCTCACTGTAGCACTGCACCACCTTCAGGACTGGTAGACTGGAATGTGACGTTTTAGGGAGGACAGTGGTGGAGAGATGGGGCTATCAACAATAAAGAAACGGCTTAGTACTGCTCTCTCTATCATCACTCCCAGAATAGAGGCAAGCTAATAAACAACCTATTTATGTGTTCATTTCACTTTTACTTTTTGACTCTTTGTTGGTTTGCCAGACATCCACCATTATCAGAGCCCCAAAGATTCCATTTCTCCATCTAGGCAGGAAGTTGACCTGGGGTAATGGAGTGTACCTGTATCTGCTACGCTTCTATTTCCTCTCAGATGAGCCGGACGCTCCTTTTGGCTGCTGTTGCTATGGTTTCCATGCAGCTGTGCAACAGATGTTGTGTGCAGCTGTGTGGGGCAGGGCAATGAACTTTGTTTGTCTCCAGCAGACAGCCTTGGTGTAACTGAACCCCTGTACCATAGACAGATAGCAGCCCGTTATTGAAGGAGGCCACATCAACGGTTGAGCTAACGTGTGCTAATGTGATTAGCATGATGTTGTAAGTAACAATAAAATGTCCTGGGGGGGGAACCATCATTTTGGAATGAGATGTGTCCACATACTTATCATACTTTTGGTAATGTAGTGTATCTGTGTTTGTATTAGTATTTATTATGGATCCCCATTAGCTGCTGCCTGGGGTCCAGCAAAATTAAGGCAGTTGAACAATTTTAAAAACATCACAATACATTCATAACAGATTTCACAACACATTAAGTGTGTGCCCTCAGGCCCTACTCTACTACCACATATCTACAACACAAAGTCCATGTGTACGTATGTGTATAGTGCGTATGTTGGATGCATGTGCCTATGTTTGTGTTGCTTCACAGTCCCAGCTGTTCCATAAGGTAAGGGACCTAGACATCTGCCCTGGGGAATTCATGATTATGTTGGAGAGGCTTCCATTAAAACTTCTTTGGGATCGGTGTCCCTTCCATGGGACAGTTGAGCTAACATAGGCTAATGTGATTAGCCTGAGGTTGTAAGTAACAAGACAATTTACCAGGACAAAAAAAATACAAAAGAACAGTTGGATTTTTCTTTGTATTATCTTTTACCAGATCTATTATGTTATATTATCCTACATTCCTTTCACATTTCCACAAAGTTTAAAGTGTTTCCTTTCAAATGGTACCAAGAATATGCATATCCTTGCTTCAGGGCCTGAGCTGCAGGCAGTTAAATTTGGGTATGTCATTTTAGGTGAAAATTTAAAAAAAGGTGCGTATCCCTCTGCGTTCTGTTAGACAGGTGCTCTTTATCCACAATATAACAGGGGGTATAAAGCCATAACACATACGTTTTTCCAGCAGCAGACTATGATGATAAAAAGATTGTGGGGGCTGTTTTGTTTGACTTCAGAGTGGCTTTTGACATTATCAATCAATTTATCTCCACCAATCATCAGTCATTTGTGTAAGTGCTGTGCATGCTGAATGCCCTTCCTTTTACTAACGTAAAACATTTAATGAAAAGTAACACAATAAATATAACAATAATGAGGCTATATACATGGGGTACCGGTACCAAATCAATATGCAGGGGTACTTTGTACATGGTATCTATGCATGAAGTGACTATGCATAGATAATAAACAGTGAGGAGCAGCAGTGTAAAACAAGGGGAGGGGGGGTTCATCGTAAATAGTCTGGGAGGCCATTTTATTATTGTTCAGCAGTCTTATGGCTTGGGGGTAGAAGCTGTTAATGAGCCTTTTGAACTTAGACTTGGCGCTCCAGTACCGCTTGCCATGCGGTAGCAGAGAGAACAGTCTATGACTTGGGTGACTGAAGTCTTAGACACATTTTTGGGCCTTCCTCTGACACCGCCTAGTATATAACTCCTGGATGGCAGGAATCTTGGCCCAAGTGATGTATTGGGCCGTACGCACTACCCTCTGTAGGGCCTTATGGTCGGATGCCGAGCAGTTGCCATACCAGGCGGTGATGCAACCGGTCAGGATGCTCTCGATGGTGCAGCTGTAGAAATTTTGGAGGGTCTGGGGACCCATGCCAAATCTTTTCAGTCTCCTGAAGGGGCAAAGGTGTTGTCATGCTCTCTTCGCGACTGTCTTGGTGTGTTTGGAGGGGCCCCCTGAGGGGCCCAATGTTGAGGATCAGCGTGGGAGATGTGTTGTTGCCTACCCTTACCACCTGGGGGCGGCCCGTCAGGAAGCCCAGGATCCATTTGCAGAGGGAGGTGTTTAGTCCCAGGGTCCTTAGCTTAGTGATGAGCTTTGTGGGCACTATGGTGTTGAATGCTGAGCTGTAGTCGATGAACAGCATTCTCACATAGGTGTTCCTTTTGTACAGGTGGGAAAGGGCAGTGTGGAGTGTGATTGAGATTGCGTCATCTGTGGATCTGTTGGGGCGGAATGTGAATTGGAGTGGGTGCAGAGTTTACGGGATGATGGTGTTGATGTGAGCCATGACCAAAGCACTTCATGGCTACCAACATGAGTGCTACGGGGCGGTAGTCATTTAGGCAGGTTACCCTCACTTTCTTGGGCACAGGGACTGTGGTAGTCTGCTTGAAACATGTAGGTATTACAGACTTGGTCAGGGAGAGGTTGAAAATGTCAGCGAAGACATTATTGTTGTCCATCTCTCTCAACCATACATTTTTTAAATTCCTCATCAATCCAGTGGGATTTAACAGTTTTTACAGTAATTGTGTTAATGGCTGCATGTTTATTAGTAACTGGGATAAGCAATTCCATATATGTGTCAAGTGCACCGTCTGGTTGCTTCTCGTTACACACCACGGACCAGCACATATATTACATCAACAACAACCCGATGGATTTGGATAATGCTTTAAAGCAGATTTCTGCAGCGTCTGGTTGATTCTCGTTACACACCACGGACCAACACATATATTACATCAACAACAACCCGATGGATTTGGATAATGCTTTAAAGCAGATTTCTGCAGCGTCTGGTTGATTCTCGTTACACACCACGGACCAGCACATATATTACATCAACAACAACCCGATGGATTTGGATAATGCTTTAAAGCAGATTTCTGCAGCGTCTGGTTGCTTCTCGTTACACCACGGACCAACACATATATTACATCAACAACAACCCGATGGATTTGGATAATGCTTTAAAGCAGATTTCTGCAGCGTCTGGTTGCTTCTCGTTACACACCACGGACCAGCACATATATTACATCAACAACAACCCGATGGATTTGGATAATGCTTTAAAGCAGATTTCTGCAGCGTCTGGTTGCTTCTCGTTACACACCACGGACCAACACATATATTACATCAACAACAACCCGATGGATTTGGATAATGCTTTAAAGCAGATTTCTGCAGCGTCTGGTTGCTTCTCGTTACACACCACGGACCAACACATATATTACATCAACAACAACCCAATGGATTTGGATAATGCTTTAAAGCAGATTTCTGCAGCGTCTGGTTGCTTCTCGTTACACACCACGGACCAACACATATATTACATCAACCCGATGGATTTGGATAATGCTTTAAAGCAGATTTCTGCAGCGTCTGGTTGCTTCTCGTTACACACCACGGACCAACACATATATTACATCAACCCGATGGATTTGGATAATGCTTTAAAGCAGATTTCTGCAGCGTTAGTGTGATCAATTCATGACGATGATTTCATTCCCGTGCTGTTTGTAACTACCCTGGTAGGTTGGCTGATAACCTGAGCCAGGTTGCAGGAACTAGTTACAGTTTGAAGCTTTCTCTTGAGTGGGCAGCCTGATGAAAGCCAGTCAATGTTAAAATCGCCCAGAAAATATAACTCTCTGTAGATATCACATACACTATCAAGCGTTTCACACGTTATTCAGATACTGACTGTTAGCACTTGGTGGTCTATAGCAGTTTTATGGGAGGCAGTTGAACCTGTAGCCATATTACTTCAACAGTATTTAACATGAGATCCTCTCTAAACTTTTGGTATTTCTGTCTTTTCTGTGGATCTTATAACCATGTATTGCTACCACTGTATCATCAAAGGTACTATCTAAGTGAGTTTCAAAGATTGTCAGAATATGAATGTCATCTGTTACGAGCAAATTATAGATTTTTATGAACCTTGTTTCTTAAACTACATATGTTAATATGGGCTATTTTTAGCACTTTTCTGTGATGATTGATTGTTTTTATTGCTTTACTGGGGAAATTAGCAGAGGTAGACATGCTCATGTTATTTATGTTAGTGCAGGGTGAGCTGCACACAGTGGACTTCCTACTAGGACACACTGCCTTAGTGCTAACAGTATCACTCTGGTTCATAGGCACATGATTACTGCATACAACAGCTGTGGGATCAGCAGAGGCATTTCAGGGCAGTAAAATAAATATAAATTAGGTTGCTTACATTGTGTCTTCCAACGCCCCTGGGATAATGTACATTTGCTGAATCATTATGACAACTCAGCGACACAATGGTACGGATTAAATGAGCTGGGCTTGGGTCATTGATAAGTCATTGTCTCAACGCAGCTTTATAATGCTGTGAAAGGATTCAGGAACCCAAATGGTTTGGGTGGATCCCATCCTTATGAAAATACGAGCTTTGTTTCCAGATGGTATCAAAATGGTCAATAAATGTTACACCCACAGAGCTGCCAAAGTCTCCTAGCCAGTTATGGAGGGATAAAAGTCTGCTGAACCGTTCAATGCCACGATTTAGGGAGGGCAGAGGGCCAGATATTATGGGGCGTTTGTTGGTGTCAAGTAGTGACCCAATATGTTCTTTAAAATCCATCTTCAGCTGTTCTGAGCTGCATTTCATAATGTCATTGAATCCCACATGAACTATGAGAGACTAAATTTCCTGATGCTGGTTTAAAATGCTTGGGAGCAACTTATTGATGTCCTGTACTCATGCGCCTGGATAGCACAACGTTTTTGCTCCAGGGACTGAGACATTTCTCACCATTGAACTGCCCAATACAACGTCCGGAGAAGGGAATTGAGAAATCTGCCCATTGCCCTCATTTAGTATGGGAGGTTGGTTCTCAGTTGTCAGGAGCTACTGGTCAGAAGCAGGTAAAGAGAGAGGATGATGGCAGCTCCTGCTGGTCCAGCCAGCTGCTTTATTGTTCTCTGTGTGAATCATGCAGCCATGAATTAGATTTATGATCCCTCCTGTTACAACGGTTCACTCTCCACATAAGGGAAATGCTTTAATGCTGGTTGATAGTTATTGTAGCACATTAGATCCAGGCTCCATTCTCAAATCCTCAATAATAGCAATTGTCATTTCTCAAGGTGCACTGGAGTTATGATAATGATAGAGGGGTTAATGCAGAGGTCTCCAACAAGTAGATTGTGAGATAACAGTAGGTTGCAGCCCACCTATGAGTAGCTCGCCAAACAATTCTGAAAGTACATGCAATTTTAACATGTTCCACTGCCAACTGTCATAAACAAATCTCACAAGTATCAGACACCACAAGCTCCCAGATACTATCTAATCAACACATTGACATTATCCCATCCCTGGTTGGCCACTATTGTCTTAAAATGCCATAATACTTTTAAAAAACACAATACTGTAATTAATGCCAATTGATTTCAGCAATATTGCTCTTGTTTATCACTCTCTGTGTAGCCAGCTGATGTGATAATCATCTTGTGGGTTGACAGAAATTGTCACGTTCTTTCAAAATCGAACCCAGAAGCAGACCAGGACAAAGAGAGTAGGAAGAAGGTGAGTGTTTATTTACAAGTGAATGTGAATGGGTAGATATATCCAGGTGGTGTAGCGGGCAGCGGTGGTGAGTTGATGAGAGTAAATAGGTGGATCCAACGGGGTAGCGGAATCCTCCGACGACCAGGCGGGAATGGGGTAAATGATCCGGGTGAGTAACTGAAGACAGAACAAACGGAGGTAAGTTTAAGGCAAGCAATACGTAAAAAACAACAAAACAAATTCTATCCAACTTGAGGCTGATACTATGGCACAACATACTGTTCATGGCTAACGATCCGGCAGGGAATGGATGTCAGGTCAGAGATTTTGAAGGGGAGAGGTGATGATCAGGACAGGTGTGCAGGTTACTGATGGGATACAGGTGCGGGTGAACATCGATCTCCCAACAAGCTAATTCGCCCGGCAACCAGACAGGGTGCGTTCCAGGACACCGGAAACACACTCCAGGACAGAAACACAGGCAAACACAGACTCAGGAAGCGGGATTCGTGACAGAGAAATATTTTTCCCAAAATCTTCTCAATTAAATGTTAACCACAAAGTAGGCTTACCTGGCAAAAGTGTATCATGGGTAAGTATATAATTTGCTTCTATTATTTGTTATTGCAAACTTTTTCATGAAATGAGTAGCAGCAGTACAGAACCATCGCTAGGCCGCACATTCCTCACTCACAAGATGCACAATTAAAGGGCCAGATGGGCAATTAAAGGGCCAGATGGGCAATTAAAGGGCCAGATGGGCAATTAAAGGGCAAGATGCACAATTAAAGGGGAATTACACTAAACAATCTATATTTGTTAATTTTCTTCCAGACCTAAAATAAATAGTCTTCTGATGTTATTTGGACTCAGAACATCCAATTTCGTTGTTTCTCTATGAACAATTGTAATTTTAGGAGTTAAAAATAAAACTGAGAACATCATTTGGGAAAATATAAAACAGAATTTTGGAAAACACAACAAAGATCTTATAGGGCCCCCCTTAGAGTTGTTTATTAACCATTCTTTTTACCAGGTATATTAACAGAAAACAGTGCACTACTTTATCTTGTACACTAAGCACCCGGGGAAGAGTTGCAAGGGAGAGGAGAAGAGAAGAACATTCCTATTTTAAAGCTAGAAAAAGTAGCTTGCGACGTGTTACATTTAAGTAGCTCTCATGCTAGAAAAGATTGGAGACCCCTGGGTTAATGAATATCAGATGTGACATTGTCTACAAAGCTTTTGTTATTTATTCATATTATTTAATATATTTCATCATCTAGCTAGGTTTCCATCCAATTCTATAATCTGCAGAAAATCAATATGTGCAATTTCCCACCAGAAATGTGTTTCCATCAAATTGACTTGTTCCGGATAAAAGGCTGTGCGTGATGACGAAGTGCACACAAAATGTACTATTTAAAAAATAAATGTATACCCCTTTTTCGTGATATCCAATTGTCCCATTGCTGCAACTCCCGTATGTACTCAGGAGAGGCGAAGGTCGAGAGCCATGCGTCCTCCAAAACACGACTCTGCCAAGCCACATTGCTTCTTGACACACTGCTCGGAAGCCGGTCACATCAATGTTATATTTGCTTTTATACTTACAAGACCATCAGGCTTGGTTGACTGAGCTGTTTTGTCGTGTAGTAATGTGGTACCTGCCTGTTTTTCCCTAAACCTTTATTTTAGCAGTACATGTGATTGAGATACTTAAAAAAAAATCATAACATCAGTAGGTGTCCAACGTAACAACAGGTGGTGGTGTGTTGGACACAGTCACTCATACAGATATAATGAGCTAGCCTGTCTGCATTCCTGGTTCTTGTAACCCGTTGACTACCTGTGCAATATTGCCATGAGCTCAGAACCACTTTTTCTTTTTTTTAGCAAACATGGTCCTGTTTTATCAATTGCTGTGCTGATCAATGGAGAGTTCCTTACCTCTGTCAAATTAATATGTAGCTTAAAGTTATGTTTGTATGTGTATTTATTTTTGCAATGAAAATGGTGACAGTGCAACAATACACATTTTCAATAGGCCTTTATCTACAAATACATACAGCCTAATATACTGTACATATTTATATATAGGAATATGTTATTTTAATAGCAGAACACTGTAAAGTCCATTACTCCCTATAAAGAGAATGAATTAGGCTGTTTGAGAAGGTTTGCCATTGAGCCCTCCATTATTGAATGTGAGCTGCAGATCTATGAATGAACCAGGGGGCATTTCT
The DNA here is from genome assembly GCF_034236695.1 of Oncorhynchus nerka. Classification (NCBI taxonomy): domain Eukaryota; kingdom Metazoa; phylum Chordata; class Actinopteri; order Salmoniformes; family Salmonidae; genus Oncorhynchus; species Oncorhynchus nerka. Next base: position 44,249,602 of record NC_088399.1, read on the forward strand.
CCCTCTCCCTCTCTCTCTCACTCTCTCTCTCTCTTGCTCTCTCTCGATGGCACTCTCTCTCTCTAGCAGATAACTGTTGTCATGGCAACTGGCCGCCTGACTGTGTCTTTACCGATGGGGATTCCCCTATCAAAGGTTCCTCTAGGAGTTTTTGTACAGCAGCGGTGGCAAAGGCAGTCGGGGGGGCTCTTTGCTGGGGTGGCCCAGCAAATGTTGTAAATGACTACTGTAGCTGGAAACGGCTGATTATTTATGGAATATCTACATAAGCGTACGGAGGCCTATTGCCAGCAACCATCACTCCTATGTTCCAATGGCATATTGTGTTAGCTAATCCAAGTTAATAATTTTAAAAGGCTAATTGATCATTAGAAAAGCCTTTTGAAATTATGTTAGCACAGCTGAAAACTCTTGTCCAGATTAAAGAAGCAATAAATCTGGCCTTCAGACTAGTTGAGTATCTGGAGCATCAGCATTTGTGGATTCGATTACAGGCTCAAAATGGCCAGAAACAAAGAACTTTCTTCTGAAAATCGTCAGTCTGTTCTTGTTCTGAGAAATGAAGGCTATTCAATGCGAGAAATTGGCAAGAAACTGAAGATCTCGTACAATGCTGTGTACTACTCCCTTCATAGAAAAGCGCAAACTGGCTCTAAGCAGAATAGAAAGAGGAGTGGAAGGCCCCGGTGTGCAACTGAGCAAGAGGACAAGTACATTGTTAACCAGTTTGAGAAACAGACGCCTCACAAGTCCTTAACTGGCAGCTTCATTATATAGTACCTGCAAAACACCAGTCTCAACGTCAACAGTGAAGAGGCGACTCCGGAATGCTGGCCTTCTAGGCAGAGTTGCAAAGAAAAACCATATCTCAGACTGGCCAATAAAAAGAAAAGATGGGCAAAAGAACACAGACACTGGGCAGAGGAAGATTGTAAAAAAGTGTTATGGACAGATTCATCTAAGTTTGAGGTGTTCAGATAACAAAGAAGAACATTTGTGAGATGCAGAAAAAATGAAAAGATGCTGGAGGAATGCTTGACGCCATCTGTCAAGCATGGTGGAGGCAATGTAATGGTCTGGGGGTGCTTTGCTGGTGGTAAAGTGGGAGATTTGTACAGGGTAAAAGGGATCTTGAAGAAGGAAGGCTATCACTCCATTTTGCGACGCCATGTCATACCCTGTGGACGGCGCTTAATTGGAGCCAATTTCCTCCTACAACAGGACTATGACCCAAAACACAGCTCCAAACTATGCAATAACTATTTAGGGAAGAAGAAGTCAGCTGGTATTCTGTCTATAATGGAGTGGCCAGCAGTCACCGGATCTCAACCCTATTGAGCTGTTGTTGGTACATCTTGACCATATGGTACGTAAGAAGTGCCCATCAAGCCAATCCAACGTGTGGGGGGTGCTTCAGGAAGCATGGGTGAAATCTCTACCTCAACAACTAGAATGCCAAAGGTCTGCACGGCTGTAATTGCTGAAAATGGAGGAATCTTTGACGAAAGCAAAGTTTGAAGGACACAATTATTATTTAAATTACAAATCATTATGTATAACCTTGTCAATGTCTTGACGATATTTCCTGTTCATTTTGCAACTCATTTCATGTATGTTTTCATGGAAAACGAGGACATTTCTAAGTGACCCCAAACCTTTGAACAGTAGTGTACTGTAGGTCATAGGGTGCCATTTGGGACTCAGATTCTGAAATATTCATCATGCAAAGAGAAGCTTGGCTTCTGACCAGAGTATTGACTGACTTGATCCTGTGTCTTTTCACCAAATGTTATGGGTCTTACTTTCTAGGAAAGAAAGCCAGCTCAGGGGTCATCAGTCTGTGTGATGATAAGTCCCTGTGTCTCTATGCCCTTCACCGCACTGCAGACAGAGGAGCTGTAGAGGATCCTCCCCCACCCCCCCTTCATCAGCTGAGGCAGGGGGGCAGGGGGGCAGGGGGCTGCTCCGCTCTGACTCACTTCTGAATCCTCCCCCTCCCCAGGGTTTCATGGGAGAGAGCAGCATCCCTCTCACAAACACACACTCAGACGTTAACACAAACAGAGACATTCCACACAAACACACACACACACAAGTGCACACACACAAACATACACCAATGGACATTGCATGGATGCAAAGAGACATATCGATAAACAGACATGTAAGAGATATGTAGACTACAGTACTTCAATCATAAGGCTAATATAACATAAGAATGGAGGCACAGCCATAGATTGATTTAAAATCGTTCATTTTATATGAATATGAATCATTGCGGCCACTCCAAAAAATATGATTACATGAATAAAACATTTTGTCGAGATGTGCTTCTATTTTTTATTTTATTTTATTTCACCTTTAAAACGATAGTGCGTGATTTTCGCAATTTAGGCCCTTTTTCTACTTACCCAGAGTTAAATGAACTAATGGATACCAACTTTATGTCTGCATGCAGTTCGATGGAAGTTGCTAACTAAGTGCAATTGCTATCTAGCGTTAGCGCAATTGCTAACAGCATGCTAGCTGTTCCTCTAAGCTTCTAGTCATTGTGCTAGTTAGCAATGGTTTGTGAAACTACCTTCAACTTCCTTTAAACTGCAGGTAGAGACATACAAATTGTATCTATGAGTTCAACTGACTCTGGGTAAGTGGGAAAAGTGCTTAGTTACCTAATCTTGCACTGTTACACTGATAAATTTGATGTTATTTTAATGGACAAAAAAAAAGAGCTTTTCCTTCAAAAACAAGGACATTTCTAAGTGACCCCAAACTTTTGAACGGTAGTGTATGTAGGGCTCTATCTTGGGAACAGGGTTCCATTTTGGATGCAGACAGAGCCTCTCCTTCTCTCCTTATCACCTGCCTCTTCAAATCAATCAACTCGCTCTTTGAGGACCAACATCCTTCCTAGAGCCTCTTCATTTACATAAACCCTTTGACACTGTAGTGCTTTCATCAACATACGGAGAACAGTATATAATCCAGACTGGGGTTCTCTCCCTCTTGTCCTGATTGCTGCCGCACTCCTCTTCAGGCCTCGTCGTGTTCAATTAATGCAGAAGGAAAAATAATGACCCACCTCTTTTTGATGGTGTCCATTGCTCTCTTCCCGTTATTGAGTTCTTCTTCTCTTTCTCTCCTCTGCTTTCTCATCTCTCTCCCCTTTCTCTCCTCTCTTAGTTCCTGTCTTTTCTCTCTGTCCTTGTCTCCTCAGTGGACATCAGATGGAGTGAACAAGGTGCTGGGTTTCAGTCAGCTCTGAGGCTGGATCAGCCCTCTAAGCAACACTAATGACTGTCCGGTCAGGTTATAAAATGTCATGCATGGACCACAACCCTGATCTCAGCAGTCAGGAAGGCAGGGTAATCTCACCTCTAGGGCCCACTGACAATAGTACACCACTCAGCCTGGAGTAATCATGCTGTAAGGCAAACAATCATTTCTTAGAATGTGGAATCTCTCGAATAAACTTGCTTGTCTCCATAACTTGCTTGTTGGGACCGAGAAGAATATATAACTCGCAGCTGTGGAAACATGATCTGTTCTATCATACAGAGGGACTGGAGAGGAGGAGATGCTTGTGTGAAAACACATTGGCCTGAAGAAGGATGACAGTGAGACGTCCTGCTGCAGCTCATTCACACCTAGTAGTCACCGACAATGTGTGCTGTGCAGGAAGAGAGAAGAGAGGACCCCAAGAACACCATTCTCAGTGTAACACATCTAACGTTCGATACGACGATGATAATGGCCACATATCATTTTACAGGAAAACATTCGGCATGCATCTCTCTTTCTGAAAAAAACAGACGTTCTAAAGACTCAAACGTTCTAAGCAGTCGTCATTCTGGCAGACATTCTGACTGAACGACGACGGTTGTATACGTTCAGCTATTGTTTGTGTGGGCTGTTTTCAACCTCTGTTTGTTTCCCGGAGACTGTGATATGCTTGACCGCTGAGGGGTATGACATGTCATTCATCTGCAGGTGTGACTCATAGCAGAGTCCTGGACCCCTCCCTGCATCATAGTGACTGACTGCATACTCACTGGTACACACTGATAGAGATGGTGAGGCAACATTCATGTCTTATATGCCTGTATGTTAGGTTGAGTGTAAAAAAAAGACGAATCAATATACTGTGTATGTTTCCCTACACTCTGTGGCATCTAAAATACTGTATGTTTGTTCAACGTGGTTTACATTATCACAGTTGCACAACTCCCAGGAAGTACAACAAAGGGGATGGAAAACCATTTCACACATTATAATAACAGTGCTGAAGCTGACCACAGCATCCGATGATCCGGTTGGAAAACACAGCTCTGCTGGATTTTGGAAGCCAGCCACTCAGAACCTGCACTTCATCTCAGTCCACTTAGTGCATTAGTCCACACTCCTGTCTCAGAGTAAAGCCAATATGCTTCCTCTCACTCGGCTTCCTTCCTGTAATACTAGTGGAGAAAGAGAGCTGAAGTATATTCAAAAACGTGTTAGTTAATATGTGTGGTGCGGAGACGAGTAGGTTCCTGCTGTCAGTCTCACTGCTACTCTACCACCCATAGACAGGTAATACAGAATGAATGTAGGTAGCTAGTTATATAAAATTATAAACTGGGTGGTTCGAGCCCTGAATGCTGATTGGCTGACAGCCATGGTATATCAGACCGTATACCACAGGTATGACAAAACATTTATTTTTACTGCTCTAATTATGTTGGTAACCAGTTGATAATAGCAATAAGGCACCTGCGGAGTTTGTGGTATATGGTCAATATCATTTACATTACATTTAAGTCATTTAGCAGACGCTCTTATCCAGAGCGACTTACAAATTGGTGCTTTCACCTTATGACATCCAGTGGAACAGCCACTTTACAATAGTGCATCTAGGTCTTTTAAGGGGGGAGGGGAGAAGGATTACTTTATCCTATCCTAGGTATTCCTTAAAGAGGTGGGGTTTCAGGTGTCTCCGGAAGGTGGTGATTGACTCCGCTGTCCTGGCGTCGTGAGGGAGTTTGTTCCACCATTGGGGGCCAGAGCAGCGAACAGTTTTGACTGGGCTGAGCGGGAACTGTACTTCCTCAGTGGTAGGGAGGCGAGCAGGCCAGAGGTGGATGAACGCAGTGCCCTTGTTTGGGTGTAGGGCCTGATCAGAGCCTGGAGGTAGTGAGGTGCCGTTCCCCTCACAGCTCCGTAGGCAAGCACCATGGTCTTGTAGCGGATGCGAGCTTCAACTGGAAGCCAGTGGAGAGAGCGGAGGAGCGGGGTGACGTGAGAGAACTTGGGAAGGTTGAACACCAGACGGGCTGCGGCGTTCTGGATGAGTTGTAGGGGTTTAATGGCACAGGCAGGGAGCCCAGCCAACAGCGAGTTGCAGTAATCCAGACGGGAGATGACAAGTGCCTGGATTAGGACCTGCGCCGCTTCATGTGTGAGGCAGGGTCGTACTCTGCGGATGTTGTAGAGCATGAACCTACAGGAACGGGCCACCGCCTTGATGTTATTTGAGAACGACAGGGTGTTGTCCAGGATCACGCCAAGGTTCTTAGCGCTCTGGGACGAGGACACAATGGAGTTGTCAACCGTGATGGCGAGATCATGGAACGGGCAGTCCTTCCCCGGGAGGAAGAGCAGCTCCGTCTTGCCGAGGTTCAGCTTGAGGTGATGATCCGTCATCCACACTGATATGTCTGCCAGACATGCAGAGATGTGATTCGCCACCTGGTCGTCAGAAGGGGGAAAGGAGAAGATTAATTGTGTGTCGTCTGCATAGCAATGATAGGAGAGACCATGTGAGGTTATGACAGAGCCAAGTGACTTGGTGTATAGCGAGAATAGGAGAGGGCCTAGAACAGAGCCCTGGGGGACACCAGTGGTGAGAGCACGTGGTGAGGAGACGGATTCTCGCCACGCCACCTGGTAGGAGCGACCTGTCAGGTAGGACGCAATCCAAGCGTGGGCCGCGCCGGAGATGCCCAACTCGGAGAGGGTGGAGAGGAGGATCTGATGGTTCACAGTATCGAAGGCAGCCGATAGGTCTAGAAGGATGAGAGCAGAGGAGAGAGAGTTAGCTTTAGCAGTGCGGAGCGCCTCCGTGATACAGAGAAGAGCAGTCTCAGTTGAATGACTAGTCTTGAAACCTGACTGATTTGGATCAAGAAGGTCATTCTGAGAGAGATAGCGGGAGAGCTGGCCAAGGACGGCACGTTCAAGAGTTTTGGAGAGAAAAGAAAGAAGGGATACTGGTCTGTAGTTGTTGACATCGGAGGGATCGAGTGTAGGTTTTTCAGAAGGGGTGCAACTCTCGCTCTCTTGAAGACGGGAGGGACGTAGCCAGCGGTCAGGGATGAGTTGATGAGCGAGGTGAGGTAAGGGAGAAGGTCACCGGAGATGGTCTGGAGAAGAGAGGAGGGGATAGGGTCAAGCGGGCAGGTTGTTGGGCGGCCGGCCGTCACAAGACGCGAGATGTCATCTGGAGAGAGAGGGGAGAAGAGGTCAGAGCACAGGGTAGGGCAGTGTGAGCAGAACCAGCGGTGTCGTTTGACTTAGCAAACGAGGATCGGATGTCGTCGACCTTCTTTTCAAAATGGTTGACGAAGTCATCTGCAGAGAGGGAGGAGGGGGGGAGGGGAGGAGGATTCAAGAGGGAGGAGAAGGTGGCAAAGAGCTTCCTAGGGTTAGAGGCAGATGCTTGGAATTTAGAGTGGTAGAAAGTGGCTTTAGCAGCAGAGACAGAGGAGGAAAATGTAGAGAGGAGGGAGAGAAAGGATGCCAGGTCCGCAGGGAGGCGAGTTTTCCTCCATTTCCGCCGGCTGCCCGGAGCCCTGTTCTGTGAGCTCGCAATGAGTCGTCGAGCCACGGAGCGGGAGGGAGGACCGAGCCGGCCTGGAGGATAGGGGACATAGAGAGCCAAAGGATGCAGAAAGGGAGGAGAGGAGGGTTGAGGAGGCAGAATCAGGAGATAGGTTGGAGAAGGTTTGAGCAGAGGGAAGAGATGATAGGATGGAAGAGGAGAGAGTAGCGGGGGAGAGAGAGCGAAGGTTGGGACGGCGCGATACCATCCGAGTAGGGGCAGTGTGGGAAGTGTTGGATGAGAGCGAGAGGGAAAAGGATACAAGGTAGTGGTCGGAGACTTGGAGGGAGTTGCAATGAGGTTAGTGGAGGAACAGCATCTAGTAAAGATGAGGTCGAGCGTATTGCCTGCCTTGTGAGTAGGGGGAAGGTGAGAGGGTGAGGTCAAAGAGGAGAGGAGTGGAAAGAAGGAGGCAGAGAGGAATGAGTCAAAGGTAGACGTGGGGAGGTTAAAGTCGCCCAGAACTGTGAGAGGTGAGCCGTCCTCAGGAAAGGAGCTTATCAAGGCATCAAGCTCATTGATGAACTCTCCGAGGGAACCTGGAGGGCGATAAATGATAAGGATGTTAAGCTTGAAAGGGCTGGTAACTGTGACAGCATGGAATTCAAAGGAGGCGATAGACAGATGGGTAAGGGGAGAAAGAGAGAATGACCACTTGGGAGAGATGAGGATCCCGGTGCCACCACCCCGCTGACCAGAAGCTCTCGGGGTGTGCGAGAGCACGTGGGCGGACGAAGAGAGAGCAGTAGGAGTAGCGGTGTTGTCTGTGGTGATCCATGTTTCCGTCAGAGCCAAGAAGTCGAGGGACTGGAGGGAGGCATAGGCTGAGATGAACTCTGCCTTGTTGGCCGCAGATCGGCAGTTCCAGAGGCTACCGGAGACCTGGAACTCCACGTGGGTCGTGCGCGCTGGGACCACAAGATTAGGGTGGCTGCGGCCATGCGGTGTGGAGCGTTTGTATGGTCTGTGCAGAGAGGAGAGAACAGGGATAGACAGACACATAGTTGACAGGCTAGAGAAGAGGCTACGCTAATGCAGAGGAGATTGGAATGACAAGTGGACTACACGTCTCGAATGTTCAGAAAGTTAAGCTTACGTAGCAAGAATCTAATTGACTAAAATGATTAAAATGATAGAGTACTGCTGGGGTAGGCTAGCTGCATTGTTGACACTACCCTAATCAAGTCGTACCGTTGAGTGTGAAGTTTCTACAATGCTGCTTATCGGGAGCTAGCTGGCTAGCTAGCAGTGTTGGTTACGTTACGTTGCGTTAGGAGAACGACAATAGCTGGCTAGCTAACCTAGAAAATCGCTCTAGACTACACAATTATCTTTGAAACAAAGACGGCTATGTAGCTAGCTATGTAGCTAGCTACGATCAAACAAATCACACCGTTGGGACTGTAATGAAATGAAATGAAAAAGTGATACTACCTGTGGAGCGACGCGGAATGCGACCGGAATGCGAAAGTTCTATTCAGTAGACGTTGGCTGGCTATTGGCTAGCTAGGAGTGTCTCCTACGTTAAGGACGACAAAATAGCTGGCTAGCTAACCTCGGTGAATTAAGATAATCACTCTAAGACTACACACTCTAAACTACACAATTATCTTGGATACGAAGACAGCAAAGACAACTATGTAGCTAGCTATGTAGCTAGCTAACACTACACTAATCAAGTCGTTCAGTTGAGTGTGATAGTTACTACCATGGCTAAAGGCTGTATCCAGGCACTATGCGTTGTGCATATTCTACACCCCCTCGGGCCTTATTGCTTAATTATACTCTGTAAAACAGACCATATAGACATATACTTTGATAACATAAGATGATGTCAATAATATGGATTTATGGATATCTACAAACCTCTGTTGTGTATTAAATTAAGAAACACTCACCGGACAGTTTTTTAGGTACACCCATCTCGTACCGGGTCGGACCCCCTTTGCCTCCAGAACAACCTGACTTCTTTGAGGCATTCTAGTCGGAAACATTCCAACAGGGATGTTCGTCTGTGCTGACGCGATGGCATCATGCAGTTGCTGCAGATTGGACGACGGTACATTCATGGTACGAACAGCCCGTTACCTCAGAAACAGACCATTTTGTGTTTGTCGCACCATTCTTGGTAAACCCTAGACACTGTCGTGCGTGAAAAGACCAGGAGGGTGGCGGTTTCTGAGGGACTGAATCTGGCGTGTCAGCAACCGACGATCGTACCACGCTCAAAGGTAACTTTTTTTCTAACGTTAAATCAAACAGTAACTGAATGCCTCAATGCCTGTCTGCCTGCTTTTTTTTTTTTTACCTTGATTTAACTAGGCAAGTCAGTTAAGAACAAATTCTTATTTTCAATGACGGCCTAGGAACAGTGGGTGAACTGCCTTATTCAGGGGCAGAACGACAGATTTGTACCTCGTCAGCTCAGGGATTCGATCGTGCAACCTATCTGTTACTAGTCCAACGCTCTAACCACTAGGCTACTTGCCGCCCCTACATAGCAAGCCACGGCCACATGACTCACTGTCTGTAGGAGTGAACCATTTACGTGAACGGGGTGGTGTACTTAATATACTGGCCGGTGAGTGTCTATCACTGCTTTACATAGAAACCCATGGTAGACAGTCTCTTGATGCATAGTCCTAAAGGCAGTGATAGCAGTGTTCTGTTGGCTTCCTGATGCGGCTGACTCAATCACCAGGGTCGTCACCCCACATCTCTGCACCACGGCAGAGATGTGACAGCTACAAGCCACAGCGCCCAAGGTCTCAGCTTAAGTCATGTGAGGAGAGAGAAATTAAACAGAGTGGTCAGAGAAGACTGTGATGTAATGAACTGGTTATGCTGCGCTTTGTCGTCTGTCTTAGAAACGCAGGACAGGAGGATCTCCTCTGCAGCCGAGGCAAACGGAACTGCATTGGAGTCCAGCTCAACAATGTCTTTCCCAAGGTTCCTCCTCTCATTTACTCTCCTCTCATCGCTCTTATTCCTCTCAGTGTCAGTGAGATGCACTGTCATCGTTTCTCTTTTTGCTCCATGGATTTAGCATGATGCTACCAATGTCCCTTAAAAATAAGCAGCATTTGGTCTATGTAAATGTCCAACATTGCTGACCATTTAGATAGGAAAGGTCTGTCTCCAGTGCCTGAATGTCTGTAGCCAGTTTCTCAGCAAGTAGAGCACCACTCAGGAGATAGAGACTGGTCTGTTCAGTAGGGATTGCTCTTGGCTAAAGGGATAACGCTGTTGCGGTGGTAAGTGTTGCTGTAGGTATTCTATTTGGCTGCTTGTAAGAACAGGCCAGCTGTGCAGGGCCCTCTGTGGCTTCACTGCCAGGCAGGCAACTGTTAACTGGGACCATCTGGCTGCGTCCCAAATGTCACCCTATTCCCTATGTAGTGCACTACCTTTGACCCTAGCTGTATGGGCCCTGGTCAAAAGTAGTGGCTTATAAAGAGAATAGTGTGCCATTTGGGATGCAGAAACTTCTGTCTGTCCAGGTGAGAAACAGGACAGGTGTGCTGCTGCCATGATGACAGTGAGGTGGGCGGGGATCCTCTTCCTGTTGCCGGTGGCTATGACGACGTGTGTACCAATAGTCTATATCCAGTGGTTTTGACAGGCAGGAGCCAGGAGTCTTAGCGTCTGGTCACCAGATCGCTCGCTGCTTATCAGTCAATGGAACAGAGATGTGTGACGGGCCCTGTTGACAGGGATATTGATGTCCAATGTTTGCTGTTCACAGTCAGGGTCGGCCGGTGGTGGTGACACAGGATGTCCAGTCATTACACTCTAAAAATATCACCAACACGGCAACGATTGTTTTAACAACAGCAGCTGCTTAAGCCCCCGCAGATCAGATCCTCTGTGAAGCTGTGAGGGAGCCTGGGTGCCTGCCTGTCATGCCTTGGCTGTGTCCCAAATGGCGCCTATTCGCTTTATAGCGTACTACTTTTGATCAGGGCCCAAAAGGCTGTGGTCAAAAGCAGTGCACTATAGGGAATAAGATAATATTATATAAGATAATAATTTAGGAGGCAGCCCTTATCCTGTCAGATCAGCCTACTTCCTCTGACGTACTGAGCTGAGTGTCTGTACTGAGCTCTCTGATGCCCACTGATAGACAAGGCTCTGGGAGATTGCCATCCACTAAGCAGGGAGTATGACTCACTCTCTATTGCTTTTCATCCAAGAGAACCAGTTACTGTCAGTCATATAGATGATAGGTACCACACTACTTCATTCAGCCCATCACTCACCCTGGGAATTGCATATTTTCAGAACTATGCGGTAATACGAGACACCCCCCCAAGGCCTAGAATCATGACAGGAGGAGCTTGTGTATGCTTATGGACGTCATCAACATCCAAAAATGATCATCCTTTTCCTGTTTAGTGATTTTATGATTTAGTGCATGCAGGCGGAGAGGGGTATTGTGAGGGATGGCTCAATCCTGATCCTGATAATGGAAGAGCTGATGCTGAAGTATACTTACACTGCCTCCTGCATACAGATGTGCTGGCTGACAAAGGCTGTCTTACGGCTGCTATGAGAACTGTTTTTCTCGCTTACTGTAGCTGTTTTGTTTGTAGGAAAGGAATGCACTCATTGCTCAATTGTGGTGTAGGTAGGCCTTTAGTGAAAATATAGATATCAAGCTCATTATATATGAGATATTGTGTCTGCCTGAGTAACTGATCATTGATGAAAGAGCGAGAGCATGAAGCATATCTTTGAGATGGGTACCATGGCAACAAACAGACATTGGTTTGAGAGGATGAGCTGTACTGAGTACTGTCTGTTTTATTAAAGCAAGCCATTTTACAGATTAGGTCAAAACCTCAAAGTAATAAAAGCAATGTTGATGTTTAAGAGTAAGACACCCTGCTGGTCAGACCACATCATTTCAACGTGGATAATTGGGTGATATTTGGTTGAGAGGTTGATCAATGAGGTTACAAACTATATTCACCCACTCAAAAATACATCCAAAAGTTTGTTGAATTTCCAATGTAGAACCAAATTGCATTGGATAAACAATGTCAGACATTTTGTTTAATTATACAACAGATTGTGTTTATCACTGTGCTTCATCTAATAGCAGAACCAAATGACCTGGGGCCTCATTTATCAACCATGCATAAATGTCTTATTAAATTCTGGCATACATGGAGATTCCAGGATTTATTATTTGCATTTCTCAAACGTGAACGAGCCCTACAACCCCGCCTGGAAAATGCCCCCCATTCACCTTATATGGTAACAAAAAAAACAAATTTGCTGTATGATTTGATGATGTTGGAACTGGACCATGGTAGTTCCTAAAAGAAAGCGCAATGGCAAATTTGATCACATTTCTGTAGAGGCGTGGGCAAAATGCTGCAGTGACTTTTCCAAACTAAAAATGCATACCGCCTAGCGAGTGCCAAACACTGGCTGCGCACTCTGCTAGATTGATTGTCCTTTCGAACAATTGAAAAGTAAAAGCTGCAGTGCAGTGCACACATCGATGCAAAAGACACATTGTTGTTCAATATTTAGTTTATCAATGCATGATCGTGTTTCTATTTCCTGCCTTGCTATAGGCTCTGAAATTCAATAGGCTAGGCTATGATGTCGTTCACCTAGGCTAGAGATATCCAGCATGGGCTGCGTCTCAATCCACCTCATCCGCCAATGGCGGCCTTCCGCATCTGAGGTGGAGGGTGGCCCAGTTACCGTGGTGTTTGTCAGACCACGAGAAAATGGCTCTTCTCACGAAAACGTCTGTAGCGTCCGAACGGTTTGACCCCCCTCTAACTAATTTGACCCTTTATGGAAAGGTGAGACTCTCACGAACACCTACATGGTGGTTGTTTTGCTCAGAAGCTTAACAACACTCTCCTGAACGTATCCCGGTACCAGTTAAAAACGTTTCTGGAAGTATATATGGAAGTGGTTTAGTGCATACAAAAACGGGTTAAATGTGTCAAGAAAAATGTTAAATAGTTTCCTGATCTTTCTTCGATCTCTCAGATATAGGACAGACACTTCAAAATACACTTCCTTTCGATTTTTTTATTTTTACATGTATGAATCTGTTATTCAATGCATTTCTATTGGCTAATAGCAGTATGACCAAATTCAATGTTTCATTAAAACAATATATATAAACCTAAAAGGGTCCTAAAACTCTAAATCAGATAGCTAAATGACCCTTGGTATAACCATTTTAAAACTATTCGCTTAGTAGAACACCCCTCCCCCCAATAAAGGGGGAGGGGTGTTCCTAATCCTTTCCTAATCCTATCACACAGCAATACTGTAGCCTACCCATACTGTCACATACTGCCAAGGCTACCGGTCTATTTACTTTAGAGCCTGCTTGGCTATTGAATGAGTGATTGATGAATGGTAGCCTACTATTGAATGAGTGATTGATGAATGGTAGCCTACTATTGAATGAGTGATTGATGAATGGTAGCCTACTATTGAATGAGTGATTGATGAATGGTAGCCTACTATTGAATGAATGATTGATAAATGGTAGCCTACTATTGAATGAGCGATTGATGAATGGTAGCCTACTATTGAATGAGTGATTGATGAATGGTAGTCTACTATTGAATGAGTGATTGATGAATGGTAGTCTACTATTGAATCTGATGAATGGTAGTCTACTATTGAATGAGTGACTGATGAATGGTAGCCTACTATTGAATGAATGATTGATGAATGGTAGCCTACTATTGAATGAGTGATTGATGAATGGTAGTCTACTATTGAATGAGTGACTGATGAATGGTAGTCTACTATTGAATGAGTGACTGATGAATGGTAGCCTACTATTGAATGAATGATTGATGAATGGTAGCCTACTATTGAATGAGTGATTGATGAATGGTAGCCTACTATTGAATGAGTGATTGATGAATGGTAGCCTACTATTGAATGAGTGACTGATGAATGGTAGCCTACTATTGAATGAGCGATTGATGAATGGTAGTCTACTATTGAATGAGCGATTGATGAATGGTAGCCTACTATTGAATGAGCGATTGATGAATGGTAGTCTACTATTTGTTGTGTAGCGGGAATCATTTAACAGTTAAGTCAGAAAATGAAAGACGTGTCCTGCAATATGATTATGATTTAGGCCTATATAATAAAAGTACAATAAACATATTTTACATTTACATTTACATTTAAGTCATTTAAGTCTTAGAAAATGATTCACCTTATGACCTCCAGTGGAACAGTAGTGCATCTAAATCTTTTCAGGGGGAGGGGGGTGAGAGGGATTACATCCTATATGATTTTCAGGTGTCTCCGGAAGGTGGTGATTGACTCCGCTGTCCTGGCGTCGTGATTTGTTCCACCATTGGGGGCCAGAGCAGCGAACAGTTTTGACTGGGCTGAAACATAGTGGTAGGGAGGCGAGCAGGCCAGAGGTGGATGAACGCAGTGCCCTTGTTTGGGATATTACATATTAGATGACATGCTGCTATGCGATCTCCTTACCAATGGCAAATGCATCTGTTTTATCATTAGGCCTACGTTTTAATGTTTTTCTTAGCCTACCATGATCATAATTCCTGTCCATCAAACACCCCCATTTCCCCCAAATGAACAAGAAGCCTATTTGCTTGCAATACAGTTGATCAACATTCTAGAAGTTGTGTGCAGACAGGGGTTCTAGTTTTGTGTGGATATACACACGCTTACCCGTCAAGTTCAAAATGGATAAATACCAACCTTTGCGGAAAAACTGGCGCACGCAGGGTTTAGAGTATTTTTTTGTACATGGCTCAGGTGACCGTTGCCGTTCGAGATTCTGTGCAGATAATTACAGCAATTGTGAAGATCTCCACAGACCTGCGACGACCTATACATGCTATCTTGAACATGCACACTTTATATGATCACATAAGAAGACATTTATAGTTACAGTAATCTCAACAGGTGGCCATGGATATATTGCTCATTTTAAGGTGAATGTTACATTAGTTTGTAAGATAGCCTTAACCTTAGGCTATTTAATGTGTTTGGTTGACAATGGAGATGTATCTTCTGCTTGGATAGTTCCATCTGACTTAGTCTGGCTTTAATTCCAGTTTGTCTACAAATTAATATTTGATGTCATCAACCAAAAATCTAAGTTAAAAGAATAGGACAAAATCAAATCAAACTTTAAATGCACTTGAATTTAGTCCTAATCCTTTAACTTAGATTTTTGGTTGAGCTGGAGACCTTTTTGAGCTGGAGACCTTTTTGGTTGAGATGTGAATCCAGCATATCAATTATTAATTTGTAGACAAACTAGAATTAAATCCAGACTAAGTCAGTGGCACAGATGGAACTATCCAAGAAGAAGATACATCTCCTTCAAATGTTGATATTTGGTTGTGTTGACGACCAAACACAATTCAATATCACTAAATATCATTCCCTTTGAAATCAACCAAGCTTGAAACCCTAGGCCTCTGTATGGTCTTAGTTGAATCCTGGGTTGAACTGAAACTATAGCTGTTGATGACTTTGCAAATGATACATAGTCCTAGTCATTGGTATAGTCATTGATGATACATGAGTGATAAGTTCACATTTCATTTGCTCTGTTAACCCTACCCTTTGGAATGACTTCGATAGCAACAGTGAATCTATTGTTTTTAAGTGGTGATTGCACAACAGTCATTCTCCCCATAGCACATTGGTAATAGTCAGTGACAAATGTCATAGCTGGGCTGGGATTGGTTAAAACCTTGGTCGGGAGACTGAAGGGTAGCTGTACTGCCTACTGTTTATTTTTTCTGATAGTGGATATAATGTTGAAGATCTGATGTTCAAAGGTAAAAATTCAAGGTTTGTCTATGTTGACATTTGGTTACCATGATGACATAATCCTGTGGTTGAAATGTCACCCTCAAGAGAACCCTTGAGAGTAAATTACATTGATAACCTTTTTCAAATCCAATGTATTTTCCACGTAAATTCCACGTCACAATACGTTGACAAACTATGTTGAAACAACATTGATTCAACCAGTTTGTGCCCAGTGTGACATTACTCTCCTATGTTGACTTGACTGCAATTCTCCCTTGTTGTGTACAGACACGCAGTAACAGGTTTTGATGGTATATATAGGTTCCGAAGTGTCCACTGCGGTACTTGAGACAAGATTCACAACTCTTAAGTTTAGATCCTAGGTGATGGTGCATTGTAAATAAGTATATCCTACAGTATCTCGTCATGCCGGGGCTGCTAGCTAGCTGCAGTGGGCAGTGACGAGAACATTGAACCCAGACATATCCATTCTGAGGAGCTGGGGTGGGCTCAGTCATGGGACAGATGTTGGCTTAGTGAAATCTAGCGTGGCCAGCCCCCCAAACCTAGGTCACCCCTGAGGGGACAGTGATTGATTAAAAACGGAAAAATGAATTGATGATGATCGGTTCAATTATTTGAATTGCATTTCATTAAGTTTTTATCTGTGATCTCAATGCAGTTTCTACAGAGATAAATCAGATCAAGCCCAAAACTGTGTGATGAAGTAGGGAGTTGTAGTTTCCAACAGGCCAATATTCTACATAGTTTAGCATGGAAAAGGTAGTAATTAACTAGAATGACCCTAATCCATTGCGCACCTACTAGTCCGGTCTGTGTGCGGCAGACACAGAGAGGGAGAGAAGAAGAGACAGAAGACGCACGACCGAGAGGGATAGACAGCAGTTGCTTCGTGAGGTATCTCTACCTGAAAATACATGAGCTAAGTGATTGATAGTTGGTATTCAGCAGTCACAAAAGTATACCTCGTTTACTACTAAAAATATAGTAGTAATATAGTAGAACTACTCAAATATAGATTTTGTCAGACAGTATAGGCAGCAGTTCTATAGAGATGAGATGATGAATTGGAATGAAATAATAAATTGATTAAATTAAACAAATGTAATATACACAACTGAAATATTTTATAAAGTAAAAATAAGCAGTAAAGAACATTTACTACCATCATGGGACTTGTATTAATTGTTTTAATCTGTTGTTACAGTGTTCAACCCACATAATGCATGGTGCATTAAATGTTGAAAAAAAAATATCCGTAATCGGAAACCGTGATGATTTTTCTTTATAATCGAACAGAAACCGAACAGACCTCTAAAAGCACTAATTGCTCAACACCATTCTATAGGGCCATGAGTTGTATGAGAGGTGACAAGATGTGTGTTTCAGAGTCATGAATCTACTCTAAGTGTTGATTTATATCTACGTAAACAAAATCATATACGTCCCTTTAAGCATAAAGGCATATATTAAGAGAAGAGAAATGGGGTGTCTTTCAAAAACAGTCAATTAGTGTATTGCACGGAACCCTTCTTTAGCTTTTTTAATCAAATGCATTGGAATAGCCTCTTGGAATCCATTCGAAACATGCTCTCTGTATTCTTGTGATTTATTACCTGGCCCTTCCCAACTGCAGCAGTGTTCTCAGTGGTCATTACTGAGGCACCATCACAAGAGGGGTAGCTGGCAGTTTCTGCCTTGGCCAAGCTAGTGATTGGGATTTGTGTGACCAGAGAGGAGACTCTGGAGAGCAGTAGGATGTAGGTCGGAAGCTATGAGTCATCTTCCCCCTTCCGTCTCCCTTACCCTCTCCCCTTACCGCCCCTGGCAACGGCACTCACTCAGAAGGAAAGAGAGGAGGGGCAAGGACGAGCTGTCATTCATGTTAGCATCAAACTGGTCACTTCAGAGATCCTGCAGTTGACGAACAATTTTTATTTTTTATTTTTACATTGGATAAAAGTTGAGACTCAGAGCTAGAAAAATAGTGTATCGTATTCTGCTGTTGAGGAACAATGTGAAAGTGATTCTGCTTTGAAAGTTGATAAACTTTTGAGGAAATGGCCCCTTGAATGTTTTGGAAAGCTCTTCTTTGTCTACACCCGTTCAGCATCGTTCACACCCTCTTAAGCCTTACACGGAACCCAAACCGGCTGCGCGAGTGCGCTATCGTGCGCCATCGTGCATAAATGTATTTTGTCCCCCCCACACCAAACGTGATCACGACACGCAGGTTAAAATATGAAAATAAACTCTGAACCAATTATATTAATTTGGGGACAGGTCGAAAAGCACGCGACACGAGCTGTGTGGTCAGCCTGTTAGCCCCACCTATCTCTTTAAGGAATCACATGTGAGGCCATGTGCTAAACAGAGTGAGCTAAACAATTAACCATAATCCAAACCCATATTACTAGAAATACAAACTGATTGTCATAGCTAGCCACCATGCATGAATTTGCAGCTAGCTAAAGCTAACTAACTAGGTTTATTTAATGTTAGCTAGCTAGCTATAACTAACAATGCAAATGGATTTCTGAGATATAAATAACATTACTACACAGAACATACATGCATAATGTTAGCTCGCATGCCAGTCAGCTAACGTTAGCTAGCTAACAGTACACTTTAACTTGCAATGAAAACAACTTTCTGACGAAATTAGAAACATATAATATCTGAAAATGTAGCTAGTTTCTTAACCGTTTACATGAATGAATGCTTCTCCCTCTCTGTCATTGATGCCATGGTTGCCCTTAGTTTGAAGATCTAATCCAGAGACAGGTGTTTTATACAACAGCTTTCTGTGTTCTCTTTTCAACTCCCTCCACATTCACAAACATACTCTGCTTCAACCGGGCATTCCACTGATTTCAACACTCTGTCAACTTCTTCCGTGACAGCAACACTGTTGATCGCCGTTTCTTCCCCATCACTATAATCAGATGACTCTACAATGTATGATTCAATGAAAATGTTTTTTCCTAAATCAGGGTTTTCCTCATCGTCTGATTCGTTTTCAGAGTCAGAGAATGTCAGCATGGCACGATCGTTCTCCAGAAAGTAGTCCCCCACTGATCTTTGTTCGATAAAGCCTGTTAAATTCAGGGCAGCAATATTGAGAGCGGTAGCAACACTTTTACAGTTCTCTTTCCAAAAAGAGGCCGTAGCAAGGATTATCTACACATGCTGAGCAGCTCATGTTATAGACAGAAGCATGCTACATGGCAGACCAATCCATACTCATCTCGGCATGTCCAGCCCATCCATTAGCTCAGCCAATCATGGGTAGCGGGAAGGTTCCCCCCTTTTTCCGTGGCTAAACCAACTAGGCTCATAATTTAACAATTGTATTTGTATATTCAGGTGGCATACAAATTTGTTATTAAGGCACATGAAAGATCCAGAAGGCATTTCGGCCAAAAAACGCATTTAATTTTTTTTTAACGTTCAGCTGCATCTCCTGTGAAGTAATGACGTGCAACATACGTCTAGCTTCTTGAAACGGGTCACATATTTGGACCTCAGTAGCCAGATTGACAAGAGTGATAGTTTATGTACCCTAATGTGTTTTGTCTTAAAATAACATCTCTATTGAAGAGGGACAGCTGTGCCTGTATTTCTGTTTCAGGCAGCGTGTGGGTACCTGCTCCAATACTATGACTGGGACCTGAGCCCCTCCTCACAGGCCCTCCAGTATAAATGGCTCCCTGTAGGACACAGGCAGGACGCCTCACTGTCCCCCTCACTGTGCTTCACTGGGCTGGAGCTGGAGAGCAGTGCTTCAGACCTGCCTGATGGTACACCCTAAAGACCAGAGCATGGACACTGAGAGGCAGGCGGATTAGATCAGGAGAGGCCTCTCTATGGCAGTGGTCCCTGGTCCCCAGTATGTACAGGCCTTAGTCAGTACCAGTTACTCGATCTTCAGGTACTGATCTTTAAAGAAGGTTTCGATGTTGATATGGTTCACTGTTCACATGTTGATACTGTATATTGTCCAGAACAGGACTGACAACAGAGGAAGTGTCATATCTCTGTTGTTGATGTAAACTGCTGCTTTTTGATTGTCACGTGGCTTTCAATGACTGGAACACAGGTACAGTATGTACCGTAATCTACATTAGATCATGTTGGCCTGTTTTAAGATTGTTGTTGTTGTTCTTGTTTATACGTGTGTTTATTGAGGATGCTTTAGGGCTGTCTCTAACACTGCGGCAATAGCCTGTCATATGAGTGGAGTTTGGGTTTGAAACAGTTTTGCAGCAGCACCAGCTGTCAAGGAATGCCCTCAGATTTCAGCATTGCACCAAGGGCTCCCCAAATGTTCTCACTCTCACTTAGCAACCAGAAGTGCTTAGCAACGGTTCGCCCCAGCGACTCAGAGCTACCCAGCCCATGTTAGTGTCTGGCTGCTAGTTATCATGCAGCTCTCATCCTCACACAGACAGACTTCACATCTTCACATTAAATATTTTGTTTATTATAGCAGAGGGGACGAAAATAACGTATGAATGGCAATGAAGTGCAAGCTGTTTTGGGTGAATTTGAATATGTCAATGGATATCTTGTTTCAATATTTACTCAAAAATGATGGCAATGCTAGAGCACTTTTAAAGGTTAAGTCTAAGTTCTGTGTAATATATTTGAATCCTTAATTATTTAAGACTACGATAGACTGAAAAGATGATGCTGTATCTGAACATTAGGATAGTTATTTGTGCCCTTTTTTATTAGCCTGATTGTGATGATATAAATCATGACTTATTTCTCCAGATCATGCAATGTACTCTGTATTACCTCGAAACACAATTCCATCAGAGGTCATATGTCCTTGTGTTTTAAATGTGGTGTTATAAGTACAGTTTGAAAGTCAAATATTTATTATGCATTTACCAGGTACAGATCTCTTTCTACCATGTAACAATGGTTCCACTCTGTTTTTCTGTCAATCACAAGTAGAGAATCCCTGATGAAGCTATTTGAATGTAGAAACACTCACTGCCTAATGATAAGCATTTGCACAACAGTAACTCAGTTCTAGTTAGTGAAAACAAATGAATGAAATGTAAGCTATGCTGCCTATCCTGGATAATGTTCCTATAGATTCTACAGGACACTATTGTCCAGCAGTGCTTCCCTGCACAAACCTCGTCAGCACACAGGAACGCACTTCAGACAGCCTGCTTGTTCCCTCACAGACAGAGCACAGAAGGTTCTGGTAAGTAATAGCTTGTTTGTTTGTTTGTGAAAATGTAAGTAATGCAGGAGTCACTCTTTCTTCATGTGGAATAGTATGAACATTCCAAACTACTGGCCTATGTGTGTTTTGTATTCCTCCCTGTTTTGTGCAGAATAATTCAACCCATTCCCTCTACGTTCTCACACACTGCTGTATTCATTCTGTTGCATTAATGTAGCATTTTGCGCACATAGTTCTGTCTGTAGGCTCCTACCTCCTACTCTGCCTCCTACACGCAGGAAGCACAGTAGCAGACAGTATGCCTCCAGTAAGGGTACATAGCTCTATACATTCTGTCTGCAGAGGCCAAGGCCCATGTAATGAACTAGCGCTCAACACTGTCAACGGAAAGAAAGAATTCTTAGATGACTTTGAACGTGTACATAGTATCACTCAGGCTACAAATACATGCGTGAAGTCCGGCTGAAACGGAAAACATACAGAAGCCCCCTACAAGATCAGTTTACCGCTCCTCGTGCTTCATACTTTCAGACTTCCTGTACAGTAGTACACTGGAGAGAATAACGCACACCCACACATACATTTTAGCACCTCGAGATCCGGTGGTAGCTCTTCCTGTCCCTGACCTATCACCCCATGCCCTGTCATGGTGTTGAGGCAGTTATAGACCACTTCCTGGTTTTGTTTGGTCTGTTTCTCCACCCCTGATACAGGAGGTAAACGGGGAACCAGATGTCACTACAAAGGCACAGGGCCTCTTTTAATTACCATGCCTAATTAGAGCATGGCGGCTACAAGGAGCCCTGTGCCATTCAGCCTCACAGGACTGCCTTTCACATTGTAATCAGAGGAGGAAGAGGCCACAGGATACACCCCTGCATGGTCTGGAACTGGATACTATATGGACGGACACTGTAATTGATCTGCTTTGTCGTTATTTGACTTTAGCATGTTGAGCGTTTCCTGTCTTACATAGTGCTCCTTATATGGAGCTGTTTGATGAAGATATAGGTCACTAAGACGGTTCAATAAACATTAGGACACAGCAACTGCGGTCAATGTAAATGAAGTAACATCCCAGTGCTGGGAGAAGACAACCATCCCTCCCTCCATCCTTCCGTCCATCGCTCCCTCCATCTCTTCCTTGGCCCAGCAGGAACCATGTCCAGGCACAGCCACCAGGGTCAGGTCAATTCCATTAGGACAGATTGAATTGGCTTCCTGTGCAGCTCTGGGACCGTAATAACCATCGTACCCAGCTTCCTGTGAGGCTAAGGGACCGTAATAGCAGTCACACACACAAACAGCTCCATGTTGTACCACAACCTTGAGTAAGGGAATGGAATGGCAGGAGGGTGGGGGGAGGCTGTCTGAGACAAGGATGGCTCTTCAGACTGTGAGAGCAGCATAATCAACAGGGCCATTGTGATCATTTAAGTGTGCATGCTTAGGCGTTATTAATGCATGCTCCTATCTTATAGTCATGTGACCAGCCAACAAGCAGTACAGGCTTTCTTCCTCTGGCTGAACATACGATAAATGGCTACAATAACTTAAGCAATTGAATTTTAAAGTGCTGGTCCTGTCTGTGTGCATTTGCTGAATTATTGGGAAGGGGACACATGCCTTCTATCCTCATAGCTGGGACAATCTCTACCCTTCCATATAACTATTCATGCTAACTGTAATGAATACTGCAAGCCCATTCACCACCACAGCTGAGTCATACACTCTATTTGCAGCCACTTGGAGGCTCATGTCATGAATCGTTTTGCGCGCTACATGCCTACTAATGTTATGGCATAATCTGCAATAAATCAATTACCGTCCTGAAACCACACATTTGTCACTGTAATCTTGGCAAGCGCAGAAGATCATTTGTTTTTAGATTTTTCTGGCTTTATTGTCATATTCCATTAGGCAGGAAGTTAGAAGGTGATAAAGTAGACCATTAGGTTTCACAGAGACTCAGGGCCAAGTGTGACACACCCACAGAGCCCAAGTACCAATAATCTATTCAATCTTTCAAGCAAACATGAACTGTGTTATATTACAGAGACAAGTAAGAAGGAGAAGGATAGATACTCTGTAGTGGATATCTTACTACTTCCATAACCAGCACCTCTCTTCTTTAGTGTCTTCCTATGCCATGTAAACTCAAGCCCAGTATACACCCACCTATACATACTTACCTGCTCTCTATGCTCCTTCCACTGATTGCTACTCACTGACACTCAGCACTGACATCCTCTGTCTCACTCTGCACCTGCACGCTCAGCTCAAGTACACACGCACGCACACATGCATGGACGCACGCAACACACACACACACACAGACACAAGCAGACACACACACTTCCTCTCTCTCTGATGTGTGAGTGTTTGCCTGCCTGGCTGGCTGGACCTCCAGAGCTGGCAAGAAGAGCGGCCATTACTCACTGGGGTGCCATGAACGTCTCTTTAATTGTGTCATTTTTCATCCCAAGAGCCACAGCTCTCTCTTGTCTCCTCAATCAACACTAGTCGTTAATTGCAACACTATGGAACAGCACTTGAGCTATTTTTACACCAGAATCACAATGGCACTGTGGAAAGGGGAAGAGAAGTAGGTTAGAGACAAGACAAGGTGAACCAAGGTGAAAAACATTTCCTGAAGAGACAAAAAATGGATTGCATTTCATACTCAATCTACAATACCTGACAATATTTGAGAGAAAAACATGGCCAATATAGCTATTACTAAATATGACATCTAAAATCCTGGAAAACTTTTCAGTCTCTTGTTATACAGTAAGGAGCAGTACATCATCAGTAAAAGTCAAAGGTTTGGACACACCTACTCATTCATGTGTTTATCTTTATTTTGACTATTTTCTACATTGTAGAATAATAGTGAAGACATCACAAATATGTAATAACACATATGGAGTCATGTAATAACCAAAAAGTGTTAGACAAATGAAAATAGATTTTAGATGTTAGATTCTTCCAAGTAGCCACCATTTGCCTTGATGACAGCTTTGCACACTCTTGGCATTCTCTCAACCAGCTTCACCTGGAATGATTTTCCAACAGTCTTGAAGGAGTTCCCACATACTGAATGTTGAGCACTTGTTGGGTTCTTTTCTTTCACTCTGCGTTCCAACTCATCCCAAACCATCTCAATTGGGTTGAGGTAAGGTGATTGTGGAGGCCTGGTCATCTGATGCAGCACTCCACCACTCTCCTTCTTGGTCAAATAGCCCTTACCTGGAGGTATGTTGGGCCATTGTCCTGTTGAAAAACAAATGATAGTCCCACTAAGCGCAAACCACCCCTTAAAAAAACAGATGGGATGGCGTATCGCGGCAGAATGATGTGGTAGCCATGCTGGTTAAGTGTCCTTTGAATTCTAAATAAATCACTGAAAGTGTCACCAGCAAAGCCCCCCCCCCCCCCCCCCACCCACGATCACACCTCCTCCTCCTGCTTCATGGTGGGAACCACACATGCAGAGATAATCCATTCACCTAGCTAAGGCTACAACTGGGGAGTTTAGAGAGTATTTAGGATATTCCTCAGTGTGTAAATCAGCTAGAAAGATGTGTCGGCTTCGAGTAATTGTCTCTGGCCCCCTCCCAGTTAGGGGGAGTGATTAGCTCTACAGCAATCGATGGTTGAAAACTATTTTCTGGCCCTCCTAGAAGATAGAATTTGTAGATAATTGGCCCTCTTTCTCTTTTCCACAAACAGGACCAAGCCTGGCCTGCTGAGGAGTGACAGACTCCATCCTAGCTGGAGGGGTGCTCTCATCTTATCTACAGTGTCCTGCAAAAGTATTCAATCCCTTTGACGTTTTTACTATTTTGTTGCATTAAAACCTGTCATTTAAATTGATTTTCTATTTGGATATCATGTAATGGACAAACACAAAATTGTCCAAATTGGTGAAGTGAAATGAAAAAAAATATTTAAAAAAAAATATTTAAAAAATGTATTACAGAAAGTGGTATGTATATTCATATGTATTCACCCCCTTTGCTATGAAGCCCCTAAATAAGATCTGGTGAAACCAATTACCTTCAGAAGTCACATAATTAGTTAAATAAAGTCCACCTGTATGCAATCTAAGTGTCACATGATCTGTCACATGATCTCAGTATACATAACCTGAAAGGCCCCAGAGTCTGCAACACCACTAAGAAAGGGGCACCACTAAGCAAGCGGCACGATGAAGACCAAGGAGCTCTCCAAACAGGTCAGGGACAAAGTTGTGGAGAAGTACAGATCAGGGTTGGGCTATAAAAAAATATCAGAAACGTTGAACATCCCACAGAGCACCATTAAATCCATTATTAAAAAATGGAAAGAATATGGCACCACAACAAACCTCCCAAGAGAGGGCCGCCCACCAAAACCCACAGACCAGGCAAGGAGGGCATTAATCAGAAAGGCAACAAAGAGACCAAAGATAACCCTGAAGGAGCTGCAAAGCTCCACAGCGGAGATTGGAGTATCTGTCCACAGGACCACTTTAAGCCATACACTCCACAGAGCTGGGCTTTATGGAAGAGTGGCCAGAAAAAAATAAGCCAACGTGTTTGGTGTTCGCCAAAAGGCATGTGGGAGACTCCCCAAACATATTGAAGAAGGTACTCTGGTTAGATCAGACTAAAATGTTGCTTTTTGGCCATCAAGGAAAATGCTATGTCTGGCACAAACCTAACACCTCTCATCACCCCGAGAATACAATCCCCACAGTGACGTATGGTGGTGGCAGCATCAGGTACTGGGAAACTGGTCAGAATTTAAGGAATGATGGATGGTGCTAAATACAGGGAAATTCACGAGGGAAACCTGTTTCAGTCTTCTGGAGATTTGAGACTGGGACAGAGGTTCACCTTCCAGCAGGACAATGAACCCAAGCATACTGCTAAAGCAACACTTGAGTGGTTTAAGGGGAAACATTTAAATGTCTTGGAATGGCCTAGTCAAAGCCCAGACTTCAATCCAATTGAGAATCTGTAGTATGACTTAAAGATTGCTGTACACCAGTGGAACCCATCCAACTTGAAGGAGCTGGAGCAGTTTTGCCTTGAAGAATGGGCAAAACTCCCAGTGGCTAGATGTGCCAAACTTATAGAGACATACCCCCAAGAGACTTGCAGCTGTAATTGCTGCAAAAGGTGGCTCTACAAAGTATTGCCTTTGGGGGGGAAGAATAGTTATGCACGCTCAAGTTGTTTGTTATATGTTTGTTTCACAATAAAAAATATTTTGCATCTTCAAAGTGGTAGGCATGTTGTGTAAATCAAATGATACAAACCCCCCAAAGCTCCATGTTCATTCCAGGTTGTAAGGCAACAAAATAGGAAACATACCAAGAGGGGTGAATACTTTTGCAAGCCACTGTATGAACATAGACAGGGCTCTAGCTCCACAATGAGATAGGGTGCAGACCAGGCAGCAGGCTGTTAGCCAGCCTACCAGCTTAGTGGAGTCTGCCACTAGCACAGTCAGTGGAGTCACCTCAGCTATCCCCATTGAGACAGTGTCTGTGCCTCGACCTATGTTGGGCAAAACTAAACATGGGGGTGTTCGCTTTGGGCAATCTCACTGGAATAAAGACCTCCTCCATTCCTGTCATTATTGAAAGAAATTGTGATATCTCACATCTGAAAATATGTCTACTTAATGTTAGATCCATCACTTCCAAGGCAGTTATAGTCAATGAACTAATCACTGATCATAATCTTGATGTGATTGGCCTGACTGAAACATGGTTTAAGCCTGATGAATTTACTGTGTTAATAAATGAGGCCTCCTGGTTTCACTAGCGACCATATCCCCCGTGCATCCTGCAAAGGCGGAGATGTTGCTAACATTTACGATAGGAAATGTCAATTTACAAAAAATATATATTTTTTGGTCTTTTGAGCTTCTAGTCATGAAATCTATGCGGCCTACTCACTTTTTATAGCTACTGTTTGCAGGCCTCCTGGGCCGTATACAGCGTTCCTCACTGAGTTCCCTGAATTCCTATCGGACCTTGTAGTCATGGCAGATAATATTACATTTTTGTTGACTTTAATTTTCACATGGAAAAGTCCACAGACCCACTCCAAAAGGCTTTCGGAGCCATCATTGACTCAGTGGGTTTTGTCCAACATGTCTCTGGACCTACTCACTGCCACAGTCATACTCTGGACATAGTTTTGTCCTGTGGAATAAATATTGTGGCTATTAATGTTTTTCCTCATAGCGATGGACTATCGGACCAACATTTTATTACGTTTGCAATCGCAACAAATAATCTGCTTAGACCCCAACCAAGAATCATCAAAAGCCATTCTATAAATTCTCAGACAACCCAAAGATTCCTAGATGCCCTTTCAGACTCCCTCCACCCACCTAAGGACGTCAGAGTACAAAAATCAGTTAACCACCTAACTGAGGAACTACATTTAACCTTGCGTAATACCCTAGATGCAGTCGTACCCCTGAAAACAAAAAACATGTGTAATAAGAAACTAGCTCCCTGGTATACAGAGTATACCCGAGCCCTGACGCAAGCTTCCAGAAAATTGGAATGGAAATGGCGCTACACCAAACTGGAAGTCTTCCGATTAGCTTGGAAAGACAGTACCGAGCAGTATCGAAGGGCCCTCACTGCTGCTCGATCATCCTATTTTTCCAACTTAATTGAGGAGAATAAGAACAATCCAAAATGTACTGCACTTGTGAAGCTGGTAAATGACCTTTTAATGGCGTCAGACCGCGGCTCTACATCTGTCCTCGTGCTCCTAGACCTTAGTGCCGCTTTTGATACCATTGATCACCACGTTCTTTTGGAGAGATTGGAAACCGGACAAGTTCTGGCCTGGTTTAGATCTTATCTGTCAGAATGATATCAGTTCGTCTCTGTGGATGGTTTGTCCTTTGTCATCTGCTTCCGTTTTAGGACCAGTATTGTTTTCACAATTTGTTTTACCTGCCGCAAAATTGCCCTCCATGGAAGCCTGTGTTTCAGACATAAGGAAGTGGATGGCGGCAAATGTTTTACTTTTAAACTCAGACAAAACAGAGATGCTAGTTCTAGGTCCCAAGACAATTCATCTTGATGGTTGTACAGTTGTCTCAAATAAAACTGTGAAGGTCCTCGGTGTTACTCTAAACGCTGATCTCTCTTTTGACGAACATATCAAGACATTTTCAAGGACAGCTTTTTTCCATCTACATAACATTGCAGAAATCAGAAACTTTCCGTCCAAAAATGATGCAGAATGTATCCATGCTTTTGTCACTTCTAAGTTAGACTACTGTAATGCTCTACTTTCCGGCTACCCGGATAAAGCACTAAATAAACTTCAGTTAGTGCTAAACACGGCTGCTAGAATCTTGACTAGAACCCAAATATTTGACCATATCACTCCAGTGCTAGCAAGGCCTGATTTCAAGGTTTTACCGCTAACCTACAAAGCATTACATGGGCTTGCTCCTACCTATTTTTCTGATTTGGTCCTGCCGTACATACCTACACTTACACTACGGTAACAAGACGCAGGCCTCCTAATTGTCCCTAGAATTTCTAAGCAAACAGCTGGAGGCACAGCTTTCTCCTGTAGAGCTCATTTTTTATGGAATGGTCTGCCTATCCATGTGAGAGACAGACTCAGTCTCAACCTTTAAGTATTTTTTGAAGACTCATCTCTTCAGTAGGTCCTATGATTGAGTGTAGTTTGGAACAAAAATCTCAAATTTGGACTCATCAGACCAAAGGACAGATTTCCTCTGGTCTAATGTCCATTGCTCATGTTTCTTGGCCCAAGCAAGTCTCTTCTTATTATTGTTGTCCTTTAGTACTGGTTCTCTTCTGAACAGTTGATGTTGAGATGTGTCTGTTACTTGAACTCTGTGAAGTATTTATTTGGGCTGGTCTGGTAACTCTAATGAACTTATCCTCTGCAGCAGAGCTAACTCTGGGTCTTCCTTTCCTGTGGCGGTCCTCATGAGAGACAGTTTCATCATATCGTTTGATGGTTTTCGCAACTGCACTTGAAGAAACTTTCAAAGTTCTTGAAATGTTCCGTATTGACTGCCCTTCATGTCTTAAAGTAATGATGCACTGTCGTTTCTCTTTGCTTATTTGAGCTGTTCTTGCCATAATATGGACTTGGTCTTTTACCAAATAGGTCTATCTTCTGTATACCACCCCTACCTTATCACAACAAAACTGATTGGCTCAAACACATTAAGAAGGAAAGAAATTCCACAAATAAACTTTTAACAAGGCACACCTGTTAATTGAAATGCATTCCAGGTGACTACCTCATGATGCTTGTTGAGAGAATGCCAAGCGTGTGCAAAGCTGAGTAGGTGTGTCCAACTTTTGACTGGTACTGTACATCTACATGACACAGGCCTCTCCTCTCCTCCGGGGATTTGATCAGCTCTACAGATGTAGGATCTTAATTTGATCTATATTGTCATAGCTAAAATAATCCTGCAGCAACAGGATTTAAACGTTTAGTCATTCATGTTGCTTCATCGGTGGTTAGGCTATTAGCTGCCAAAAGTAGGCTACATGAAAAGTGCAATGCTGTTAATATAACCGTGTGTTAATGTGGGCTTTCAGTGAATTTGGAAATCACAAAGCTCCTTTGCATTTCCTGCGGTGCAGGAAAATTCTCAGCAACGAAAGATTGGTCCAATGAAGATCCTACATCTGTATCTCCAGTGGCAGGCAGCCGGCCGGGCGATCAGGATGGGCTATGTCTCTGGTGACTCACTACAAGGGAAGCTGACAGGCCACAGCCCAGCAGCATATCAAACAGAATGATTCATCCCTGTTCTATTCTTCCCTATAGACAAGACACACCTGGATGACTGACCTCTGACTATGTGATGTTACCAAAGCGATTCATCTCCTTCGTCCTATGATGAATGCAGTTTGAATTGGTTCTATCTAACAAGGACAAAATGTCCTTTGTTTCACTATTTGGAAAAGCAGCATCAGGATGTTATTACTACTCAGTTACTATGGTATTACTGTAGTCCATTATGTTCACTAATAGCTTTAGTTTCAGCAATAACTCTCTTATCCATCAACTTCTTTGAAGGGTATGATAATACTTGCTTCAGTTGGTTTAAGTCAATATTAGACATTTAAATAACCAACTGTAGTCGGAGTCTGTCTGGTTCTGCGGGAAACATATGGTTTCTCAGAATCAGCAGGCATTCCATACATAGAGGAGTTGTGTGACAAACATACACATCAGACTCTCCAGCCTCTCAAGTTTGTAGACGACACAACAGTAGTGGGCTTGATTACCAACAACGACGAGACAGCCTACAGGGACGAGGTGAGGGCACTCGGAGTGTGGTGTCAGGAAAACAACCTCTCACTTAACGTCAACAAAACAAAGGAGATGATCGTGGACTTCAGGAAACAGCAGCGGGAGCAGCCCCCTATCCACATTGACGGAACAGTAGTGGAGAAGGTGGAAAGTTTTAAGTTCCTTGGCGGACACATCAATGACAAACTGAAATGGTCCACCCACACAGAGTGTGGTGAAGAAGGTGCAACAGGAGGCACCTAAACTTTTACAGATGCACAATTGAGAGCATCCTGTCGGACTGTATCACCGCCTGGTACGGCAACTGCACCGCCCTCAAATGCAAGGCTCTCCAGAGGGTGGTGCGGTCTGCACAACGCATCACCGGGGGCAAACTACCTGGCCTCCAGGACACCTACAGCACCCAATATCACAGGAAGGCCAAAAAGATCATCAAGGACAACAAGCACCCGAGCCACTGCCGCTATCATCCAGAAGGTGAGGTCAGTAGAGGTGCATTAAAGCTAGGACCGAGAGACTGAAAAAAAGCTTCTATCTCAAGGCAATCAGACTGTTAAAGAGCCATCACTAACTCAGAGAGGCTGCTGCCTATATACAGACTCAAATCATTGGCCACTTTAATAAATGGATAACTAGTCACTTTAAATAATGCCATTTTAACAATGTTTACATATCTTACATTACTCATCTCATATGTATATACTGTATCTTATACCATCTATTGCATCTTGCCTATGCCGCTCGGCCATCACTCATCCATATATTTATATGTAAATACTCTTATTCCATCCCTTTAGATTTGTGTGTATTAGGTAGTTGTTGAGGAATTGTTAGATTACTTGTTAGATATTACTGCACTGTCAGAAC
This sequence comes from Oncorhynchus nerka, assembly GCF_034236695.1. Classification (NCBI taxonomy): domain Eukaryota; kingdom Metazoa; phylum Chordata; class Actinopteri; order Salmoniformes; family Salmonidae; genus Oncorhynchus; species Oncorhynchus nerka. The sequence goes on from NC_088399.1 coordinate 44,280,689, forward strand.
TAGAAACACAAGTATTTCACTACATCTGCTAAGCATGTGTATGTGACCAATACAATTTGATTTGAGTTGATTTGGGGGGAAAAAGCCTAGTAGTACTTCAAATCTTCATCTGAATTGGAGCGGACTATACAGTCGTCAGCCTTATCCAATCATGAGTAGAGATGGCTGGCCTCACATGGTTGGCGTCATTCATATCATCAGAGTAAAGACTACTGTGTGTTCTACTGCTTCATTCAGACCAGAGCTTCATTCTGACCTTTGCACTGGGTCAGAGGGCCCAGGAAATAAGCATATTTATCCTGGTTGGGAAACAGGGTTTTACAAACACTCACTGATACATACCCAAACAAAAGGCCACTTGTTTCGGCATTCTTGCTTTTATCGTTGCAGCAGACCAGACCCGGGCAGAGTTAAAAAGGGTAGGACATGTTTCTGATGTTCGTTTCACATCGAGGAGGTCAGCTGCCAAGCTAGTATTTGTCCTTATAAACCTTGATTTGTGATAAGGTTAGATGAACAACCAAAACTACTTTAGACTCTTTTAAATAGACAATGTTATTAGTTGCCTTGTTGCAAACACGACTACACCAATCACACTGTGTGGTACGAAATCAAATTGTTCCTTAGATATCCCCATGGTTCCTTGGAACCACATGGTGTGGTACGACATTCACATTTTCCTTGGAAAGTACAGAGGGTGGTTCTTTGCAACATAATGTTTATTGCAGTATCATCCGCTGTGCTACCTGAGTAGAAGACATATTGGGGTCGTTGTTAGGCAAGTTCCTCTTCCTCCTTCCTCAACAGTATAAATAGGCAGCAGATTACCTAGACAACTGTGAGTACCTGTCATTAAGGCCTAGATTCACGCAGTGATAGTCATACGGCCATGAACAGCCCACTCAAACAACGTCACGATTCCTTACTTGAAATTATCGCAGCCCTTGTTCTGCATATTTTCTACCAGATTACTCATTCCAACCAGATTTGTTTAAGAACATTATACTGCAAACTATTATAATCCTTCACACAAGCTGGACAGGAATAGTTTATGAAAATGAAAGGGTTGAATTACGGTGATTCTGTGCAGAGGTCCTCATTACTCCAGCGGAAGTTTCTCCCTGTATTGTGAGAGGTATACATAAGTAACTCATTAAGTCATAGAAGTAATTATACGGTCAATAATGAACGGAACCTCTCTTCTGAAGGCAATGTTTTACCCTGAATGCATTGTCTTCACTTGTACTTTTCGGCTTTGTTTTTTTGTCTGTCCTACAAAGATATTACCAGGGCATTCACATTCCCACTGAGGCGTTTCCACGGCAACTCATCTTCCTATCAGGAAACGACGTCCTTGATACCTCACCTCTCTCGCCTCCCTAAAATCACTCCAACCCACAACCCTGTCCTATGGGCCTACTTCTTTTGTACAGATTTCACTTTCAATCATTCTAACTGTCTCTGGATTCAGCCATGGGAGCACAGCCTAAAGGATGTGAGTAAGAGGAAAGGGCAGTGACTGGCACTGACTAATTAGGGCTTGAACAGGAACCTTGGCACCACCACCAAGGTTTGGTTACTGTTACTTTTGGTTTTCATTTAGTCTCATTTCCCAATACACACATCAGAAGAGGAGGTGCCTATCTTATCACCTTGCCCCCCCCCCCCCGTGTGAGTTATGCATCGCATCTTCACTACCTCATTATATATTGTCAGTAGCCCGCCCTCCCGCCCCACTCCAACAACTCACAGGTTCCCAGATGGTTGTCAGAGTGTTGTCAGGTTTTTACAGCGGGTTCAGCCCACTGTGGCAGTTTGACCAACAGAGTCTAACAACTTTTGCTTATTATCTATTTCACTTGCTTTGGCAATGTTAACATCTGTTTCCCATGCCAATGAAGCCGTTTGAATGTAATCTAATTGAGTGGCATTCAGAGTGCCATTCAAGGTTACAGACAGTCCCACACTGGCTTTGTGTCGAATGTTGATTAATTCCCTTGGAATCCATTACAACATATGTTGATGTCTGTCGGCTGACTGCACAAGGATCATTTTATTATTGGCCAATAGTACACACACAGATGCTTGATTATCCATTCTAAACCCTTTAGCTGTCTTGATCTGTAAGAGAAGGAACCACACATGAATTAAAAGTCAGGGAAGGAAATTCAATCACTTGGAAGTACCACTGTCACATTAGTGAGAGGACTTTGCTTCCTCCCTCTCTGTCATCTCTCCTGTCTGTTTCGTCGCTATCACCCCTCCTGTCCCCTCTCTCACCCCTGGCCTGCTGGGGAGGGGACCAGGTGCCAGAAGTCTACACGGTGAAGTCTGCCTCCTCCCTTCTAACTTTCACTGACATGAGAGGGAGGCTTCCTGTGTCTGGCCTTTGTCATTTTTTTTGTCTAGTTAAGCGTAAAAGAGAGGACAGCTCAGCGCATATCTTACTGAGCATAATCTGTCTTTTAACACAATTCAAAAAGATGAAGGCTGTAGTGCTTTAAAATGCCAAGATCTTGAGCACTTGAGTTTTCCCATTAGAACACAGGCAATTAGCATTACATAACACACACTGGCTTGGTGGATGTGTGTGCCATGTAACATGTCAGTATTCATTTGATTAAAGAAGGTTAATTTAGTTCAAAGTAAATTACATTTCACCAAAAAAAAGTATATTGATTCAAATGTCTATTCAAAGCTTATTATATGATCTGAGTGTTGAAGAAATGTATCCCAGCACTGAAAGAAAATGTCAGCATGGCAAACACTATCATATCTGGCAGTTGCTTACAAACATATTCAAAGAAAACCGGTGAAAAATATTTTCAGTAGGAGTAGATGTGTCATCATCAGACAAGCTGCGTTGCCTTGGTTACTGTGTTCCCAGCTATTTCTTAGTTTGTCTCGAACTCAAAGAGTGAGAACTTGACAGGTGATGTGACGTCGTGTCCCCTCCCAGAAGCAGTATAGCAGTCTGTCCATGGCCACAGTGAAGGCAAGGACGTTAATGTTAGTAAACAGCTGGACAGTATAGTGTATATGATTCATGACACATCTCTGGATGCTGGTTCTGTGAATGCGCAGGACACGTCCAAGCCAGAGCATCAAAGGGTGCATGTTTAACTTCTATCTCAAGTCATCATATTATAATGCCACATATAACCTCATAAGTTTACAAGGCTTTTGGTCCTAAGCCCACACATATTGCTATATTTGGAAGGGCATCTTTTGACACATACAAAGATTATATTGTAGCAGAATCAGTATTCATCAGTGAATATGATTCATTGTTGACGAAGAGATGCTGAAGCTATTTTGCAACTTCGACACTCCCCACTCACCACTCTCTTCTTTCTGAAGAGACTTCCCATAAGAGATAGGTGAGCCTGGTGCATAGATATCCTGTTGCTTAGCAACAAATCAAACTTCATAATATCCAATATCCTGCTTATTATGGAGAAAATGGTTGTAGTGTGGCTGAAAAGGGTGCTGTAACCTTATCCAGAGAGAGAGAGAGAGAGAGAGAGAGAGAGAGAGAGAGAGAGAGAGAGAGAGAGAGCGAGGTAACAAGGTCAAAGTACTGATCCACTTCCTGCTGATGTCATTTGCGATTAATGTCAGTTTTCTGCTTTCCTGTTAGTCAAGATACCTTGGCCATGAAAATAAATATCGGTATGAATAAAATATCGTTGTTAAGCACCCTTTGAGAGCTTTGAGGAAATGCAATATTACATGTACTTTTCTTCCGGTTTTTGAAAATACTCTTGTACTTACTGTGTGTATACTTGTGAGAAGTATCCCATCTCTCACAGTATAAAGATCAACCCACAAGTCTTTCTCATCAAAACAAATCTACATAAATGACTGCTGGGTGACGTAAAATAGCTTACACGAGTATGAAAATATAAAGAGAGAAACACATGCAGACATACACATACAGTACTCACACACTCACATTATCCCTGCTTCAAAGGACATCCGCATCATTTTGTCAAATTGAATATCAAAGAGGTATCTTAAAATCTGCAATACATCAGTAGCCTACGCATGTAAACGCAATTGCAGGGTAACCATGACGTTTTTGTTGTTGTTGTTGAGAGCCATAAGACAAAACCTGTACACTGACGACTTTTTGCAAATTCAACCAACCGGGCATGTTGTTGCAACATGATTATAGTCATAACAAGTTGAAATGACCATTCTTTTTGACCAGGGGGTGGGGTATAAGATAAGAGTGAAGAGAGAGAGAGAGAGACACAGTGCCTTCAGAAAGTGTTCATACCCCTTGACTTTTCCCACATTTAGTTGTGTTACAGCCTGAATTGAAAATGGATTACAATGAGATTTTGGTTACTGATCTACACACAACACCCCACAATGTCAACGTGGAATTATGTTTTTAATAAAAAATGAAAAGCTGAAATGTCTTGAGTCAATAAGTACTCAACCCTTTTGTTATGGCCTAAATAAGTTCAGGAGTAAAAATGTGCTTAACAAGTCACATAATAAGTTGCATGAACTCACTCTGTGTGCAATAATAGTGTTTAAAATGTTTTTTTAAATGACTACCCCATCGCTGTATCCCACACATACAATTATCTGTAAGCTCCCTTAGTCAATTTGAATTTCAAGCACAGATTCAACCACAAAGACCAGGTAGGTTTTCCAATGGTTCGCAAAATTGGGTAAAAAAAAAAGCAGACATTGAATATCCCTTTGAGCATGGTGCAGTTATTAATAATGCTTTGGATGGTGTGTCAATTCACCCAGTGACAGCAAAGATACAGGTGCCCTTCCTAACTCAGGGATTTCACCATGAGGTCAATGGTGATTTTTAAAACAGTTACAGAATTTAATGGCTGTCAAAGGAGATAACTGAAGATGGTTACTCCACAATACTAACATCAATGAGTAAAAAGAAGGATGCCTGTACAGAATACAAGTATTCAAAAACATGCATCCTGTATAGAATAAGGCACTGAAGTAATTCTGCAAAAAAATGGGGCAAAGAAATTAACTTTTTGTCCTGAATACAAAGCGTTATGTTTGGGGCAAATCCAACACAACACTGAGTACCACTCTTCATATTTTCAAGCAGGGTGGTGGCTGCATCATGTTGTGGGTATGCTTGTCATTGTCTGTAATATTGCCTGTGTGTAGCTGGTGTAGAGAAGTCAGGCGTAGGACAGCAGATATGAGTAATAAACGTATTTACTCAAGATTCCACAAATAATCGAGCCCACAATAACGGACCGTATTACAAAACAAACAAACCATCACTCACAGACAAACATGGGGGAACAGAGAGTTAAAGTGTAAGACAAAGACAAAACCAATGGAAAATGAAAAGTGGATCGGCGATGGCTAGAAGGCTGGTGACGTCAACCGCCAAACGCCGCTCGAACAAGGAGAGGGACCGACTTCGGTGGAAGTCGTGACAGTACCCCCCCATCCTTGACGCGCGGCTCCAGCAGCACGCTGACACCAACCTCGGGGATGACACGGAGGACGAGGCGCAGGGCGATCCGAATGGAGACGGTGGAAATCCCGCAGCAACAAAGTAAGTCCTCCTCTGTTCTCAGGCACCCCGTAGTGCGGGAAAACGTGAGTGAACAGGGCCTCTACAGTCTGTAGGGCCGCAGGGAGACCGGGCAAAGGGAGGAGACGGCAGGACTTAGAAAATTGATCCACAACGACCAGGATCGTGGTGCTGCTCTGTGATGGAGGAAGATCCGTCAGGAAGTCCACTGACAGGTGCGACCACGGCCGTTGTGGAACGGGTAGGGGTTGTAACTTCCCCCTGGGCAGGTGCCTGGGAGCCTTGCACTTGGCGCACACAGAGCAGGAGGAAACATAAACCCTTGTCCTTGGCCAAGGTGGACCACCAGTACTTCCCACTAAGGCAACACACCGTCCGACCGATACCAGGATGACCAGTGGAGGGTGGCGTGTGGGCCCAATAGATCAAACGGTCGCGGACAGCTGACGGAACTTACAGACACCCAGCTGGACACTGTGGGGGAGTGGGCTCTGTGCGTAACGCCCGCTCAATATCCGTGTCCAGCTCACACACCACCGGTGCCACCAGGCAAGAGTCCAGAAGTATGGGAGTGTGATCCATGGACCGCTCCTCTGTGTCATACATCCGGGACAGTGAGTCTGCATTAGCGTTCTGGGAACCTGGTCTGTAGGACAGAGTGAAAACAAAACGGGTAAAGAACATGGCCTACCTTGCCTGGCGAGGGTTCAGTCTCCTCGCCGCCCGGATGTACTCCAGATTGCGGTGGTGAGTCCAGATGAGAAAAGAGTGTTTAGCCCCCTCAAGCCAATGTCTCCACACCTTCAGAGCCTTGACAACAGCCAACAGCTCCCAGTCCCCCACATCAAAGTTTCGCTCCCCCGGGCTGAGCCTCTTCGAAAAGAAAGCACCCAGCCACGGATGCTTCCACCTCCACTATGAACGCCAAAGAGGGATCAGGATGAGCCAGCACGGGAGCCGAGGTAAACAGAGCCTTCAGGTGACCAAAAGCCCTGTCCGCCTCAGCCGACCACTGCAGTCGCACCGGTCCCCCATTCAGCAGTGAGGTAATGGGAGCTGCTACCTGACCTAAACCCCGGATAAACCTCCGGTAGTAGTTGGCAAACCCTAGAAACCACTGCACTTCCTTTACTGTGGTGGGAGTCAGCCAATTACGCACGGCTGAAATGCGGTCACTCTCCATCTCCACCCTGAAGTGGAAATGCGGTACCCTAGGAAGGAGACGGACTGTTGGAAGAACAGACATTTCTCAGCCTTCTCAACAGTCTACCGAGCACCCTGCACACCAGGGACACATGCTCGGCGCGTGTAGCGGAGTATATCAGAATGTCATGGATATACACCACTACACCCTGCCCGTGCAGGTCCCGGAAAATCTTGTCAACAAAGGCCTGGAAGACTGATGGAGCATTCATCAACCCGTACAGAATGGCGAGGTACTCCTAGTGCCCTGAGGTGGTACCAAATGCCATCTTCCACTCGTCCCCCTCCTGGATACGCACCAGGTTGTAAGCGCTCCTGAGATCCAATTTTGTGAAGAATTGACTCGATCACACTGGCGATGAGAGGCAGCGGGTAGCTGTACCTCACAGTGATCTGATTGATACCCCGATAGTCAATACGCGGGCGCAGACCTCCCCTGTATGTCCCCAGACACCAGCACAATGTTTGAGAGAGGTTGGTGTTGTAGAAATGTTGTTTTTATAGTGAACAATCACTTTTAGGCACATCCAGTGTGCAAAAACACTTTGGAGAGGTTGAAAGGACACTTGAATGTACCCTGGAAACCCCCAGAACCTCATACTTGAACAAACAAACTGTTACAGGGGATATTTAATGATACAATATAATGTATGTACTGTGTGAATGGCCATTGGTTGACTACAATCCCCTAACATTAACAGTGCTGTATAGTTCAGTCTTAAGTGGATTCCAAGCATCTTTTCAAGACAGTCAAAGCCGGTGTCCAACTTGTGTCTGTCTGGCTTTTTCCACACAGCCAAAGCTCCTGTCTAGGCTGAGGCTCTCTACCCTCCATCCCTCCATCCCCAGCAAGTCCAGATTCAGGCGGTCTGCTCTGCTGTGCTATTGAGGGGATGAACATGGATTATCCCCGGCCCGGCCATCAGGCCCGGCCATCAGGCCCGGCCATCAGGCCCGGCCATCAGGCCCGGCCATCAGGCCAGCCCATCAGGCCAGCCCATCAGGCCAGCCAAAGTGGGAGGCATGGGGAGAAGCAGTGCTAAAGAGTGTCTGTGGTAAGTGAGCAGTGTGGACACTCAGGGATAAGCGAGCAGAAAAACACTCATATTAAAACCTCTTAAATGTAATGGAAAATGTACATTTCCGCCTAAATAGACATACCCAAAAGTAACTGCTATTCCTGTGTAATTACATGATTCTGACATGCAAAAATTGGTATATCTGGAAAGAAGACATCTGGGAGATTATTAGGAAATAAACAGAAGATGGATAGGAGTCACAGTTCAGAATACACAAGATCAAGCACACACAAAATAACATTTTCTTTATGTTCTGTTTATTTTGAAAGTCATCTTTCATTGACAAGCTAAAAGTGAATTATTGATGACTTTGCAATCCCTACATGCTCTTTGTTCAGTATAAAAACACAATTTCTACCATATCAACCTCACTCAAACATTGTGGTGGTGTTATGGGGTATGAGGTTCTGCAATCTACTCTGTGAACATTTCAATTTCCCATGGTGTCAGATCACTGAAGAATGAATAGGTTTGTGTTTTTTCCAGGAACTTCATCCAGCAATATCATCGAGTAACATCTTGTCAGTGGCCTGACCTGAACCCATCTGCTCCCATCTGCTTGACAAATTTGACTATACAAAACAGGGAGTTTGAATGAGGATACAGCAGTTTCCGGAGGTGTGTGGGTGGAATTTGTGTCTGAGCACACTCACTCACACACACACACTCACACACACACACACACACACACACACACACACCTAAACACAGGGGGGAGAAAAAGAGAGCGATAGCGAGGCTGTGGTTCTGGGACTTATCGCATCTTTAGGGTCGTTCAGCGAAATGGGTGCCTTTTGTGTCCCTTTGGTATTGTACGTTGTGCACCAATTTTGAATTTTAAAAGCCTGTTATGTTCAATAAAGTGTGCTTTTAATATAGACCACATGGATAATTCAATAAATCTGATTTCTTTTTTATGAATAAAGACTTGCTAAATAGCAAAAATGCAGTATTATGACATGTCCCTCTTTGCACTCCCTGTGACTACCAGGAAGATTTGAACCCACTTAACCCTATCAGTTTTCATCATCATTGCAAAGCGCTAGTTATTTTGTTGCTTTGACAGTCATTTCTGAAAATGATTATTTAATGTGATTAATGATTGATTTTAAGCAACAACAAAAAAACAATAACCTGTACCTCATTTTAAGATCAAACCTGTTACATGAACTGAACTCTCATTTTAATATGGTGAGACATAATTATAATTTTTTATTATTTAAAATGAATATTGGACATCTAATAGTCAAGTCATGTAAAACAGGGGTTCCCAAACTTCTTTGGCCCATGACCCCATTTTGATATCTGAAAATTCCCGCGAACCCAACCATGTGAAAAAATGTATGTAATCAACAGCCAAAGTTAACATTTTGTTATTTGGGACTATGGCAGTCAATTGAAAAACATTCTAGCAGTATTTCTGATGGTCTTCTCAACTCACCATCACATACTTTTAATAATGTCAAATGAGTCTGACATAATGTCTCTTATCTCACCGCCACTAATGAGGTGGGTGTGCTTGATGCATGTCGAGTCAGAGCTTCTCAAAGTCAGGGGGATAATGCGCACCTCCTCTCTGCTCACATCCAACCTGGATCGATATTAGGTTTTAATGCAGACGAGAGCACTGAATCCAGATTCACACAGATATGAGCTGGCTAAGGGTAGCCTACCATGAGTTTTATGGTGCTTTCAAGACAACTGGGAACTCTGAAAAATATTAGCTGAAATCATGATGTCAGTGATCTTTAGGTCAGAAAATGGGAGCTCTAGAAAGAGGCCTGAGTTCCCAAGTTGGAATTTCGAGTCGGATGACCGTTCAAAATTATTTTTTCCAGTCGGGGCTCATTTCTTTCTGAGTTCCCAGTTGTCTTGAACTCAATGGTGCAGCTGTAGAACATTTTGAGGATCTGAAGGGCCCATGCCTAATCTTTTCAGCCTCCTGAGGGGGAAGAGGTGGTGTCATGCCGTCTTCATGACTGTGTTGGTGTGTGTGGACTAGAGGTCTAGTCTGGACCATGATAATTCCTTTGTGATATGGTCACCAAGAAACTTGAAGCTCTCGACCCGCTCCACTACAGCACCATCAATCTGGATGGGGGCGTGCTTGTCCCTTAGTCCACGATCAGCTCCTTTTTCTTGCTGAAGTTGAGGGAGAGGTTGTTGTCTTGGCACCACACTGCCAGGTCTCTGAATTCCTCCCTATAGGCTGTCTCATTGTCGTCGGTGATCAGGCCTACCACTGTTGTCGTCAGCAAACATAATAATGGTGTTGGAGACGTGCACGGCCACACAGTCGTGGGTGTGCAGAGAGTACAGGAGCGGACTAAGCACGCACCCCTGAGGGGCCCCAGTGTTGAGGGTCAGCATGAGGGATGTGCAGTTCCCTAGCCTCACCACCTGGGGGCAGCCCGTCAGCAAGTCCAGGATCCAGTTGCAGAAAGAGGTGTTCAGACTCAGGGTCCTGATCTTAGTGATGAGCTTGGAGGGCACAATGGTGTTGAACGCTGAGCTATAGTCAATGAACCGCATTCTCACATAGGTGTTCCTTATGTCCAGGTGTGGGGTGCAGTGTGGGGTGCAATAGAGATTGCGTCATCTGTAGATCTGTTGGGGTGATATGCGAATTGGAGTGCGTCCAGGGTATCTGGGATGATGGTGTTGATGTAAGACATGACCAGCCTTTCAAAACATTTTGGCTACAGATGTGAGTGCAATGGGGCGTTACCTTGGCGTTATTGGGCACAGGGACTATGGTGGTCTGCTGGAAAAATGTAAATATTATAAACTGGGTCAGGGAGAGGTTGAAAATGTCAGTGAAGACACTTGCCAGCTGGTCAGCGCATGCTCTGAGTATGCCCCTGTGGCCTTGTGAATGATAACCTGTTTAAAGGTATGGTAGTTTAAAGGTACCTGTTTAAATAGTATGGTCTCCAGCTTATCATGAGGTATTGTAACACAGGTGAGGAGAACCTTGAGACTTCCTTAACATTAGAGATCATGCACCAGCTGTTGTTAAGAGACACACACCTCCCCCTTAACCTTACCATAAGCTGCTTTTCGGTCTTGCTGATGCACAGAAAAAACAGCTAGATGTACAGTATATTATCCTTGTACTTGTTCAGCCACGACTCCGAGAAACATAGGACATTGCCGTTCTTCAAGTCCCGTTGATAGAACAGTCTCGAATGGAGTTTCTTGTTTGTTCTGTAGTGATTGTATGTTCGCCAAAAGAACAGAGTGTAGAGGAGGTTAATTTACTTGCCGACACAGTCTCGTCAGCGCGCCTGCTTGTCGGCCTTTCTTGCGCGGTCTCTTCCTCCTTCGAGTCCCGAGGATTAGGGCCTGGTCTGGTGCGCTGCCTACCCGGTGAAGTATAAATCTTCATCCAAATCAAGGTTAGTGATTGCTGGACATCATTTCGGTCATATGAAATGATGGAGGAAATATTATGTACAAAAAAAGTTGCACATCTCAAAAGGCACCGAGTTGGTGGAATGACCCAGTAGCAATAGTGACTACCCATCAGCTTCCCTGTGATCTGAGACCTATTTAGATAGATGCTGTCCACCACTCCTAAATATCAAACAATTATTTTATTAAGCAACGGAAATGCAACGTAAGGTTTTATTGATTGAGATACTGTAGCTTGCTTTTGTGGTCTGTCATAGATGTAAATATTAACGTTGTGAAAACGTTTATATTTTCTATTTCTGGACATGATCAATTAACTCAGCCACTTACATTGGCAATGATTCCAGGATGAATTTCTCATAACGGTCATTATATGTTAGGAAACCCTCACTTTGAATAAATAGCCTGAGCACAATTGATCTGTTTATTTATTTTACCAGGTAAGTTGACTGAGAACACGTTCTCATTTACAGCAACGACCTGGGGAATAGTTACAGGGGAGAGGGGGGGATGAATGAGCCAATTATAAGCTGGGGATGATTAGGTGACCGTGATGGCATGAGCGACAGCTTGGGAATTTAGCCAGGACACCGGAGTTAACACCCCTACTCTCAAGATAAGTGCCATGGGATCTTTAATGACCTCAGAGAGTCAGGACACCCGTTTTAACATTTTATTTCAATTTAAAATTTTAATTTCACCTTTATTTAACCAGGTAGGCTAGTTGAGAACAAGTTCTCATTTGCAACTGCGACCTGGCCAAGATAAAGCATAGCAGTGTGAACAGACAACACAGAGTTACACATGGAGTAAACAATTAACAAGTCAATAACACAGTAGAAAAAAAGAAAAAAAGAGTCTATATACATTGTGTGCAAAAGGCATGAGGAGGTAGGCGAATAATTACAATTTTGCAGATTAACACTGGAGTGATAAATGATCAGATGGTCATGTACAGGTAGAGATATTGGCGTGCATAAGAGCAGAAAAGTAAATAAATATAAACAGTATGGGGATGAGGTAGGTAAAATTGGGTGGGCTATTTACCGATAGACTATGCACAGCTGCAGCGGTCGGTTAGCTGCTCAGATAGTAGATGTTTGAAGTTGGTGAGGGAGATAAAAAGTATCCAACTTCAGCGATTTTTGCAATTCGTTCCAGTCACAGGCAGCAGAGAACTGGAATGAAAGGCGGCCAAATGAGGTGTTGGCTTTAGGGATGATCAGTGAGACACCTGCTGGAGCTCGTGCTACGGGTGGGTGTTGCCATCGTGACCAGTGAACTGAGATAAGGCGGAGCTTTACCTAGCATGGACTTGTAGATGACCTGGAGCCAGTGGGTCTGGCGACGAATATGTAGCGAGGGCCAGCCGACTGGAGCATACAGGTCGCAGTGGTGGGTGGTATAAGGTGCTTTAGTAACAAAACGGATGCCACTGTGATAAACTGCATCCAGTTTGCTGAGTAGAGTATTGGAAGCTATTTTGTAGATGACATCGTCGAAGTCGAGGATCGGTAGGATAGTCAGTTTTACTAGGGTAAGTTTGGCGGCGTGAGTGAAGGAGGCTTTGTTGCGGAATAGAAAGCCGATTCTAGATTTGATTTTAGATTGGAGATGTTTGATATGAGTCTGGAAGGAGAGTTTACAGTCTAGCCAGACACCTAGGTACTTATAGATGTCCACATATTCTAGGTCGGAACCATCCAGGGTGGTGATGCTAGTCGGGTGTGCGGGTGCAGGCAGTGAACGGTTGAAAAGCATGCATTTGGTTTTACTAGCGTTTAAGAGCAGTTGGAGACCACGGAAGGAGTGTTGTATGGCATTGAAGCTCGTTTGGAGGTTAGATAGCACAGTGTCCAAGGACGGGCCGGAAGTATACAGAATGGTGTCGTCTGCGTAGAGGTGGATCAGGGAATCGCCCGCAGCAAGAGCAACATCATTGATATATACAGAGAAAAGAGTCGGCCCGAGAATTGAACACTGTGGCACCCCCATAGAGACTGCCAGAGGACCGGACAGCATGCCCTCCGATTTGACACACTGTCTGCAAAGTAGTTGGTGAACCCCCATCCAAAAAACATCCCATCCAAAAGGCAGCACCCTACACAGGGAAATGTCCCCAATCACTGCCATTGGGGCATTGGGATAATGCCTTCTACCAGCGCTCCAACACCACTTTATCTTGGCCAGGTCGCAGTTGCAAATGAGAACTTGTTCTCAACTAGCCTACCTGGTTAAATAAAGGTGAAATAAAATAAAAATAAAAACTTGCTGGCTATCTGTGGTGCCTGTAACTGTTGTAACAGCCAGCAGAAACATGCAGGCCATTGGGTATAACTGGAGAGGATAGAAGGGAACAAGAGAGACTGCTCCTCAGGACTAACTGACTAATTAGGAAAAGATTACTCAGCCCAACTGAGCCTGCGGTTTTCTTATTCTGTCTGCACTGCCTGGCATCTGTGGGCAGAACCCAACTGGCATGTCTCAGGCTGAGCAATGTGGCTATAGGGGAAACGCTATACAAGACTATAGTCCCTAGACAAAATAACTCATTATTCAAAGAGTTTAGTTAAAAAACACAATGTCCACCAATTTGTATTTTTTTCCATCAGAAATGATTGCTTATGGGTACTTTCATGTGTGTGTGTTATTGCTCTCAGATTTTTCATTCATAGATTTTAGATATGTATTAAAATGGGTTTTGTTGCAAACCGCTATATATCTATTGTTCAGCTGGAATGGAAAGTTCATGTCCTGTATATTTGACTGTGATAGGTGGTTGTCTCACCTGGCGATCTTAAGATAAATGTTCTTACTAACTGTAAGTCGCTCTGGATAAGACCATCTGCTAAATGGCAAAAATGGCAAATGTAAATATTTTACATACAGATCTCATATTACTATATTGATAATTTTTTAAAATGTAGTTATTTGTCAGATTTGACTGTGTAAAACCTAGTAGTACTACTTATTTATCAGAGAGTGAGGCGGACATAGCTATTTGCTAAAATATGATTATTTGTCTGTCATTAAACAACCCCATGCCAAGATAACATGCTGACCAGACACGTCGCGTGCGCAAGCATCGCAAAATAAATGTAGAAATCCATGTTATTCAATTATTGCACCCACACTGCTCGCGCGCGCCAACGAGCGTCTGCGTGGCCAAGCGCTAAAATAGAACTCCTTTCTATTTCTGACGCAGATCGCGCTGAAAGTCCTGCCTCTCCCATCTCCTCATTGGTTTATAGAAGCAGGTACCCACGTATCATCTCCTCATTGGTTATACCCACTTGGGTGATTGAAAGACAAACTGTTTTGCCGGTAGTCGTGGTAATGCTATGAAAGTTTAGATGCCTATCACCATATAAGTTCAACGATGAAAAAGCCTGGAAGGAGGAGAGATGACTAGAAATGATTCAGTTGACCATTTTATGTGTGGATTAATTGTCGGAGTAGATGACCTTGTGCATTTCAGGTAAAATAACAACTCAATGTTTATATCCCAGGACAAATTAGCTAGCAACAGCAAGCTAGCTAAAATGGACTAATTAGCTTGCAAGCGTAAGCTAACTAGCTAAATTGCCATTCATGTTAAATACTTTTCGACCTGTCCACAAATGAATGTATTTGGTTTAGAGTTTGTTTTGATATTGTAACCTGTGTGTCGTGATCCCGTTTGGTGTAGGGGGGGACAAAATAAATGTATGCACGAGGGCGCACGCACGCAGCTGTTTTGGGTTCCGTGTAAGGTGATGAAAAAACACACCAATCTCTTTGATAAGTTCTTTACACAATAAAAGGTAATTTACCAACATTTCTAAAATGAATATATAGCATTTTGGAATGAAACTGTTCATTTATTCTGTATTGAGCAAAGTAGTGAACTCATGACCTCTTCAATTGTTGCGATTCGATCCACCTTTGTACACCAAATGAAATGGACCCTGCTCTGAGTCTGAGCTGGTTCCATCCAGAGTGAAAGGTCTCTGGCTTGCCTTTACGGGGTGTAGAAGCACAATGTTTGCCTTCCTATCCTGCTCTTACACTAATCTCATGGTCCCAGCCGCATAAAAGATGTCCTTTTAAACCAGCGAGTTGCGGATTCCATTTCCGCTCGTTACTGTGCATTGCACATACCTCAACAACTCAAAGCCTGTATGACTGCACGGTACACAAAGAGAAGGAAATTGTCAAGTCACATAACATCCACAATGGAGTTGGAGCTGCAGATTCCAAAGTCCCAACCTCAATAAGCTAACAAGCACTGAGGTTAGGGTGAACTTTCCATGCCTGGACTGAAGTCTGCTGCCCAACCAATATACTATTTTACAGATCCAGCACCAGAAAACGGGTGAGAAGTCCACAGACGGGTTGAGGTTATTGACACAGTAACTAGGTCATTGATTAACTCACAGATGTTCCAAAAACACCACTGTCGTTTAACGTCATACTCTACACATGTCATATGAACTTTTTCTTCACTTAGAAATGGAAAAAGCAGCTGGCACGTACACTGTAGCCGTCTACATTACATTCACGTGGTTGGGTATCTTTCAAATCTACTTCCTCATGTATCTCATAGCCCGACGTCGTGAATGATTTTATCCAAAGCCCTGTTACATGTTTTGCCATGATGAGAGGGGCAGCCCGTCTATGATCCAAACAAAACTCAGAGGGATTTCCACAGGAGCAAATTTAATTGAATGGATCTTCTGGCCTTTTTGAAATGGTTCTTGGTCTACCCCCCCACCTCCCTGCTCCCTCAGCCCAGTCCAGTAATCCAAGGAGAAATCAAGCTGTCTGGAGTTACAATCTAATCTAAAAGCCTGGGACAAATGACACACTGTGTGACAAAAACATACATAACACATATGCCACCTGTCCACATGATGCACACATGCAACCTGCCCACCCATCTCTATGTCTGCCCCATATAAACATATAGAAACACACACTTATACCAAAACACCACAAACATTCATAAAAACACATCACTTTCAGTTGATGCTTAAATACGGGATTAAAATGGTTTATGGAGAAAAGGTTTAGAGTGCAGGGTACAGAGAGATTTGTGAGTGGTTTCCATGAACCTGAGAAAGGGGGGTGGGAGAAAGAGAGAGGTACAGAAGGAGAGAGAGTGGATGAACTGAGGCAGACGAACATACTGGTGTAGTCAGGGAGGGACACACAGCTGCCCTGAGAGGAGAAAGCAGAGAGCAGAAAGCAGAGAGAGGAGAGCGAGGGAGTGGGATGTAATTCCCATGGCTTCAACGGGTGACTCATACCCTGCACAGCATGCAAAGTGATGGATGTTTATCATTCCAATGAGGGAGGGAGGGGGCAAGGAGTGTGTGAGAGAGGAGGAAAATTAAGCTTCACTTGGGAGTAGTCTGTGTTTGGGAGGATGTGGAGGGAGGGAACCCAGCCTGTGTTGTGTGCCTGCCTAGGCGTCCTCTCCTAGGGTGTGATGTGATGGGGACCGGCGGATGGAGGGTGGTGGAGTATAATGACGTCAAACAGAACAGAGGAGGGCCACACACACACACTAACACACACATCCAATGACAGCCACATCCAGCGCTCTCTGCACCCACTTAATATACCTTTCCCTTGTTGCCATGACGGCTGAGATTCATTGCAGCTCCCTCGCTGCATGCATACGTGGTGCTGGGAGCCATGGCGATAGCAGGACAAATTCCATTCTGACACTTCTGACCACTGTGCACATGTTGTCACACTCGCCTGGGTGTTATGTCAGTGAATATCCTCCTTCTGCACACACACAGACACACACACACACACACACACACACACATCTATGCCACCTCTTTCTTTCGTCCTCTCTGCTCTGAAACATTCAAGCCCTTCTATTCATTATTCAGCTGGTACCGCAATGCAACACTGCCAGTACGCCTGACACCTCAGGATGCTCACAGGATATTCTTATTTACTATTTGTCCTGTTATGCTGTCTTATTGTAACCCAGACACTACTACGATGTCTGTACCTATCAAGCCTTGTTGTATAGTAGCAGAGTGCAGTCGGTCTGTCCATCTCCTATGTGCCCTGCAGCCCAGGATGTTGTGTTCATTTTTACATTAACACGTCCGCCCTGTGTCACCTCATCTCCACCCTCCACCTTACCAAAGCCATTGAGACAAAATCGACATGCAAATACCTGAGCGCTCTGAAAGGTTTTGTGTTAAACTATGCAAATGATACACTTTTACCTCAGAGAGAGAGAGAGAGAGAGAGAGAGAACAAAGATTCTACAGTAGGCTATGACGCTATATACAGGTAACTGCCAAAATAATGGAAACAATTGAGTAAATGAGGGATGCAAAGTGTATTGAAAGCATGTGCTTCCACACAGATGTGGCTCCTGAGTTAATTAGCATGCTATCATGCTTAGTGTTATGTATAAAGACCCAATTGATTCTGGAGCGGCGCCTGAGACAGCGTTTTTCACCACCATCAATGAAACACCAAATGATGGAATTTATTGTGAAAGAATGGTGTTGCATCCCTCCAGTAGAGTTCCAGACACTTGTAGAATATACCAAGGCACATTGGAGCTGTTCTGGCTCATGGTGGCCCCACGCCCTATTAAAACTATTTATGTTGGTGTTCCCTTTATTTTGTAAGTTACATGTATGTAGGGAACCACTAACCTCTGTAAGATGAATGACAACGACATGTTCTCTGAATTGAAAGTGTTGTTGTGGCCTTTGACAGATTTGAAGACTAATTAATGATGACACTTGAGTGAGAATGGGGCATTAGGAACTGGAACTCTCCAGAGACATTGAACCTTAATCAGACTATAGTGACAATAACACCAGAACAAAGATTCAGGAAATCACTTTGTGGACACTCAATGTGGTGCCTTCATCTATTCCTTCAGATCTGTCTGAGGAATTCAATTATGCTTCCTTCTTTTAAAGCCGTGACTTCCTCCGTGAATGTTTTGGTTACTAATGCTTGATCAAAACCACTCAGAGAGAGAGACAAAGTAGAGTGGACATGGAGGATAGTACTCCAGTAGATATCTGCACATAAATAGAACATAGCGAGTGAGAGAAGAAAGAAAAGAGAGTGATTTTCTAGCATGACAATAAATTGAAACAGTTCATTATTAATGATGTTGGTGAAAAAAGAATTTGGGGCTGATTATAATGGGATTTCTTCTGATAGGGAGAGCAACCATGCTGCAATTATAGGAGAAGGAACCAAAAACAATTTGAAACACTCAATAGGGTTTCTGGCACAACACTCCATTACTGAGGCTCATCAGCCAGGAAGAGGCGAAGCGAGAGCGATAACTGGGCCCAAAATCTGTCTTCTCCAGCAGGGGATGTTTTTCTTCGCTCACCAAGTGAGGAGTTTTGTATAGAGGTCAATGAGAGAATGTTGAATTTAGTTAACAAAAATGTCTTATCACTAGTTACCTGGTCTAGCCTCGTCATCACTAGTTACCACCGCCACAAAGTCATAATCCCTGCCTATTTACTAAATGTATCTTCTTAAATGTTGATTTAAAACCTATCCTTAACCACACTGCTAACGCTACGCCTAACTCTAACCTTAAATTAAAACCAAAAAGCAAAAAATACAATGAAAATGATACTTTTTCTGTTCACTAAAGTAGTGCACTGGGTCTTTACTAATTCTGTATTAGCCACTGATATAACCGTCTGTAGAGCTCCCCCACCCCCTTCACAGTGGAAGTGAGGGATAGCCTACTGATGAGGTGTGAATGTTCTAGAAGACAGCTGCCATGGACCAGAACAGTGAAACTACTGATTGCGTGAAACTGAGAAAATCTGCATACCCTGCTTTCAACACTCTGATCCTGTTGCTAAAAACAAGTTTGGGCAAATATCATTGGTCATATCCTGCAGGATCCTGTAACGGCTGTGTGAGCAAACAAGAGAGGTATCCTGGCCCTCTGGCACCCAGTTGAGAGAAAGGGATTGGGGGAGGGAAAGCATCGTCTGTACCAGAGGAGGCTGGTGAGGGGAGCTATAGGAGGACAGGCTCATTGTAATGGCTGGAATGGAATCAATGGAATGGTATCAAACATGTGGAAACTCCGTTGTGTTAATTCCATTCCAGCCATTACAATGAGCACATCCTCGTATAGCTCATCCCACCAGCCTGTACTGGTCGGTACCCTATTCATATTACTTAGAATCTAAATCAAGAATGGCACCGGCATATAACACATTCATAACATTTGACCAATTGATCTTCATATGAAGGAATATAAAATAATACATTATTAAATAGCCTAGGCATGGTAGCCTATATATAATTGCAGAAGATGTTGACTATCATGGGAAAAGAAGTAGACTACTGCATTTTGCATTCATTCGGAAGAGAGTCAACATAATTTTCGAGGTTTGGCAGCGGTAATTTCATCTTCTGTCGGCTTTGATTGTTGACTTTTCATGAATGAAGAGAAAGGAGAGAATGGTTAATGAATGGTGCTAGCGGGTGACGTCACCTCCAGCGTGACGCCACCACCCATTCATAAAACGGAAAGAGGTGACTGCTCGTGATAGTAATGCTCTCAGAAGAATAACAGCACAACATTGCGCAGGAGCTGCTCAGGATTAACGCACATCCAGCACTCTCTTCGTGTTCTTCAACACGAAAAACACATATTTTTTCTTCATTATGGGGGAAAATATGGTTATCATGGATGAACTTTGCGAAATGGATTGCAACGTTTTGAAAAGGTTGTTGAAGGACGACAGTGCGAAATGTCTGGTGCTGGACTGCAGATCATTCCTGGCGTTTAGCGCTGGACACATTCGGAGCGCAGTGAATATCCGCTGTAACACAATCGTGAGAAGGCGAGCAAAGGGCTCCGTGAGTTTAGACCAGATTCTATCCGGTGATGAAGAGGTCAAAGCCCGGTTGAAATCAGGACTGTACTCCGCTGTCATCCTCTACGACGAGAGGACGCCCGACATAGACACGGTTAAAGACGATAGCACAATCACTCTGGTGCTCAATGCATTATACAGAGACACGTTTGGAACTGAAATATATCTACTCAAAGGTAAAATGATCGCAATGTACTTAAGGTTATCAGAATTTAAAAACATGCCCAATGCTGACTTTTTTTTACAAATATAAATAACAACAATTAAATATCACATCTGTCTCATTATATCTGACAAGTGTGTTATTACCATGTTATTATCATATTGTCTCAATCAGTTTAAAATGGTAGGGTACATGTACTGCCGTTTTGTATTGCTGCACAATTCAACCCACAATGGGCATTAGGTTCTAACAATGATGTAATGCGTAGAGAGACACATCTGGGTGCACGAGGATGTGCCGCAGTGAGTATCTTGTGATCCTCAACAATTGGTTAATCGTCAAGATTTCGCATAACATTTTTATTTGATAATAGTTATTATTGTAAATGGCTCATTATCGCAATGTCATTATCCAAAATAGATTTAAATGACGCAGTGTTGGCAGAAAATCACACGAGAGTATTTCTCAATAAATTATTGGAAGTTAATGGGGAAATGCAAAAACATTTAATCTATTCGAGTATTTAATAGGTTTTCAAATGTAATTAAGGCCTTAACCGTTAGGCATAGGCCTACCCAAATTATAAATGACATTATAAGAAATTGAAATTCTAATTATGATTGTGTTCTATAATGTTTTATGTAATTATTCAGAAATATTTTATTTGGTTGTTATTGAAAAAATGTGTGATCTGTAGCCCTATTAAGCTAGGTAGGCCTAATTTGTAAATGATACAGTCGTTTTTTAACGCACACGGTGCGCTATTATGTTGTGTTAAGAGTGTGGCCTGTGATTGGAATATCCCGATGTCTAACGGTAATCTCTTTTCACAGGGGGCTATGACACATTTTTCACGGAGTATCCCGAGTTCTGTTTGAAGACCAAAACGTTATCTTCGTTCTCTACGCAGTCCAGTTTGGACTCCTGTTCTTCCTGTGGAACTCCACAGACGTTGCACCATGACCAGGTAAAGAAGGGTGCCTGTTTATCTCGGTGACCGAGTTTGACTCAATATGTGGCATTGAGTGAAATACTAGGGGACTCGTCAATTTTGTCCATCCACTGGTTTCCGGGCTCGATAAGAGCACCAGTTATGCTTCCGTTTTTTCTCTCCCTGCTGGAATGGGTGGTAGGCCTGTGTGACGAACAGTGACCCGGCCGACCTTCCCTATGCACATCTGTTTTACATAGTCCTTATCGATCATTTCTGCCGTTTGAAGCGGGACCATATCAGCAATGACATAACAGTTTTACATAGACCTTATCGATCATTTCTGCCGTTTGAAGCGGGACCATATCAGCAATGACATAACAGTTTTACATAGCCCTTATCGATCATTTCTGCCGTTTGAAGCGGGACCATATCAGCAATGAAATAACAGTTTTACATAGCCCTTATCGATCATTTCTGCCGTTTGAAGCGGGCTCATATCAGCAATGACATAACAGGGCCCAAATCAATAAGCTGTCTGGAGTTCAAATCATTGCCATTGGTGATTTGCCGAGATTTTATATGACCAAATGTCAGACCCTATTACTGCTATCATTGTATTAAAATCATTCACATAAAAAGTGCACACTGTAAATTGTATTTATCAGAACCTTTTAATTTATTGATGATTGCAAATTGTTAATAGGCCCTTTCTCCAGTCCTATTTATTGTGTTCATTTGTGATGTTTGAAAGAGACATTCTGACTGTAAAATATCCTCTATTCTCTCTTGGCTCTGTATTAATGCCCACTTTGTCTTCTCTGTGTTCCAGGCTGGTCCAGTGGAGATTCTTCCCTTCCTGTACCTTGGCAGTGCCTTCCATGCCTCCAAAAAGGACATGCTGGACGGCATGGGCATCTCAGCCTTGCTCAACGTGTCCTCTAACTGTCCCAACCACTTCGAGGGGGTCTACCAGTACAAGTGCATTCCTGTGGAGGACAACCATAAAGAGGACATCAGCTCCTGGTTCATAGAAGCCATTGAGTTTATCGGTAAGCTTCAATCTCTTAGAAGAATTCATGGGACCTGTCCCGAATGACACCCTGTTCCCTATAGTGCACTTCTTTTGACCCGAGACAAGGTAGTGCACTATAAAGGGAATAAGGTGCCATTTGGGACACAGACTAATGCCGCTTAATCATCATCATCATGAGCAGAAGGAGAATTACATGGTCCATGATGGTCCCTGTAGGACTCAGCTGCCGCATAGCCCAGTAGAATGTTAATTTGGTCATGTGATTGAAGGTTGTCTTCTTGCAGGGACGAGATTGTTACTTTAATTGATGGCTCTTCAGGAACATGTTGTACAGACGGCTCCTTTGGTAATTAATGCTAGTGTAGTGTATGAGTAATGGTTGGCAGTGTCTTTCAAACCTGGGTGGCGTAATGCATTTGACAGAACATTTTCATTTCATGCTAGGTAATAGCCTATCTGACGGGAGAGCATTTTAGAATAAATAATTGGTAATAAATAGTGAGTAAATCATGTGCTCATGCAGAATCTCAGTGTGTGTGTTGCCCATGCTCAAAATGCTTCGTTGATATGGCCGACGGAGGGAGAGGAGTGCTGAGCTATAGTTATTGCGGTACTCCAATGGTTAGGGATTACCATGAGGGAGGATAGGAGGGCGTAGCTCCTAGAGGTTCCATCTTGGTAGGATACGCACACACACACACACACACACACACACACACATATGCAAGCCTCTGCACTGTTCTGTGGAGAACCCAGTAGGCTTGAAGGTGTGTGTGTGTGTGTGTGTGTGTGTATAAGCGTGTATGGACTTGAATGCGTCAGAGCTAGCTGCTTAGGGAGTCTGACTCATCCACTGTTCTTGGGTGCGCCGCCTCGTTAGTTGGAGTTACCTGTGTGTGTGTGTGTACGCGAGAGAACACGACTGCACTTGTATAGAAGTGGATACCACATTTCTATGTTTTAATGAGTATTTATGAAATTCTATCTATGTGGAAATATGTGTGTATTACTACTCAAAATGGCCTCCCTGTGATGAGGGCATATCCCCTGTTGTTACTATTTCTCATGGTGAGAAATGTTTATGTATGGAAAGGGCTGCTGTAGGTGTCTGGATGCAGGATATACTGGAAACTGTATATAAAATAAAGGAAACACCAACATAGTGTCTTAATAGGGCGTTGGGTCACCACGAGCCACCAGAGCAGCTTCAATGTGCCTTGGCATAGATTCTACAAGTGTCTGGAACTCTATGGGAGGGATGCAACACCATTCTTCCACAATAAATTCCATAATTTGGTGTTTTTTTGATGGCGATGGAAAAACGCTATATCAGGCGCCACTCCAGAATCTCCCAAAAGTGTTCACTTGGGTTGAGATCTGGAGACTGATGCGCACATGCAAGCGTGCACACCCTAAACCCCTAACCCTAATTGTAAACCTAACCGCTAAGCCTAAAATAGCCTTTTTCCTTTGAGACCCCTCTTTCAAAGTCACACATATCTGTTCTTCTAGCCATCGTAGCCAAAATAATGGGCAATTGGGCATTTTTATACCTGACCCTAAGCATGATGGGATGTTTTAATTGCTTAATTAACTCAGGAAGCACACCTGTTTGGAAGCACCTGCTTTCAATATATTTTGAATACCTCATTTACTCAAGTGTTTCCTTTATTTTGACTGTTACCTGTACATTTGCATGTCTTTTCTCTTGGGTGCAAGGGGGGAGTGTCTCTATCATCAAAGCTTATGGACCATGGCAACAGATCATCCTGAGCACTATGTTTTACCTATCCTGTACATATCACTATCCTGGAGTCAGTTCTGAACCCCCTATCTCTTTGTCTCTCTTCAGACTCTGTGAAAGACTCTAACGGACGTGTGCTGGTGCACTGCCAGGCGGGTATCTCTCGCTCTGCCACCATCTGCCTGGCATACCTGATGAAGAAGAAGCGTGTTCGCCTGGACGAAGCCTTTGAGTTCGTCAAGCAGCGCCGCAGTATCATCTCCCCTAATTTCAGCTTCATGGGTCAGCTGCTGCAGTTTGAGTCCCAGGTGCTGGCTACGTCATGTGCGGTGGAGGCCGCCAGCCCCTCGGCAGCCAGCCTGGGCCCCAAGTCTTCCTCCACCCCCACCTCACCCTTCATATTCAGCTTCCCCGTCTCCGTGGTAGCACATGGCCAGCCCAGCAGCCTGGCCTACCTGCACAGTCCAATCACAACCTCGCCCAGCTGCTGATGCCCTGCCCCCACAGACAGACATCGACACTGAACTGACCCAGGGGGCTCCTGTCAGCCCCATTTCTCTCACTATCCAGGGCAGAGAGAGAGAGAGAGTTTCTCTTCTCCTAACTTGGTATAAGCTGAAAGGTCCATTGACAATGAAAAACTGAGGGTGCCTATGCTGCTGCCTGACTCAAAAAACTGTATAGAATATGACACACACACACACACTCATCACTATTTGGTGAACATTAAATAAGCTTTTTCTGAAAACAGGCTCAAGGAGATATGCAGTTCCTGTGGTTTAGTGCGAAGGACGTGGCGGCAGACTTCTAAGTTGCAGTCCGTCTCTTTCATTTCCTGTGGAGTTTTCCAAAGCCTCTCCAGTCCTGCTGAGAGGGGTGAATGGCCATGAGCAGAGATGCAGAGAAAAGGAAAGAGCAAAGAGGGGAGGAGGGGGAAAGAGAGAGAAAGAGAGAGAAAGTGCGCTCAGTCATTTAGTCGCTTCCTGACGGAGAGCAGGAGGCTCTTCAGTTGTGACAGGTGCTCTACTAACGTCCTGTCCGGCTTCCTGTCCTTGACATCCCCATCCTATCTCCCATGTGCCCCCCTCCTCTCCTGGAGCAGGACTGCTGATGAATGGGAGAATAAAAGCGTCCCCCATGTGGAGGTGGAGAGGCCGTTGAGATAAAGAGACAAGCTTTCTGAGACGGTGCCAAATGAACGCTTGAGCCCCTGCTACATAGCCCGGGCAACCCCTGGTCTTCCATGTAATAGGCTCGGTCGGATGGACAGATGGGCTTTTGAAGAGAAAGTTAGTTTTTTCTGTTTGTTGGTCAGTGCCTTGTTCAGAAAAGGTATAGGATGTTTTTTTCTGGCGCTTTGGATGTGCTCAAGTGCCCCAGCGCCTTTCCTTTTCAAACAGACTGAGGCAGATAAGCTGGGAAATCACTAAACAACAACGTTTCAAGTCAACACTGCAATACAGACAATGTAATCCCATCCGTTCCTCTCCCCCAAGTAGAGCAATAATCCGTTTCTCTCTCTTCCCAGTTGCCACCAAAGCACTACATTGTGTTGTGTATTTCTGATCATGTTTTTTAGCTTCATATGTATATTCACTCATCGATACAGACCGGATATTTCAGAAGTGTTTTTTTTGCCTTACCAATAATTATTTTTTAGAATTCTCAAGATAAGAATGTGTTGTTTTTCATCCTTTCAACCATATTGTCTGTTACATAGGTACTATTTCTGTCCAGACAATAGATGTTGATTGGTCTAATGCTTGTTGAAAGACAGAGACTTAATTGGGAACTGACCTATGAACCTGACTTGTCTTTTTTGTCTTGTCACTGTTACTCCACCAATGTCTAGTAGATCCAGTCTACTTTCTAATTGGGATGATTTCCCAGCTACGCACAAACACCCCCAAGAAACAGACACTGGGATATCAGACATCACTGGGAAAAGATAAGGTAGAAAACTGCTTGTGTGTGCTGCCACTGGTCTGACTCCTGAGAAATGGTTCATTGTTTTCCTTTTCATGTTAAACAGACAGTTCTCTGAGCGTTTGAGACAAAATATTGCCTGGAAGCATTGGCCTAGGTGACGATCAGAGCCAGGAGCAAAGGCTTCTGGGGAAACAGGATTTAATTCCCTCCTCTTTTTTGAAGAATGTTGGCACCTTTTATAGAGCACTTTTAAGTGATGCAATACTGTATTATTTAATTGGTTTGCACATTATTGTTATACCAGGTGGTAACTGATTACTTTTCATACACTCATTATGTTGTTTTCTTCTTGAGCAAGGGTATGTAAATGATATGAAGATGAGAGGCGTTCTCTGGTCCACAATCATTGAATAAATGCAATACTTTTTACCTGTGTCAAGTGAAATGCTGTCGTCTCCTTATGGCAGTATCATTCATCAATTTAACATTTTTAAATTGTAAATGCTTTATTTATTTCTAAAATTCCATTGTTAAATACAACATTGTTCTTAAAAAAAAAAGAATCGCTGTGTCTTATTTGCACGAAACATCACACATGGTGTCTGGGAGGGCTACATAGTGGTGGTGTTTTTCATATTCATGAACACTTTATTACACAGACACCGTGGTCATAAACAGGCAGATGACTCATATTCAAATACAACCTTTAATTTAAACATTTTTGGTAGTTCTAATCACCAGATCATAATTGCAAGCACAGGCAATGTATCAAAATAATCAAATGCCTACTTACCATCTAAATCACCTCACAAGGTGTAGCCAGCCTTAGACTATGCAGCCATTTTTGCCGCAAAACTTGATGGATTGTAATGGTCTGTTCATAACCGGTGTTGGTCCTGTCTAAAGATCTGCACAAACTTCAGTGCAATGACCAGAATAGGGTTCGAGGAGCTGTGTTGCGTTTCCCAACATTAATGTAGGGTTATAACACCCCCTAGTGGGTGATCTTAATACTTCACATCCTCTTAAACCTCTCCATAGAAATCAAATGACATTTTATTTGTCACATGCTTCGTCAACAACAGGTGTAAACAGTGAAATGCTTACTTGCAGAGAGATAGAAAAAATAATGACACGAGGAATAAATACACAATGAGTAACGATAACTTGGCTATATACATAGGTACTAGTACTGAGTCGATGTGCAAGTGTACAACGTATTTGAGGTAGATTATGCACATGGTTGATTTTGCAAATAAGGGCATGTTAAATGTTTTTGAAAAGAAAACCTCTTGAAACTGCTTTTTATCTATCAGAATATCTTCACTCTGTCTGGAAACAAGATTTAATAGTGGTAGAGACCATACTATTTAACAATATAACGATTTTGACGGTTTCCCCAAATACCTGAGGATTAATGTCATTACCACCAAGTCATAAAATGGGATATTTTAGTTGAAAATGAAATTACAGAAAGTTTTTATTTTTACTATTTGGAAGTTTTCTTAATTATATGTATTCCTCATTGTCAAGTTTAAATGCCCATATATGCCTTGGTGATACTCAGAAACATGTTTACCACACCAATATCTTACTATTTTACATTATGTTAGGAATTATCTTAAGAACAAGCATATAAGGTTCACATATGGGAACAATCCTCAATATCAATTGTAAGTTAATACACCATTTCCTCAAAAAGATGTGCCGTGATGGTAATGACCTAGGGTTGTGGTAATGACAGTGTGGTGGAAAGGATATTTCATATAAAACTGATGAAAAATACCATTAAACAGTTTAATGTCACAGTTGTACATGTTCAACTTGATTGAAGACATAGAACACACCATTCAAAACCTCAAAAAACAAAGGTTACATGCCTCATGAACTTAAAGCATATTTTAGAACAATTTTGGGATTCAATGCATTAGGCATAAATACATGTACAAGGTTGGAAACACTGTTTGACATTGAACAAATGACTGTTCACTGGCTGCAGTCTATTAATTCAGACTCGTGAGACAGGTGTGGGCTCACTCAAGATTAGGTTTTGCCCTTAATGCACTCTATTGCTTAACGAGAGAGCAATTTTTCTCCCAGACTGCACCATCAAGCATTATATGTCATTTTGTCACTGGATGAGGCTCAGGGACAAACCTAAGCACATTCTCTGGTTGGTCCTCTCTCATTGGTCAAAATAATCAGTTGGCTCCCACACGACGCTTCGTCTTGACTAGAGTGCTGCTCTCTGCATCAACATCTTGTATAATACCAGGGTAAAGGTCTTCATCATATTTCACAACACACCACTTTCCAATCAGTCTCTCTTGTAGGTCTGCAATGGGCTGTATTGCGCTAGAAGATGGCTGTGATACTGTGCAGTTGGAAGTGGAAGGTTGTGCTTGTCTGCTTCTGTTGGTGGAATTATCACGGTCTGTCCGCCAAAACAATCACATAGACGTGGAGTCATTTGAGGGCCAGGTAGTTCATCATTGTGTAGCTGTAAGACTTCCGGTGAGTGTGGTGGTGTGTTCCTTGCCAGGTATGACTCCATAACCTCTTTTCAGGATAGTTCATCTGCTGTTTCTTTGGTTCATTTCCCATTTCCTCCTTTTTTTGCTTTTTCTCACTGGGAGAGTTGTGATATGGATTTCAGTTTACGGCTTTATTTTCTCTTGAGGTGTCGTCCTTTTGTGTTTCTTAAGATACTCCTGGTATGTTTGATTATGTTTATATATAGTATGTCCTTGTCCTTTCCTTGGTTGATTTAGGGGGTATCTTATAGAAAAAATAAAAATAATTACTGTCAGTAATAACCATAGTAAGTTACATTAAATAGACATCAAAATCACTCAATTATCCTAGCATTATACAAAATGTAATGGTCTTATTTAGAAAATAAGTGTTAAATTTCAACTTAACCATGATCATATACAGTACCAGTCAAAAGTTTGGACACACCTACTCATTCAAGGGTTTATCTTTATTTTGACTATTTTCTACAATGTAGAATAATAGTGAAGACATCAAAACTATGAAATAACACATGGAATCATGTAGTAACCAAAAAAGTGTTAAACAAATCAAAACATATTTTAAATGTTATATTCTTCAAAGTAGCCACCCTTACTTAGACTGATGACAGCTTTGCATTTTTACGATATTTGGTCATAAATAACAGGGATTCTAGCATGCTAACTCCAGTTGAACAGCTAGCATACAATGTATCCTAAATGCACATAATTAAAACATCATTTAAAAAATCTAACATAATTTCATGAAATTAGATTCAATTTGGTAATGACGTACAATATTATCTTGTCAAGTCATATTTACCTTTCTTTTTATATCCTTTCCGGCATCAACATTTTAATCTCCCTCCAAGACATCAATGTGCTCCACGGTCACTATTTATAACCATGGTAACCAAGTAAACAAACTTAAGAAAAATATTATCATTATGTAATCAAATCAAATCTTATTGGTCACATACACATGGTTAGCAGATGTTAATGCGAGTATAGCAATTTTTGTATTTTTCTATTCCAACTAAACTACTAAAAGAGCTGCTTCCTGTGCTTGGCCCTCCTATGTTGAACATAATAAACGGCTCTCTATCCACCGGATGTGTACCAAACTCACTAAAAGTTGCAGTAATAAAGCCTCTCTTGAAAAAGCCAAACCTTGACCCAGAAAATATAAAAAACTATCGGCCTATATCGAATCTTCCATTCACCTAATTTTTTTTAGAAAAAGCTGTTGCGCAGTAACTCACTGCCTTCCTGAAGAAAAACAATGTATACGAAATGCTTCAGTCTGGTTTTAGACCCCATCATAGCACTGAGACTGCACTTGTGAAGGTGGTAAATTACCTTTTAATGGCATCAGACCGAGGCTCTACATCTGTCCTGACCTGTTCACCGGACGTGCTACCTGTCACAGACCTGCTGTTTTCAACTCTCTAGAGACAGCAGGATGGGTGGAGATACTCTTAATGATCGGCTATGAAAAGCCAACTGACATTTACTCCTGAGGTGCTGACTTGCTGCACCCTCGACAACTACTGTGATTATTATTATTTGATCATGCTGGTCATTTATGAACATTTGAACATCTTGGCCATGTTCTGTTATAATCTCCACCCGTCACAGCCAGAAGAGGACGGGCCACCCCTCATAGCCTGGTTCCTCTCTAGGTTTCTTCCTAGGTTTTGGACTTTCTAGGGAGTTTTCCCTAGCCACCGTGCTCTACACCTGCATTGCTTGCTGTTTGGGGTTTTAGGCTGAGTTTCTGTGCAGCACTTTGAGATATCAGCTGATGTACGAAGGGCTATATAAATAAATTTGATTTGATGATCATTTTGGCCTTCCCTTGACATCAGGTGCTGTAGGTGTCCTGGAGGGCAGGTAGTTTGCCCCCGGTGATGCATGCCACCCTCTGGAGAGCCCTGCGGTTGCGGACGGTGCAGTTGCAATTCCAGGCGGTGATACAACCCAACAGGATGCTCTCAATTGTGCATCTGTAAAGGTTTGTGAGGGTTTAAGGTGCCTCCTGTTGCACCTTCTTCACCACACAGTCTGTGTGGGTGGACCATTTCAGTTTGTCAGTGATGTGTACGCGAGGAACTTGGAAGCTTTCAACCTTCTCAACTGCGGTCTCGTCGATGTGGATAGGGGGGTGCTCCCTCTGCTGGAGTGATTGGCCACGCAGTCATGGGTGAACAGGGAGTACAGGAGGGAGCTGAGCACGCACCCTTGTGGGGCCCCAGTGTTGAGGAGCAGCGAAGTGGAGGTGTTGTTTCCTACCTTCACCACCTGGGGGTGGCCTGTGAGCATATCCCCTCCATATATGTATAGGCCTATACACTATGCATAATAAACACATCATCATACAAGCTCTAGGTCCATCCACATCATCTAGCAGAGAATACAATTTAGCTCTGTGTGACAAACAGGATAGATTGCTTGGTTTGACCGACTGATTTCTAATGGGCCTTCTGAATGAGAGGATTGATTAAACATCCGTCTTTTCCTGCATGGGATCGCTGAGGTAATGGTCAACTCTGTCCTCACACCTATTCATCTCCCCCACTTTGCAGGAAATCAATTACCCTCTACAGGAATGCAAAGCATGGACAATACTGTTTCAGTGTCTAGTGAATTTTACCCTCTCCAGGAATGCATAGCATGGACAATACTGTTTCAGTGTCTAATGAATTTTACCCTCTACAGGAATGCATAGTATGGACAATACTGTTTCAGTGTCTAATGAATTTTACCCTCTACAGGAATGCATAGTATGGACAATACTGTTTCAGTGTCTAATGAAATGAATTTGACCCTCTACAGGAATGCATAGCATGGACAATACTGTTTCAGTGTCTAATCTAGACATTTCCATGAATGTCCTGTACAGTATGTAGTGTAGCCAATACAAGGCCCTGCTCCTTAAGCGGGACACGTATATGCTGTGCATTTAACTTCAACAAAAGCCATTCAAACTCTAACATTAAGACAGAACAATCTTCAGTGAACTACTTCATGGTGAGAAAAGTAGCAGGGAATAGGCATTGGTCGGATGTGAAGTTATGTACTTTATTAAGACTCTACAACACTGAGGAGTGTTACATTAGTCTGCAGATCAGCTGTGAGTGGGTCATTGCAGGATCTTTCAGCACCAGGAAAACAAAATAACCGGTGGTAAAATAAGATAAGAACTGTAGTAGGAAGTAGGTAGAGGCAGCGAGGCTCTCTCCAGGCGCTGTTGGTCTGAAGGAACGCGGGGGGGGATTGAGACCACGGTTCCATCCCAAATGGCACCCTATTTCTTATATAGTGCATAACCTTTGACCAATGCCAATAGTGTACTATATAGGGCTTAGGGCGCCATTTGGGACACATAATTGCCATTTGGGAATCACTCCAGGCTGTAGTAACAGATGCGTTAACATTCCGGTCAAAGCACAGGCAGTTATGGAGGACTAGTGATCCTAGCAGTGGAAACAATAGGGAAAGCACAGTACCACAGCAGCAAGATGCAGATAGAGCCCAGCTAGTGAGAGGAGACCGAGACACCGTCTTTCAATTCAAATCAGCCACTACTACCTCTGTCGCTTCAAACTGCCATCTCCCAGAGGATGGTAGACAAATCCAGCAGGAAGTAAGAAAAGTTATTGTTTACGCCTCAGAAAGAGGACAAAGAGCCGAGGGACGAATATGGCAAATAGTGACCAAGAAAAGATGAAAACACAGCTGCAAACAGTTCATCCAGGTACAATCTTAAGACGGTACAATTGAGAAACTCACTTAACTAAAAAAAAATCTATTTCATCCCAGAAAAAACCCAAAGCATAAAAGATCCACAAAAACCCCCACTTAATTTACAGTACTAATACAGCCCACTTCTTCATCCGTTAACAACATGGTGAGCTTTACAAAGGCATCGTCTGCTACACACTGTACAATACTGGACATCTTTTTTTTCAACGTTATTTTCAACGTTATTTTCAAATAACTTAAAAATCATTCCCGTTAAAAAGTGCAAATCCATTAAAAGATGAGCTTGACTGGATGGGCAATGGTCATGAAAAGTCCGATGTTCAGTGTTTTCTTGTGCAAAGTAATGTTATAATAATACAAATAATAGTAATTATAAGAGTTTTACAGGTGTCATAGCTCGCTGTACTTTCTCACATGACTCCATTCGAGTCTCAATCCCACTTGCTTTTTGTTCCCAATCTGAAACCTTTTAGAGGATGTTCCATCAAATCCAGGAATGGAGAGAAAACCCTTAATGGTCCCAGAGAGGAATACTATATATCACCTCAACTTTTAAAAAAAATAATCAGAAAGGGGTCAAAAACCGGCAGGTCCCCCGTTTTGACATGGTCCCATTATAGTGTACACATCTCTAAAAACAAAGTCAAAACAATAACATAAAACCAACTTGAAAATATCATAAAATAATACAGAGTTAATATCATAAATGAGGTCTAATGCTTTTATGAGTTTTTTGCTTAAAATATTAGTGTGCTGGAAAGGAAAGGGAGAGGCCATTGGTTGTCTTTTTAGTAACACATGATCTGTGTTCGGGGTCTGTATACTGCAGCTTCCCTTGCCAGGCTTGTTGAAGACACATGGCTCTGAGTGAGGCTAGTATATGCACTACTACCCCCACCCTAATCTCTATCCTTGTCTGAGGGATAGGTAGAGAAGCCTCTGCCAGGCTTCATTAGGGCAGCTAACACTCAGGTAAAGGCAGACTGGCATGGGTCCTCATCACAGACCCTAACTGCTTATCAATGAGCTGTGAGTCCCCATCTCTAACCTTAACCACTAACCAATGAGCTATGAGTCCCCATCTCTAACCTTAACCACTAACCAATGAGCTTCGAGTCCCAATGTCTGACCTAACCATTATCCATTTGGTTCTCTCTATTTGGCCTTAACCAGTGACAACAAAGAGCAACCATGAGCGAGAGACCGGGAGATGGGCACTAGGGGGCGACAACATGACTTGAGACGATTTCCCGGGAAGGCAACATTTTCATGTAAACACTGAAGTAGGATGAGGAAAGAATAAATGGGTGGTGGTTGTGAGAAACTGGTCGTTTATAGTGAAATGGAACAACAACAAAACAAGTGGAGGAAAGAAATCTTTCCATTGGTGTAGAGTTGAGTTAAGGGGCTGGGGTTTGTCCCGGCTCAGCCCAGAATGTGTGAAGTGTTTCTGGTAAGAGTCTCTGTGGTTGGTTCTTTCCCAGTAAAGGTGGGTGTGAGTTGGTCTGGTTCAGTCGGGACTAGGACTTCTGTTCTTCTCCGGCTGTGGATGAGGGTGTGCTCTCTGGCTTCAGGATCTGATACGTGATGAGGTACTCTGGGTACGCCTGAGGAATACAGTGGGAGAGAACAGTCATTGTCATTATAAACACCAACCATACAGTCTCAACACATCTACAGTATGTGCTTTTCGACAGACTTGCACTGTGGAACCGTGGCTCTTGTGAAAGGTGTGTGTGTGTTAGACTGACCTGTTCTCCTCTGTAGATTACGTACTCTGCGTAGGCCAGTCCATTGACGCTGGGCCGGCCAATCACAGAGTGGTGTCCAGGGGGGGCGTGGGCCATCTTCATGGCACTGAACTGGAGGAAGGACTTACCCAGGGTCACCCTGCAGAACAACAACTGCCTGCAACACACAACAACCCAACACACACACACACATTAGAACAAAACACACACCTCCCTGTAATAAACAACTTAACACACGCCAGAACATTACACAACTTGAGATCATTTATAACACACACACACACATCGGAACAGCACATACAATTGGCTGCAATATACAACACCAGATGGATTAGAAACAGCAGCATACACACAGCCTCTGCTTGCAGAACAGGCTACACATCACACATCATTAAGGAACGTCTGGAGTGAGTCTGACCTGTGGCAGACGTAGCAGGAGCGGTCTTTGTGAGTGGGGCAGCCCGTGCCCCCTCCTATCCCGTACACGTACTGGTTACTCTTGGAGGAGTTCTCTGCAAAATAGATGCCCGCGCCGAACATGCCCCCGATGTAGGCATGCCGCTCGTCAAAACCCTTATGGATGATGGCGTTGATGAATGGAGAGCCTGGCAGAAGAAGGGGGGGGGGGCAACCCTCATTCAGAAACAAATGTTGTAAGAGAATTGTCTCTCTTCAACAGAAACGATAGGTAAATGGTAGAGGTACTGGGTAAATGGTAGAGGTACTGGGTAAATGGTAGAGGTACTGGGTAAATGGTAGAGGTACTGGGTAAATGGTAGAGGTACTGGGTAAATGGTAGAGATACTGAGTAAATGGTAGAGGTACTGGGTAAATGGTAGAGGTACTGGGTAAATGGTAGAGGTACTGGGTAAATGGTAGAGGTACTGGGTAAATGGTAGAGGTACTGGGTAAATGGGTAAATGGTAGAGATACTGAGTAAATGGTAGAGGTACTGGGTAAATGGTAGAGGTACTGGGTAAATGGTAGAGGTACTGGGTAAATGGTAGAGGTACTGGGTAAATGGTAGAGATACTGAGTAAATGGTAGAGGTACTGGGTAAATGGTAGAGGTACTGGGTAAATGGTAGATGTACTGGGTAAATGGTTGAGGTACTGGGTGAATGGTTGAGGTACTGGGTAAATGGTAGAGGTACTGGGTAAATGGTTGAGGTACTGGGTAAATGGTTGAGGTACTGGGTAAATGGTAGAGGTACTGGGTAAATGGTTGAGGTACTGGGTAAATGGTAGAGGTACTGGGTAAATGGTAGAGGTACTGGGTAAATGGTAGAGGTACTGGGTAAATGGTAGAGGTACTGGGTAAATGGTAGAGGTACTGGGTAAATGGTAGAGGTACTGGGTAAATGGTTGAGGTACTGGGTAAATGGTTGAGGTACTGGGTAAATGGTAGAGGTACTGGGTAAATGGTTGAGGTACTGGGTAAATGGTAGATGTACTGGGTAAATGGTAGAGGTACTGGGTAAATGGTAGAGGTACTGGGTAAATGGTTGAGGTACTGGGTAAATGGTAGAGATACTGAGTAAATGGTAGAGGTACTGGGTAAATGGTAGAGATACTGGGTAAATGGTTGAGGTACTGGGTAAATGGTAGAGGTACTGGGTAAATGGTTGAGGTACTGGGTAAATGGTAGAGATACTGAGTAAATGGTAGAGGTACTGGGTAAATGGTAGAGGTACTGGGTAAATGGTAGAGGTACTGGGTAAATGGTAGAGATACTGGGTAAATGGTAGAGATACTGAGTAAATGGTTGAGGTACTGGGTAAATGGTTGAGGTACTGGGTAAATGGTAGAGATACTGGGTAAATGGTAGAGATATTGGGTAAATGGTAGAGATACTGGGTAAATGGTAGAGATACTGAGTAAATGGTAGAGATACTGAGTAAATGGTAGAGGTACTGGGTAAATGGTTGAGGTACTGGGTAAATGGTAGAGATACTGGGTAAATGGTAGAGGTACTGGGTAAATGGTTGAGGTACTGGGTAAATGGTAGAGGTACTGGGTAAATGGTATAGGTACTGGGTAAATGGTAGAGATACTGGGTAAATGGTAGAGATACTGAGTAAATGGTAGAGATACTGAGTAAATGGTTGAGGTACTGGGTAAATGGTTGAGGTACTGGGTAAATGGTAGAGATACTAGGTAAATGGTTGAGGTACTGGGTAAATGGTAGAGGTACTGGGTAAATTGTAGAGGTACTGGGTAAATGGTAGAGATACTGGGTAAATGGTTGAGGTACTGGGTAAATGGTAGAGATACTGGGTAAATGGTAGAGGTACTGGGTAAATGGTTGAGGTACTGGGTAAATGGTAGAGGTACTGGGTAAATGGTAGAGGTACTGGGTAAATGGTAGAGGTACTGGGTAAATGGTAGAGGTACTGGGTAAATGGTAGAGGTACTGGGTAAATGGTAGAGGTACTGGGTAAATGGTAGAGGTACTGGGTAAATGGTAGAGGTACTGGGTAAATGGTAGAGGTACTGGGTAAATGGTTGAGGTACTGGGTAAATGGTAGAGTACTGGGTAAATGGTAGAGGTACTGGGTAAATGGTAGAGGTACTGGGTAAATGGTAGAGGTACTGGGTAAATGGTAGAGGTACTGGGTAAATGGTAGAGGTACTGGGTAAATGGTAGAGGTACTGGGTAAGAGGTACTGGGTAAGAGGTACTGGGTAAATGGTAGAGGTACTGGGTAAATGGTAGAGGTACTGGGTAAATGGTAGAGGTACTGGGTAAATGGTAGAGGTACTGGGTAAATGGTAGAGGTACTGGGTAAATGGTAGAGGTACTGGGTAAATGGTAGAGGTACTGGGTAAATGGTAGAGGTACTGGGTAAATGGTAGAGGTACTGGGTAAATGGTAGAGGTACTGGGTAAATGGTAGAGGTACTGGGTAAATGGTATAGGTACTGGGTAAATGGTATAGGTACTGGGTAAATGGTAGAGGTACTGGGTAAATGGTAGAGGTACTGGGTAAATGGTAGAGGTACTGGGTAAATGGTATAGGTACTGGGTAAATGGTAGAGATACTGGGTAAATGGTAGAGGTACTGGGTAAATGGTAGAGGTACTGGGTAAATGGTAGAGGTACTGGGTAAATGGTAGAGGTACTGGGTAAATGGTTGAGGTACTGGGTAAATGGTAGAGGTACTGGGTAAATGGTAGAGGTACTGGGTAAATGGTTGAGGTACTGGGTAAATGGTAGAGATACTGAGTAAATGGTAGAGATACTGAGTAAATGGTTGAGGTACTGGATAAATGGTTGAGGTACTGGGTAAATGGTAGAGATACTGGGTAAATGGTAGAGGTACTGGGTAAATGGTTGAGGTACTGGGTAAATGGTAGAGGTACTGGGTAAATGGTAGAGGTACTGGGTAAATGGTAGAGGTACTGGGTAAATGGTAGAGATACTGGGTAAATGGTAGAGGTACTGGGTAAATGGTTGAGGTACAGGGTAAATGGTAGAGATACTGGGTAAATGGTATGAAATGGTAGAGGTAAATGGTAGAGGTACTGGGTAAATGGTAGAGGTGATGGGTAAATGGTAGAGGTACTGGGTAAATGGTAGAGGTACTGGGTAAATGGTAGAGGTACTGGGTAAATGGTAGAGGTACTGGGTAAATGGTTCAGAGATACTGGGTAAATGGTTGAGGTACTGGGTAAATGGTAGAGATACTGGGTAAATGGTAGAGGTACTGGGTAAATGGTAGAGGTACTGGGTAAATGGTAGAGGTACTGGGTAAATGGTAGAGGTACTGGGTAAATGGTAGAGGTACTGGGTAAATGGTAGAGGTACTGGGTAAATGGTAGAGGTACTGGGTAAATGGTAGAGGTACTGGGTAAATGGTAGAGGTACTGGGTAAATGGTAGAGGTACTGGGTAAATGGTAGAGGTACTGGGTAAATGGTAGAGGTACTGGGTAAATGGTAGAGGTACTGGGTAAATGGTAGAGGTACTGGGTAAATGGTAGAGGTACTGGGTAAATGGTAGACTGGGTAAATGGTAGAGGTACTGGGTAAATGGTAGAGGTACTGGGTAAATGGTAGAACTGGGTAAGAGGTACTGGGTAAATGGTAAGAGGTACTGGGTAAATGGTAGAGGTACTGGGTAAATGGTAGAGGTACTGGGTAAATGGTAGAGGTACTGGGTAAATGGTAGAGGTACTGGGTAAATGGTAGAGGTACTGGGTAAATGGTAAATGGTAGAGGTACTGGGTAAATGGTAGAGGTACTGGGTAAATGGTAGAGGTACTGGGTAAATGGTAGAGGTACTGGGTAAATGGTAGAGGTACTGGGTAAATGGTATAGGTACTGGGTAAATGGTAGAGGTACTGGGTAAATGGTAGAGGTACTGGGTAAATGGTAGAGGTACTGGGTAAATGGTAGAGGTACTGGGTAAATGGTAGAGATACTGGGTAAATGGTAGAGGTACTGGGTAAATGGTAGAGGTACTGGGTAAATGGTAGAGGTACTGGGTAAATGGTAGAGGTACTGGGTAAATGGTAGAGGTACTGGGTAAATGGTAGAGGTACTGGGTAAATGGTAGAGGTACTGGGTAAATGGTAGAGGATACCGTACTGGGTAAATGGTAGAGGTACTGGGTAAATGGTAGAGGTACTGGGTAAATGGTAGAGATACTGGGTAAATGGTAGGTACTGGGTAAATGGTAGAGGTACTGGGGTAAATGGTAAATGGTAGAGGTACTGGGTAAATGGTTGAGGTACTGGGTAAATGGTAGAGGTACTGGGTAAATGGTAGAGGTACTGGGTAAATGGTAGAGGTACTGGGTAAATGGTAGAGGTACTGGGTAAATGGTATAGGTACTGGGTAAATGGTAGAGATACTGGGTAAATGGTAGAGGTACTGGGTAAATGGTAGAGGTACTGGGTAAATGGTAGAGGTACTGGGTAAATGGTAGAGGTACTGGGTAAATGGTTGAGGTACTGGGTAAATGGTAGAGGTACTGGGTAAATGGTAGAGGTACTGGGTAAATGGTTGAGGTACTGGGTAAATGGTAGAGATACTGAGTAAATGGTAGAGATACTGAGTAAATGGTTGAGGTACTGGGTAAATGGTTGAGGTACTGGGTAAATGGTAGAGATACTGGGTAAATGGTAGAGGTACTGGGTAAATGGTTGAGGTACTGGGTAAATGGTAGAGGTACTGGGTAAATGGTAGAGGTACTGGGTAAATGGTAGAGGTACTGGGTAAATGGTAGAGATACTGGGTAAATGGTAGAGGTACTAAATGGTTGGTAAAATGGTAGAGATACTGGGTAAATGGTAGAGGTACTGGGTAAATGGTAGAGGTACTGGGTAAATGGTAGAGGTACTGGGTAAATGGTAGAGGTACTGGGTAAATGGTAGAGGTACTGGGTAAATGGTTGAGGTACTGGGTAAATGGTAGAGGTACTGGGTAAATGGTAGAGGTACTGGGTAAATGGTAGAGGTACTGGGTAAATGGTAGAGGTACTGGGTAAATGGTAGAGGTACTGGGTAAATGGTAGAGGTACTGGGTAAATGGTAGAGGTACTGGGTAAATGGTAGAGGTACTGGGTAAATGGTAGAGGTACTGGGTAAATGGTAGAGGTACTGGGTAAATGGTTGAGGTACTGGGTAAATGGTAGAGGTACTGGGTAAATGGTAGAGGTACTGGGTAAATGGTAGAGGTACTGGGTAAATGGTAGAGGTACTGGGTAAATGGTAGAGGTACTGGGTAAGAGGTACTGGGTAAATGGTAGAGGTACTGGGTAAATGGTTGAGGTACTGGGTAAATGGTAGAGGTACTGGGTAAATGGTTGAGGTACTGGGTAAATGGTAGAGGTACTGGGTAAATGGTAGAGGTACTGGGTAAATGGTAGAGGTACTGGGTAAATGGTAGAGGTACTGGGTAAATGGTATAGGTACTGGGTAAATGGTAGAGGTACTGGGTAAATGGTAGAGGTACTGGGTAAATGGTAGAGGTACTGGGTAAATGGTAGAGGTACTGGGTAAATGGTAGAGGTACTGGGTAAATGGTAGAGGTACTGGGTAAATGGTAGAGGTACTGGGTAAATGGTAGAGGTACTGGGTAAATGGTAGAGGTACTGGGTAAATGGTAGAGGTACTGGGTAAATGGTAAATGAGGTACTGGGTAAATGGTAGAGGTACTGGGTAAATGGTAGAGGTACTGGGTAAATGGTAGAGGTACTGGGTAAATGGTAGAGGTACTGGGTAAATGGTAGAGGTACTGGGTAAATGGTAGAGGTACTGGGTAAATGGTAGATATACTGGGTAAATGGTAGAGGTACTGGGTAAATGGTAGAGGTACTGGGTAAATGGTAGAGGTACTGGGTAAATGGTAAATGGTAGAGGTACTGGGTAAATGGTAGAGGTACTGGGTAAATGGTAGAGGTACTGGGTAAATGGTAGAGGTACTGGGTAAATGGTAGAGGTACTGGGTAAATGGTAGAGTACTGGGTAAATGGTAGAGGTACTGGGTAAATGGTAGAGGTACTGGGTAAATGGTAGAGGTACTGGGTAAATGGTAGAGGTACTGGGTAAATGGTAGAGGTACTGGGTAAATGGTAGAGGTACTGGGTAAATGGTAGAGGTACTGGGTAAATGGTAGAGGTACTGGGTAAATGGTATAGGTACTGGGTAAATGGTATAGGTACTGGGTAAATGGTATAGGTACTGGGTAAATGGTAGAGGTACTGGGCAAATGGTAGAGGTACTGGGTAAATGGTAGAGGTACTGGGTAAATGGTAGAGGTACTGGGTAAATGGTATAGGTACTGGGTAAATGGTAGAGGTACTGGGTAAATGGTAGAGGTACTGGGTAAATGAAAAACTACCGTGGAAGAGCATGCGCTCGTTGTGGTGGTTGTGGTTTTCGTCAGCGATCTCTTTCTGTCTGTGCGAGTACCTCTCCCTCAACTTCTTATTCACCACCTTCTGGATCTACAGACGGACAGAGCGCACACAGTCAGACTCAACAGAACTGCCCACGTGCTCAAATCTTCGTCTTATTACCAGTGTTATTAGAGAGGTGTTTATTGAGGAGGAATAGGGATTTGGGGAGGTTGTCTCCTCTCCAGACGCCTACGACTCACCTTTAGGATGTTGTACCTGCTGAAGACCCCACCTGCGTTGCCGCCGTCCTGGTGCTCTCGGATCGTACTTTGCAACTGTGAGGACAGTAAAGACAGAGCTGTCATGACAGAGCTTTTGGTCCGATGTCCTTACTTCTCCTAAGTCGACCGTGTCCACTTCTAACACTGATAGAATCTAATTGAACAAAGGCTTGTTTTTGATTGTCCGTTTGATTGAGGAAATGATCTGCGTCGTTGCGCTGCCGACTGAGCAAGTAGCCCTTGGACCAAATCAGGGCTACGTCTGCAGTGTTTACATGGTAGAGGAGAGCTATAGTTATAGCACATACCTCCTCCTCTACAGACTGGAACTCCTTATCGTCAGTGGCCAGGTCTATGAGCACCGTACCCTGACTGGCACAGTGGAACGTGAGGTACGGGTTAGCACCTGGAGCAGAGGGACGAGAACACAGCATATGAAAATAATGAATCATGTGAAATTGTATCAGGTAACAATGTAAATGCCCGCACCAAAGCCCGCTACCTTATCCTCCAACGAAGACGTTTCTCTATAAATTGCCTAATTGACCTTTTGTCCACTGTACTTGTTTTATTTTTTTCCCACAAAGTAGAAATAAGGGAGCAAAATAAATAAATAAATAAATACAGTAGGGGAAGAGGTAGTTGTTTGGGCTAAATTATAGACGGGCTATGTACAGGTGCAGTAATCTGTGAGCTGCTCTGACAGCTGGTGCTTAAAGCTAGTGAGGGAGATAAGTGTTTCCAGTTTCAGAGATTTTTGCAGTTCGTTCCAGTCATTGGCAGCAGAGAACTGGAAGGAGAGGCAGCCAAAGTAGGAATTGGTTTTGGGGGTGACCAGTGAGATATACCTGCTGGAGCGCATGCTACTGGTGGGTGCTGCTATGGTGACCAGCGAGCTGAGATAAGGGGGGACTTTACTGAGCAGGGTCTTGTAGATGACCTGGAGCCAGTGGGTTTGCGAAGGCCAGCCAACGAGAGCGTACAGGTCGCAGTGGTGGGTAGTAAATGGGGCTTTGGTGACAAAACGGATGGCACTGTGATAGACTGCATCCAATTTATTTAGTAGGGTATTGGAGGCTATATGGTAAATGACATCGCCGAAGTCGAGGATCAGTAGGATAGTCAGTTTTACGAGGGTCTGTTTGGCAGCATGAGTGAAGGAGGCTTTGTTGAGAAATAGGAAGCCAATTCTAGATTTAACTTTGGATTGGAGATGTTTGATGTGAGTCTTGGAAGGAGAATTTACAGTCTAACCAGACACCTAGGTATTTGTAGTTGTCCACATATTCTAAGTCAGAACCGTCCAGAGTAGTGATGCTGGACGGGCGGGCAGGTGCAGGCAGCGTACAAAGAAGATGTAGTGTAGTAGTGGAGTATAGACGACGCCTGTCCCATGCTTGACTGTTTGTTTTCAGTGTCTCATAACTCATTTTGATTGGTCCACAATGTGGTTTCAAAATATTTTAAAAAAAAATCTGTCTTTTGTATTACTGTGTCATAGTGGAGTGACACTTCAATACATTTGTCGAACTCCACGAGAAAGCACAATAACACAGAGCTAAAGGTGGTGTCCTCTGAGTAGCAGGCTGTACTGAGAGACATTGGGTATGGGTAAGCAGCAGAGTGCATGTCTAGTATTACTTCATAAGAGGTTAAACAGTCCTCCTAAATAACCTTAGACTCTCTAGATTAAGCCAGTGTGGCCAATTAAGCCACTATATACTGTATAAGTTAGTTCTTAAATATGAAATCAATAAGGGATGAGATGAATGGAAAAGGATCCGGCTGGCAGTATCTTGGCTGAGATCTGGCTCTCTGACCTTGCTGTCCTCCCAGGAGTCTCTCCATGCCTTTGATGAGTTTGTGGCGGTGACCGTAGGCGTTGATCCCAATCTCCTTCAGCTCCTCGTGGCCCATATCGGCCAGGACA
Organism: Oncorhynchus nerka; assembly: GCF_034236695.1. Lineage (NCBI taxonomy): Eukaryota > Metazoa > Chordata > Actinopteri > Salmoniformes > Salmonidae > Oncorhynchus > Oncorhynchus nerka. The sequence continues at coordinate 44,323,701 of NC_088399.1, forward strand.
TCCAGCGTAATCTGCACGGAAACAGAACAATCAGCCAATCAAGAACAGGAGCTGAGACAGAGCATCCTAAACACAGCAAATCGGAGTGGCTCTCCAAAAAAATGCATCCAATCATAATATCATTAGAACGAAGAGACGGTGACAGTGCAGAGAATAGCAAGTCACAGACCGCTACAAATAATGTAACATTCAGAAAGAAGAATATCAACAAATTCCAGAAAAATGTAAATGTACTTGCTGGCCACCATTTCTAGCCCTGCAACCGACCATGACCCATTTCTACCAAGATATGACAAGATATGGTTTAGAGCCGTCTCTCTCCCTCTCGGTCTGTGTCAACCCTCACTCATCTGGCCAGTGCAGGGAGTTGTGTAAAATCTCTCCAGCCACTGAGGGGATACACTTAGCCAATGGTTGAGGAGAAGAGAGGGGTTTAAATGGGTAACTCACTACTCAAATGCATATTCACTGATCAACAACACTGGAGAATCCTCATCCTTAACACAGCATCATCTAGTCTATTCACCAAAAACAAACATTCAGATATGGACAAACAAACGCTCACACAATCACATAGAGAGAGTGTAATATAGAGAAACTATGAAGAGGCCGTGGTGTGAGTGTGGGGTAGGTTAGTGACTGTGTGTGGGCTGACACACTTCATAATTTCTATTCCCTGAGCATATATCCTCTAAGGCTGAATCACCTCTTCTCTCTCTGACACTCCCAATCTCAAATAGCCTCCTCCTTGGCTATCCATCACAAGTAAGACAGGTCTGTCACACACTGACACCCGGGCCACTGGCCCTGTCTAATCAATCAGGAAAAGGAACCCCCCCGCGTGTGACTAACATTCAGATGTGATAACGCAGCACAGGAGGTTGGTGTCACCTTAATTGGGGAGGACAGGCTTGTGGTATATATGTTATTTAACCTTTATTTAACTAGGCAAGTCAGTTAAGAACAAATTCTTATTTACAATGACGGCCTACCAAAAGGCCAACTGCGGGACGGGGCTGGGATTAAAAATAAAACAAAATAAAAATATAGAACAAAACACTCAACAGCTGGAGCGGGAATCTGTAATGCAGTGATAATGGTGAGGAACCAAAAACCAATCTGCTACGAGAACAAACCACTCCACTTTCATCTCATAAGCTTCTCTACATCTGAAAGACTGGAACTTTTTCCTTTAGCAGTAAACCCCTTCCTTCATGTAACTTCTTCCTTTCCTTTCCTTTCCTTTCCTTTCCTTTCCTTTCCTTTCCTTTCCTGGCTGCTCTGATTCTGAACTTGTCTTTAGGAGAGACAGGAAGGTTGAATAAGGTCTGATTTGCTCTCCTCTCCTGACCTCCCTCCTCGCTCCCGTTCCCTCGCTGCAGGGATCCCTCCGCTCATCTATGTGCAAATGAGATCACTCTCTGTTCCCGCATGGCTACCATGTCCCCAGCCTGATTTCACCTGACATGTCGTCCCGCACACCCCTAACACCACACGCCGTTCAGCGTGGAACCCAACATCCCCCTAAAATCAATCAGTGGTGGGATGAAGAGGTCAGTCTAAACTACCCTGCCGGAGACACGGGGCACTTTGAGCTGCTGCAGACACAGGCAGAGAAAGAGACAGAGGGGGAGAGGGAGGGAGAGAGAGAGAGAGTGCAGTCTGCTCTGCAGCATGAGGGAAATGTCAGTGTCTGGCCATGCAGCACGGTGAAGTCTGATTTCAGCCTGTCTGAGATGATCTGTCTATGCATAAGGGGGGCAAGTAATACTACTGACTGACTGACTGACTGAAGGCCCAGTAAAAAGGCCAGCAGCAGACAGAGCGGCACGGATGACAGATTGACTGAGAGTTGAGCTTTTTAGACGTGAGTGACGGAGGTGTATGAACGGGAAACAGTGAAAGTGATTGGTTTGTACAGGGACCACTAGGATACGTGCATTTACCTGTTCCCTCTCGAAGATGTCACGCAGGTGCTCCAACCCCAAGCTCTTCAGGAACTGGCTGATGTTCATGTCTAGGATGGCTGTTGAATAAAACACAAAACAGACAATGTGTCAAATGACGGCTTAAATACGGTCTACTCAGACAAATCAGACAAACTATTTTTCACACGTATTGCCGTATTATGGGAGTCTTCATTTTTCACATTGATGGCCTACTTTGTATGGTGATGCCGAGGGAAAATGTCCACTCTTGGCTGGATACAAAGTTGAATCATTTTCTATCTGTGATATATAAAAGACGGAAGGGTTACGTACGCTGTCCTTCCTTCCTGTCGGACCCGGCGGCTCCGTCTGCAGGCCCGGTGGCTCCAGCCACAGTGAGCTCACTGAGGGGACCGGCCAGGTTGTCTATGCTGCTGGCTGCAGACAGGCAGGATGGCGTAGAGGCCGGAGAGATGTCCGCTGCACTGACCACCGAGCCGCTGCCCACCGAGCCGCTGCCCACTGAGGCGCTGACCACCGAGGCGCTAACCACCGAGGCGCTGACCACCAAGGCGCTGACCACCGTGGCCTGAGGCTTGAAGCAGCTGGGCAGGGCGTCTGGAGGCATAGCATCAATCAGCAGCGCTCTGATGTCATCAGCCTGAGACAGAGGAGACAAGAAACAGACATGTAATGAGGATACTATGATAAACATATTCATTGATTTACACAGTAAACCATCTATCGCGTTCATCTGAAGGAAGGTCTTAATTGCCTAAAGTGAATTACTTCTTAATATCAGAACACGATGGAAATCCTAACAAGCTACGGTTGTGTATTCCAGAATTAAAGGGCAGAGTGACTTTGTGAGAGGCCATTTACCCGGAGGTAATTACACGTGTGTGTGCGTGTGTGTGTGTACCGTAGCCAGGTCCAGTGGCGTCTGTCCCTCCTGGTTCTTCATTGTAGGGTCAGCTCCGTGGGCCAATAGCAGAGCACACAGCTGGGTCCGGCCTTTCTGAGCCGCCTCGTGGAGGGGGGTGAAGGCCCACTTATCTGTAGCGTTCACACACGTGTTGTGCTTGATCAGGAGAGCAGCTATATCCACGTGCTGCGGGAGAAACAACAGGGACGCGTTAGGCTCAAATCTGAATGACCCGAAAGAAACAAATCCTTCAGTGAATGACTGAGTGAATCAGTTCAATGACTTAACTTAGTGAAAGAGAGAACTTAGAAACCCTATCAACGTCTGACGTTTCTAGTGTTCTGTGATCATCTCAGTGTTGAGCCGAGCCCACTGACATTTCATCATCACCACACACTGTCACGCACACCCACACAGTGGCCCTACGCAATATAGACGGGACAGGCCCAGTCAAGGTCAGCCAAGGCCTGCCAGCAACCAGCTGACCCATGGGCCTAAGGAGCACACACTCCACACCTACACAATGGAAGTCAGAGCAGCACACAGGCAGATAGTTGTGCAGCAGGAGCAGTTCTCGGGTCCCATGCCAAGGGTAGCAGGCGCTGGACTGGACTGAGAGCCATCTCATAACCCAGGGCTGTTACGTAAAACAGACTGCTCCGAGCTTCCTGCTTGGGCCTAATCATGTCACCAGGCCCTTACACATTACTACTGGACTAAATGGCATAAAGAACACAAACAACGGCCATTTGGACTGCCTATTAGCTTAACAAATGGCCACGTTTCCCCATCTGTGTTGTCGCAATGGTCAGAGCTGTCCCTGAGAATGTGTTTGATTTAAGGTGGGAGAAGGGTTTGGTTGTGGCTTGTCCCTGAGAATGCGTTTGATTTAGGGTGGCAGAGGGTTTGGTTATGGCTTGGACATTTATTTTGCTTGTTTGATTTAGACCGAGATTGTGTTTCCTGTCAGTGCTGCTGTGCTCTCTCTCTCTCTGTGACCACTCTCCGTATCATCTCCATATCAGCCAGTGTTCACAAAGCGCCTCCCTCAATGGGCCACGGCAGTGCTTCCCTACTAAATGAATGATGAAACGCAGTGTTGTATGAAAAGTTGATGAGATTCTTCGGCCTTGGAGGGACCTCTACAGCACAACATTTACACGCCCGACACAATGTGTCACACTCAGGAACACAACAGAGTGTTTGGTATAAGCAGGGAGCACAGAGAGGCCGTGTGGGGGAACAGGACTAGAGAGGAGCTCTGATTGGCTCAGTAAATGTCATTGGCACACTGGTGTTTATAAGTAATAGTCCACTTTTTGGGCTGTGCTCCATGGATTGGAGAAGGGGGGGCGAGATGATGGATTATGGCACTCACCCCGTAAGAGGCAGCGTTGTGGAGGGGGATGAGGCCCCCCTTGTCCTGGGCGTTGACATCAGCTCCATGCGCCAGCAGGTACTCTGCTACCTCCAGGTTATTGTAGCCAGCTGGTTGGGGGGGGGACACACACACAATGGATTAATGCAGACACCGAAATGTGCTCATATGTATTGCCATGAATGCCTCATTTGGTCAGCCAAAACTTTTTAGACCTTTGCGAGGAAAAGGGTGCAAAATGGATTACTCTTGCACCATGGGGCTCAGTGTTCCATCTGACACTGGTATCTCAATCCCTCTCTCCCTAGCTCTTTCTCTCTTCCTCTCTCTCCATAGCTCTCTCTCTCTCCTTCTCAGTATTCTTTCAAGGTCTCAAACGAGCTCAGCTTCAAAGGAGAAGTGACCCTATACCACTGTAGCAATTTATGGTGTGAGAAATTGAACAGAAATCCAGAAATCGGTTCCGCAGCGGTGTGTTGGAGGCACGGTGAGCACACTGTTCCCTCTAGTTGACTCCCCTCCAGGACCCAGTCTAATTAACACTCATTATTAGCTGCAGCCCGATGCCGATCCACACACGGCTCTGGGCGTGTGCGTCGCTTACACTCTCTCACTGCTACTTTAATGAGGAGACCGCTAATCAAAGTCATTCTCATAGATTAGGTCTCTCGCTCCTCTCAGCTCTTCACGGTTGTGAACATGAGGGGGGGAGATGTCTGCTTGGCACACACACACACACACACACACACACACACACCTCTCCCAGCAGCAGGGTGTTTGGACTTAATGTTCTGCTAGGGGAGATAATTGAGCTGCCGTGTTATGGAGACTAAAGACCTCCGAAACCTCCACTGCAGCACGGACCTCTAGTTAGCAGAATGGAAGTGAATGATAGACTAGAGACACTAAGTTTAAGTGGTAATATTGCATGTAAATGTAATTAAACGGTTGAATCACCACACACACACACACACACACATAGACAATCTTAATTTCCGCCGCACGGTCGAAAGTTGCTAATTTAACTGTGAAATCAAGCTGCGGTAGAAAGTGGGTGAGCGCATGAAACGAGGGCCGTCTGTCCTGATCATCCGCCACCTAGAGAGAGGCCATGCTGTAGTAAACACATGGTGTGGTGTGAGGTTTGTGTCAGGTCAGCCGTTGACTGTTGTCCCAGCCCAGGTCCATTCCCGGTTGCCTCCTGTGACTGTTTGTTCACCCTCACCCATCTGTTGTCCCCCCTCAACTGAGCCACGGCCTTCCACAGGCACAGGGAGGGCAGACTTGTCCAACAGCCCTGGCCATCTGGCTACACACACTCATGACCATTCGGACCTACAGTGTGACAAAAAAGTATTTAGACAGCCACCACTTGTGCAAGTTCTCCTGCTTAAAAAGGCGAGAGAGGCCTGTAATTTTCAACATAGGTACACTTCAACTATGACAGACAAAATGAGAAAAAGAAATCCAGAAAATCACATTGTAGGATTTTTAATGAATTTATTTGCAAATTATGGTGGAAAATAAGTATTTGGTCACCTACAAACAAGCAAGATTTCTGGCTCTCACAGACCTGTAACTTCTTCTTTAAGAGGCTCCTCTGTCCTCCACTCGTTACCTGTATTAATGGCACCTGTTTGAACTTGTTATCAGTATAAAAGACACCTGTCCACAACCTCAAACAGTCACACTCCAAACTCCACTATGGCCAAGACCAAAGAGCTGTCAAAGGACACCAGAAACAAAATTGTAGACCTGCACCAGGCTGGGAAGACTGAATCTGCAATAGGTAAGCAGCTTGGTTTGAAGAAATCAACTGTGGGAGCAATTATTAGGAAATGGAAGACATACAAGGCCACTGATAATCTCCCTCGATCTGGGGCTCCACGCAAGATCTCATCCCGTGGGGTCAAAATGATCACAAGAACGGTGAGCAAAAATCCCAGAACCACACGGGGGGACCTAGTGAATGACCTGCAGAGAGCTGGGACCAAAGTAACAAAGCCTACCATCAGTAACACACTACGCCGCCAGGGACTCAAATCCTGCAGTGCCAGACGTGTCCCCCTGCTTAAGCCAGTACATGTCCAGGCCCATCTGAAGTTTGCTAGAGAGGATTTGGATGATCCAGAAGAAGATTGGGAGAATGTCATATGGTCAGATGAAACCAAAATATAAATTTTTGGTAAAAACTCAACTCGTCGTGTTTGGAGGACAAAGAATGCTGAGTTGCATCCCAAGAACACCATACCTACCGTGAAGCATTTTTCTGCAAAGGGACCAGGACGACTGATCCGTGTAAAGGAAAGAATGAATGGGGCCATGTATCGTGAGATTTTGACTGAAAACCTCCTTCCATCAGCAAGGGAATTGAAGATGAAACGTGGCTGGGTCTTTCAGCATGACAATGATCCCAAACACACCGCCCGGGCAGCGAAGGAGTGGCTTCGTAAGAAGCATTTCAAGGTCCTGGAGTGGCCTAGCCAGTCTCCAGATCTCAACCCCATAGAAAATCTTTGGAGGGAGTTGAAAGTCTGTGTTGCCCAGCAACAGCCCCAAAACATCACTGCTCTAGAGGAGATCTGCATGGAGGAATGGGCCAAAATACCAGCAACAGTGTGTGAAAACCTTGTGAAGACTTACAGAAAACGCTTGACCTCTGTCATTGCCAACAAAGGGTATATAACAAAGTATTGAGATAAACTTTTGTTATTGACCAAATACTTGTTTTCCACCATAATTTGCAAATAAATTCATTAAAAATCCTACAATGTGATTTTCTGGATTTTTTTTCTCATTTTGTCTGTCATAGTTGAAGTTTACCTATAATGAAAATGACAGGCTTCTCTCATCTTTTTAAGTGGGAGAACATGCACAATTGGTGGCTGACTAAATACTTTTTTTACCCCACTGTATATACACACACACTGCGGGAATCTAGAATCCCACTTATGCCTGGCTTGAAAATACAGTGGCTTCCATGAGGTCACACTAGACGTGGTATGGCATGTGACTGCTGGAGCTGTCTTATTGGCCCTGATCTGAGCTGTCTTACGCTGATCTTAACGCATCTGCCATCATTTCACCGTGTATTTTTCCCATGTGCCACAATTTGTATGTTTTATCTTTAACTGAGCATTGTGGGAAAAGGACCCGTAAGCAAGCATTTCACCGTTAGTCTACACCTGTTTTTTACGAAGCATGGGCCAAATATTTTTTTTATTGATTAAGCGATTCATCAAATCTGGCCCTTTTGACAAGTATAACAGCCATTGATAATTGTTAACAGAAGTTCAGTAACAGACGTCCAACTAGATGGGTCTATGTGCCCCTGGCTATGTCTTGGTGGCCAGTCTTACCTGCAAGGTGCAGTGGGGTGGAGTTGCGTCCCTGGGTGTCTCTACAGTTGATGTTCTCTGGGCTGCAGAGTTTCTGGACGCGGGCCAGACAGCCCTTCTTAGCAGCGTCCAGCAGGGCAGCGTCTCCTCTCAGCAGGTCCTGGATGTCCGTGTCCCCCTCCTTCACCATGTCCAGCGGAGTGTTGCCGTCACGGTTCTTCTTGGTCGGGTCCGCCCCATGCTGAGGGAACCAGCAGAGCAGAGAGACTTGTCATGGATTGCTAAGGAAAAGCACTGAATATACACTCTTTCTCTATGTATTTGAACTGTGATGCTACATTTTTACATTTGGCTCTATACTCCAGCATTTTGGATTTGAGATCAAATGGATTTGAGATCAAATCAAAAGTTCCTATTGGGGGAAAAAAACATAACTCCAAACAAATGCAAATGAATCCAACGAGTTTGTGGAGTCGCAAGCTTGATGTGATCATTGGGTGATAGGAATATGGGACCCAATGCTAAACTTTTGGACTACTTTAAAACCCTGTAAGGGAATTTGTCATAATACCTATGACATATTCGAATAGGCAGACAAGATACATAAAGTGCTTTAATTTCTAAACGGTGAAACAGTTATGTATGAATATACCCTCAAATAGAAAGTGACATGCTGTACTGTCGCGTTAAATGAAACATTTGATCTCAAATCCAAAAAGCAGGAGTATAGAGCAACCTTTGTTATTTTAGCTTCACTGTCCAAATAGATACGGAAGGAAGTATGCCTCTTGACTGCTGCAGTTAGGCACAGTTAGATGTTTGGGTGATGGGCGAAACTAAACAAACAAGCTCTCTTTAGATAGAAATTGTCACAGTTGATGATTGAGGTGACGGAGTCATTTCTTATCATGTGCATCAAGTTCAATGCAACACTTGTCCCTCTAACCATGAGGTGGGAAGTAACACGTTCCAGCAGCTCTTGGCGTTCTTGTAAGATAACGCTACCAAAAATAACTCCCCAGCTCACAGCTCAGACGCATATGTTTCTGAGGTCCTTATGATTTTAGAACTCACATCAATTGGGACCTGCTTAACCCTAATGATGAACAAAACCATACAAAACAAAAGAAGATCCGCCTACCGCGTGTAGAGACCAGTGGTCCCGGTTGTTGTCTGCTCAAATGTGGTCATTAAAACATTGCTTGATTGGCTGACAAGATGAACTCTGCTAATTGGTCAACCCCGCCCGGTGGCCGCTCAAGACTTCGGCCAATTTCATCTTACGGGCACTCGAGCCAGTGGCACCGCTCATGGGAGCAAGCGCAACACACTGCGCCGCTTGCAAAACTTCTTGCGTTTTGCCGCCCTACCCCCATTGTAGTCTATGAGACCTTTGCCGCTCACTGCGGCCCGTCTCTAAAGCGCCTTTTAAACACCCTTCTCGAGTGATGTTTTCCTGACCGGAGATCTAATGGGAAAAAAAGCCCATAAAACACAAGTGGTGTTCCTGTCTGCTATTCAGCCGTAATAAACAATGTAACTACCACTGGGCTTTAACATGTGGTAAAATTCTAATACTGAAGCGTTATGACTTTCTACAGTACCTCTCTGTAAAAAAGGGCTTAAAACAGAGAGAGAGGGAGAGATGGAGGGAGACAGAGAGAGGTTGAGAAAGCGTGTGACAGTCTGTAGAGACTGAGGGGACTGACTAACTCGGTTTTAGACAGGACATACCTTGAGGAGCAGCTTGCAGATCTCATATTTGCCCTTGGCTGCAGCCTCGTGGAGAGGGGTGAACTTCCACAGGTCTGCTACGTTCACCGACGCCCCGTGTCTCACCAGCAACTCAGCCACCTCGTAGTGACCGTAGGAGCAGGCATTGTGCAGGGGCACCAGACCGCTGCACAGAGAGGGGGAGGGAGGGAGAGAGGATAGAAAGTGATAGAGAGGGAGAAAAAGGGAGAGAGCAAAGGGAGACACAGAGGAGGGAGGGTTAGAAAGTGATGAGCTTCTACCTACTCTGAAATGTCTTGGGTCTAATATAAGAGATAGCCTGAGGAAACACAACAGAGCGATAACATCTTTGATAGAGATTTTATATCATCTGGGGGGGAGTGGTGGAGCGGAGAAGATGAAATCACTGCCGAGACAGAAGGTGATAGACAGACATATAGATTCCTGAGCAAACAAGATGGCTACAGAAAGACAACTAGCCAGCCAGCCAGAAAGACTCACCCCTTGTCTTTAGCGTGGACGTCGGCCCCATGATGCAGCAGGTACTCCACCACCGCCACACGGTTGTAGCCAGCGGCGAAGTGCAGCGGCGTGGAGTGACGACCCTCCAGGTCCCGACAATTCACATTCTGTGGAGAGCACAACGACTGCAAGGAGAGAATCAGTTTACATTCTGACAGTGGCACAGGAAGTCTGCAGAGAGCATGGTCACACACGCGTGGGAAGTGCACACACACAGAGAGGGGGAGAGAGAAGCAGTCTAAAGAGTGACACACTCAACATTCTGACAGCGGCACAGGAAGTCTGCAGAGAGCATGGTCACACACGCGTGGGAAGTGCACACACACAGAGAGGGGGAGAGAGAAGCAGTCTAAAGAGTGACACACTCAACATTCTGACAGCAGCACAAGCTGTCTGCAGGCAGAATGAGAGTATTCGTGTGAGCTGTGAGACCAAAGCCTAGTTCAGATCAAACCGGCAAAAGCAGCCGTGATGAAACTGGCAAGTTTTCAAAAACATTCTCAGAATATCTTGAGCTGAAGGCAACGCAGTCCAGTGAGTTCATACACCAGAACACGGAGTAGCAGAAAATCAAATAACAGTTTCCATATCAACGGGTCCTGGGCATGTCATGTAAACTTGCTTATTAGCCTTCTTTTTTTCCTGTGAGTCAGCTCGTTATACATACCTATAGTAGGGACACATACACACACACACCGACTTAAATGAGAATCCTACCTTTACAGTGTCCATGTCTCCAGCTTTAGCTGCCTCCAGGAGACGATAGTCTACGTCAGAGTTCCTCACTGGTACATTTTCTGGGGGAGAGAGAAGTACAACGTCACAGTATCACCAACCAGTGTCTTAGAGTAACACACACACACGCCCTCTCGCTCTCCGTACCATCGAGTATCTGCTGCACGGCCTCGTTGCCCATCTGTGAGGCGGTGAAGCCCTGCAGTGAGAGGATGGAGGCGTCTGCTCCGTAGCTCAGCAACAGCCTGCAGGTCTGGAGGTGTCCCGCCATTGCAGCACGGTGCAGGGCTGTCTGCCCCAAGGTGTCCAGGGCATTCATCTGAGAGAGGGAGGGAGAAAGGGAGGGAGAGCAGAAAAGAGTGAGGAGATGAGAGGGAGAGGAGTTGAGAGTTGTGGGGATTGAGCTGTGCAACTAAATTCACGCATTTTGAAATGAACACAAACAATAATTAATCAGCCGAGCCCTCGGGCTGCTGGAGCTCTTCAGAGACTATCAGCACCGAACAGGAACTGGGAGCGAGTGTTATTGTGTGTGTGTGTGTGTGTGTTTTGGGAGGTCAACTGCATATGTACGTGTATAAATGTATGCTCGTCTCACTGTACAATTGTGTACCAGAGCCGAGCGTTTCAAGTCTGAGATGACTTCCTGCCTGACTTTTATTTATTCTGCCCTGTCTTCGTTTCCCTTAGCTGCTGGGATATTCTCATTTCGATTTATTACTGATTGTACAACTCCAAATGAAAGGGGAGACTCTGCTTAGAACATACACACACCACAGCGCTGCTCCCCACAGACCCACTGATCAGAGCACAGCAGCAAAACTCCAATACCAGGCGCTGCTCGACTTTACTTGTTAACCCTGCACACTCATGGGAATTGGCCTCTTTGAATAGGGCCAAATTGAAATGCTTCTAACAAAATAAACATGAGAAGCATAATCATGGTAGAAATTGAAGAGAGATGACGGGGAAATGATCAGACCAAAAGGCGAGGACAACAGAACTCATTTGACATTTTACTGTACTTTTCGCAGCATTTGTTGCGAAATCTGAAAGGCCTCTGGATATAATCAGTAAGACTAGAACGATATTCATAGAAAATGTGGGGTAGGTTCAACATAAAAGACCAAAAATGAAAGGGTTTGAGTGAGAGGTCTCACTGGTGTCTCCAAGTGGTCACACACATCTCCAAAGTAGGCACAGCTCCTAAGTCATTCCAGTGCACTTTTCTGACTCAAAGAAGAGAGCCTTTAACTATAAAAGGTGCTTTCTTGAGCTCCCCTAGCTGTGCCGTTGAGGAACTAGAGCAAGGACATCCGTATTGTTTTGTTTGGAACACAGCCCTGCATCCCCACCATCACACTGTTGTTGTTTTGTTTGGAACACAGCCCTGCATCCCCACCATCACTGAATCACTGTTGTTGTTTTGTTTGGAACACAGCCCTGCATCCCCACCATCACTGAATCACTGATGTTGTTTTGTTTGGAACACAGCCCTGCATCCCCACCATCACTGAATCACTGTTGTTGTTTTGTTTGGAACACAGCCCTGCATCCCCACCATCACTGAATCACTGTTGTTGTTTACGCAATCCAAGAACGGTCCATTATAAATCGCAATCTGGGTCGGATGGGTATAATTTGAACGCTTGTTCTATTGCCGACATGACTAGCTAATTTAGAAAATACCATGTTACAGTGTCACGCTTTCGAAAGTTGGGCCCTGTACAATCGGCACTGCAGACAACGTGGATGGAACCATGGAATCCAGACGTAAAAATGGAATGAAATAATACTCAAAAAATGTATCAAACTCAATAGGAAATCAACTAAATGTATTGAACTTATAAGAAAACTCATTCATTTGCCCAAGTTAATCAAAAAGACATTAACAAAATGCATCAGTGAATTGTATTTTCCTGCAACTTCTGAAACGGCACGGGAATGGGCAGGTCTACACTTTGTGTAGCCGTTAGCGATGATGCTAATAATAACCTTTTGGTAGAGATGGAAAGGCTTTCCCAAAAACCTTCTCAATTAAATGCTAACTACTTAGTAGCCTACTCCTACCTGGCAGAATGACATCATGATTATTTGCATCAATCCAGTGGCCATGTGTTATGCAAACTCAACAATCACATGAGCGCTTGCTGGTGTGCACTTGCTTTAAAAGGTTCAATTCACCCCAATGTTTTATGTATTTTTCCTAGACCTCAAAAGTGGTCTCCTGATGTGGTTTAAGCATTGATGTGGACTTAGAACACCAAATGTTGTTGTTTTTCTATAAATAAGTGTGATTTTGAGAGCAAAAAAAAAACGGAAGAAAAAAACAGGGGAAAACAGAATAAAAATTGAACTTAATTTTTAGGGGCCTACACAACACCCTTCGGGGAAACGGTAGTCATTTTGGTGCACATAGAATAGAGTCATTAGAGCATTCAGGTGTGTGTTTTGGGCTACATTTCTTCACATCATAGGCTAATTCTGTTCAGAGCAACCCAGGTTTTGACATGTCATCCTTGTAACTGTACATCAAACATAGCGGTCATAAACATTGATACTGTAAATTACATGCACATTTGGAGTCGGAGACCCTGTAACATGTATAGCATGTCACTGCGCAGCCAATGCTTTCTAATACAGGCACTTAAAAGTGATCAAATCTTCCTTTTACACACCGTATACCGGCAGAGAGTTTAACAGGCTGCCTGCTCTGCTCAGGGAAGTGCTGCGGTTTACCTTTCCATGTCTGTTCCATCTGTCATGCTCCCTAACCAGCTAAGTAGTGCTGGGCCTCTGTGGGGGGGGATAGCTACCTCCCCTTATAACTATGAATAAGACAAGCCCAGACCTGACAGTCAAAATACCACTGTTTGGAGGCTTCTCTTCTCTGGATAGATACTCAACTGTCAAAAGCACCCAGGAGCCTCTCTCTCGTGTCCGTCTCTGACGTCTTTCTTTAGAAAGTCATATAAAAACACAACTCACGCTATTGAGAGAATTCCATCGAGGGAAGCTATCAAGAGGATTCTCTTTAGTGGCTGTCTGGCTTTGAAACATTGTGGAACTGGTGCACGTCTTTCACTAGGTCTGCATGAGGGAAGGACCGCCTGTGAAGGTGAGGACGGGCTCTTCAGGGGGGGGGCTGGCAGGCTCTGAACACTCCATCCATCTGCTCATTCTTATCTGATGGAGCTCTCAGAAGCAGGCAGTTGATCGGCCAGGAGGACAGTCTTTCCCCCCAGTCCGTCCTGTCGTTGGTCTCAATAATACTATAAATGACTGAGCTCTAAAACAAGTGGTAACTTCAGACCCACCCGGACACTGAGGAGACAGATCTCAGCCTTTTTTTGTTGTTAGAAAAACATCCCGTCTCACAGGGTCTGGGTTCACTCAAACGGCTGCAGATTTACACTCCGATTAAGTATTTTCCATTGTACTTGCCCCTTTTGCTGATACAAGCAGCAAGACCAGTAGAGAGCATGGCAGAAGGGATGGACGGGTGAGGTGAACACTGTACCTTTGCTCCATGTTTCTGCAACACCTCCATGATGTCATTGTGGGCCCTCTCAGCAGCCACGTGTAGGGGGGTCATGAAGCTGCAGAGACAGACAGACGCACACAGGGTTGGGTCAACATCGTCATTATATAGCAGTGGTTAGAGGATCGCTTTAGAGGTCAGACAGTGTTCAGCTAAACAGGAAGAGACTCACTCCTTGTTCTTCTCGTTGACGTTGGCACCTTTACGTAACAGCAGCTCTGTGATCTGCTTCCGCTTGGGGTGAGGAGAGGCCACTGAACAGTGCTGCAACACAAGAGGAGGAGTCCATTTAACACTGTGTGGTGTGTGTGTGTGCTGTGCGTGTGGGGTGTGCCTCACCAGTGCCGTCTCGTGTGTCTGTGGGTGTTTGAAGTTGATGATCTCCAGAGCGAGGGACTTCTTGGCCTTGGCCACGTCTGCTTCCCGCGCAGCCTGGAGTAGAGAGTGCCCCTTAAACTCATCTACACAACACACACAGGGGGGAAACCATGTCATCACTTACACACACGCCATAAGACTTCCATTATTCTCCCAAGTCGTCAAAGGGGGAAACTATTTCAGCATATGAGTGCATAGGAGAGTCTATAGGTCCGTGTGTGAGTGTTAGTAAGTGGATGTCTTTTCTCACAGGTGAGTCTCTCTTTGAGCTCCGGGGTGGGGGCCATGTCCACAGCACTCTTCCCGTGACAGTTGACCAGGGTGGGGTCAGCCCCGTGGCTCAGCAGCAGAGAACACACCTCCACGCGGTTCTTCGAGGCAGCCTCGTGGAGCGGGGTGAACTGCCACAGGTCCATGGCGTTCACACACGCTCCATGCTAACAGGAAACAGAGAGGGCCGTTACACACCGTACACGTGGTGAAGGAAATAAAGTGGCAGACATGTTTCTGAAAAACTATGTTTTGAAATCCGAACGGGTTCAATAAGAAAGAAAAACGGCTTATTAAAGTGTGAACACGACCCAGGTGTTGGGTGTCTGACATGAAACGTGGCTTCCCTTAGACATGCCAGTCAGTCCGGAGACTTCATCTCAAAGACAAAGTGAATAGAGAATGAAGTCCGAGTCTGTCTGTCTCCCGTCGAAGGAGGAGAAGCCGGTCAGGCTTCTCGGCCTGTGATGAACCCCTCTGAAAACACCTGACAATAACGGCTTCCTCAGGGACCTCTATCTCTACCCAGAGCTAAAGGATTCTCACTTCCATAGCCGCCACGTAACAAGCATACCAGCACACAAAAAGCAGCATAGAGTTTCTAACCTTCAGCAGCAGCTCTGTGACTTCGTAGTGACCATAGGAACATGCATTGTGGAGAGGTACCAGACCACTGAGGGAGAAAGGAACACAGACAGCATTAGGACATTACAGGGACAGAGCCTTTATATCTCTGTACAATTAGAAATTAAGTTAATTAGGTAAGGAGGTCGAATGAAGTGTCTCAGCAACGTGTGAACTTCAACATTCCAGAAACATTATTGGGGGGGACGGACGGACACTCCAACACGACACTCACCCTAAAGCGCATGCAAACAACAAACACACTTACCCTTTGTCCTTAGCATGTACGTCTGCACCGTGCTGTAGTAGGAGCTGGACTATTCTGACCCGGTTGTACCCTGCAGCCAGGTGAAGAGGGGTGGACTACAGGAGAGAAAGTAGAGAGAGAGAGAGAGAGAGAGAGAGAGAGAATGTTCAGAACAAGACAAGGACATCTGAGCGTACACTTTCTAAACCACAGAAAAGACCTCCTACTGGGCAGGAGCACGATGCGCATTACAGCACCTAAAGCACGTTAACAATGCACCTTAGTGCTAGCCTATGAGCGTGTCTGTCTGGGGAGAGAAGTTGATGTGAGGTCCCAAAGAGGGAGGGGAGGACTCAGGATGGAATGTTTATCCGGAGGTCAGAGTTCACGGAAACAGAAGCGCAATTAACTCTGAACCGGAGTCGGCAACATAAAGAGCTGATCTGGGAGGACAATATTCTTTAGGTCATTATAGTTAATGCTTCATATCAGGTGAAAACCTGGTGGGATAGCCTGGGCTATAGTGTGACTGCTTTTATATCTTATCTTAACTTATCTCCGTGTGTGCGTGTGTGTGTAACCTAAATGAAGTGCATCTCATCTCACAGATTCTGTCCTCCCACTGAATAGTCAAATAGATTACCTCACCTCATTGAAAACAATTAGTGCAATTAGGAAACTGCAGATTCAAGCTGGATCAAAAATGTGAATCAATGTCTTCCTTCAGAGCAGCCATGTGAAAGCCTCTCTCAGCTGTTTCAGCCTTGAGCAGAATGCTCTACGCTGCTGAGTCAACAGCCAAGTAGGGAAGCGCTAGAACAATGGTTGCTTTAACAACACAGGGAACACATTGATTTGCATGTTTTGTTGTGGACTGTCCTACAGCTGTGATTCCAGTAAGTTGTGGAAATGACTTAGCGACGTTTGTTGTGAAGAGGCAGTGGCAAGACAACACAAGACAAAACAACAATCTGAAGGAGGAACTCGAAAGGAAAAGGCAGCATCAAGGTCGTTCCATCAACAGAACAAAGAGATGAGCAGCGTAGCATCAACGTCATTCACAGAGACAGGAGTTAGCCTAGCGCCCGTGCATTGAGTGGGTATCAGAGACAAAATAAATGGTAACATCCAGACAGTGAATAAACAGAAAGCAGGAAAAAGAGAGGACCCCATCCCCCTTCGTATATACTTTCTAGGTGAGGAACAAGTATGTGACTGGAGAATAGTGAACCAAATAAAGAGAAAATGTGCCAATGAGGCGTGCACAACAACAAACACTGACAATTTGTCATTGTTTCCTGCATTCCACTGATTACACAATTAAGGAACTGTGTAAATTGTCTACCCATAGATCATTTACAACTCGTATTTGGTCTGGACAATATTACCAAGATGCAAGAAACAAGCTTTCGTCACGTGCACATGATAAAAACAACAGCAAAGTAGACAACAAACCGAGTCAAGAACGATATTCAAATGTGTGACTCAAGCTATGGAATGGGCAGGGTGTCACAGTAAGGCATTACAGTAGCAGTTGCAGACAGGGGAGGGGAAGTAAGGTGGAATCAGGAACACCTCTTAGAGATGGTTCGTATCCCAGGGTTCTTTATCCTGCCCCAAAATCACCCCCACCCCAAATCATAACCTTAACCCAGGACACAGCAGGAGCATTGGTGGGTGGATGAAATATGACCAACAAAAAGGCCAAGGTTCCAAAATGTGCACAAGAGGCATCTTAACTGATAAAACCATAATCCAAGAACCCCAAACAGAAATCAAAAGGAGTGCATCATCTTACAGCTGTTTGAAAATAACTTACCAGCATTTTTTGGGTTGTTGACTGAGCGACAATGTCGGCAGAATCACAAATAAAACAAAACCAAAAAAAAGGAAAACAAAAACAGAAAACACAAAAAATGATATGAAAGCATCATGTTGGTATTCCAAGCTGGTAGAAGTTCCGTAGAACCCATTTGATTCATCCCTGTGTTTTCAGCTGTTCACCCGGCCTACGCTTTTATTATTCTTTGAACAAGCTGTGGAGAACCGCGTGACTGCACTAGAACTTTCAGGGACAGTTGGTCGGGTGGGAGGTGCAGGTGACAGGCATTAGCAACCATAACATTTACAGGACATTTGAACAGAATCTGGAGGGAGGCGACAGGGCTGTTCATCATCCTGTCTTCTCTGTCCCCATCTGGCCACAGGAAGGGTTGGGCCTGGCGTCATGGGGCACCAGTCAGCCCTGTTCTGTTCCACCCCCAGAATGATAACGCTACATGAGCAGGACTGGATGGGGCCACAGTGTCTCCTGACCCCTCCTGTCTCAGCCTCCAGTATTTATGCTGCAGTAGTTTATATGTCGGGGTCTAGGGTCCGTTTGTTATATCTGGAGTACTTCTCCTGTCCTATTCGGCGTCCTGTGTGAATCTAAGTGTGCGTTCTCTAATTCTCTCCTTTTCTCTTTCTTTCTCTCTCTCGGAGGACCTGAGCCCTAGGACCATGCCCCAGGACTACCTGACATGATGACTCCTTGCTGTCTCCAGTCCACCTGGCCGTGCTGCTGCTCCAGTTTCAACTGTTCTGCCTTATTATTATTCGACCATGCTGGTCATTTATGAACATTTGAACATCTTGGCCATGTTCTGTTATAATCTCCACCCGGCACAGCCAGAAGAGGACTGGCCACCCCACATATGCTCTCTCTAATTCTCTCTTTCTTTCTCTCTCTCGGAGGACCTGAGCCCTAGGACCATGCCCCAGGACTACCTGACATGATGACTCCTTGCTGTCCCCAGTCCACCTGACCGTGCTGTTGCTCCAGTTTCAACTGTTCTGCCTTATTATTATTCGACCATGCTGGTCATTTATGAACATTTGAACATCTTGGCCATGTTCTGTTATAATCTCCACCCGGCACAGCCAGAAGAGGACTGGCCACCCCACATAGCCTGGTTCCTCTCTAGGTTTCTTCCTAGGTTTTGGCCTTTCTAGGGAGTTTTTCCTAGCCACCATGCTTCTACACCTGCATTGCTTGCTGTTTGGGGTTTTAGGCTGGGTTTCTGTACAGCACTTTGAGATATCAGCTGATGTACGAAGGGCTATATAAATAAATTTGATTTGATTTGACTGAGAGGATGATTCAGCCAACACATGGCAGAGCAGAGCTGTTGTGTGTTATTTAGGACAGGATGCAATACTGGGCCTCTCTCTTCAACGTGACAGCTGTGAGTCATATGCTTTTATTTCTATGCTATTTAGCAGACACTTTTATCCAAAGCGATTTACAGCCATACTGTGGGTCTCAATACAAGACCGCTATAGAACCAAAAAAGCCATTGTAAGACTTCAGAACTAGCACCTCAGGAGAAACCAGTACCATGCACGTCTTGATTGCTGATTTTACAGTGAAAAAAATAAACCACTGTACAGTACATTTGGAGGGCATACAGACCCTTTGACTTTTTCCAGATTACGTTACAGCCATATTCTAAAATGTATTAAATAGTTTTTTTTATCCCTCATAAATCGACACACAATACCCCATAATGACAAAGCAAAAACAGGCATTTCTAAATATTAGCACATTTAAAAAATATATATATGAAATATCACATTTACATAAGTATTCAGACCCTTCACTCATAACTTTGTTGAAGCACCTTTGGCAGCGATTACAGCCCCGAGTCTTCTTGGGTATGAAGCTACAAACTTGGCACACCTGTATTTGGGGAGTTTCTCCCGTTCTTCTCTGCAGATCCTCTCAAGCTCTGTCAGGTTGGAAGGGGAGTGTTGCTGCACAGCTATTTTCAGGTCTCTCCAGAGATGATATATCGGGTTCAAGTTCAGGCTCTGGCTGATCCACTCAAGGACATTCAGAGACTTGCCCCGAAGCCACTCCTGCGTTGTCTTTGCTGTGTGCTTAGGGCTGTTGTCCTGTTGGAAGGGGAACCTTCGCCCCAGTCTGAGGTCCTGAGCGCTCTGGAGCAGCTTTTCATCAAGGATCTCTATGTACTTTGCTCCGTTCATCTTTCCCTCAACCTGACTAGTCTCCCCTGCCGCTCAAAAACATCCCCACAGCCTGATGCTGCCACCACCATGCCTCGCTGTAGGGACGCTTGACATTCAGGCCAAGGAGTTCAATCGTGGTTTCATCAGACCAGAGAATCTTGTTTCTCATGATCAGAATCCTTTAGGTGCCTTTCGGCAAACCCCAAACGGGCTGTCATATGCCTTTTACTGATGAGTGGCTTCCGTCTGACCGCCTCTACCATAAACGGCTGATTGGTGGAGTGCTGCAGAGATGGTTGTCCTTCTGGAAGGTTCTCCCATCTCCACAGAGGAACTCTTGAGCTCTGTCAGAGTGACCATCGGGTTCTTGGTCACCTTCCTAACCTAGGCCCTTCTAACCCGATTGCTCAGTTTGCCTGAGCAGCCAGCTTAAAGAAGAGTCTTGGTGATTCCAAACTACTTCCATTTAAGAATGATGGAGGACACTTTTTTTGGGGACCTTCAAAGCTGCAGAATTTTTTTAGAACCCATCCCCAGATCTGTGCCTCGATACAATCCTCTCGGAGCTCTACGGACAATTCCTTCCACCTCATGGCTTGGTTTTTGCTCCTACATGCACTGTCAACTGTGCCTTTCCAAATAATGTCCAATCAACTGAATTTAACACAGGTGGACTCCAATCAAGTTATAGAAACATCTCAAGGATGATCAACGAAAACAGGATGCATCTGAGCTCAATTATCGCGTCTCATAGCAAAGGGTCTGAATACGTATGTAAATAAGGTATTTTCAGTTTTATTTATTTATTGAATGTCAAAATTTCTAAAAACCTGCTTTTGCTTCGTTAATATAGGATAGCGTGTGTAGATTGATCAGAGGGAGAGAACAATGTAATTAATTTTAGAATAAGGCAGCAAAGTAACAAAATGTGGGAAAAGTCCAGGGGTCTGAATGCTTTCCGAATGCACCGTATATGCCCGACATAAAGCAAACCACAAAATAAACACCAAAATACCCGCAAAAGGTCATTTTTTGTTTCCGTATTTTATATGCATCCCATACCACTGGCTAGACCAATGATAAGACTAGGCTATTTATCCCAGTTACATGCCACTATTCTCTAAAATGTTGATATGATTCACACACCATGCTGACAAAGAGCCTTCTTTCACTGCATTTTTCATTAACAGTTTTCCCTTGTCTGCCAGTCTGTTTTTATTAGGCTGTGTCTAACCCAGGAATATTGCAAATTCAATGCATCACAGGGCTGCATCACCATGGCGACAGTTGTAGCCGAGGTTGGGCTCAATCGCTTAGGCTCCGCCCGTCAATCTGTCAACCCGGAGGGGCGGGATGAGGGGAGAGGGGGAGGTAGGGAGGAGGGCGAGTCAGTCTACTGATAGCTAGAGCATCCCACCGGCTTTATACAGTACACAATCAAACACTGCAGCTCTAAAAAAAAAAAACACACAAAAAAACACTTAAGGACACAATAACAAACCCTGTTGTTAAAAATAACTAAGTACTGCTTCCGCTCTCTCCCCCTCTGCAATCGCTTACATGGCTCATTGACAAGACCGGGTAATGTTCCATCTGCTTTCAGACACAAAGCTGTTCACTGTTAAACAACTGACTGGAAATTATTACAATCCGGCCTCCACTTTTGAGAGTCATCATGACCTTCCAGACAGTCTAGTCAACTACTACACAACTCATTACCCTGTCCCCACCTCTAATAACGTACTGTCCCCGCGGATATGAAATCAAACAACAGTTTTGATTTGGAACATGACGTACTGAAGTCATACAGATAGAGGAATTGCATGCTGGGGCATATTTTCTCGGAGGCCCGACGCGAAAACGTAGAGTTTTCATCTTCTAACCAAATCTTAAGTATTTGTAAGGGAACATCTGTGATGGAATAAAGCACTGTTTCATTTCCCGGTGGACATGGAGAGGGCAAGGCAAAGCTGAGCTGCTCGTCGGAGAGAATATGAGAGAGAGAGAGAGCGAGCGAATGAGTGAAAACGGATGTGGCAGGATTAACCTATTGTCTCCCAGCCCTTGGAGATATGTACTGTAGTGAGTCAGATAAAGGGAGAGAGAGGGGGAGAAAGAGAGCAGGTTCAGGAGGGTGAAGTGTTAGAGAGTACATGTCTGTGTGTACTATATTGCATTGTTCTTTGAACTGTTACTTGGCAATTAATGTAGCCCTCTTCATCTCCAATACACAATGAGTACAGATACTTCCACACAATAATACAATTGTGAATAATCAGATTGATTTAATAGTTTGATTATATCAACGATTTCCCTAATAATCTTTTTTACATGGACACATATCAAATCATTTACGTGACGGGACTCTGAAATGGAGAAAATCGGCAATCCAAATAAACGTTCCACCACAGCGACCATGTTATTTTTGTGACGCATATTTGATTCTGAGTTCGGACATACACAGTTTGTATGTGAAAACTATTTATATGATGCATACTTTCAGTTTTTCCAAACTCACTTCACTCGGACAAAAGGAAGCTGCTCGTGCGAAATACACTGCTATGAGACTGATTAAGGGGTTAACGTGTCCTAATAATTTGAATGATTGCTCAGAAAACCAGGTGTTTTATATCAGTGTATGCTTACTCGATTATGAGCTTACGTCGATAACCCCCAAAATTTCTAAGAAACAAAATAAATTAGAATTTATCTTAAGCCTCTGTATTTCATAATTTTCCTTCGATTTGCAAGAGGCTGAATGTATCTCACCGGAGAAAATATCCGGGGCGAGCGAAACAGCTCCACTCTGTCTCTGTATGTGTAGGCCATCTATCTGACGCGGTCTGGTCATAAAGACTGACATTGTTGCCGACCATGGCATTAAATGCAAGGGAAGCCAGTGAGTATTTGGCCTCCCTTGATAAAAAAAAAAGAAAGTATTAAATAATATCCAATCTGCATTGATGTAAACTGAGTAAGCGCAACTGTGAATGGTCCTGGCACACACACAAAAAAGTGTCAAGGGAAGCCAGTTTGGATTTGGCTTCACTCCTATCACATCACATCGCATCAAGAGAAATACGTCATTGACAAAAATAACTTGAATTGATGCATCTCGCTGTGTTGTTATCCCCTGGTGGCTGGCTAGCTAGCTAAAATCGTCCCTTTCCTAAATTAGCCATGGATGGAGATAAGGATTTGGACTTCTGGTTTTACTTAATTCTCCATACTGGCCAACGATTACAATGGCAATTCTGATCCAACCATAAATTCATCCATTGTGCCCCTGGTCTGAGAGGACGGAAGTTCAATATTTAGCTAGTAGAAGACTAATAGTAGTAGAAGGTTAATATTAACTATTTAACATTGCCCATGAAAGGAAGTTAGGCTAGCGAGCAAGAATTTTGCCAGGTAGCCTAGAACAACAAATAAAAGTGTGTACTGTATGACAGTCATAGACCGTTTCGTCAACATGAACGAGAGGATGGCATTGGCGTTTCTCTACAGGTAGGGTGAGTCAACATGTTTATTCTACTTGCACGAACGCACACACAAATCAGAACCATGGTCAGCCACATCATATTTAGCTAACGTTGATTGGACTTTTTGGTATGTTTAGTTGTCACTGTATTAGACTAAGCGTAGGTGAAGTTTAAATGGTGCTGGAATAGTGGAGGCAGCTCCTGTTTTCTTTGCGGCAACTCTCCGTGGATCTAAATCAATAGTTGTTTAGTGGCCTGAAAATGTTGGAAACATTAACACCCTCTCACCATTCTGTAGGTCACGTAACGGTTTGTTACATGCTATATGCGTCGTGGACTTCACCGGACAGAGGTTGCAAGGCATATGAACTAACATTATAGAGCAAACAAGGCAATCATCACTACACAAGGTGTAATTTGGCTTATTTTTGGTCTAG
The DNA here is from genome assembly GCF_034236695.1 of Oncorhynchus nerka. Lineage (NCBI taxonomy): Eukaryota > Metazoa > Chordata > Actinopteri > Salmoniformes > Salmonidae > Oncorhynchus > Oncorhynchus nerka. The sequence goes on from NC_088399.1 coordinate 44,347,251, forward strand.
GCTTCCCCTGTGATTTTACCCACACACCGCTACTGCTTGTAGAGTCCATTCCCTGACCAATTAAGGCTCTTCTGAGTGCAACTCAATATAAGGAAAGTGTTCTGAATGTTTTGTACACTCAGTGTATATTCAGTCTTCAATTACACCAGAGATTGTATGACACACTATTCCATTAGATTAAACAGGGTCATAGCATACTTCCAAACTTAGCTGGATAGCCAGTCGGTACTTTATGAAATCGGCACTAAGGTAAAATGGAATAAAATACGTTGTGTTTTTAAAATCTAAAAGCAGACTGCCAGGCAACCGGAGCATATCCAGAGTAGCAGGCAGGAGAGCGGCAGGGGTGGGAGTATGTCGCAAAGCTGTGATTCCTTCCTTTGCCATTACTTTCATCAGCTCCAGTCCTTTGTCCCATTTTCTCTCCTATTTCCTTAGCCTCCTCTCTCTCTCTCTTTTCACAGGATTGTAACCTGTAACCATGCCAACAGTGACTGCTAGCTGTCAGCTGTTGCCATGGCGGCAGTGCATGCTATAACTACCATAAAATTGGTAGAGTGTGAGGTTTGGCCGAGGCACTGCGCTTTCCTGAGCGAACCAACTTACAGAGAATCTCTCTCTCCACTGAGATAACCATGCATCGACAGGCTTAACCCTGGGGACACACCACCAGCCAGGGAGGGAGGGAGGGTGACTTTGTCTTCATGTCCTGTTCCAGGGGATACGGTAGAGTAGACAGCCCGGTCCAAGGGGAGGCAGGCGAACACAAATGTTGGCAAACAGAGAGCGGAGGATAGCCCACTCTTTCCCTGGATCGATAATACATTAGGCCTCTCCACTCCCCTCCTCCGCCCTGCTGACGGCTAACTGCTGGGGGAGATATACGGCCCTGCCCCGGCCCCTATCCCAAGCCACTCTGTGGTAATGATGCATAACACAGCCCAGGTCCCGGGGGGATGGGTGCCCTGCCCATCCTCCAGACATAAAGCAGCACACTACATGCACACCTCTGTGTCCTTCTGACCTCCATATATTCCAGGCTAGCGACTACGTAAACACAAACACCACCACCGTGCAGGTATCTTCCTGAAACCTTACAGCAGGCTATTTCTATTGGGTGCCCCTTTTCATGAGCCGATAGTTGACAAATGTTCAGAAAATGTACTTAATATTAAGCACATATTTAAACAGTCTGTTTTCCCATAGTACAGACAGTCTTCACACACCAAAATTGGGAGCCGTCTTAGCACGCTGCTTTCATCCAGAAATATGATGTACATCTTAACAAGCGCCTTTGATGAGGGCTACAGAGTGACTCCCTAATCGTTAGGTCTTTGATGTTGTAGTTAGCTGTGGCAGGCGCGTGGGTGGTACTTCACTGCCACCTTCTATTCCCATTACAGCTAGACTCAGACAAAACACAGAGTCAGGAAGGACAGCCGAGCAGGCGGCCTACATTTATATACGGTCAAAACATGGATCAAGAACATTTTAGAAATCACATACGCCTTGCAACTGATCTTTCAAACCTTGAGGCGGCTGCGGCACGATAACGGTGAACGATCTAAACCACACGAGGCTCAAAAGAAGCTCAGAATCCCTGAGTAGCAAACTCACAAAAGCTGCTAGTGTTAATTGGGTTGAAAAGAAACACTCACCCAGCATTGGCCGCAGACTCTATTCCCAGTCCAATCCTAGCCCTCACACCAGCAATAGATCATTTTTACGTTCGAGCCAGGCGATATCGTCAAGTAAATATTACCCCTGCCAACATGATAGCAGAGTGTAGGTGGACATTCTGCCAGTAGTTCTGATATAATCTTAATGGAATAACGTGTGTGTGTGTACAACGAGAGGCTAACAGTCAAGTCTATACACAGTAGCCTACACAGAAAGAACTGAGAAGGGTACAGTCTTCCCCTGGTACAGAGTGCACTAATTGGAAACTATGGGCCTAGAAAGAAGCAGCTCAGTGAGATAAAGATGAAGGACTTTGTTCAGTAGTGGTGTTACCAACTCAATATCTATGCCATGAACCACGACAAAAAAACACCACTACATTTGCCTGCCGGGCTGCTTTCGCAGATGGTTCAAACAAGCCAAAACACTCCATATATTAAGGACCCTGTCTCAGTTAGGTCCTGCAGCACATAACGCAACATTAGCCCTCTCTGTACCACACTCAGGCATCTATGCTGAAATTTGTTCCTAGGGGCACCGGTGCTCCTAAATTAAAATTCCAGGTAGCACAGTAAAATATTTAGGAGCATATGCGACCAAAATTGTAGCACTGTAGAGCCCTCTCTCACAGAACTAGTACGAATGAGGAATACATAAAAAGGAGAAAGAGGGGATAAAAAGAGAGGAGAAACCAGAAAGGTCAGTGAAACAATTGAGGGGGGACTCTCATGGCTGCGCTGCACATGTGTGGTGGAGTAAGTGATTGGTTTTTCAGAAGGCATTTTGATAATGCTCTCCAGCGAGCTGCCGCATTGAGCCGGGCCGCGTTAATAACGTCCTGCACTCCTGAGCTCTCCATCATCTTCAGACCCACCCACGGAGTCTCTCTCGCACACACACACAAAATCGCACCCCTCTCTCTCTCGTACACACCACACACACACTGTTACTACAAACTTCCAAATGAAAGCTTCTGTTGGAGGCAGGATAGCGTAAAGAGGGCGGCTGGTGTTACAGAGACGCCTTTTCAAATGATGCTTTTGAAGAGTTGCTTCATTGCAGACTGAGTTAAGTGGCACACTCCTGTCAGCTTTGATGTGAATCACAGGCAGCAGTATGAATACCTGGCCGTTGTTTCGAATTCCTACTACCTCCACAGGTATTGATGGTGGTTGTCACATTTGACGTTAAAACCGGCGACAGATTCAGGAGTGGGCATTCCAATCAGCATGAGCTGATGATCGTCATGCATTTGGGACGTCGGCTGCTCTTTCAGTTCACCACAAGGGAAAACAGCTGTCAACATCCAGCCACAGGCTTGACTCCCATCAGTATTCGTCACATTGCACAATGCACATTTGCACGTATGATCATTGAACCTGGCTGGCTATCAGTCCTCTCAGACGGGGAGGTAATGACGTGATCTTCCTCTCCATGACCCTCTCTCCATGACCCTCCGCTCTGCTCTCTCCCCAGAAGGCTCTCGGAGTAAAACCTTTAATGCGTGGGCGGCTCAGGAAACGTACTTGGGCCTCCATATCCAGGACAAGGAAGCACAGAGGAGCATTAACTAGTAATACCGGAGCCTCGCTACAGCAGACTGGGTCAACACAATGGAGCTTACCTACCCATCTTGGCCTGACAGAGCCAGTAGCAGAACACTTATGCGAGGAGTGTTAGACAGCATTAACCCCTTCCTGGCTGGATCTTCTACTGCAGACTAAGGACATCCAGACTAATCTACTGGATGCTAATCCTACCATTGGTCTATGACACAACTTGTTCTGCAGAATGTGGAGGACCAAAGACCTGAGACTGGTTTCTCTCTTCTGGTTAAATGTGGACCAGTGTAACACCAGGCACTGGTTACAGCATAGGCTGATGGGTGAAGAGGTGGGATGCCCTACGCCCAATAATTACCCTTAATTACACCGGCAATCACCAGTTAATCATGACTATTAAAGGATGAAGCATAAGTGCCATCAGAGAAATGATCACCTCACAAACATCTCTTATAGGACGGTGTGAACCAGATGGTTAACGGATTAGGCTAGACGGAATCAGCTCTGTGAGAGAACACTAATGTAATGTGCCTTCAAGAAGTTTTCAGACCCCTTATCTTTATCCACATTTTGTTAAAGCCTCATTCTAAAATGGATTAAATAAATAGAAATCAGCAGCAATCTACACACGATACCCATTATGACAAAGTGAACAGGTTTTTAGAAATGTTAGTGAATGTATTAAAACAAAAAAACAGACCTTATTTACATAAGTATTCAGGCCCTTTGCTATGAGACTCGAAGTTAAGCTCAGGTGTATCCTGTTCCCATTGATCATCCTTGAGATGTTTCTACAACTTGATTGGAGTCCATCTGTGGTAAATTCAATTGATTGGAGATTATTTGGAAAAGCACACAGCTGTCGATACAAGGTCCCACAGTTGACAGTGCATGTCAGAGGAAAAACCAAGCCATGAGGTCTAAGGAATTGTCCGTAGAGCTCTGTGAGAGGTTTGTGACAAGGCACAGATCTGGGGAAAGATACCAAAACATTTCTGCAGCATTGAAGGTGCCCAAGAACACAGTGACCAGCATCATTCTAAATGGAAGAAGTTTGGAAACACCAGAAATCTTCTTAGAGCTGGCCGCCTGGCCAAACTGAGCAATCGGGGGAGAAGGGCCTTGGTCAGGGAGATGACCAAGACCCCGATGGTCACTCTGACAGAGGTGTAGAGTTCCTCTGTGGAGATGGCAGAACCTTCCAGAAGGACAACCATCTCAACAATCAGGTCTTTATGGTAGAGTGGCCAGACAGAAGCCACTCCTCAGTAAAAAGACACATGACAGCCCGCTTGGAGTTTGCTAAAAAAAAAGGCACCTACAAGACCATGAGAAACAAGATTCTCTGGTCTGATGAAACCAAGATTGAACTCTTTGACCTGAATGCCAAGCGTCACATCTGGGGGAATCCTGGCACCATCCTTACAGTGAAGCATGGTGGTGGAAGCATCATGCTGTGGGGATGTTTTTTGGTGGCAGGGACTGGGATACTAGTCAGGATCGAGGCAAAGGTGAACGGAGCAAAGTACAGAGAGATTCCTGATGAAAACCTGCTCCAGAGCGCTCAGGACCTCAGACTGGGGCGAGGGTTCACCTTCCAACAGGACAATGACCATAAGCATACAGCCAAGCCAACACAGAAGTGGCTTTGGGACAAGTCTCTGAATGTCCTTGAGTGACCCAGGCAGAGCCTGGACTTGGACCCGATATAACATCTTTGGAGAGATCTGAAAATAGCTGTGCAGCAACGCTCCCCATTCAACCTGAGCTTGAGAGGATCTGCAGAGAAGAATGGGAGAAACTCCCCAAATACAGGTGTGCCAAGCTTATAGCATCATACCCAAGAAGACTCAATGCTGTAATCGCTGCCAAAGGTGCTTCAACAAAGTACTGAGTAAAGGGTCTGAATACTTATGTAAATGTGATATTTCAGTATTTTATTTTTTCAACATTTTTTGCTTTGTCATTACGGGGTATTGTGTGTTGATTTATGAGGTGGGAAAAACAATTGAATTACATTTTAGAATAAGGCTGTAACGAACCGTTGAAGTCAGAGGTTTATACACACCTTAGCCAAATACAATTAAAGTCAGTTTTTCACAATTCCTGACTAGTAAAAATACCCTGTCTTAGGTCAGTTAGGATCACCACTTTATTTTAAGAATGTGAAATGTCCGAATAATAGTAGAGAGGATGATTTATTTCAGCTTTGATTTCTTTCATCACATTCCCAGTGGGTCAGAAGTTTACATACACTCAATTAGTATTTGGTAGCATTGCCTTTAAATTGTATAACTTGGGTCAAACATTTCAGGTAGCCTTCCACAAGCTTCACACAATAAATTGGGTGAATTTTGGCCCATTCCTCCTGACAGAGCTGGTGTAACTGAGTCAGGTTTGTAGGCCTCCTTGCTCTCACATGCTTTTTCAGTTCTGCCCACAAATGTTCTAAAGGATTGAGGTCAGGGCTTTATGATTGCCACTCCAATACTTTGACTTTGTTGTCCTTAAGCCATTTTGCCACAACTTTGGAAGTATGCTTGGGGTCATTGTCCATTTGGAAGACCCATTTGTGACCAAGCTTGAACTTCCTGACTGATGTCTTGAGATGTTGCTTCAATATATCCACATAATTTTCCTCCCTCATGATGTCATCTATTTCGTGAAGTGCACCAGCACCTCCTGCAGCAATGCACCCCCACAACATGATGCTGCCACCCCCGTGCTTCACGGTTGGGATGGTATTTTTTGGCTTGCAAGCCTCCCCCTTTTCCCTCCAAACATAACCATTGTCATTATGGCCAAACAGTTCTATTTTTGTTTCATCAGACCAGAGGACATTTCTCCAAAAAGTACTATCTTTGTCCCCATGTGCAGATGCAAACCGTAGTCTGGCTTTTTTATGGCGGTTTTGGAGCAGTGGCTTCTTCCTTGCTGAGCGGCCTTTCAGGTTATGTCGATATAGGACTCGTTTTACTGTGGATATATATACTTTTGTACCTGATCCTCCAGCATCTTCACAAGGTCCTTTGCTGTTGTTCTGGGATTGATTTGTACTTTTCGCACCAAAGTCTCCTTCCTGAGCGATGTGACGGCTGCATGGTCCCATGGTGTTTATACTTGCATACTATTGTTTGTACAGATGAACGTGGTACCTTCAGGTGTTTGGAAATTGCTCCCAAGGATGAACCAGACTTCTGGAGGTCTACCATTTTCTTTCTGAGGTATTGGATGATTTATTTTGATTTACCCATGATGTCAAGCAAAGAGGCATTGAGTTTGAAGGTAGGCCTTGAAATACATCCACAGGTACACCTCCAATTGACTCAAATGATGTCAATTAGCCTATCAGAAGCTTTAAAGCCATTACATAATTTTCTGGAATTTTCCAAGCTGTTTTTAAAGGCACAGTCAACATAGTGTATGTAAACTTCTGACCCACTGGAATTGTGATACAGTGAATTATAAGTGAAATAATCTGTCTGTAAACAATATTTGGAAAAATTACTGGTGTCATGCACAAAGTAAATGTCCTAACCGACTTGCCAAAACTATAGTTTATTAACAATAACTTTTTGGAGTGGTTGAGAAACTAGTTTTAATGACTCCAACATAAGTGTATGTAAACTTCCAACCTCAACTGTAACTAAATGTGGAAAAGGGGAAGGGGTCTGAATACTTTCCGAATGCACTGTAACTAGGGCTGACCCCATTTAGTCGACTGGTCAATTGTTTGGATCCATAAGCTGTTGGTCGACCAAGGTCTCTTTAGTCGAGCAGTCGCAATTTATTTGTAATTTTTTTAATGGTGCACAAGACACCAGTCTGATTCGCGACTGTCTCAGTGGACTAATCCATTGCTGAGGCCACGGGGATGGAACAGTCCATCGCTCTAAGACATGTGATACTGAAATTGTGTATTGTGATTGTGAAATTATGTAAAATATAATGTTGCAACACTAATAGATTTAATATTAACAAATGCACTTTCTCCCGCGCTGTTTACGGTCGCTGACCGCGGCTCTGAAACATTCTTTAGTTCGCCGTAGAAGTGACTCTTTTCCCTATGTTGCTACGTGCATAATAGCAGAGTTAACTTGTATATGGGGATTGAGAACATTGCAGCGGAGGCAGCAGCAGCAAAGACGAGGAAACAGCCCGTGCCTAATTGTCTAATAAAATTGAGGAGAGAGGAAACCCCAACTTAATTAGGTCTATAATAAATAGCCTAACTGTTAAATGTGCCTGGCTTTACAAATCATATATATATATAAACACATACATATATATATACATACATACACAGAAATAAGACCGAGCTTGCCTTTGTTGCCTGTTTGAGTGTTTGTTTAGTTGCCTACTGATTCGTGAGAACCAAGCATCATGCAACGGCAAAACAGATTTGGCTGTTTTTAGCCTTTGCTATGCTGTAATATTTTAACACACCCGGGGCGGCAGGGTATCCTAGTGGTTGGAGCATTGGACTAGTAACCGGAAGGTTGCAAGTTCAAATCCCCGAGCTGACAAGGTACAAATCTGTCGTTCTGCCCCTGAACAAGCAGTTAACCCACTGTTCCTAGGCCGTCATTGAAAATAAGAATTTGTTCTTAACTGACTTGCCCAGTTAAAAAAAGATATATATTGATAGACTGGTATTACTTATAATTTATTTAGTGTTGTTTACACTGTTCCAAACAGGCAGGAAAAAATATATTTAATCTAACAGCATCCGTTTGTCACACATTATAAGCAAGCATCTCTCGGTCTTATACCCTCCATTTTATTGATCTTATTCTTATTGTTACAATTATCATTATAATAATAAGTATTGTCATTCTCATTAGTAGGCTTTGTACTGTAGCCTTGTATAACCACCACCGAGCTGTAGGCCAGTCTTAAACTTAAACTGTAACTTACTTAGGCCTATATTTCAATATATACTGTATCAATCAATAATTTGTTCATTCATGCCATCACACAGCATACGAGACATTCCTACTTTGAAATGCAATCAAGCATAATTAAATATCAAGAGGAGCTTTGAATAAGAAGCCTAAACAATAAATAAACTGCAATGTTGTTTTTAGGCTGCTGTAATAAAGGCTCCATATTTATTATTTTTCATTAGAACAGACATATTTATTTAGTGTTGTTTACTGTTCCAAATGGTCCCAACATTTTGTTATGTAATAGCAACTGTTTGGCACACATAATAATTGTGCAACGCTTGCTCCAATACCCTCCTCTTTCTTCATCTCCAGGATTTTCCACAACTAAGTCAAATGTCTTCCACAGATCTGACTTCCACTTTTCCTCCTGAGCAACCAGTAAACAAACCGCTTTGAGTTTATTTTTCACGTCTTCCGCATCCATTTTGAACAGCACAATAAACACTTGCTGTGGTACCTTGTCGCTGCAGAGGAGAGGAGGCAATGTGCGCCAGTCACACAGGCACTCGCTGTAAATTCTTTTTTAGCACAATGTGACCTCCGGGGTCTTTGACTCATCTGTGTGTCTTAATAATTTAATCAAACAGTGTGCTTAAAGCATCAGACACGCTCAGTGCATATGTAGTTGATTTTATTAAAACACATAGGGTGTGCCTGTCTATATATGGAAAAATAAGGTTAAACATTTCGACCAATCGATTGGTCAAAAGAACAGGACCACTCTCGGTCGACCAAGATTTTTTTTAGTTGGGGACAACCCTAAATGTAACAAACACTTGTCTGATGACGTAGTCCAGCTGGTGTCACGCAGAGACACCCAGGAACCTGAGCTACCCAATCACATGATTGATTCACTTAACTCAGAGATTCATCCTCAGCGTCTTATGCTCTCCATTGAAATTCTAAAGCCGATATAATTCCAAAACCGATAAAGCATTTATTTTAGTCGCCCCCTCTCTCATTTTCCCCTGCGGTACGATATGCGGAGGCGGGTGTCACTTCGAAGTCAGTCCCTGAATACAGAGGCAGTGATGGTTATGACAAGCCTTGATGTTGATGATGGTTAAGACACGGCAAAAAATGGTGAGGTTTGAGACAGGCCCGGTTCATTCATCCTCAGCACATCCCACTGTTCCTAGGGCCGTTGGAGGGACAGGATGGCAGCAGGTTGTTGAAGTAAACTGAGATGCCATTGTGCCCGGGGAGACGGGCACGTGTCTGCTCTGCTCCTCACACGTAGACAGACTGGATCTCCTCCTCCTGAATACTGGGCAGCTTCCGAAGGCGTTTGGCCGCATCCGGGTACTGGGTTGAGGCAAACCGGTCATTACAGGGAGCGTCTCATCTCAACGCTCCACTAAGCTTCCCGTAAGTGTCCACCCAAGGTCATTTCTTTACACACTACTGAAATGACAGAGCGGAGTTACTAACAGTAGACGCCAAGGGATAGGCATTCTACAGATTCCTCCACAGTATCAACACCAACCAGTCAGAAAAGCAAAGTAAGGATTTAGTAAATCCAGCTACATAAAAGAGGATGATCAAAAACAACTAGGGCCTATTGTTCATGCCTTGAACCTCAATCTAATAGGGGTTTCTAACAACTAACTATAACACCAGTGCTGCAGACACCACTGTAACCTAGATTAAAAACATGGCTGTTGGCAGGGGGTCCACGTATGGCTAATATCACAGGTTCGGAGGGGATTCATCATTTTACAACGTTCTCTAGTGTCGCCTACGCCTCTTCCCCTCCTTGTTGTAGCCATGGAAATAGCCTAACACTGAGGACACTGCCAGGGACAGTATTCTCCATTTCCTATTGTCCTTGATCACCCCATCATCGCCAAGAGCCTTTTCTGTCCTGGGCTGCTGCAATATCCATTGTAGAAGCAAACTGTGACAAACGCAATGAATTTACAGAACAAACTGTGTTTCAGGCCATGAAGATATCGGAGGATGATAACAGCCCTTTGCTGCTTTTTTTTTTTTAAACTCCGGGTGTGGATTCAACAGAAAACAGAAGAGGAGAAATAGAAGAGAGACTGGTACAGCAACAGAGTCCCATGACAAATGGTGCCGCTCGGAAAGAGCTAAAGTATTCTATTATATACTTCAACAAAATAATGCCCCTGTAAGCTGTAAATGTATGACAAATGGAAAACAGAAGACTTGAGCAGCCAAGGGCGAGCTTCTCTTCAATTCTTTCCCTGGGTTATGGAGGCGGAGGGACAGAGAAGCGAGGTGGGGGGACAGGGGCAGAGGCAGCAAATGCGAGCAGTGGATCTTTAAAACGCACATAGGCAGACCACTAAGGAGATAAAAACAAGAAGCTAACTGAATGGGTTCAGGAAGCAAGTGTGATCAACTTTTTATTTATTTAGCCGAATATCATAGGAGAGATTAGCTGGGCATGGAATGACTAGACAGGTGAAAGCATTGAGGACTGACTGACTGTGACTCTAGTCTCTTTACGGGGGGGGGGGGGGGGGTTAAAGTAACACGTACTGTACCTGAGTGGTAGAATCTCCATTACATTTAAGTCATTTGAGTCCATGAAATAACCTGTGCCACAAAGTCACTTCTTAACTACCACATGCATGGCACACATCCCTGAATAAAATGCACCAACAAAACATCAGCAAGCTTAGTACATTTTCAAGTTCACTCTTCTCTCTCAAGGCGGGCCTTAGACCTTTACTTCCATTCCAGTTGAGTCGCTCATTTCTTTATTAGTTTTGACAACAGAAATTACAAGTGGAATGGGTTATGAGGACGGAGAATCCTCAGAACAGAATATCATTAGTATGCTAATCAGAATCCACACTTACAGTATTTGCATATTGCACGGAGAGATCATGCAGATGGCTCTATCTCTGGCTCACACACTCAGTTCTCCCTCTTTCTTAGGAAGAAATCAGGACAATTTTGTGTTAGCATTAAGTTAAGTGGAGTCCAGGTAATTACAAACAGTGAGTTGCCGTGTACTAACCATCTTAGGATAGCTGAGAAGCTCACTTTTAGAGGTTAGTGTGGGAAGGGAACACACCTGACAGACTGGATGTAGCCTAAACACCGACAAAAAGCTCCCTTGGAAATATCTAGGAGCCCCATGAATTGCACCATGTCGGCTAAATGCTGACCTCTCACTTTCCCGTAATCTCCTCCATAACTCCTGGGTCTCCCTCCTAGGTAAAATACCTGTGACTCACTGGACAGTCAATTAAAGGGCTATATAGTATAGGGAAACAGAGCTGTGGCCTTAGGAGAGGCCAAGTAAGCCTATTCTATCTGAAAAACTCTTAAAAACACAATTATAGTACCATCCAAACGAACACACATGGGTGTTTGTCAAAATACATACTAGCACAGGAGGGTCAGAGTACGAGTTCAAATCAAAGTATGCCAAACGGAGCACAGAGGGCACTTCTCGAATGCGTGCTCCGTTTGTACATATCTTGAAGCATGCACCGATGCAAACGTCAACGGAAAGTATGCAAAGAAATGACGCAACCACGTAAAAAATTACACACATTTTCTTGAAATCAATGGTGGCGATTATTTGAGCTGAAGTGAGAGAAAATACACTCCGACTTTGAATGAAATGTTGCCTATTGGCCTCCCGAGTGGCGCAGCGGTCTTAGGCACTGCGTCTCAGTGTTGCGGCATCACGACAGCCACAGCCACGACAGCCACGGGTTCAATCCCAGGCTGTGTCACAACCAGCCGTGACTGGGAGTCCCATAATTGGCCCAGCGTCTTCCGCCACATTGGTGCAGCTGGCTTCCGGGTTTAGCGAGCGGGTGTTAAGAAGCGCGGCTTGGCGGGTCATGTTAAGGAGGACGCATGACTCGAATTTCGCCTCTCCCGAGCTCGTTGGAGAGTTACAGCGATGAGACAAGATCGTAATCACCAAATTGGGGAGAAAAAGATATGAAAAGTAATAAATAAATAAATAAAAAATGTTGCCTATTCACCTCTCATATGTTGCCTGACTACAATATTTTAACTTCATACCTTAATAAATACATGCTGTGTTAATTTTGGCATGGTTACCTGCCTACCATACCCACTGTAGTGTGCGTAGACCGCAAGCCATAGTAAGTCAATAGAGTTAACTGGCTAGCTACTACTGTTAGCTAACTAGATAGCCACAAAGAATTGTTAGCTAGCTACCCATATAGAATTCACATCTATATTGGATAACATTGGTTTAAGGTCATTTTTGCCGGTTATACTATCTGGTTAGCTACATTATTACGATTTACATATAGCTAGCTGATATTTATGAAGTAAAACTTTTGTTTTGTGTATATCTTGTTTCGTCTCTATTGCCATTGTCCTGGCTAGACCGCTGCTCTCAAGTGGCGCAGCGGCCTAAGACACTGCATCTCAGTGCTAGAGGTGTCACTACAGACACTGTGGTTAGAATCCAGCCTGTTTCACCACCGGCCGCGATTGGATATCCAATATGGTAAAGCACAATTGGCCCAGCGTCGTCTGGGTTTGGCCGTCATTGTAAATAAGAATTTGTTCTTCACTGACTTGCCTAGTTAAATAAAGGTTAAATAAATAAATACAAATAAAACGGAAGGTTCAGTGAATGGGTCCATAGTAAGTCAGTGGGCTAACTGGCAAGCCACAAAGAATTGTTAGCTAGCTACCCACGAAGAGTAAACATCTACTGTACCTTGCATAACATTAGTTTTAGGACATTTCTGCCTGTTTAACTAGATAGCTGGCTAGCTAGATTACAACAATTCACATATACAGTATATCTAGCTGATAATTCTGAAGTAAAACGTTAGCTTGGTGTACATCTTGTTTCGTCTATATTGTTGCCATTGTCCTAGCTGGAAGCAGGTTCAGTGAATGGGGCGATGCAGCGTGGGGTAATACTGTACGGGGAGCGAGAGTGTTGATTAAATGTTATGTTTTATGTGTCCTCCACACCCTTGTCCTCACAAGAGCATACTCAAGAGAACTTCCTTGGAGAATGCACGTGGAGCACGAGTGTGGGGAGCACAGTAGTACGCATATTTCGAGAAACACCGAGGACTCAACATCCCAAAGCAATGTAACTAGCAGGAGCAACCCTCTCATCTGCCTTAGAACAGCATCTCTGAACCGACATGCTGTGCTGCCTGGGCCACAGCAACTCATTAGCACAGAGAGACTAACCGCACTGCACATTAGTGGCGACTGTAAAGGAGAATACATTCTCTCTGTTCATAAACACTGAGGTCTGGGGAGCAACCAACTGGCTGGCTGGCTGGCTGGCAGGAACACTGCACTCTGCAGAGCTGTATTAGAGGGCCGTGATTTGGCAAACACAGAACCAGCCATAAACATCCACAGCGTCTAGAACAGCACTGCTCACATAAAAGGCAGAGAATTGGCCAGGGAGGTGGAGGGAGGGATGGTGGCATTTTAATTAAAAGGAAAAAGGGGTAATAAAGAAAGGGGTCTTGAGATGGAGGCTATGGCGACAATCTTTGGGAAAGCTTCATTAGCATTTTAATATGCATCATTGTGTCAGTTATTATTATCGCTGTCATCGTACCCTCACGGAAATCAATCCAAATCTAAATGTCATTGCATGCCTCCTGAAGCAGGCAGGGACAGAATTCAGATATACAAAGCCACGGCACTGACAACCCAGCCGGTGGATGATCAGGAGTCATTGAATGCTAACGGCTTACTTAATAGCCATAACCACAACCTACACTGCTGTGGTGTAGGAATACAAAGAACCTCACTGCGGAACCCCCCACAGATCTCCAAATCCCTCTACCGGAATAATTCTAAACTATAAAACAGGTTATTTGGATCTTGGATGCTGATTGGTTGATAGGAGTTAGTAACCACAATCCCAGGTAATGAATTGACTAAATGAATTGACTCAACCCCACCCTACATGTACAAATTACCTCAACTAACCTGTACCCCCGCACACTGACTCTGTACTGGTACCCCATGTATATAGCCTAGTTATTGTTACTTTTATTGTGTTACTTTTTATTATTTTTTACCTTGGTTTAGTTTGTAAATATTTTCTTAACTCATCTTGAACTGCACTGTTGGCTAAGGGCTTGTAAGTAAGCATTTCACGGTAAGGTCTACACTTGTTGTAGTCGGCGCATGTGACAAATACATTTTGATTTGATAATGCCTGTTAACAGCTCCATTTGAATCAATGCGCATCCACTGTCTGACAGCCTAGCCAGGTAATTTATACACTTCATCTCCCCTGGAAAAAAACCCGTCTAGGCAATATTTCCCCATGCTACTCCTCTAGCATTTGGTTTGCAACAGTTGAGGTTTGCCTAAAACTTGCTGTCTGCTTCTCCAATCCGTGCCATGCATATGAACGTGACAGATTCTCTGGTTATAATGAATATATCCCAAGAAACTGCAAAAGGAACAAAGGTAAAACAAACAAAAAATGCACATAGCTTGCTGTCATTTCAACTGCTTGATGTGATTGTGTGTTTGCTTTAGTTGGCTAGGCCAGCAAAGGAGAAAGTGCTAGTCTCATAGCAACCTTTATTGCTTAGACCAGGGGTGTCAAACTCATTCCATTGAGGGCCTTGTGTCTGAAGGTTCTTGGTTTTTCCTTTCAATTAAGCCCGAGACAACCGGGTGTGGGGAGTTCCTTACTAATTAGTGACCTTAATTCATCAATCAAGCACAAGGGAGGACCGAAAACCTGCATAGACTTGGCCCTCTGTGGAATGAGTTTGACACCTGTGGCTTAGAACGTCCATGCCAATAGAATGGATGACCAGCCCATCTGGCTTGCAACTTCAGGATTCCTGTACTAACGACTGGCTTTTCTCAGACTATATCGTAAGGTGGAAGGATTAAATCAAACAAATTGACAAAATAAAAAAAATGAAAACATGCCGTTAAATCTCCAATGCTTGGAGTTTGTCAGAATTTGCGGGTTTTTGTTTGTCCACCCTGGGGAGTTTCCTGGCCATGGACCCAAAATATCTATGTTTTTTCCCCCGAGCCACTTAGTTATCACTTTTGCCTTATGGCAAGGTCATCCACCTTTTTGGAAAAGGCATTGTTCATCACCAAACGGTTCTTGGACGGTTGGGAGAAGTTGCTCTCGGAGGATGTGTTGGTACCATTCTTTATTCATGGCTGTGTTCGTAGGCAAAATTGTGGGAGTCCACTCCCTTGGCTGAGAAGCAACCCCACACACATGAATGGTCTCAGGATGCATTACTGTTGGCATGACACAGGACTGATGGTAGAGCTCACCTTGTCTTCTCCGAACAAGTTTTTTTCCGGATTCCCCAAACAATCGGAAAGGGGATTCATCAGAGAAAATGACTTTATCCCAGTCCTCAGCAGTACCTTTTGCAGAATATCAGTCTGTCCCTGATGTTTTTCCTGGAGAGAAGTGGCTTCTTTGCTGCCCTTCTTGACACCAGGCCATCCTCCAAAAGTCTTCGCCTCACTGTGCGTGCAGATGCACTCACACCTGCCTGCTGCCATTCCTGAGCAAGCTCTGTACTGGTGGTGCCCCGATCCCGCAGCTGAATCAACTTTAGGAGACGGTCCTGGCGCTTGCTGGACTTTCTTGGGCACCCTGAAGCCTTCTTCACAACAATTGAACCGCTCTCCTTGAAGTTCTTGATGATCCGATAAATGGTTGATTTAGGTGCAATCTTACTGGCAGCAATATCCTTGCCTGTGTTAGCCCTTTTTGTGCAAAGCAATGATGATGGCACATGTTTCCTTGCAGGTAACCATGGATGACAGAGGAAGAACAATGATTCCAAGCACCACCCTCCTTTTGAAGCTTCCAGTCTGTTATTCGAACTCAATCAGCATGACAGAGTGATCTCCAGCCTTGTCAACTCTCACACCTGTGTTAATGAGAGAATCACTGACATGTCAGCTGGTCCTTTTGTGGCAGAGCTGAAATGCAGTGGAAAAGTTTTTGGGGGATTCAGTTCATTTGCATGGCAAAGAGGGACTTTGCAATTAATTGCAATTCATCTTATCACTCTTCATAACATTCTGGAGTATATGCAAATTGCCATCATACAAACTGAGGCAGCAGACACTGTGAAAATTAATATTTGTGTCATTCTCAAAGCTTTTGGCCACGACTGTAGTATCCATTGTCACTAGAATGTTGTACTAACAATGTGTTACTTATAATCAACATACTATAGAAACTGAGTGTGGTCAAAATCTCAAAAACAAATTTAGTAGAAAAGAGAGCGGAGCTACTATCCTCAACTCTGACCCATCTATGCATTATGATTACCTTGCAGCAGACAACCGGGTATCACAAATCCTCTCATTTCCCGTATGAAAGGTCTGTGAGAAGGGATGTCGTGGCTCAGATTAAGCCTCTTCTCTGGACTGACTTGGATCCTGTAGCTTTCCCTGAGCTCAGACCAGGCCTCTAACACTGACACCTGGAACAGGACTATGACATCAAGAGGGCCACATAGCCCTCCTCACCCTGTTCCACTTGTGTTCACTTACAATTACTACCTCCGCTGGCAAAGAATGTCTCAATGCCTCTAGATTTACCTGAACTGATTGGTCCATTTCACTATGACTTAACGATTGAGTTGGAATATCATGGTTTGAGCGGGGATCGCTTGGGTAACAATGTGTGTGCAGACACGTGCGTGCTGGTGGAGCAAGCCCTTACCTTGCGTCCGTCGCTTGCGTGGCAGTTGACGTTTAACGGAGTGAGCAGGGCCATGAGCTTCTCTTCATTTCCACTCCTGCAGCGGAAGAAAACAATAGAAAATAGGGATCGAAAAAACAAAAAAATATATACCCTGCATTAGATATACCCCAACGAATGAGCGAGAACGAGAGATAGAAAGAGAAGGGAGGAATGGAGGATTATCATTAACTAAAAAAGGAGAATAACAAAAGGCTAGGAGAGTAGAAAACTTGCCCAGGGAGTTGCCCAAAATGGACAGAACGGCGATCTAAACTAAAGAGCATTATTTATGTCTGCAGTCAAAACCAGTCTTTAGATCTCTGAACACACTGGTCAAGATAGTTAGGTAACAGAAAACAACAAGAGTGAAAAACACTGACGCAGTATAAATGATTTCCTTATCCCAACAGAAACTTCCTTTTTGCCAAAGGCTATGCATGGCTGTAGAGAGATTCAGAGAGAAGGCTTCCGGATAACAGAGTCAGCATCTCTACCTGCTGTGGAGGTCTTTCCTGTGTTCTGCTCTACCATCCCAAAACACAGCAGGACATTACACATTGAACACACACTAACAGCCGGTCCTGAAGTCTGGTCCTAAAATCTGGTCCAGAGTGATGGTCCAGTGTGGTCAGGAGACATGTAAAGCCTCAGCATCTCCTTCCAGTGTCACTGAAGCCAAGGGCCACCCTCTCCGCTCCACTCTCAGTTCTCAATGTGACTGTATGGCACTTCGAAGGATCCACAGTTAAGAGCCAGGGGGGTAAAAGACAGTCCTGAATATGGGATGGAAAAAATAAAAAACTACAGTAAGGCCCTACTGCTGTGCTGGGTCAGGGTAATCCTACTCATTCTCCTCTATCCGTGTATCTCTTCACCCTTTGGCTGTTACCAGAAGCCCTGCTGCCTGCTCTGTTCTGGATCAGGGTGGCCGTGCCAGTCAGTCTTAATGTTGGCACGCTCTGAGAGTTTATTTATTAGGGATGCCCTCTGCCTCCTGTGGTTGGTGCACGGTGCCCAGACACGGTGACGGGAGGCCTGGCCAGGATGCACTACCCTGGCAGCAGAGCCGGCCAGTCACAGCATTACCCAGATGACGACAACTCTTTAAGGCCGTCAGAGAAAGGAAGAAAGGGATCTTTCTCCCCCCCAACTCTCTTTCTCTTTCGTTCCCCCTGTATCAACCTTTGCCAAAGTTCCTTCAGCGAAGATGCATTCATAGTCGGTGGCTCTGCTTTCTTCTGTTCCTCTCTTCTCTCCCCTCCTTCTCCTTCCGCCGGTAGACAACGCTAACTGGGCTTAAGTGAAAACAAGAGATTCTTAATTGAGATGCACAACAACATCCCAAGGTTTAGCAGAGAGTGGAGGCCACAGGATTAAAGCTAGTGTGTTTGTCAGTTTCATCTTCCTAATTACCAGGGCGCTAAGATGGAGCCCATACAGAGTAAACCTCCTGTCATAAGTCAATCAGCTATATGAGGCTCGCCCCCTCCATGATACAGACATCTCAGAAGAGCCTTATCCCTTACCGCAGAATAACCAATAGCAGGCCTCTTCTTAATAAGAAGTGCTGAAAGCAAAGCCCTGGATGGATGGAGCTCCATACAGTACATGTGATTGTTGTGGACATAGTGAGTGGTACATTTACACTCCATGGCAACCCCTCTCATCATGGTTTCAACCGACTAACTGCGTTCCCAGATAATGAAGACAGAGTCTTTATAGTTCTCATGTATTCTAGTAGGGTCTGCTGGCCAAGGGCCAACAGAGGCAGGCACTTCAGTATAATGAGCTGAATGTGACATACATGCCTTGCACCAAGACATGTTCAGGTGGTTCAAAGCACGACTATAACAGACTTTGCTATGCTGGGGTGGCCATTGTGGGAAGGAAACTGTGTGCGTGGAGCGACCACAGCAGCCATTGTGGGGCAGCCTGTATGTCCTTCATTTGTAGGAACAAGAGAGAAATCTCCTCATGTTTATAGCGGACATGACAGGAGTTCCCAGTGGGCATAGGGAGTTCGTGTTCAGGCAGCAGGAGCACCGAGAGCTGGGCGGACAGAGGGTGGGAGCACAGAGCAGGAAACCAGGGAATCTCAGCTGTTCAGATGACAGGAGGAAGACTCAGTACTGCTCCTCTTCCTCTCGCTGGGGGCTTCACTCCTTCCCAGAGTGCCCCTCTCGAGGGATGGCCGTGTGAACTGTGAACCCGCTGGCCAATCAGAAACATCCATCCACCACAACGGTGTTGTCATGTCAGTCATAACAGCCATAGATAGAGAGATAACCCCTACTCTGAATCCCAGCCGCATCCGGACCAGACGGCCTATCTAGCCTTCTGTTGTTATCCCTGAAGCAGGGGTCATCAACTAGATTCCGCCGCAGGCCGTTTATTTGTTGTTGTTGAGCGGATGGTAGAGGGCAAGAACATAATTACGAATAATTTATAGACTGCAAATTGACCGCAAGAAGCTCAAACACATATGTTGGACTAAAACATAATCATTTTAAACCTTTGTATATGATCACGTGTCATTCGATTATGTGTGAATGCACCAATTTGTAAGTCGCTCTGGATAAGAGCGTCTGCTAAATGACTTAAATGTAAATGTAAATGTAGAAGTGGTCAGAAAAAGGGACTTTTTGGACGTGAATGCCAAAAGATTCAGGAGATAGAGGTTCTCAAAGTTGACCCATTTTGCATACCCCACCCTACCATGAGACATCCATGTCGTTGTCACTGAAAAAGATAAACGGTTGAGTTCGATATCATTTGAAAGCTCACAAAACTGGTTGTCAAACGATTGTATAATAAAAAATAAAAAAATATATACAGTACCTGTCAAAAGGTTGGACAGAACTACTCATTCATCTTTATTTGGACTATTTTCTACATTGTAGAATAATAGTGAAGACATCAAAACTATGAAATAACATATATGGAATCATGTAGTAACCAAAAAAGTGTTAAACAAGTCAAAATATAATTTAGATTCTTCAAAGTAGCCACCCTTTGCCTTGATGACAGCTTTGCAAACTCTCAGCATTGTCTCAAACAGCTTCACCTGGAATGCTTTTCCAACAGTCTTGAAGGAGTTCCCACATATGATGAGCACTTCTTGGCTGCTTTTCCTTCACTCTGCAGTCCAACTCATCCCAAACCATCTCAATTGGGTTGAGGTCGGGTGATTGTGGAGGCCAGGTTATCTGATGCAGCACTCCATCACTCTCCTTCTTGATCAAATAGCCCTTACGCAGCCTGGAGGTGTGTGCCCAAAACAGATGGGATGGTGTATCGCTGCAGAATGCAGTGGTAGCCATTGCTGGTTAAGTGTGCCTTGAATTGTAAATATATCACAGACAGTGTCACCAGCAAAGCACCCCCACACCATAGCACCACCTCCTCCATTCTTCATGGTGGGAACCACAAATGCGGAGACCATCCGCTCAACTAATCTACGTCTCACAAATACACCGCGGTTGGAACCAAACATCTAAAATTTGGACTCAAAGACCAAAGGACAGATTTTCACCGGTCTAATGTCCATTGCTCGTGTTTCTTGGCCCAAGCAAGTCTCTTCTTCTTATTGGTGTCCTTAAGAAGTGGTTTCTTTGCAGAAATTCGACCATAAAGGACTGATTCACGCAGTCTCGACTGAACAGTTGATGTTGAGATGTGTCTTGTTCCTTGAACTCTGTGAAGCATTTATTTGGGCTGCAATTCCTGAGGCTGGTAACTTCAATGAACTTATCCTCTGCAGCAGAGGTAACTCTGGGACTTCCTTTCCTGTGGTGGTCCTCATGACAGCCAGTTTCATCATAGTGCTTGATGGTTTTTGTGACTGCACTTGAAGACACTTTAAAAATTCTTGACATTTTCTGGATTGACTGACCCTTCATGTCTTAATGTAATGATGGACTGTCATTTCACTTTGCTTATTTGAGCTGTTCTTGCCATAATATGGACTGTTGCGTTTGAGACAATCAGTTGTGTTGTGACAAGGTAGGGGTGGGTATACAGAAGATAGCCTTATTTGGTAAAAACCAAGTCCATATTATGGCAAGAACAGCTCAAATAAGCAAAGAGAAATGACAATCCATCAGGAATTTAAGACATGAAGGTCAGTCAATCCAAGAAATGTCAAGAACTTTTAACGTTTCTTCAAGTGCAGTCACAAAAACCTTCAAGTGCTATAACGAAACTGGCCCTATGAAGACCCAGAGATACCTCCGCAGCAGAGGATAAGTTCATTTGAGTAACCAGTCTCAGAAACGGATGTCTCATGGTAGGGTGGGGTATGCAAAATGGCTCAACTTTGAGGGCCTCTATCACATGAATGTTTTTGCATTCAGGTCTAAAAAGTCACTTTCTGACCACTTTACCACGGGCAAACATGTTTGGAAGGTTTTACAGTCGGAAAGTGATTCAAATCAAATGGAGCAACCTTATATGATCCATTCTGGTTCTGCTCTGGGTCTCTGGTTGGTGAGCTAGCACCTTACCAAGGAACACAGTCCGGACTCCGGTCAGTGTGTCTTAACATAGTGTGTTCTGTGTTGATTGAATGACACGTCGCTGTCCTGCCACCCACACCAAGCAGAAGTAACAATTAACACTCCACACAGACAGGGGCCTTCCTCAATTGGATTTGCTCAACTCCTGCGTTCTCTGTCCTCTCTCGCCTCCTTCTGAAAAAGCTCAAAGGTAATCGAGGAGTGGGAACATGGACGAAAATGCTCTTGAGTGAAATGAGAAGCTCCTTTTCCACTCACGCGTCATCAGGCCAATGACGTTTACAGGGGTGGATCGCAAAATATATGTGTAAAGTTCTAAAAATAAATGAGTTGAGTTAGTTGTGCAAGACAGTTTATAGCTAAACGGATACGTAGCTTTCTGGTCTTTAAATGTGTGCAAGCTTTTCTCCTCTGACAATACGACAGCTGATTCATAAGGTGGTGTGGCAGATATCAAAACTCTTCCGTGGTAGGAAACATTCGTGCTTCCTCGCCAAAAGGAGGAAGATCTTCCGTTTGCCTACTAACTAATTGACACGTTCCTCGACCACATCGGTTTCCGGCGCACGGAAGTGAAAGGACGGAGGAGAGCGAGGACGGACTTCTGCCCAAACGAGAAAGGGCCACACACAGTCCACGTGGGTATCCCTTCACAATAACAACCCTCCCTGTGCACCAGCACTCCCAAACCACACGCTCAGCCCTTTCACAACACCTGTTTGCTAATGCCGGAGGGGAAGAGGGGAGATCGAGATTAAAAGGAGGAGAGAGATGGAAAGATGATGAGAGGGGAGCTTGTACTCACCTAGCCGCCTCCAGGAGTTCGTCTTTCTTGTATTCACCTAAATGGTTGCAGAAAATCATAGTGTCAAAGATGGGCAGGGAGAGAGACGCACAGCAGCAGCACAGAGCCAGTGTCACAGTCGAGAGAGAGGCAGCTACGGCACAGAGAGAAAAGAGAGAAACACACACAGACACTGTGTGGGAGAAACACACACACGCACACAGTGCAGCAGAGCACCCACACATTAGACAGAGAACCTTCCTCAATGCCTGCCTATTTCTCTCTCCTTACGGCTCTCTCTCGGTTTTCTCTCTCCCCCTCCCCTCCCTCACACATCTCTCTCTTGGCTTGAGTGGCGTAGCTCAGTGCACACCCCTTTGGCTGATGTTGACGTGACGTTGGGCAGCCTGTGCACACAGCATTATCATCCTCTAGGAGACGGCTTGTTTCAATCTTCAAATTAAACGGCTTTCTTTCTTTCTCTCACTCACACACACACATACATCCAACCAACGCCGCCCATCTCTCTCTCTCCTCCTGTTTTTCTGTTAGCACAGGAGGAGGGGTTGCAGTGATAACAGAAGGGAAATAGATATCATGAACGGAAGTGGTCCCACCCTCATCCTCCCTTCTCCCTCTCATCCCTCCAACCCACAGCCCTGCCCCCGCCCCCGCCACTACAGTCGCAACAAATTTCATCCCCCTCTCCCTCCTCCCGACCCCCCTTGATTTGCTCCCCCCCCCCATCCCCCGTGTGTGCGCTTTCTCTGCCAGGACCTGAGGAGACTGAGGGGGAGATGGGGAACGAGGAGGAAGAATGAATAACATGATGAAAGAGGATTGGTTAAGGGTCCTGCGACAACATGCGTGGATTTGACAGGACATGCCTGAGGGGTGCCACAGAGATGGAGGGAGAGAGAGAAAGCATTCTGGAACACAAAAAGAATACACGCAGAGTCAGACACAGTGGCTTAATTGGAGGAGTCCTTTGTTTCCATCCCAACAGCCGGGGATGTGGAGACAGGGAGGGAGGCTGCCTGGTGTTAAGATCAGAACACACAGAATACATCCGGGAGGGGGGGGGGGGGGGCTCTGGGGGCTGGCTGGGGTTAGAAGACTATGGCTGGGATGGACTCCCATACAAAGAGAGGGGACATGTCTAGGCAGGCTTTTAGGTCTCTATGGACATAATACATTTATTAACTCAGAGACATATGGGCAGCAAGATCAAACAAACAACACCCCCTCCTCTCCTGAGATAAAGCAAGGCAGAGGAGAGCACACACACCATCTTTCCTCACCCTGTGTTCTTAGTGTTGATGCCCCTGCACTCAGTAACCCTCCCTAATATTTGATTGGCAGCTGACGGGGACATAGTGATAGACTGACTGGAATGGCCGGACCCCAGAGGGCAGTTAATGGATGCCATGAATTACATTGTGTTTCTGTGGGGGAGTAGGCTGTGTGTATGTATATTCGGGGTACGGTTGCCTCAGTCAATATCAAACAGAAGTAAATCTCATCTGAGGCATGCATGCGGTGCTCCCATCCATCTTTGCCAGAGCAGTGGTTGGTTTCCTCTGTCTCTGCTGTGTTGTGCCTGACTGCCTGTACTCTGACTCAGATTGGATCATTCTAACAGATATGACATTATCGACAGGGAGGAGAGGATATAAAAACAGCAGATGGCGAGGCAGAAATTAGCACGGCGTCTATGGCTGACCCCAGTCGACTGACTGGTCGATAGGCTGTTGGTCGACCAATTTATTTTTTTTAAGTCGAGCAGCAATTATATATATATTTTTTTTTATGCCACGAGACACCGGTCTGATTCACGCATGTCTCAGTGGACTAATCGATTGTAGGCCGTGGGAGAGCACACCAGTATCACCAGTAGTACATTTACTGTTAATTCCCATCATTTCAAATCTACAATGTTTGGTTAAGGTCATTTCTGTTAATGCATTCAAAACATTATTATTACAGTCTTTTACCGTTCTCATTGTCCGGAGTGGAAACGTTGTTTAACTAGTTGCTCCTACCCTCTACTTTTTTGAACATTTTGTTAAAAATCGCGCAACATTTCAGCGCCCTGCTACTCATGCCAGGAATATAGTACGTTCATATGGTTAGAATGTGTGTATAGGAAACCCTCGGACGTTTTTAAAACTGGTTAAATCACGACTGTGGCTATTACATAACGTGCGTTACATCGGAAAGCGCAGGGAAAACCTGATCACAGAAAATGGAAATAAATATCCTTGCGCCACTTCCAGCAATTGTTAACAGTGAGCCGAATTAGATAAGACCGAGCATTCAACTCCCACAGCATCCCCATGTAGTCGAGTATCTTGTGAATTTAATCCTCTTTGATTCTTGGTTGAACCGAAAGAGGGGCACGACGTACCTCCGGTCTCAGCCCAGATCATTCCGGAAGAGCTCTCTCCTGAAATGTTTTCCAAGACGACAGCTAATGATATGTACATCGCCTACGGATGAATTTTATCGCTTATTAACGTTTACTAATACCTAAAGTAGCATTACAAACGTATTTCGAAGTGTTTTGTGAAAGTTTATCGTCTACTTTTTGAATTTTAAAAAATGACGTTACGTTGTGAAATCGCTGTTTTTTTCGTTTATCACACAGTCTACATATAACGATATCTTGGCTTTATATGGCCCGATTTAATCGAAATAAAGACCCAATAGTGTTTATGGGACATCTAGGAGTGCCAACAAAGAAGATGGTGAAAGGTAATGACTGTTTTCTATTTTATTGTGCGGTTTGTGTAACGCCGAAATGCTAATTATTTTGTTTACGTCCCCTGCTGTGCTTTTCTGTTGTAGTGTATTGGTGCATGCTATCAGATAATAGCTTCTCATGCTGTCGCCGAAAAGCATTTTAAAAATCTGACTTGTTGCCTGGATTCACAACGAGTGTAGCTTTAATTTGATACCCTGCATGTGTATTTTAATGAACTTTTGAGTTTTAACTAATACTATTTGCATTTCCAGAGCTCTAGTTGGGACGCAAGCGTCCCAGGTAGAGGTAAGAGGTTAAGGACCACACAACCTAGGTTACGCTTATGAGGAACACGTTTTGGTTTATCTCATTCCATTTATGAGTTGTCAATTCATTCAATGTATTTTATTTGTAGCGCTCCGGTAAATGTTGAGTAAGGACCCGCACCAGATTATGCATAGCAGTAGGCCTAGGCTGCCTGGCCTGCGCGCAAATGTAGGCCTATAAATGATAAATGTGCCCATTTGGGGATCTGATAGTATTTCTGATAGTCTTAACTCACCACCACTGTGGAACATATGAGTCATTTTTTCTTCACCTCAAACAGCAAGTAAACAAAAGTCTGTTTTTACATCTATTGAGAAAGACAACAAACAACAAACAAAAAAATCCATCTCTCTTTCAATCACTCGGTGTGAAAGGGAGAAAAATGTGTATGTTCTGAGCCGGTTGATTACTTCTTATCCCTTGCACAAATAGCCTACAGCTCTGTCTATCTGGAGCTCACTGGCACGGGAAACTCTGAGGGCCCAGAATGTTTTATACAGTGGGGCAAGTTTCCTAGGGTGAGCTTCAGGCCAGACCAAGTTGACACAATATTTCAAGTTCCTTGCAGACATGCCATGCATAACCAATGTGATTAATAGGATATTCATTTTTTAAATCTGGATGTTTTCTACCTGCAAGTTGCAACGTTTTTATTTGTTGGCTTTATGTTAGCAATTTTTACATAGTTGGTAATAGAAGTTACTTTTAGAATTTTGAATTACCACAAAGATTTTGAGATTCAAAGACTTTATTATAAATTAAATGACTGTTCCACAAAAATCATAACTGGCACGCAGATCAGTAGAAATGGTCAAAGATAAATTGGCACTCCAACAGGAAAAGGTTGCTGACCCATGGTGTAGCCTGTGGAGGAGGGGGGGCAGTTTTTTCCCCTTCTGGTTATGCTATCTTGAACTCTGGTTCCCTCATGAGTAGGGTTGCAAAGGGTTGGAAACTTCCCAGTAATTTTCCATGGTAAGTTAAGCCCAGGAAATTTGCTTAAATTCATCAAAAAAGTTAGCTTATAAATCAAATCAAATCAAATTTATTTATATAGCCCTTCGTACATCAGCTGATATCTCAAAGTGCTGTACAGAAACCCAGCCTAAAACCCCAAACAGCAAGCAATAACAGTGAACCTTTTTTTGTGGGATACACACAAGGCATTTCTTGGTCTTGTGGCATATTTTGGTTAAACTATCTAAAATTCAATTGAATTGCAACACCCTGCACGCACAGTGCATTCCTCCATCACATGCACAGCTGACTCAAGATCTTGCACACTTATGAGATGCTATTGAGCCCACACTACTACACTGTCTGAGCTAAGGACTACATACTTTCTGGTAAGGTTTGATTACAATACTGGGTGGGTTGAATATATTTGATATGACATACATGATTTCTTTGTTAACTTCTTCACGCTGCCCATCCCTTAAGCGGGATAATTGTCATCAGCAACCGCTGAATAGCATAGCGCCTTAGTCAAATAATATTACTAAAAATATTCATATTCATGAAATCACAAGTGCAATATTGCAAAACACAGCTTAGCCTTTTGTTAATCCACCTGTCGTCTCAGATTTTGAAATTATGCAATCCAAGCGCATGACAAAACATTAAGTACACTTAGCATCAAGTAGCTTGGTCACGAAAATCAGAAAAGCAATCAAATTAATCGTTTACCTTTGATGATCTTCGGATGTTTTTACTCACGAGACTCCCAGTTACACAACAAATGTTCCTTTTGTTCCATAAAGATTATTTTTATATCCAAAATACCTCAGTTTGTTTGGCGCATTATGTTCAGAAATCCACAGGAAAGAGCGGTCACAACAACGCAGACAAATTCCAAATAATATCCGTAATGTCCACAGAAACATGCCAAACGTTTTTTATAATCAATCCCCAGGTTGTTTTTAAAATATATAATCGATAATATATCAACCGCAAATGTCTTTCACAGTAGGAGGGAAAAACAATAGCTGTCCAAATTCTGTTGTGTGAGCAAAACTCTTGTGACCACTTGACGCGATGTTATCATTCTGGTTCATTTTTTCAAAATAAAAGCCTGAAACTATGTCTGAAGACTGTTGACACCTCGAGGAAGCGATGGGAAAAGGAATCTGGTTGATATCCCTTTAAATGGAGCATCGGGAGGCTATGGAACATGGAGTTTTCAAAATAGAAGCCACTTCCTGGTTTGATTTTTCTCAGTGTTTCGCCTGCAATATCAGTTCTGTTGTACTCACAGACAATATTTTGACAGTTTTGGGAACTTTAGAGTGTTTTCTATCCTAATCTGTCAATTATATGCATATTCTAGCATCTGGTCCTGAGAAATAGGCCATTTACTTTGGGAACGTTATTTTTCCGAACATAAAATAGTGCCCCCTAGTAAATAGTGGCCTACAGCAAAGTGTGTTTAAATCATTTCTAACTTAACAATTTCTGCTAGTTAGTTTTTGCTTCCATGTGGGTTTTAGCTTGCTTGAGACTGCTAACTGAGGAGTGTTAATTCACCTGTTTCAATACATGTCAAATTTTAAAACATTTCTTACAAAGGAGTTGTTTAATCTAACTGCTTAACTAAACTCAAAAAAAGAAACATCCTCTCACTGTCAACTGCGTTTCTTTTCAGCAAACTTAACATGTGTAAAAATGTGTATGAACATAAGATTCAACAATTGAGACGAACTGAACAAGTTCCACAGACATGTGACTAACAGAAATGGAACATTGTGCCCCTGAACAAAGGGGAGGGGGGGGGGGTCAAAATCAAAAGTAACAGTCAGTATCTGGTGAGGCCAACAGCTGCATTAAGTACTGCTGTGCATCTCCTCCTCATGGACTGCACCAGATTTGCCAGTTCTTGCTGTGAGATGATGCACCACTCTTCCACCAAGAAACCTGAAAGTTCCCTGACATTTCTGGGGGTAATGGCCCTAGTCCTCACCCTCTGATCCAACAGGTCCCAGATGTGCTCAATGGGATTGAGATCTGGGCTCTTCGCTGGCCATGGCAGAACACTGACATTCCTGTCTTGCAGGAAATCACTCACAGAACGAGCAGTATGGCTGGTGGCATTGTCATGCTGGAGGGTCATGTCAGGAAGAGCCTGCTGGAAGGGTACCACATGAGGGAGGAGGATGTCTTCCCTGTAATGCACAGTGGTGAGATTGCCTGCAATGACAACAAGCTCAGTCCGATAAAGCTGTGACACACCGCCCCAGACCATGACAGACCCTCCACCTCGATCCCGCTCCAGAGTACAGTCCTCAGTGTAACACTTATTCCTTCGACGATAAACATGAATCTAACCATCACCCTTGGTGTGACAAAACCCTGACTCGTCAGTGAAGAGCACTTTTTGCCAGTCATGTCTGGTCCAGTGACGGTGGGCTTGTGTCCATAGGCGACGTTGTTGCCGGTGATGTCTGGTGAGGACCCGCCTTACAACAGGCCTACAAGCCCACAGTCCAGCCTCTCTCAGCCTATTGCGGACAGTCGGAAGGCAGTCATCAATGACCTTGGACCACAGAAGGTATTTGCACTGGTGACAGATAATGCTGCGAACATGAAGGCTGCTTGGTCTAAAGTGGAGGAGGCCTACCCTCACATTACACCCATTGGCTGTGCTGCTCATCAGGGAGTTCCTGGTGTAAATCGAGCAGTTGTTGTTGCCATCCTGTACCTGTCCTGCAGGTGTGATGTTCGGATATACCGATCCTGTGCAGGTGTTAGACATGGTCTGCCACTGCGAGGACGATCCGCTGTCCGTCCTGTCTCCCTGTAGCGCCATCTTAGGGGTCTCACAGTACGGACATTGCAATTTATTGCCCTGGCCACATCTGCAGTCCTCATGCCTCCTTGCAGCATGCCTAAGGCACATTCACACAGATGAGCAGGGATCCTGGGCATCTTTATTTTGGTGTTTTTCAGAGTCAGTAGAAAGGCCTCTTTAGTGTCCTAAGTTTCCATAACTGTGACCTTAATTGCCTACCGTCTGTAAGCTGTTAGTGTCTTAACGACCGTTCCACAGGTGCATGTTCATTAATTGTTTACGGTTCATTGAACAAGCATGGGAAACAGTGTTTAAACCCTTTACAATGAATATCTGTGAAGTTATTTAGATTTTTACGAATTATCTTTGAAAGACAGGGCCCTGAAGTGCTGAGTTAATTTATTTGTAAATGTAATTATTATTATTTTTAACCCTTTCTAGTCTTTACAGGAAAATGCCACGGGCACTATCTGATGTGTGGAGACATTTCACTGCAGCTAATGTAAATGAAAAACCTGTGTACATTTGCAAATACTATGCCAAATCATATGTGAAGAATGCAATAAAGATGCAGAATCATCTGGCCAAGTGCATAAAGTTCCCTCGGAGCTCACAACAAGCAACCTCTGTCAAAAGTCCCTCTACTTCTATTCGAGGTGAAAGTTATGAATCAGACACCTTTTCGATGGCAACAGCTCATGGTGCTCCTGGAATCAGAAGTTTCTTTGACTCAATGGAGGAACATAGTCAGAGAAATGCTGATTAATGTCTCGCTCGAGATGTGTATGCAACTGGTTAACCTCTGACGCTCACAGGCAATGTGTATTGGAAGGGATTTCTGAATGCTCTTCGCCCAGCATACACCCCTCCAACCAGACATGCTTTATCTACTCGTTTGCTGGATGCTTAGTTCAACAGAATTCAAGTGAAGGTCAAGCAAATCAGAGAAAGCTGACAGTATTGCAATC
Organism: Oncorhynchus nerka; assembly: GCF_034236695.1. Classification (NCBI taxonomy): domain Eukaryota; kingdom Metazoa; phylum Chordata; class Actinopteri; order Salmoniformes; family Salmonidae; genus Oncorhynchus; species Oncorhynchus nerka. Next base: position 44,377,269 of record NC_088399.1, read on the forward strand.
ATCTCTGATGTTTGGTCAAATGTTTGTGGGCAAGGAATAATTAACTAATCTCCACACCCCAACCAGTATTCTAAAAGAGCACAGACACAAGAGACAACAGACACACCGGTCTCTACTTTGCAGATGAGCTGAAGGCAGTCATCAATGACCTTGGACCACAGAAGGTATTTGCACTGGTGACAGACAATGCTGCAAACATGAAGGCTGCTTGGTCTACCCTCACATCACACCCATTGGCTGTGATGCTCATTCATTGAATCTGCTCCTCAAGGACGGCATGACACTGAAAACAATGGATAAATACAAGAGAGCCAAGGAAACGGTTAGGTATGTGAAAGGTCATCAAGTTATAGCAGCAATCTACCTCACCAAGCAAAGTGAGAAGAATAAGAGAACCACATTGAAGCTGCCCAGCAACACCCGTTGGGGTGGTGTCGTCATCATGTTTGACAGTCTCCTGGAGGGGAAGGAGTCTCTCCAAGAAATGGCCATATCACAGTCTGCCGATATGGCCAGCCCCATCAAGAGGATCCTCCTGGATGATGCATTTTGGGAGAGAGTGGTAAACAGCCTGAAACCTATAGCAGTAGCCATTGCATGGATTGAGGGAGACAATGCCATCCTGCCTGATGTTCAGACTCTTGCAGATGTAAGAGAAGAAATCTGTATTGCCTTGCCCACTTCACTGTTGCTCCAAGCAGAGGAAACTGCAGTTCTGAAATACATCAAAAGGCGTGAAGACTTCTGCCTGAAGCCGCAACGTACATGTTGGACCCCAAGTATGCTGGCGAGAGCATCCTATTCTCTTTTGTTGTTTAGTGAAATCATCCCATATGAAGAGTCAACTAATTTAATTAAAGTTAAATTTGTAACTAAATTGAAAAAAATATATACTCTATTGTATGGATTTAATCATTCGCAAAGATCAACAAGGCCAATGGAGTCATCACTACAGTGTCCCGCCACCTTGGCCTTGATGAGGGCAAGGTTCTTGGCAGTCTGGCAAAGTACACTTCCAAGCAAGGGCTTTGGGATGGAGATGCAATACGGCAGTCGTGTCAACATATCTCATCAGCCACCTGGTGGTAGGGACTTCATGGATTTGAGGCTCTTTCCCCTGTTGCCTCCATCCTCCAAATCCCACCAGCGCAACTGGTCCTTGTTTGGGAACACACACCAAACCATGCAACAGGGTGACCAATACAACGGTTGAAAAATTGGTGGCCATCCAGGTAAATTTTAGGCTTTTTGAGCCTGACAACGAGCCATCCTGAACAGGGTTGGAAAGTGACAGTGAAGATGAGGCCTCGGAGTCTGATGTTCAAGAGGTGGACATTGAGGTCCAGGGAAAATATATGGAAGCCTGAGAGGAAGACAGTCTAGAAACTAAAGCTTTGGTTATCATTTTATAGATGTTGAAAATGTTTATGGGAGATAATGGATCATTCAATATTCCCTTTTGTTGATCAGTGAAATCATCCCATGTGAGGAGCCAACTCATTTAATTAAAGTTAAATTCGTAACTAAATTTAAAAAATATACTCTATTGTATGGATTTAATCATTTGCAATTATGTCTACTTATGATAAGGTATAAGGTTTATGTTTGTCTCCATATATGGTAAATATATCTAATGCAATTTTTTTTTTACATTTAAATGGTATTAATATTTATTTGCATATATTCCCGTTAATTCCCACTGAAAGTTCCACCTCTGAATATTCCCAAAATGTGCAACTCTACTCATGAGTCATTTGTGTGTCTTAATAATTTAATCAAAGTGTGCTTAAAGCATCAGACACGCTTGGTAGCCTAAAGTGCATTCGGAAAGTATTCAGACCCCTTCCCTTTTTCCACATTGTATTACATTACAGCCTTATACTAGGATACAATTATTTTTTCCCCTCATCAATCTACACACAATACCCCATAATGACAAAGTAAAACGTTTTTTAGAAATGTTTGCACAAAATAATTAGTAAATGAAAAACCTTATTTACATAAGTATTCAGACCCTTTGCTATGAGGCTCAAAACTGAGCTTAGGCGCAACCTGTTTCCATTGATCATCCTTGAGAAGCTTCTACAACTTGGAGTCCACCTGTGTTAAATTCAATTGATTGGACATGATTTGGAAAGGTCCCACAGTTGACACTGCAAAAAACAAGCCATGAGGTCGAAGGCATTGTCTGTATAGCCTTTATGATAGAGTGGCCAGGCGGAGGCCACTCCTAAGTAAATGGGCACATGAGAGCCCGCTTAGAGCTTGCCCGAAAGGCATCTAAAGACTCTCAGACCATTAGAAAAAATAATCTCTGGTCTGATGAAACCCAGATTGTTTGGCCTGAAAGCCAAAGGTCACATCTGGAGGAAACGTCTCCTCACCACGTGCTCTCACCACTGGTGTCCCCCAGGGCTCTGTTCTAGGCCCTCTCCTATTCTCGCTATACACCAAGTCACTTGGCTCTGTCATAACCTCACATGGTCTCTCCTATCATTGCTATGCAGACGACACACAATTAATCTTATCCTTTCCCCCTTCTGACGACCAGGTGGCGAATCGCATCTCTGCATGTCTGGCAGACATATCAGTGTGGATGACGGATCATCACCTCAAGCTGAACCTCGGCAAGACGGAGCTGCTCTTCCTCCCGGGGAAGGACTGCCCGTTCCATGATCTCGCCATCACGGTTGACAACTCCATTGTGTCCTCGTCCCAGAGCGCTAAGAACCTTGGCGTGATCCTGGACAACACCCTGTCGTTCTCAAATAACATCAAGGCGGTGGCCCGTTCCTGTAGGTTCATGCTCTACAACATCCGCAGAGTACGACCCTGCCTCACACAGGAAGCGGCGCAGGTCCTAATCCAGGCACTTGTCATCTCCCGTCTGGATTACTGCAACTCGCTGTTGGCTGGGCTCCCTGCCTGTGCCATTAAACCCCTACAACTCATCCAGAACGCCGCAGCCCGTCTGGTGTTCAACCTTCCCAAGTTCTCTCACGTCACCCCGCTCCTCCGCTCTCTCCACTGGCTTCCAGTTGAAGCTCGCATCCGCTACAAGACCATGGTGCTTGCCTACGGAGCTGTGAGGGGAACGGCACCTCACTACCTCCAGGCTCTGATCAGGCCCTACACCCAAACAAGGGCACTGCGTTCATCCACCTCTGGCCTGCTCGCCTCCCTACCACTGAGGAAGTACAGTTCCCGCTCAGCCCAGTCAAAACTGTTCGCTGCTCTGGCCCCCAATGGTGGAACAAACTCCCCTCACGACGCCAGGACAGCGGAGTCAATCACCACCTTCCGGAGACACCTGAAACCCCACCTCTTTAAGGAATACCTAGGATAGGATAAAGTAATCCTTCTCCCCTCCCCCCTTAAAAGACCTAGATGCACTATTGTAAAGTGGCTGTTCCACTGGATGTCATAAGGTGAAAGCACCAATTTGTAAGTCGCTCTGGATAAGAGCGTCTGCTAAATGACTTAAATGTAAATGTAATGTAAATGAAACCTGGCACCATCCCTACAGTGAAGCATGGTGGTGGCAGCATCATGCTTGGAGGATGTTTTTCAGTGGCAGGGACTCGGAGACTAGTCAAGATCGAGGGAAAGATGAATGGCGCAAAGTGCAGAGAGATCCTTGATGAAAACCTGCTCCAGAACGTGCAGGACCTCAGACTGCGGCATGTACCTTCCAACAGGAAAACAACCCAAAGCACACAGCCAAGAAAACGCAGGAGTGGCTTCAGGACAAGTGTCCTTGAGTGGCCCGGACTTGCACACGAGCGGCGGTAACTCACCAGAACTTCCAGAATTACAACCAGGATTACGACTTCCCTGGAGCGGATCCCTTGTGTCCCCAGAGCAATTTAACTTATTTCAAAATGCTGACCCAAAACAAAGCCGGCAAAGGAGAGGTACTCGAGGCGGTCTTCTGGTTCAAGTTAGGAAGCATGCACACCACCCACCGCTCCCGAGTATTTTACATGCTAATGTGCAATCTCTGGATAAAAAAAACTTGATGAGCTCAAGGCGAGAGTTGCTTTTCAGAGAGACACCAGTGATTGTAACATACTCTGCTTCACGGAAACATGGCTCTCTCGAGATACACTGTCTGACTCTGTAAAGCCAGTTGGGTACTCAGTACATTGCGCTGACAGGAACAAACATCTCTCCGGGAAGCAGAAGGATGGAGGTATATGTTTTATGATTAACGACTTATGATGTAACTGTGATAACATACAGGAACTCAAGTCCTTCTGTTCACCCGACCTAGAATATCTCACAATCAAATGCCAACCATACTATCTCCAGAGAGAATTTTCATCAATAATAACCACAGCGGTCTATATCCACCCCCCAAGCAGATACCACGACAGCCTCAAAGAAATCCACTGGACTTTACACAAACTGGAAAGCACATATCCTGAGGCTGCATTTATTGTAGCTGGGAATTTTTACTAGAATTAAATGTCAGGAATTCTGATAAACTGAGTTTAAATGTATTTGGCTAAGGTGTATGTAAACTTCCAACCGTATGTGGCATGGTCTACAGACAATCACAGATTATAAAAGGAAAACCAGCCACGCGGCGGACACCGACGTCTTCCGGACAGGCTGAACACCTTCTTCGCTCGCTTTGAGGATAATACAGTGCCACCGACTGCGGGCTCCCCTTCTCCGTGGTCGACGTGAGTAAGACATTTAAGTGCATTAACTCTCGCAAGGCTGACGGCCCAGATGGTATCCCTAGCCGCGTCTTCAGAGCACGCACAGACCAGCTGGCTATATTCAATCTCTCTATATTCAATCTCTCCCTTTCCAAGTCTGTTGTCCCCACATGCTTCAAGATGGCCACCATTGTCCCTGCCACCCTAGACCTACTTCGATTTGCTTACCGCCCCAATAGATCCAGACGATGCAATCGCCATCACAATGCCCTGTCCCATCTGGATAAGAGGCATGCCTATGTAAGAATGCTGTTCATTGACTATTGCTCAGCATTCAACATTATAGTAACCCTCCAAGCTCATCATCAAGCTTGAGGCATTGGGTTTGAACCCTGCCCTGTGCAACTGGCTCCTGGACTTCCTGACGGGTCGCCCACAGGTGGTGAAGGTAGGAAACAACATCTCTTAGCTGATCCTCAACACAGTGGCGCCACAAGGATGTGTTCTCAGCCCCCTCCTGTACTCCCTGCTCACCCATAACTGAAGCGCAACAGCGCCTCTTCAACCTCAGGAGGCTAAAGAAATTTGGCTTAACATCTAAAACCCTCACAAAAGTTTACAGATGCACAATTGAGAGTATCCTGTCGGGCTGTATCACCGCCTGGCACGGCAACTGCACCGCCCACAACTGCAAAGCTCTCCAGAGGGTGGTGCTGTCTGCCCAACCCATCACAGGGGGCAAACTTCCCGCCCTCCAGGACACCAACAGCACCCGATGCCACAGGAAGGCAAAACATATCATCAAGGACATCAACCACCTGAGACACAGCCTGTTCAGCCCACTATCATCCAGAAGGCGAGGTCAGTACAGGCGGATCAAAGTTGGGACCGAGAGACTGAAAAACAGCTTCTATCTCAAGGCCATCAGACTGTTAAACAGTCATCACTAGCACATCAGAGGCGGCTGCCTATAGACAAAGATTAGGAATCACTGGCCACTTTTAGAAATGGATCACTAGCCACTTTAATAATGTTGCGTATCCAGCATTACTCATCTCATTTGTACAAACTGCACTCCACACTATTCTACAGTATCTTTAGTCACTTTTAAATTGTGCTTACATATTGCATCACCCATTTCATATGTATATACGGTATTGTATTCTATACTACACCATTGACTGTTAAACAGCCATCTCCAGCCCATCAGAGGCTGCTGCCTACAGACACAGATTAGGAATCACAGGCCACTTTAATAATGTCTCCGTATCTTGCATTACTCAGCTCATATGTGTAAACTGTGAATTGTGTGTAAATATTGCATCACCCATCTCATATGTACATACTGTACTCTATACTATGCCACTGTATCTTAGTCCAATGCCGCTCTGACGTATCTGTATATACATTCTTAATCCATTCCTTACTTATGTTTACGTGCATTTTGGGTTTATGTTGTGAAACTGTTAGATATTACTGCACTGTCGGCGCTAGACGCACAAGCATTTCGCTACACCCGCAATAACATCTGCTAAAAACGTGTATGTGACCAATAACATTTGATTTGAACAAGTAAGTGGTCTGGGCACGTTAAGAGTTTCTGGCAAAACTATCACGACGTTGACTAACTAATATGCAGTTGGTAAGGGAAACTTTACAACAAAAAGCAACCATAGTCTATGAAGTCTGTGCAATTGACAGTGTGTGTGTGTACGTACACTGGTGCGCATGTCTGTGTGTATTCTACAACAATGCTGACTACAGGAAGACCGAGAGGACAGGGCAAAAGCTCAGGACACTGCTACCATCCACCTCTGCCGGCTTGCATGCAAATCTCCCACCACAGAGCAGAGTGGCTCTGTGCTGTGGATGTTCCCTCTGACAGCAGCACAGCAGTCAGTGCTTCTCCCTCCACAGCCTGGGAGAGCATGTGTCTAATAACAGCACTATAGCGACTAAGTGACCTTACTGAAACAGACAGCTCCACTGATGATGCTGCCGCTGCTGACAGAACCATGAGTCTCTTCAGTCCACCTTATACTACGGTGTGTGTGTGTGTGACTGTGTGTGACTGTGTGTGTGTGTGTGTGTGTGTGTGTGCGCGAGTCTTTCGGGGTACACGACGGTGCCGATAGAGATGGCAGCTTCGCTTCTAGTCCTTCGGAAACTGTATTATTTCTTACATTGTTAGCACAGAAAACCTTGTGTTATTACATACAGCCGGGAATAACTATTGGATATCAGAGACGCCAATTTACCAGCACAACGACCAGGAATACGACTTTCCCAAAGTGGATGCTTTGTCTGCACCTCCCACCTTCCTCACACGCGAAAGTATTTTCTCCCAAGAGAACTCTCCTCGGTTATTGTCACAGCTGTGTACATCCCTCCGGCAAGCGGATACCAAGACAGCCATCAAGGGATTTCACTGGACTTTATGCAAGCTGGAAACCATATATCATGAGGCTGAGTTTATTGATCTTAAAAAAGCTAATTTGAGGCTACCTAAAGGCTACCTAAATTCTATCAGCATTTCGATTGCAGTACACAAGCGAGTAACATGCTCGACCATTGCTATTCTAACTTCTGCGATGCATACAAGGCCCTCCCCCACCGTCCTTTTGGCAAATATGACCATGACTCCATCTTGTTGCTCCCCTCCTATAGACAGAAACTAAAACAGGAAGCGCCCGTGCTTAGGTCTGACCAATCGGATTCCATGCTTCAAGATTGATTCGATCACATGGACTGGGATATGTTCCCGGGTAGCCTCAGACAATAACGTATATGCTGACTCAATGAGCAAGTTTATAAGGAAGTGTATTGGAGATGTTGTACGAGAGGACGACCGATTATGCTTTTTCAACACCGATACCGATTATTGGAGGACCTAGAAAAAGCCGATACCAATTAAATCGGCCAATTTTTATTTATATATTTGTAATGATAACAATTACAACACTGAATTAACACTAATTTTAACTTATTAACATAATACATAAATAAAATCAATTTAGTCTCAAATAAATAATGAAACATGTTCAATTTGGTTTAAATAATGTAAAAACAAAGTGTTGGAGAAGAAAGTAAAAGTGAAATATGTGCCATGTAAAAAAGCTAACGTTTTAAGTTCCTTGCTCAGAACATGAGAAAGTTGGTGGTTCCTTTTAACACGAGTCTTCAATATTACCAGGTAAGATGTTTTAGGTTGTAGTTATTATTGTAATGAATTTCCTCCTCCTCCTCCGAAGAGGAGAGGCGAAACGGATCTGAGGACCAATATGCGTCGTGGTAAGTGTCCATGGTTCTTTTTAATGCGTTAAGGTACACATGAACAACTGACTACAAAAAACAAGAAATGTGAAAACTCAAAACAGTCCTATCTGGTGCAAACACAGAGACAGGAACAATCACCCACAAACACACAGTGAAACCCAGGCTACCTAAGTATGATTCTCAATCAGAGACAACTAATGACACCTGCCTCTGATTGAGAACCATACTAGGCCGAAACATAGAAATACTCAAATCATAGAAAAACAAACAGACTGCCCACCCAACTCACGCCCTGACCATACTAACTAATTACAAAACACAGGAAATAAAGGTCAGAACGTGACAGTACCCCCCCCCAAAGGTGCGGACTCCGGCCGCAAAACCTTGACCTATAGGGGAGGGTCTGGGTGGGCGTCTGTCCGCGGTGGCGGTTCTGGCGCGGGACGCGGACCCCACTTCACCATTGTCTTAGTCCGCCTTATTGTCCGCCTCCGTGGCTTTCTCACCATGGCAACCCCTCTCAATGACCCCACTGGACAGAGGGGCAGGAGCTCGGGACAGAGGGGCAGGGGCTCGGGTCAGGGGCTCTGGCGCCTCTGGGTTGAGGGGCTCTGGCGCCTCTGGGCTGAGGGGCTCTGGCGCCTCTGGGCTGAGGGGCTCCGGCAGCGGCGCCGGACAGGCGGGAGGCTCCGGCAGCGGCGCCGGACAGGCGGGACGCTCCGGCAGCGGCGCCGGACAGGCGGGACGCTCCGGCAGCGGCGCCGGACAGGCGGGAGGCTCCGGCAGCGGCGCCGGACAGGCGGGAGGCTCCGGCAGCGGCGCCGGACAGGCGGGAGGCTCCGGCAGCGGCGCCGGACAGGCGGGAGACTCCGGCAACGCTGGGCAGACTGGCGGCGCTGGGCAGACTGACGGCGCTGGGCAGACTGACGGCGCTGGGCAGACTGGCGGCGCTGGGCAGACTGGCGGCGCTGGGCAGACTGGCGGCACTGGCGGCGCTGGGCAGACGGGAAGCTCAGATGGCGCTGGGCAGACGGGAAGCTCAGATGGCGCTGGGCAGACGGGAAGCTCCGGCGACGCTGGTCAGACGGGAAGCTCCGGCAACGCTGGAGAGGAGGAAGGCTCTGTAGGCCTGATGCGTGGTGCTGGCACTGGTGGTACTAGGCCGAGGACACGCACAGGAAGCTTGGTGCGGGGAGCTGCCACCGGAGGGCTGGTGTGTGGAGGTGGCACTGGATGGACCGGACCGTGAAGGCGTACTGGAGATCTTGAGAGCATTACATTACATTTAAGTCTGGCACTAACCGCCCTGGCTGGATCTTCACCCTAGCCCGGTAGATGTGGGAAGCTGGGAGGTAGCGCACCGGACTAAGCACGCGTACTGGGGACATCGTGCGAACCACCGCATAACACGGTGCCTGATCAGCACAACGCTCGCCACGGTTAGCACTGCTAGGAGCACTGTAGTGCTGAGATGGCACAGGACGTGCAAGGCTAGGGAGATCCATAGGAGGCCTGGTGCGTGAGGCTGGCACAGTCTTCACCAGACCCCTAGCACGCACCTCAGGATGAGTATGGAGAGCTGACCCAGGTGCCATTAAATCCCTGACATGCTCCGTCGGGCGAATTCCGTGTCTCATGCACCAACACAGCAACTCCCTCATATCTCTCTCCTCCAATCTCCCCATTAACTCCTTCACAGTCTCTGCTTCGCTCACCTCCAACACCAGCTCTGGTTCTGAGCTCCTCCTTGGCTCCTCACGATAAGCGGGGGGAGTTGGCTCAGGTCTGACTCCTGACTCTGCCACACTCCCCCTGTGCCACCCCCCCAAGAAATTTTTGGGGGTGCGTCTCGGGCTTCCAGCCGCTCTGCCGTGCTAGCTCCTCATAATGCCGCCTCTCTGCCTTCGCTGCCTCCAGCTCGGCTTTGGGGCGGCAATATTCCCCTGGCTCTGCCCAGGGTCCTTTCCCGTCAAGGATCTCCTCCCAAGTCCATCTCTCCAAATAGTGCAGCCTCTCCCACTGCTGCTGCTGCTCCTGCTGCTGTTGCTGCTGCCTCTGTTGCTTCTCCTGCCTTTGCTGCTGCTGTTGCTCCTGCTGCACCTGTCGCTTCTCCTGCTGCTGCTGCTGCTGTTGTTGCTCCTGCTGCACCTGTCGCTTCTCCTGCTGCTGCTGTTGCTGCTGTTTACCACGCCGCTTGGTCCTTGGTTGGTGGGTGATTCTGTAATGAATTTCCTCCTCCTCCTCCGAAGAGGAGAGGCGAAACGGATCTGAGGACCAATATGCGTCGTGGTAAGTGTCCATGGTTCTTTTTAATGCGTTAAGGTACATATGAACAACTGACTACAAAAAACAAGAAATGTGAAAACTCAAAACAGTCCTATCTGGTGCAAACAGAGACAGGAACAATCACCCACAAACACACAGTGAAACCCAGGCTACCTAAGTATGATTCTCAATCAGAGACAACTAATGACACCTGCCTCTGATTGAGAACCATACTAGGCCGAAACATAGAAATACTCAAATCATAGAAAAACAAACATAGACTGCCCACCCAACTCACGCCCTGACCATACTAACTAATTACAAAACACAGGAAATAAAGGTCAGAACGTGACAATTATAGGAATTATAGGACTATTTCTCTCTATACCATTTGTATTTCATATACCTTTGACTATTGGATGTTCTTATAGGCATTATAGTATTGCCAGCCTAATCTTGGGAGTTGATAGGCTTGAAGTAATAAACAGCGCAATGCTTGAAGCACAGCGAAGAGCTGCTGGCAAATGCAGGAAGGTGCTGTTTGAATGAATGCTTACGAGCCTGCTGCTGCCTACCAGCGCTCAGTCAGATTGCTCTATCAAATATCAAATCATAGACTTAATTATAATATAATAATACAAAGAAATATGAGTCTTAGGTCATTAATATGGTCAAATCCGTAACCTATCATTTTGAAAACAAAATGTGTATTCTTTCAGTGAAATACGGAACTGTTCCGTATTTTATCTAAATATTGCTGTCACATTGCACAACCTTCAATGTTATGTCATAATTATGATTCTGGCAAATTAATTACGGTCTTTGTTCGGAAGAAATGGTTTCACACAGTTCGCAACGAGCTAGGTGGCCCAAACTGCTGTATATACCCTGACTCTGATTGCACAGAACACAATCGAAGTGACACAATTTGCCTAGTTAAAAGACATTCATGTTAGCAGGCAATATTAACTAAATATGCAGGTTTAAAAATATATACTTGTGTATTGATTTTAAGAAAGGCATTCATGTTTATGGTTAGGTACACATTGGTGCAACGAAAGTGCTTTTTTCGCGAATGCGCTTGATAAATCATCACCCGTATGGCGAAGTAGGCTTTGATTCGATGATAAATTAACACTCACCGCATCGATTATATGCAACACAGGACAAGCTAGATAAACTAGTAATATCATCAACCATGTGTAGTTAACTAGTGATTATGTTAAGATTGATTGTTTTTTATAAGATGAGTTTAATGCTAGCTAGCAACTTACCTTGGCTCCTTGCTGCACTCGCGTAACAGGTAGTCAGCCTGCCACGCAGTCTCCTCGCGGAGTGCAATGTAATTGGTCATAATCGGTGTCCAAAAATGACGATTGTTATGAAAACTTGAAATCGGCCCTAATTAAATTGGCCATTCCGATTAATCGGCCGACCTCTATGTGGTACCCACTGTGACTATTAAAACCTCCCCTAACCAGAAACCGTGGATTGATGGCAGCATTCGCGCAAAACTTAAAGCACATCCCACCGCATTTAATCATGGCAAGGCGACGGGAAACAAGGTTGAATACAAACAGTGTGGTTAATCCCTCCGTAAGGCAATCAAACAAGCAAAGCATCAGTATAGAGAGAACGCGGAGTCGCGAGAACGTGGAGTAGCAATTCAGCGGCTCAGACACGAGAAGTATGTGGCAGGGTCTGCAGACAAGAAACCCAGCCCTGCGCAGATATCGACGTCTTGCTCCCAGACAAATTAAATAACGTCTTTGCACGTTCTGAGGACAATACAGTGCAACCGACACGGCCCGCTACCAAAGACAGGGTTCTCCTTCTCTGTGGCCGACATGAGTAAAACATTTAAACGTGTTAACCCTCGCAAGGTTGCCGGCCCAGATGGCATCCCTAGCCGCGTCCTCAGAGCATGCACAGCCCAGCTGGCTGGTGTGTTTATGGACATATTCAATCAATCAAAAAAAAAAAAAAAAAAAAAAAAAAAATCTCTATCCCAGTCTGCTGTCCCCACATGCCTCAAGATGGCCACCATTGTTCCTGTTCCCAAGAAAGCTAAGGTAACTGAACTAAATGACTATGCTTTGAGAGACAAGTCAAGGATCATATCACCTCCACCCTACCCGTCACCCTAGACCCACTCCAATATGCTTACAGCCACAATAAGTCCACAGACGATGCAATCGCCATCACACTGCCCTATCCCATTTGGACAAGAGGAATACCTATGTAAGAATGCTGTTCATTGACTACAGCTCAGCATTCAACACCATAGTACCCTTCAAACACATCATTAAGCTTGAGACCCTGGGTCTCGACCCCGCCATGTGCAACAGGGTCCTGGACTTCCTGACGGGCCGCCCACAGGTGGTGAATGTAGGAAACAACATATCCACTCCGCTGATCGTCAACACTGGGGCCCCAGAATTGTGCATTCTCAGCCCCCTCCAGTACTCCCTGTTCACCCATGACTGCGTGGCCATGCGCGCCTCCAACTCAAATCATCAAGTTTGCAGACGACACTACAGTGTTGGGCTTGATTACCAACAACGGCGAGACGGCCTAGGAGGTGAGGGTCCCCGGAGTGTAGTGTCAAGAAAATAACCTATCACTCAATGTCAGCAAAACAAGAGATGATCGTGGACTTCAGGGGACAGCAAAGGGAGCACCCCCCTATCCACATCGACGGGACAAGCAGTGGAGAAGGTGGAGCATTTTAAGTTCATTGTGTACATATCACCGACAAACAAATGGCCCACACGCACAGGCAACAGTGCCTTTTCGACCTCAGGAGGCTGAAAAAATTTGGCTCATCACCAAAACTCAGGTGCACAATTGAGAGCATCCTGTCGGGCTGTATCAAGCCTGGTACGGCAACTGCACCGCCCACAACCGCAAAGCTCTCCAGAGGGTGATGCGGTCTGCACAAAGCATCACCGGGGGAAAACTACCTGCCCTCCAGGGCACCTACAACACACAGGAAGGTAAAAAAAGATCATCAAGGACAACAACTACCCGAGCCACTACCTGTTTACCCCACTTCCATCCAGACGGCGAGGTCAGTACAGGTGCATCAAAGCTGGGACCGAGAGACTGACAAACAGCTTCTATCTCAAGGCCATCAGATTGTTAAACAGCCACCACAAGCACAGAGAGGCGGCTGCCTACCTAGAGACTTGATATCATTGGCCACTTTAATAAATGGTACACTAGTCACTTTAAGAATGTTCACATATCTCGTATTACTCATCTCATATGTATATACTGTATCCTTCACCATCTATTCTATACCGTCGCATCTTCGCCACTCTGTCACTGCTCACTTTATACTTATACATTCTTATCCCATTCCTTTACTAGATTGTGTGTATTAGGTTTAGTTGTGGAATTGTTAGCTATTACCCGTTAGATATTGTTGCACTGTCGGATCTAGAAGCATAAGCATTTCGCTACACTCGCAATAACATCTGCTAACCACGTGTATATGACCAATAAAATTTGATTTGACTGTCTGTGTGTGTATGCGCACGCACACACACACACAACTGAAGGATGAGGGACAAGTAGTGAGAAGGCAGCATTTAAAGCACGACTGACTGACAGGTTAGCTGAGGGGTATTGTGACATAATGACTACCATAGAAGCAGGGGTGGGTCTGTGTCCACACTACCGATGCCCACCTCTACAATATCTCAGCTTTTAGATGGATCTCTGAAGGCTAAGGGAAGGGACAAAAGAGAGACCGTTTCAATGCCATTCACTAGGTCTTCTCTAAATCTTCCCATCCACATTCAACATTTTCTATAGATTGTCAGCTGACTGGCTCAATTTGTTCTCATTCCCACCCGTGTCGGACTCTGATTAACCAGGGAAGTGAAGCAGGGAAGAGAAAGGGGGGTTGACAGGAGGAGGGTTGCTGTAGGATGGGTTCAATAACAAAGCAGAGCAGCCGCCCTCCGAGTAGGATGGGTTCAATAACAAAGCAGAGCAGCCGCCCTCCGAGTAGGATGGGTTCAATAACAAAGCAGAGCAGCCGCCCTCCGAGCAGCAGAGCAGCCGCTCCGAGTAGGATGGGTTCAATAACAAAGCAGCAGAGGATGGGTTCAGCAGAGCAGCCGCCTCCGAGTAGGATGGGTTCAATAACAAAGCAGAGCAGAGAGTAGGATGGGTTCAATAACAAACCAGAGCAGCCACCCTCCGAGTAGGATGGGTTCAATAACAAACCAGAGCAGCCGCCCTCCGAGTAGGATGGGTTCAATAACAAACCAGAGCAGCCGCCCTCCGAGTAGGATGGGTTCAATAACAAAGCAGAGCAGCCGCCTCCGAGTAGGATGGGTTCAATAACAAAGCAGAGCAGCCGCCTCCGAGTAGGATGGGTTCAATAACAAAGCAGAGCAGCCGCCCTCCGAGTAGGATGGGTTCAATAACAAAGCAGAGCAGCCGCCCTCCGAGTAGGATGGGTTCAATAACAAAGCAGAGCAGCCGCCCCGAGGGATGGGTTCAATAACAAAGCAAGCAGCCGCTCAGGATGGGTTCAATAACAAAGCAGAGCAGCCGCCCTCCGAGTAGGATGGGTTCAATAACAAAGCAGAGCAGCCGCCCTCCGAGTAGGATGGGTTCAATAACAAAGCAGAGCAGCCGCCTCCGAGTAGGATGGGTTCAATAACAAAGCAGAGCAGCCGCCCTCCGAGTAGGATGGGTTCAATAACAAACCAGAGCAGCCGCCCTCCGAGTAGGATGGGTTCAATAACAAAGCAGAGCAGCCGCCCTCCGAGTAGGATGGGTTCAATAACAAAGCCAGAGCAGCTCCGAGTAGGATGGGTTCAATAACAAACCAGAGCAGCCGCCTCCGAGTAGGATGGGTTCAATAACAAAGAAGAGCAGCCGTAGAATGGGTTCAATAACAAAGCAGAGCAGCCGCCTTCCGAGTAGGATGGGTTCAATAACAAAGCAGAGCAGCCGCCCTCCGAGGATGGGTTCAATAACAAAGCAGAGCAGCCGCCCGAGTAGGATGGGTTCAATAACAAAGCAGAGCAGCCGCCTCCGAGTAGGATGGGTTCAATAACAAAGCAGAGCAGCCGCAATAACAAAGCAGAGCAGCCGCCCTCCGAGTAGGATGGGCTCAATAACAAAGCAGAGCAGCCGCCCTCCGAGTAGGATGGGTTCAATAACAAAGCAGAGCAGCCGCCCTCCGAGTAGGATGGGTTCAATAACAAAGCAGAGCAGCCGCCCTCCGAGTAGGATGGGTTCAAAGACAAAACATTACATGGTCCTTCCGCCGCTGAAGCAATCTAGCCTAGTCGCTTAAACGTTTAGTGGTTCTAGCATTCAGATAGTTGGTGAGATCGCCTCTAAGTGTCTTGTTTCAACTAAGGGTTATTCTCGTTCGGTCAGCCGTGTCATTATTATTCAAAACAAATTAGATATAGCCAGTATAAACATTTATTTCCATTAGAAGTATTTCCATCATGGGATCGACACACTGCATGTATTTCTCTGCATGAGTTGTACTACGCTAGGCCTGTGTGTGTGAAGCAGGAACAAGATGGTGAAAGTGTTCCCCTCTGTTTTCCATAGACATGCTGAGGAGGTAGAGTACACAACATTGATTCTATGAATGTTCTAGAAGAATGATTCGGTCACAAGCTCTGCATACATGTTGAAACCTTAATGTGAGTGGTTTGAGTGGAGAAGAACAGATACTGTGTTCTGACTTGGTCACCAAAGGCTGAGCGGTAATATTACAAATGGCTGTAAGAAAGACAAATTCATTTAGTTGGTTTGTTACTGGGAGTCTACCCTTTAGTTTTCTGACCAGGGATGCACGATATATCGATAAGCATATCGGAATCAGACGATATTAGCTAAAAATGCCCAATTCGGCTAGTTTAACGCCGATGTGCAAAATCAATGTCAAAGCAGGCGTGCATACCTATTTAACATAGGTAGATGACGTAATGATGCCACGGAAATTACAGCGCTACACGTGCAACACAGCATTCCTACCCCAGCACACAATGTCTGCTGTGTGGATCAAGCAGTCAACAAGTCGAACAGTCATTTGAAAGAGTAAGAACATTTCCGTGAGACACGCAAAGGCAAAATCCATTAACGCCAAGATAATGGAATTCATTGCTCTTGACAATCAATTGTTCTCTGTCATGGATGATGTTGGCTTTCACCGACTGGTCGAACACCTCGGGCCCAAGTACACTCTACCAAGTAGGCGCTATTTTTCAGATGTTGCCCTACCAGAGATAGACAGTATTGTTGGAAAGCACATCAATGAGCTACTTGCTATTGGCGTGCGTCACTCATTAGCTTCACGACTGACATTTGGACCAGCGATATCAGCCCTGTGAGCATGCGGAGTCTGACAGTACAGTGAGCCGACGAGGATTTGGTACTGAGGAAAGCCGTATTGTATGCTCGAGAATGTGCTGGTTCTCATACCGCTGCTGCCATTTCAATGGCATTTGAGAACATCTTGGAAACATGAACACACTCGGTATAGGATTTTATGGCAAGGAAGATATCGGATATCGCTATCGGCCAAAAATGTCATAGGTACATCCCTATTTCCAACTATAACTGGACTAGGAGTATTACATGAAATATCTAGAATTCTAGATGTGATACGCTGATCACCACAGCATAAAATGGTTCAAAAAGTACGATAACAGACAGACAGTACACTAGAAACTGCTTCTCCAATAGAAATCCCCAGTCATGCTTGAAGACGATGTTGTGGCTACGTTGGCTAGCTGAGCTCATGCACAGAAACACGTCGTCGAGCATGACCGTGCAGGCCGTCAAATCAAAAGGCACTCGTTCGATATGAACTTATTTTTGGCGAAAATGAAAACGTGTCAGTTGGTCACATTCCTGAGGATGGAGGAATAACACATTCAGCTACGTCAGACACTGGCTCGAATCTACGTTGTGTCTTTAGATTGAGAAAATGAACAACTAAAAAGGAAGAATTTTTCACTTCTCCCGTTGACTTCTGGTCTGTCAAGTCTGCTTCGTGAAGCGTTCCCGGAAGTATCACGATGTTGGGTCTCTGGGTTTAACTCTGATAATAGGCTAGCTACATCCATAACAGCATTGTGGAGCAGAGAGACGGGCACAGAAACATTAGCAGTGGAGTAAATATGGTAATTTCTCCTACTGTCCCATCCTCTCTCAGACGGGCACACACAGCAGAGCCAAGTGGAGCAGCCATGTGAAAAACTAGGCAATTACAGCTGGATGATAACGGCCACCAAGGCCAACAGCCTGGAAGATGAATCACTCCCTGTGCCATCACAAAGTGGAAAACCAGCAGCCTCACTGCCCGACCCGCTTGTGGGGACTAGGGAGGTTGAGTGCACGTGAGCTCATCTGTTTGCTCATGTGTGAGCCTGTGCCTGCGTAGTGTGCATGTGCGCCTGTGTGTCCCGGAGGACGACTTCATATCCGTTCAGCCTGTCATCTGGCCCAAATGTTATGAGTGGAGGACATAAGGGGACAAGGAAGGAATGTTTCCGGGAAGATTCTGCATTTTCTAATGGCAACAGAAAACAGAGATATTGTGCTCTGCCAGAAGAAGAATGATGACTGCTCGCTGGATATCTTAGGCCCGGGCCCATTCATCACAGGGGACCAATCGAAAGCCAGTCGCGACAGTAATCAATGAGCCTGTCACTGATAAGGAGAAGGTTTCTTAAGCACAAAGACACTTGCACTTTGGTATGCATTGTCTCTCCCGCTCACGCACACTCTCCCTATCACACGCTCAGAGAGAAAGAGAGAGAGCAAAAGAGGGAGAAAGATAAACAGAGATAAACTGAAAGAGAGAAAACATCAAGTCAAAGAGTTTCTCTCTAGGGAAGGTTAAAGTCCGAACGGAGAGGATTTCTCCATCTTTCATATTTATTCACCCCTTATTTTACCAGGTGAGTTGTAGGAATAGTTATAGGGGAGATGCAGCTAAATCTATAGGGCGGCCTTCAGAGAGTTCTACCCGTCTGGCTCCCTCTCTGTGTCCCTCTTTGTCCTCCATCCTCTCCACATCCTCTGTCCTGGGCTTAAACCTCTTCTGCTGTGGGTTGGCCTGGCACCCTGAAAGGCTTCGGTTCCAGCACAGTAAGAGGTTTATCCTCTACACATTCACAGCAGAAAGAGCTCCAGAAAGAGTCTTAGTGGCTCAAGGCGACAGAACAAGGTCCTGACTGAAAGACTACCTGAATGGGGCTGTTAAAGTGTGTAACACCAAGAAGTAAGACTCCATTGTAGAACACATTTCAATGCTCCAGCTCATTGTCTGCTTCTATAATTGATTCCCGGAAAGAAAAAAACAACGGTAGTCCGAGAGATGGATGGTATAAAATAAAAATACCTGTAGTGACACGTGTCGATTGGTTTCATAACCAAAACCTATTCAGAGTGCTTTTCCTTCTGTCCTTTCTCAGTTCCCTGTGGTGTGCTGGTCAGAGCTATATTATTACCTGAGTCACCGTGCTGCTGCTGCCTAACTGATGGCCAGGCTGGGTTGAAGGCTGCTGAGATCACTCCCATAGGGGAGCACTCGGACTCCTGAGACTCAATACACAGCACGCACACACACCCTTTCATAGACGTAGAAATAAATATAAGCTAGGCTACACACACGCGCCAGTGATTGTTTACCTTGACAAGAGACCCTTCAACCTTAAAACACACTGAAACCCCTGATTCCTCTTTCCCATTTGCAATTACCCGGGTGTGCTACTTGACATTATCCCTCACCAAGGAGAAGTGGCTGTGTGTGGTAGAGGGAGAGCCTCATGCCTCGTGGGGCCATGATTTAAGATGTTGTGCTTTATGACGCTGGTAAGATAGAGTAGATATTTACCTCAGCGCAGCAGAATGGGAAAAAACAACAGTCAAGGCAAAAGGGTGCTACAGATACACATAACTCTGGAAGATCCATTACGGTCCAAGGTGAATTCACTGAACAATAACACTAGCTACTACTGTAGCTGTGGGATTGAAATTCTTGTGTCTGGGGCAAACAATTAGCAGCTGGAAGGAGTGTTTAATAAAAAGTATACAGCCAGCTTCAAAATCAATACTCCATCTGCAGCGCCATTCATGCAAACCCTCCCTACAGCGCTGGCCCTTGGGAAACCAAGAGAGCTTGGCTACTCTTCAGAAACAGTGTTTCAAAACACAAGCGTCTGACGATAGAGCCTATCAATTGACAACACAATCACTGGAATCACTCTTCTAAAGAGTCTAAAAATAGCCTAGAGATGCCCCATGCTTCAGTTTAGACTGGCATTCCTCCCGAGCCAAGGTTAGTGAGAGTGACAACCCCACTGGGCCCGGTCAAACAGTGATGAAGTGGCCAGTGAATGGAAAGCTACATGCCACATTATGTTAGTTATTACACAGGAGAAAAAAGAGAAGGAGTAGGGAGATGATCAAGGTCCTATCTTCCAGTGCACCGTCCGGTTAAGAGAATTGATCCTCCCCTCCCCCCTACAGGCAACCAGCCTCTGAATACCAATCACAGAGGTAATTAATAGGAGGAGTTAATGTTGCCTAAGATGGCAGTTTCTCTGAAATGTCTCTGTGAACTCCCATTACTGTTGCCCCCCCCGAACATTGTCTCATCAGCAGAAATAAATGAGCTTTTTGGAGGAGAGAAGAGGCATGAAAAAAGAATGGGATCTTATCACCCCTGGTAAATTTGATTTGAAAATGATTTAAGGGTAGGATGGTTTTTGTGGTAGTTTTTATTTTTCACTTGTGTGTGCAAACTAACAGGCTGGTGGTTAATAGGTGAAGAGCTGTGTGATATGACCTCCTCATGCTCTCCCAAAGCAGGAAAAACAGTCTCCGTGAGTAATTCTTCCACTTAATTAGCAAGTTGCCTCATTAAAACGGGACTCCGAGAGATAAGCCTAGATAGATGCTGCATTAGGTGGAACGCTAACACAAATACAAACCAATACGATTATAGGAGCCTGATGATGAGCCCACTGCGTATAAAGTCCAGAGCCAACCATGACAGAGCGACAAACAAATGACGGATGAACAGGCTTTATTCAATGCCAGGAATTAACTGGATTTGTTACATGCGGGTGATCTGGTTCCTTCACATTACTCCCTAACCACAAGACCACACATCGCATACAAACTAGGGCTGTGACAATACTAGTATAGCCATGTTTTTTGTCCCATGGTAAAAATGAACACGAAGCAGACCAAACTCTTTGTTCCTTCAAAAATCCACTGTATGTAGAATATTGTGTGCTATAGTTTGGCAAATATATATGTGTGACTCTGGATGACAACATTTGTTTCCAACATTAGGGCTGTTTTCCTAAAGAAGTTAAAGAAATGTTGTTCCCTTGCCACGACAGAACTAGAATCGCGATAATGGTATAGTCCCAGCCCTAATACAAACTGTGTGGCGCAGAAATGCACCTAACCCTCCCACTCAGAGTCGGTTTGAGAGGACAGTGCCTCAATCAGTCAGAGAGACAAAAGCCAGACAATAAACCTCCTCTGCAGTATTAGTGATTCAGTCATAGACAAAAAAAAGCCCAGAAACAGCCTTCCACACTGAGGGGACTGGAATGGACCAAATGCGCCAAGCCTCTCCTGCTCCAGATCAATGAGAGTAGTCTCCATAGCAGGGCCACTGCTGGCCTGGGTAGCTATTTCTAGAGAGCCAGTGGAAACCATATAGTCAGCCTGAACACAACCCCGTCCCCACCCCATTGCGGCTGGCTCCTGTTGTGGACCGGGCAGGGAGAAGAGGACGTGGCCTGCATCGCAATCAATGGGCAGGTGATTGAACAGCGTGGCAATATTTTTCGCATTGGGCATCTGTGTGGTTAAAGAACTTTAACATTATCATGGCTACAAAGACAAGGAACCTCTCTGCAGCATCTCCTCTCTGCTGAGTCCTGAAGGCTCGCCCTTACTGAGGATCAACACATCAGAATGACACTGAATCTCGGGATTAGGACTCAGAGAACAATGTTTGAGATAGAGGCTTAACAAAGTAGGAGGACTGTGCAAATCAGAAGTATACCTAAGGTTTGGATAGCCAACTGGAGATTTCAATATTGTTGTTGCAGTTTTATCTGCCTTTGTGCTTTTATTTTTTTCAGAGAGAGAGAGACCTCTACCTGTGGGATAGGACGGAGAGGAGAGGTTGGTGGAGAGAGCGATTCGATGACATGGTGTGTTTGCTCTCACAGATCAGAGCTGGCTTTCTGACAAAGCTAACATGACCAGAGAGAAGACTGACAAGAAACCAACATTAGGGCTGTGAAGGTCTTGGAATTTGATGTTATGGTAAATATGAATCAATACATTAACAAATGCCAGGTTGAAGAGGATCTGTCACATTTTCCTACTGACAACTTTAACAGAGTCAAAATAAAGAAATATGCCAACCTTTTCCTTGTCTGTTGGCTTTTCTGCATATAAAAACATGTAATACAAATCGTATTTTGACGCACAAAACCAGTCCTATGGGTTTTGTTACACTTTTCCCGAAATATTTGCATAACGTCACTAACCCTGCTGCTGTGGTCATTCAACAGCATTGGCATATGTTCTTCAAAGAGAGGTCGCCGTAATGAGAAAAATGAATGTAGCCTACTGAAAACAGGCTTTTTACCAGATTAAATCTTGACAGGAGCATTTGATTGTTATTAAAGAGATGGAGTCCAGATATGCTAATTTCGGGAAAACAGGCCTATAGGCCTATAGAGAGAGAATCAGTGAACTCTCACACCCCCTGTAAAAGCACCTGTCAATCAAAGCAACCAGCGTACACTACCGGTCAAAAATGATAGAACACCTACTCATTCAAGGGTTTTTCTTCATTTTTACTATTTTCTAGATTGTAGAATAATAGTGAAGACATCAAAACTATTAATTCTCCTTCACTTAAAACATTTTTTTTTTTTAACTAGGCCTACTTTAGGCATTACTGAAAGTAGGCTATAAGATAATGAATTGACAAGGAAAGTATGACAAGGACACCTATGTTATAGTATGAAGATGAAATGTACAATCATTAAAATAGAAATCAATACACGCATCATGTCCATAACCTAGTTATCAGCGACACGGATTATTGTGGGGGAGAGTGTTGGAAAGAGTCTTCAAATACTGTGAGACGTCAGTATTTTTGGTCTCGTCTAGGGCAAAATACTGGTTAGGACCGGATCAGCATTGATTAGTGTATAAATTGAGTAAAGATTATGTATCATATTATACCATGCCAAATTGGAGAGGATTGGCGCATTGTCCATTTGACACATTAGCTCATAGCAGGAACAACCTTGTCAACTGCTGTTGAATAATTCATGAAGTCAGACACATCAACATTTTTTAAAAGACCAATTTATTTATTTACTAGCAAGCAACAAAAACATACATTGTGTAAAAGAATGTCCACACAAACAATTGTTTTAATGAAGTGCCATAACACTCCACGCACATACACAGGGGCAGCAGGTAGCCTAGTGGTTAGAGCATCGGGCCAGTAACCGAAAAAAGAATTTGTTCTTAACTGACTTGCCTAGTGACATAAAGGTTCAATTAAAAAACATTAGCATATTAGCTGCTCAAGCATCAAAGGACAGTTGGAAAGAGGAATAGATGTAGAAAGTTCAAGTTAGCAAAACAATTGCTTATAATCATTAGTGAACACTCCTGCTATTAGGTGATGTTGACCTACATGAAAATAAAAACAATTCATGAGGGTCTTGATCCATAAACGGCAGTTACACTGTTATTCAATTACCATCGCAGCCCTATCCAACTGTACAGCTCGCTGCCACTCTCATTCAAAGACAGCACATCGACACCAATATGTCAAATAGCTTAGGTGTATCCAGTGGATTTCAGAAGGATTTTGTCATGACATCTCAACAGTATTGGGAAAGCACAGTTGGCTATAAGCATCTTCAATCCAGGTATAATGAAAATGCCAATGTAAAGAGCGGCAGCTGAGATACCTGAGCACTCACTACGCCATCAGAGAGATCTATCCCCCAGAGGACACACAACTAAACACAGTGGGGACCCTTGAGGGCCATCTAGACCTTCGGAGAAGGCCTAACGATTTATGAAAATGTAGTTCAATTTATATTTCATCTTTACAATTGTAATATAAAAAAATATCCAATCAGGATTTTCTTTGGTGGTCCCCGGGTAGAAAAATCAAGCTTGGTCAGCCAGCCATAGGCTCAGCCTTCAGAAGCTGGACAGAAGGCCTCTAACATTCAACTGTATTAGAGCAGAATTTTCGAGTGACAGTGGAATGAACCAATCACATTTTGACTTGTAAAGGGCGGGATCGTAAAAACAAAAAGGTGACGTGTCTAGGCTTTCTCAGAGGTCTACTGAGAGCGCAAGAGGAAATCAGTCGTGCAAGCAGTAGTTTCCCCACTAAAGCAAGTAAAGTTAGCATGTCTTGTGTTGTAGTATTTTGACAATAACGACAGCGGCTGCAGCAGCTGTTATCAACGTCAAGGTGGATGCCCTCGCTAATTTGTTAAAAATCACCTTTTTCAAGATGAACTTTTCATCTTCTTTCAAACTTTATTTACAAATTATCATCTGGTGAGTGGCACTGTTTTTTGTTGCAGCTCGCTTGCTGTTAGTTATGGCCTTGAAAACGACTGAAACGTAGTGGCCAGATATAAACTTTAGATCACCGGTGTAGTGCGATTAAGCTGATGAAATTGAATTTGCAATCGGAAGGAATAGCTGGTTTGTTAATTTCATTTTTTTTTATTCTTTTGTATCGTTATGATTTCATGGGGCTTACTGGACTGAATGGACTGCTTATTCTTTAACATTAATTGATGCGTGACTGCTGTCGTCTGTCTATCAGCCGTGTCTATGTGTTCGACCAAAACGGTCTCTCCTTCAGGCCAGTTGAGTGCACAGGTATTATGGTCGCTGTCCTTTCAGCACAACGAGCCTGTCACCTTTGATGTGCCACTGTTGTAGTCACTATTGGTGACTGTGTGATAGTGGCCTTAGGCTAGCATAGGTGTTGTAAACAGTGTTTTTTTGTCTTGCTGGTCGCATTATTTTATGATGTGTTGTGTCCATTTGTAGGCAGCCGGAAAAGCGGCCAGGCCTGTTTGATTCATTCATGTCGTCATCAAAAAGCATTGCTCCTCCTTCACTACAACTAGAATTGTCCGACTACAGAAGACATCATGTCGGGCGCTTTAAGTGATGCTATGTTTTTTGTTATTTTCTTGAGTTTGATACAACGTATTGGAAGATTTTTGGATCCTCTGAGGGCCTAGGTACTACAGTGGTCCTATAGTCACGGTTCACCACTGACTAAACAGCCCCACATCTGTTTAACTCACCATCAGACAGGCCTGCCTGCCATCTCTCTACATCTGGGTTGCATAATACCTCCCAACTTTGGCAGCATGTCTCCCTGATTGTTAATGAGCAGCCAGACCTGTCTGGTCTGATGTGCTGCTCTGCATGTTGTGATCTGATCCTACCACAGATGCAAAGCTTGGTTTCTCACTATGGATAAGATACATTTTACATTCACCACCAAGCCTAGAAACTGCTGCTGGGCATTGTTGATGAGGTACATTTGTCATTTCACAATTAAATCACCCACTGTGCCAATAGCACACTTATTATAATGTACGACTCACTCAACACTGGTCACTTTAATGTGGTTTTACCTTACATACTGTATTCTAGTCATAGCTCATTCTATTTAACTACCGCTATACAAACCAAGTCACATAAACGTCCATACACAAACCATTCACATACATATTGTGAAAAGCAAGAGCAGCAGCATAAATTATACACGTAAGCCATCTGCATTGTGAATTCACATGGATTTAAGATAATTCATATGAACTCCTTAAAGTCAAAAAACCCAGAGAGAAGACAGAACCGCTAGGAGACACCACCAGTGTGTAAGAGAACTAATCAATGGCACACAGCGGCTGGTGGACCAGAATTTCCACGCGATTAGAGTGCCAGCCAGCCCAGCCAACAGCTAGCACTCAGGCGCTAACACTTTGACATAATTAATCCTCCAGCTCTCCGTGCCTCCTGTCAGCAGGTAGAATAGTCTGACAGTGGCCTCTGTCCCCTCAGACAAAGACTTAAAAGGTGTGTTCCCTGGCCAAGAGTGTGTGAACTGATATTGAACCATACTTCCTCCCTATGGAGAGGCGGAGGAGAGAGAGGACAGAGGGATGGAGCGACACCCACTAATAGAACAGGAGTATGAAGATTGAGAGAATCTAAAATAGATGAAGCGCAATAAGACATTTCTAATATTTTTAAAAAGTGTAATATGTAAAACCCCTCCGCCATTTCCTGGTTGCTAAAATTCCAACTTGACAGCTGTGGGAATCATTGGAGTCAACATTGGCCAACATCCCTGTGGAACACATGACACCTCGTAGAGTCCATACCCCGGTGAATGGAGGCTGTTCTGAGGGCAAACGGGGTGTGCAATTCAAAATTCGGAATGTATTCCTAATGTTTTATACACTGTGTTTAACTCACATGTCTATGTGAATCTGGTCGGGGTGCCCAGAAGGTTACATACTGCAGCTTTAATTTATTGTAAAGTTATGCACGTCTATCTAAAATGTGCACATGGGAGGTAGAAACTAGTCCCAGTCGTTCAACATTAACTTATAGAAGAAATCATACTCCCTCATCCACATTGAGCCGCCTTCCCTCACACACTCACTGTCAGTCGTGCAATGGTTGCAGTGCACTTTCCAGATCGAGTTAAACACACTGCATTCAACTGCCTTACATGATGCCATTACATCGTTATGTGCTATTATACTATCGATCATTCTTAACTTGTTTTTCCTTTTAATTGCGTAGAAGAAATTACCACATTCACACGTTTATTTGGGGATAAAAGGCAGGAAAATTAACAATAGCAAGCTTAAATACATCCCGCTTAGTTGGACCCACAAAAAACGAATAATCACATCACGCAAGCCATTTCACTTATCCTGGTATTTAAGCTAAGCAAAGAGGAAGTAATAATGGAGTATACCTCTTTCAATAGTAATGGAGCTTGGAGCTCTGGAATAAAATGACAGGCGAGCAGTCATTTGCAAAAAGTCTTAAAAGGGATTTGCATTCTCAATGTTAACTCTTCAAGACCTAGAACTCAAGTAAAAAGGGAAAAAAAAGAGTTCTACGCTAATACTAGTTCCATCTGTGAATCCCTCCTCACTGGTGCTCCCAGCACGTAGTCTGGAGACGGGAGAGGTTCTGGCTGGTGCATAGCTTCCTGCTGGGGCATAAGCTTCCTGCACATAGGACTAGAGTTGGCTCTATAAGGACATTCAGATATACAACTTTTTAAGCAATTAAGTGTTAAAAGAGGCCTATGGCCATTTAACAACAACAAAAAAATGACATGGAGGAAATAAAAGTCTCCTTGCTGTCAGATGGTGAGAAGGGGGCCAGAGAAAAAGAGGAACAGAGAAGGAGAGATAAATCCCCACTGTCAATACCAAGGACTGCCTCAAGTCAGGATCATTAAACTGGCTTCTAATTGATGAGAAGAAGCCAAGGCATCCCAAGGACACAAGGACACAGGATAACGACCTGAAAGTCTTCCTTCCACTCAGAGTACGGAGAGGAGGATTATTCATAAATGAAGAAGAGCCTTGCACTTAGCCGCTTACGGTACTGCAGTCTGAGTCAGACCAGGGACCTCCGTCCTTCAGAACAAAAAACACCCAAGGCTATAACATTTTTCTGGCTATAATAACAATCTAAAGCTTTGGCTAGCAATTACTCTACTCAATGACAGAAATAGTGGTGCTTTCTTAGAGGGAAGCATTTCTCAACTGAGATCCTAAGCAGCATTAGACTGCTGTGGTATAGAGACGTTGATCATGAAGCCAGAGCGTTAATAAGTAGACCTAGGCTAATTAAAATAATATCCAACATGGATAATCTGGGTGATAGCTAACTAGCTATTCATTATCTAGGAGGGCTGTAATTGAGGAATCCCTCAGTTGCCACCACGAGAGAAGACACACGGACATGCTCTAAGGGCTGGGAAAAGGTTGAAACTTTCCAGATCGCCGCTGCGTGCGTGTTCATTGAGATTTCCCAGCGACCTTGACATTCCATTTTCCACTAACAGCAAAGTCATTTTTGTGGTACAAGCTCCGGTCTGGCTTGTGTCAATGGCGTCCCCTGGCTACGTAAAAACCTGTCACGGTCATATTCACAGGCTGTCATAGTAACCGCAATTCACCATAATAACTAAAACTCTTGGAAAACGTCCACTTGAAAGTTCCATGCCTTGACAGGCAAGAAAAAGTATGTGAACCCTTTGGAATTACCTAGATTTCTGCTTAAAATTGGCCATACAATTTAATCTTCATCTATGTCACAAAAATAAATAATAACACACAAACCATAAGTTTTCATGTCTTTAATGAACACCGTGTAAACATTCCCAGTGCAGGTTGGGAAAAAGTATGTGAACCCTTGAATTTAATAACTGGTTGACCCTCCTATGGAAGCAACCTCAACCAAACATTTTCTGTAGTTGCGGATCAGACCTGCACAACGGTCAGGAGGAATTTTGGACCATTCCTCTTCACAAAACGGTTTCAGTACAGCAATATTCTTGTGAAGTCTGGTGTGAACCGCTCAAGGTCATGCCACTGCATCTCAATCGGGTTGAGGTCAAGACTGTCTGGGCCACTCCAGAAGGCGTATTTTCTTCTGTTGAAGCCATTCTGTTGTTGATTTACTTCTGTGTTTTGGGTCGTTGTTCTGTTGCATAACCCAACTTCTGTTGAGCTTCAATTGGCGGACAGAAAGCCTAACATTCTCCTTCAAAATGTCTTGAAAAACTTAGGAATACATTTTTCCGTTGATGATAGCAAGTTGTCCAGGCCGAGACAGCAAAGCAGCCCCAAACCATGATGCTCCCTCCAGCATACTTTACAGTTGGGATTAGGTTTTGATGTTGGTGTGCTGTGCCTTTTTTCTCTCCACACATAGTGTTATGTGTTCCTTCCAAACAACTCAACTGTCCACAGAATATCTTGGAACATCCAGGTGCACTTTTGCAAACTTCTGATGTGCAACAATGTTTTTTTGAACAGCAATGACTTCTTTCGTGGTGTCCTCCCATGAACACCATTCTTGTTTAGTGTTTTAGGTATCGTAGACTCGTCAGAGATACAATCATGTTCCAGAGATTTCTGTAAGTCTTTAGATGACACTCTAGGATTCTTCTTAACATCATTGAGCGTTCTGCACTGTGCTCTTGCAGTCATCTTTGCAGGACGGCCACTCCTAGAGAGAGTAGCAACAGTGCTGAACTTTCTCCATTCACAGACTATTTGTCTTACCGTGGACTGATGAACATCAAGGTTTTTAGAGATACTTTTGTAACCCTTTTCAGCTTTATGCAAATCAACTCTTAATCTTAGGTCTTCTGAGATCTCTTTTGTTCAAGGCATGGTTCACATCAGGCAATGCTTGTTGTGAAAAGCAAACTCAAATTTTATGAGTGTTTTGTATATGACAGGGCAACTCTAACCAATATCTCATCTCATCTCTTGGACTCCAGGTTAGTTGACCCCTGACTCCAATCATCTTTTGGAGAAGTCATTAGCATAGGGGTTCACATACTTTTTCCTACACTGTGAATGTTTAAACGATCTATTCAATAAAAAAAGTAAAATACAATCATTTGTGTGTTATCAGTTTAAGCACACTGTGTGTCTACTTTTGTGACTTAGATGGTCAGAACAAATTTTATGACCAATTTATGCAGATATCCAGGTAATTCCATTCACATACTTTTTTCTTGCCACTGTATGTATAATGTATGTATGTATATACATATATACACAGACACACACAGTGCTGTGAAAAAGTATTTGCCCCATCCTGATTTTTTTTTTTTTGCACATGTGAAAAATGTTTCAGATCAAACCAATTTAAATATTACACAAAGATAACCCAAGTAAACACCAAATGCAGTTAAGTTATGATTTTATTAATTAAGGGGAAAAAAGCTATCCGAACCTTCATTGCCCTATGTGAAACAGTAATTGCCCCCTAAACCTAATAACTGGTTGTGCCACCCTCAGCAGCAACAACTGCAATCAAGCGATAACTGGCAATGAGTCTTTCACATCGCTGTGGAGGAATTTTGGCCCACTCTTCTTTGCAGAATTGTTTTAATTCAGCCACATTGGAGGGTTTTCGAGCATGAACCGCCTTCTTAAGGTCACGCCACCTCAATCGGATTCAAGTCCGGACTTTGACTAAGCCACTCCAAAACCTTCATTTTGCTTTTTTAAAGCTATTCAGAGTAGGACTTGCTGACGTGTTTTGGATCATTGTCCTGCTGCAGAACCAAAGTGTGCTTCAGCTTGAGGTCACATATTGATGGCCGGACATTCTCCTTCAGGATTTTTTGGTAGAAAGCAGAATTCATGGTTCCATCAATGACAGCAAGTCGTCCAGGTCCTGAAGCAGCAATGCAGCCCCAGACCATCACACTACCACGACCATATTTGACTGTTTGTATGATGTTCATTTTCTGAAATGCTGTGTTACTTTTACACCAGATGTAAAGGCCCTTCCAAAAAGTTCAACTTTCGTCTCGTCAATCCACAGAAAATTTTCCCAAAAGTCTTGGGGGTCATCAATATGTTTTTTTGCAAAATGTGAGACAAGACTTTATATTATTTTTGGTCAGCAGTGGTTTTCGCCTTGGAACTCTGCCATGGATGCCATTTTTGCCCAGTCTCTTTCCTATGGTTGAGTCATGAACACTGACCTTAACTTCTTGGTGACTGGGGGGGCAGTATTGAGTAGCTTGGATGAAAAAGTTGCCCAGAGTAAACTGCCTCCTACAAATAAAAGCTAGAATATGCATATAATTAGTATATGTCTGTGAGGATAACATAACTCATATGGCAGGCAAAAACCTGAGAAAAATCCAACCAGGAAGTGGGAAATCTGAGGTTTGTAGGTTTTCAACTCATAGCCTATCGAAGATACAGTGGGGTATTGGTCCTATTGCACTTCCCAAGGCTTCCACTAGATGTCAACAGTCTTTAGAACCTTGTATGATGCTTCTACTGTGAAGGGGGGCCAAATGAGAGGGGATTGACCCAGGTATCTGGCAGAGAGCCACAAGCCCGTGACGCGCAGTCATGTGAAAGTTAGCTTGCGTTCCATTGCATTTCTACAGACAAAGGAATTCTCAGTTGGAACATTATTGAAGATTTATGATAAAAAGATCCTAAAGATGGATTCTATACTTCGTTTGACATATTTCTACGACCTGTAATATAGCTTTTTGGACTTTTTGTCCGACCTTTCGGCTGGACTTGCACGCGCATTTGGATTTGTTTACCAAACGCCCTAACAAAGGGAGCTATTTGGACATAAATGGACTTTATCAAACAAATCAAACATTTGTGGAACTGAGATTCATGGGAGTGCATTCTGATGAAGATCATCAAAGGTAAGTGAATATTTATAATGCTACTGACTAATATTGACTCCACAACATGGCGGTTCTCTCTTTAGCTGTTATGATCTCTAAGCGCCGTACTCAGATTACGCCATGGTATGCTTTTTCCGTAAAGTTTAAATCTGACACAGCGGTGAGATTAAGGAGAAGTGTATCTAAAGTTCCATGTATAATAGTTGTATCTTTTAGCAATGTTTATGTATCTTTTAGCAATGAGTATTTCTGTAAATTGATGTGGCTCTCTGCAAAATCACTGCATGTTTTGGAACTACTGAACATAACACGCCAATTTAAAATTAGATTTTTGGATATAAATATGCACTTTATCGAACAAAACATACTTGTATCGTGTAACATGATGTCCTATGAGTGTCATCTGATGAAGATCATCAAAGGTTAATTTTATCTAAATTTCTGCTTTTGTGACTCCTCTCTTTGGCTGGAAAAATGGCTGTGTTTTTCTGTGACTTGGTGGTGACCTAACAATCGTTTGTGGTGCTTTTGCTGTAAATCCTTCTCGAAATCAGACACTGTGGCTGGATTGAGAATTTTATCTTTAAAATTGTGTAAAATACTTGTATGCTTGAGGAATTTTAATTATGAGATTTTATTTGTTTCGAATTTGGCGCCCTGCACTTTCACTGGCTGTTGGCAGGGTGGGACGCTACCGTCCCGAATATCCCAGAGAGGTTAACTGAGGCAAGTGAGGCCTGCAGTTCTTTAGATGTTGTTGTGGGTTCTTTTGTGACCTCTTGGATGAGTCGTCGCTGTGCTCTTGGGGTAATTTTGGTAGGCCGGCCACTCCTGGGAAGGTTCACCACCACCGCTCCAAATTTTCTCCATTTGTGGAAAATGTCTCACCTTGGTTCGCTGGAGTCCCAAAGCTATAGAAATGGCTTTGTGACCCTTTCCAGACTGATAGATGTAAATTACTTTGTTTCTCATCTGTTCCTGAATTTCTTTTGATCGCAGCATATCGTCTTGCTTTTTGAGTGATTTCTTGATTCAACAGGTCTGGCGTAATCAGGCCTGGGTGTAGCTAGTGAAATTGAACTCAGCTATCCAAAAAATTTGATTAACCACAGTACATTCATGATTTAACAAGGGGGGTCCAATTACTTTGTCACATAGGGCCAATGGAGGTTCGGATAGCTTTTTTCCTTTAAGAAATACAATTATCAATTAAGGTGCATTGTGTGTTTACTTGGGTTATCTTTGTGTAATATTAAAATGTGTTTGATGATCTGAAACATTTAAGTGTGACAAATGTGCAAAAAAATAAGAAATCAGGAAGGGGGCAAATACTTTTTCACAGCACTGAATATATATATTATTTGTATATATTTATTATTTAACCTTTATTTAACTAGGCAAGTCAGTTAAGAACACATTCTTATTTACAATGACCAAAAGGCAAAAGGCCCCCTGCGGGGATGGAGGCGGGGATAATACAAAAATAAAAATGTTGGACAAAGCACACATCACGACAAGATAGGTCTGTCTTTATGTAGTGTTGTGTTGTGTTGTCTACACACAGCATGGCAGCAACATGACAACATGGCAGCAGCACAACATGGTAGAAACATCATTGGGCACAGAAAACAGCAAAGGCAAGAGGGAGAGACAACAATACATCACACGAAGCAGCCACAACTGTCAGTAAGAGTGTCCATGATTGAGCCTTTAAATGAAGAGATGGAGATAAAACGGTCCTGTTTGAGTGTTTTTGTGGCTCGTTCCAGTCCACTAGCTGCAGCGAACTGAAAGGAGGAGCGACACAGGGATGTGTGCGCTTTGGGGACTTTTAACAGAATGTGACTGGCAGAACGGGTGTATGTGGAGGATGAGGAGGTGAGGCCTAAGAGGGTTTTATAAATAAGAATGGGTCTTGCGTCGGGTACACAGAGATGGACAGTTTACAGAGGAGTACAGAGTATATACAGTGCCTTCGGAAAGTATTCAGACCCCTTGACTTTTCCAAATTTTGTTACATTACAGCCTTATTCTAAAATCTATTAAATTAATTTTTCCCCATCAATCTACACACAATACCCCATATTGACAAAGCAAAAAGAGGTTATTAGAAATGTTTTGCAAATATAAAAAATAACAAAAATAAAAAACTGAAATATCAGATTTACATAAGTACTCAGACCCTTTACTCAGTACTTTGTTGAAGGAACTTTGGCAGCGATTACAGCATCGAGTCTTCTTGGGTATGACGCTACAAGCTTGCCACACCTGTATTTGGGGAGTTTCTCCCATTCTTCCATGCAGATCCTCTCAAGCTCTGTCAGGCTGGAAGGGGAGCGTTGCTGCACAACTATTTTCAGGTCTCTCCAGAGATGTCAGATCGGGTTCAAGTCCGGGCTCTGGCTGAACCACTCAAAGACAGACTTGTCATGAAGCCACTCCTGCGTTGTCTTGGCTATGTGCTTAGTTGTCCTGTGTGGAGGTGAACCTACACCCCAGTCTGAGGTCCTTAGAGCTCTGGAGCAGGTTTTCATCAAGGATCTCCCTGTACTTTGCGCCGTTCATATTTGTTCGCTCCTGACTCGTCCCAGGCCCTGCTGCTGAAAAACATGCCCACAGCATGATGCTGCCACCACCATGCTTCACCGTAGGGATGGTGCCAGGTTTCCTCCAGACATGACGCTTGGCATTCAGGCCAGAGTTCAATCTTGCTTTCATCAGACCAGAGAATCTTGTTTCTCATGGTCAGAGTCCTTTAGGTGCTTTTTGGCAAACTCCAAGCGGGCTGTGCCACTTACCGAGGAGTGGCTTCAGTCTGGCCACGCTACGATAAAGATCTGATTGGTGGAGTGCTGCAGAGATGGTTGTCCTTCTGGAAGGTTCTCCCATCTCCACAGAGGAACTCTGGAGCTCTGTCAGAGGCCACTGGGTTCTTGGTCACCTCCCTGACCAAGGCCCTTCTCCCCCGATTGCTCAGTTTGGCCGGGTGGCCAGCTCTAGGAAGAGTCTTGGTGGTTCCAAACTTCTTCCATTTAAGAATTATGGAGGCCACTGTGTTCTTGGGGACCTTCAATGCTGCAGACATTTTTTGGTACCCTTCCCCACATCCGTGCCTCAACAATCCTGTGTCGGAGCTCTACGAATAATTCCTTCGACCTCATGGCTTGGTTTTTGCTCTGCCATGCACTGTCAACTGTGGGACCTTATATAGACAGGTGTGTCCCTTTCCAAATAATGTCCAACAATTGAATTTACCACAGGTAGACTCCAATCAAGTTGTCGAATCATCTCAAGCAGTGGTGTAAAGTACTTAAGTAAAAATACTTAACTTTTGGGGTAGGGGGCAGTATTTTCACATCCGGATGAAAAGCATGCCCAGAGTAAACGGCCTGCTATAAAGCCATAAAAGCTAGAATATGCATATTATTAATAGATTTGGATAGAAAACACTCTGAAGTTTCTAAAAACTGTTTGAATGATGTCCGAGTATAACATAATTCATATGGAAGGCAAAAACCTGAGAAAAAATCCAACCAGGAAGTGGGAAATCTGAGGTTGGTCGATTTTCAACTCAGCTCCTATTGAAGATACAGTGGGATATTGGTAATGTTGCACTTTCTAAGGCTTCCACTAGATGTCAACAGTCTTTAGAACCCTGTCTGATGCTTCTACTGTGAAGTGGGGCCGAAGGAGAAGGGAATGAGTAAGGTCTGCCATGAACTGACCGTGCTCGTTCACATGAGAGGGAGCTCTGTTCCATCGCACTTCTGAAGACAATTGAATTCTCCGGTTGGAACGTTATTAAAGATTTATGTTAAAAACATCCTAAAGATTGATTCAATACATCGTTTGACATGTTTCTATTGACTGTTACGGAACTTTTTGACATTTCGTCTGCTTTTAGTGAACGCGCTTCGTGACTTTGGATCTAACAAAAGTAACTATTTGGACATAAATGATGTACATTACCGAACAAAACAAACATTTCTTGTGGAAGTGGGAGTCCTGGGAGTGCATTCCGATGAAGATCAGCAAAGGTAAGTGAAGATTTATAATGCTATTTATGACTTTTGTTGACTGCATAATATGGCGGATATATTTGTGTCTTGATTAGGCTCTGAGCGCCGACTCAGATTATTGCACGGTTTGCTTTTTCCGTAAAGCTTTTTTGAAATCTGACACAGCGTTTGCATTAAGGAGAAGTGCATCTAAAATTCCATGCATAACAGTTGTATCTTTTTAAAAAAAATGTTTTTTTAAATGTTACCCCCTTTTCTCCCCAATTTCGTGGTATCCAATTGTTAGTAGTTACTATCTTGTCTCATCGCCACAACTCCCGTACGGGCTCGGGCGAGACGAAGTTCGAAAGCCACAGGAGGTTAGCGCGCACTGCGCCTGGCCCGCCACAGGAGTCGCTGGTGCGCGATGAGACAAGGATATCCCTGCCGGCCAAACCCTCCCTAACCCGGACGACCCTAGGCCAATTGTGCGTCGCCCCACGGAACTCCCGGTCGTAAATTGATGTGGCTCTCTGCAAAATCAAAGGATGTTTTGGAACTTCTGAATGTAAGGCGCCAATGTAAACTCAGATTTTTGGATATGAACTTTACCGAACAAAACATACATGTATTGTGTAACATGAAGTCGTATGAGTGTCATTTGATGAAGATCAAAGGTTAGTGATTAATTTTACCTATATTTCTGCTTTTTGTGAATCCTCTCTTTGGCTGGAAAAATGGCTGTGTTATTCTGTGAATAGGCACTCACCTAACAATTGTTTGGTTTGCTTTCCTCGTAAAGCCTTTTTGAAATCGGACACTGTGGCTGGATATACAAGTGTATCTTTAAAATGGTGTAAAATACATGTATGTTTGAGGAATTTTAATTATGGGATTTCTGTTGTTTTGAATTTGGCACCCTGCAGTTTCACTGGCTGTTGAAGAGGTGGGACGCTACCGTCTCACGTACCCTAGAGAGGTTAAGGCTTTTTGGGGGTATCTGTACTTAACTTTTTTTTAAATTACAACTTTTACTTCACTACATTCCTAAAGAAAATATACTTTTTACTTAATTTTCCCTGACACCCAAAAGTACTCGTTACATTTTGAATGCTTAGTAGGACAGGAAAATGATCCAATTCAAACTTAATAGAACATCCTGGTCATCCCTACTGCCTCTGATCTGGCGGACTGACGAAACACACATGCTTGTAAATTATGTCTGAGTGTGCCCCTGGCTATCCGTAAATCAAAAAATAAAATGATTGCATCTGGTTTGTTTAATATAGGGAATTTGTAATTTACACTTCTACTTTCAATTCTTAAGTTTATTTGAGCAATTACATTTACTTTTGATACTTACTGGGTGACTCACTTTTACTTGAGTCATTTTCTAATAAGGTATCTATACGTTTACTCAAGTATGACAATTGGGTACTTTTTCCACCACTGATCAAGGACCATCAATGGAAACAGGATGCACCTGGGGTCAATTTTGAGTTTCATAGCAAAGGGTCTAAATATGTATGCAAATAAGGTATTTCAGGTTTTTTTTATATATATTTGCAAACATTTTTAAAAAAAACTTCTCGCTTTGTCATTATGGGTTATTGAGTTTAGATTGATTAGGAACATTTTAGAACACGGCTATAAAAAAGGGAAGTCTGAATACTTTCCTAATGCACTGTACATATACAAACATATTTCCACACTATGAGGTTGGAATAATACTGTCAAATTGTGAAAATGACAATGTAAGCGGTTTTTAAAAAAAGACTTCCTAAATTTCCGCCTGTTTTGTTGGGATGCTGTTTTGGCCTTCCATGGTGACATCACCATGTGGTAAATTAGTTAATAGACCAATAAGAAAGAGTTCCAAAACTCCCTGCCAATAACATCTAATTTTCAGTTTTCCCCTCCCACTCCCAGACAGTCATAGCAAAATTTTAGCTTGAGAAATTGCTAAAAAGTAGTTTGTTTTCTATCAAAACCTATTGTCTCTGTGTAGCCTCAAGAGCAGCTGGTCTCTACGCACCCTCACTCTATTACTGTCCCTTTTAGCCAGCCTCTCTCTCCACTGCTCTCAGCGCCCTTCTCACTCCCTGTGATTCTAAGCACGGCGGTGGGGTGTGGTGGAGTGGGGCCAGGGTGGCTGAGAGCTGGGGGCACTGGGGCAGACACTTCATCAGTAGCAGGTAGAGGTCCTGGCTGCAGTAGAGGAAGAAGAGAAAGGGAGCGCCCACATAGCATCTTACTCAGATTCTGGCACTCCTATCTAAATCTACCTCGCATAGGGGGTAGAGCTACAGGTGCTACTGGGGCTAAACTTCAGAATTAAATCATGCACAGACCACTCAATCCGTGTCTTTCATTTGCAGTGTTGCAAAGTCAACACAGCCAAAATGACATCCAAATAGGCACCCGATACTAAATGGGTGCAATGTCGACTTGCTTCAGCATGTACAATCCGCATAAATGTTCCTCCATCTTCTTATCTGCATGTCATTGTGTTCTGTTGGAGAGGTCTCCCATCATATTGGGGACCATCCTCCCCGGTGCCGAAAGAACATCCTACACATCATACTGGGGCCTCTCAACACGCCTTGCATTTTTCCATCACAAGATGAGATGTGTGAAACAAAATTACACAATCCTTTTCATACCCAGAGTACAGTGAATTTAATTTCAAGTCGTCTGGAAAAAGTCAATAATTCAAAAGCGATTAATCTGTGTGTGGAGGACGACGTGGAGCAACATGCATCAAGCGGTGTTATAAGGCGATTTCTTTAATGCAAGCTTTGAGGATCCAACAAAAGACTAACCCCGGGTGTCGTCCGTAACACTAAATTACTTCTAGCCGGGATTTGAAAATGCATTTTCGTGGCAGTTAGTTACGGATTACATGTAGGGATATATTCTCCGCTCAGGAACCGTGGCAACACCTCAAGCTTTGCTGGAACGGCGTAGATCTAAATTTGTCATCGCTACAGGATATTTGTTCCCCGTCACCCGGGTAGTTTATAGGTCAATATAATCTTTAATCAAACAGTGTACTCGCTGTTCACTCTGGGGTAGAAGAACTGAATAACAGCTCTAAATCCATCCAAAATGCAGCCTGCAACTAGGAGTACACTACAGACAGGGGCTAACAGTAACACACAGTGCCACAGTGTTTTGAAGTACGGTGTGGACTCCCAGGTGTGGCATCTTTAAAAGAAGATATCATTTCTCATCTGGTGCCCTCTAGAAAACAACATGTCAATGTAAAACAAGTTAGACCAGAGTAGAGTATGATATACAGTCCTGTGGATGAGAGGAGTCAGTTTACTCTAGGTTGGTACACGAATGTCCGTCTTGGATGGTTCCTAGACCGCAATAGTCAATCATAAGTAAATATAATTATATTGGCTGTTATTGCTGTGTATACACAGTACGTCTAGCTTATTTCATATGACAGATCTATATAGATTGCATGTAACTTACCTCATATCACAGACATAGATAACTGGTAGAACATACCAGATACCTTTATGATTACACTGTGTTCTTGTCCATGGGGTAGTTTGGAACAAAAACCTTGCCCATGGCCTCTAACACTGTTCTCACGGTGAGATGGTTATGGTTTGTCGCTTTGTGCCTTTTCACAGCCAAAGGCTTGGGCTTTTTCCTCGAGACAGCAGTCCTGTTACTACTGTATAAGCCAACACCCAGAGGATGTATAACACAGCCAGAGCAACACCATGATCATTGAGCCTCTGCTTGGTCCTCTGTTCAAGACTAACCTTGAGGGGGATTGTTTATGTAACACAGTCAGCACAGCACAACGTCCACTCCGTTTAGGTAGGCCAACTGAGAAATCACAACATTACCCTGCTATGAATGGGAAAAGCCTCGTAAGGGCCCTGCAAATAGTGTTAAGCTAATGATTTGACAATCTATTGCGACGTGTCCTTGGTTTCTACATATTATAAACGTATTCTAATGTCTAAGCTAAGTGCTGAATAAAAAAAAAGACATTCAACCCACATGCAGTGCCTCTGTTCTATTCTCCCCTTGTTTCATTGAAGTGCCATTGAGAGTTTTTGATGGTCTGCATAAAGAACATCCATATCGATCCAATCTGGCAAAAATATTGCAGAGGAAAAAAGACGGACTCCTCAAAATGTTGTCGGTCTCGCCTCCACTCGTGACATAAGAACTGAGCTCTATATTACAAGGAGAAGATTGTGCCAGGCGAGGAGATAAAACTAAGTGTCAGTGGAATCTCCTTTTCAAGATAACAGTCCTATAGTTTCTCTATCTCAGACAGAGAAACTGTGTGTGTCTTGTTCTTCTGTCCTCGTGGGGACCTGAAATCCCCAAAAGTCACCACAAGGGTAGTAAAACCAGGAAAAATCTCCCTCGTGGGGACATTCCCCACATCCCCGCGAGGACAAAAGCTATTTTAAGCTTAGGGGTTAGGTTTAGGGTTACAATTAGGGTTGGGTTTTAGTCAGTGGAAATAGGATTTTGAGTGGAAATCAAATTTAGGTCCCCACGAGGATAGAAAAACAAGTGTGGCGTTTATTCTAATATCCAAATGAACATTAGTATTGGAATACTTGCGAGTATACATTTTTGCGAGAAAAAATGCCTATTTTAACACGTGTAGCTTGTTGTTTTTGTTGGCCAATCAAAGTGGCAAAGAGGCTCAATGTGTAGCAAGTGGAGTGAGAGTTCACTAACACAAAGCAAGATGGAATAAAGTTACAGAATTAAAATGTTACCGAATTGAGAAGTAGGCCACAACGAGCAACCAAAAGGTAGATTGTGGTTTTATCTGAATGGGGTTGGGGGGGTAGCCTCAATTATCCTAGCTAGCTATAGCTGGCTAGTTTAGCTAGCTTCTCTAGTAGGCTGGACAGATTACATTTTTAACAACGCTGTTTTTCCGATAAAAGCTAGTTCATCGCATCTGCCGTGGAGCCCAGTTTCATAATGTGACCGTTTTTCCAAGCTGCTCGTCGTCGATTTTAAGTGATCGAGAAATAACAGGCCTTATTTTAGGTCATTTTTCACCCTGCCAGCTCCTATTAGTTCTATAGAGCACCAACTCGCCTTCCGAACGTTCTATTCCCAGCTTATTGTTTTACGTCACAATTCTTCGCTATTGCTGGCAATGAGACTTGCTCACGTTGTTAGAAGTTCAAATGTAAACAAAGAAATTACTCATGAAACTGAGGTTGTCCTATTGATTCCTATAGGGGAAATATAGGCATGTCGGTCTATTTCGCCAAATATCTTGCAATGTGTATATTTAGATTTTTTTCTAGTCGGACGTCATTTTAAAATCACGAGAATCTCCTCTTTCTAATTATGTAAATCTGTATCTGGGCAGCGAGCTTGGTTGTCATCAAATGCTAGCCCCAAAATACTTTTTGCCCTTGGAACA
The DNA here is from genome assembly GCF_034236695.1 of Oncorhynchus nerka. Taxonomy (NCBI): domain Eukaryota; kingdom Metazoa; phylum Chordata; class Actinopteri; order Salmoniformes; family Salmonidae; genus Oncorhynchus; species Oncorhynchus nerka. The sequence goes on from NC_088399.1 coordinate 44,417,442, forward strand.
CTGAGCTCCCCCATTGTTTTCCTATGGAGAGGCATGCCAGTCTATTTAGCCAAATATCTCACCATGTGTATATTTCGATTTTTTCAAGTCGGGCACCATTTCAAATCAGGAGAACCTCCTCTTTGTAATTATGTATGTCTGGGCAGCGAGCTCTTTTGTCATCGATCACTAGACTAGAAATAATCAGAAGTTGATCTTTTCCCCTACTTTCATTACGCGGACATAAGCACAGTTGACACCATCGAGGTGCAGATGTTTACTTCTACGTTTTTTTTTTACAGTTTCGTCCGACGAACAGATTGTAGTGGTAAAATAAAAAGGGATACATTTTTTGGTGCATTTTATGTGAAATGAAATTCTAAGCATCAATCCAGTCAAAACAGGCTCTGCGAATGCTCGATTCCATTCATTTGCTATGGGCGCGCGCTAGTGTTCCAGCTTAGCCAATATTCTTTTGCTGTTTTTCAGACTTGGGTGAATTTTAACTAGCTCTATTGTCCAGCCTCTCTCTAGGCTACTTCAGTCAAGACGGATACTGTTATGTGTGATGATAAATAACATTGTGGCTGCTACAAGTTAGCTTGTCTTGGCCGTAGCCGAGTTGCCGTGGCTAGTGGCTACCGTGACACTCCGTCGCCCTCCTTCTGCTCGTTCCAAGCCCCTTTACAGCTGCAGCAATAGAGTACCAGCCTCTCTCCCTCACGCAGCAGTGAACAGGTAAATAAAAAATCATTGTTTTTCAAATAAAAATGTAACAAAACAAACTGTTTAATTTTTTTTAATCATGTATTTCAAATTTCCAGACTTAGGGCAAAAATTCATGATACTATTTGAATAAAAAACCCTTACCTAGTATGTGAACACTGTTAGCTTTGCTCTAGGAGAGAGAGAGAGAGAGAGAGAGAGAGTCGGGGCCTTGAGCAGCATGAGGGTCGGACAGAGTGCTGGCGCAAAGTGCAGAGAGAGATAAGAAAAGTCGATATGTAACAATTATCTGGAGTACTCCAGTGACTGGAGGGGTTCTCCTCTCTCGCTGCTACACTATTTATACAGACAGTACAGTCCTCTCGGCTGCTCTTTCTCAACCCATGAAAGTCGTCTGGTGATTGTTGATCGCCGGGTCATGATACTACAAGGCCAGAGTTTAGTGTGACAGTGATGGGCATTTTCTACCTGGATCACATCAGTTCACTGACAGTGTATCAAAACGAAAGTCCTAGCAGGTGGTATAATTAAGATGTTGTATTAGCATCATTATACATTCATCTCCAAGAAATCTAAACACACACGCACGGCTTAATACTGCGGTCTACACACAGCAATCAATAAGAGGAAGTTTTTCTCACGGTCATATTCAGCAACAGAGGACAAATTGGCAACAGTAAACAGTGTGTTGCTCTTCTTGCGTGCCACACTAACGTACTAAACGCTTCCTGAGTGTGTAATAGTCCTGTCTGCTCTCGTATCATGTGAATGTTTTGTTGTTGAATACTGTTATCAAAATCAGTTCACGTTTGCATCACATAGAGAAATTCCAGACAAATAACATCCACTCTGTGATTTGTTTACAAGGTGGGTGGAAAGCCTTTTAGGACAGTCCTCCACTCTGTATCGCACGTTAATTTATCTACCAGCCAGGGAATATGACGAAACCGCGTGAACAGAGAGAGCGTGAAAGAACAGAAACACAACGGAACAGCCTAATTATGGATTTGTCTTGACTGCTGAAAGGAGGGAATCACACAACCAACTTAGACACAAAATCAACAGATAAGACCATGGAAGAGGGTGAAGGATAGAGTAGTGTGGATACAAGTGGAGGATCATTCGCAGTTCGACAACTTATCTCTGGGGGAGAGAGAGAGAAGAGAGAGAGGAGAGGCGCAAGAGGTCAGGTACGTAGGAAGAGAGAAAGAGTGGTAGAGGTAGAAAGAGTGAGGGGTAGAGAGACTGCTAGAGGAGAAGGTATGTAGACAACAAAGAGAAAGAGAGTGGCAGAGGTAGAGAGCCCGAGAGAGGGAGAGAGAAAGAGTGCAGTGGAGGTAGAGAGACTTAGAGTGATAGAGGTAACTTGAGAGAAAGAAAGAAAGAAAGGGAGGAAGAGAGGTAAAAAAAAATTATTTAAAAAATACAATAATAATCGCTCATCACTTACCAGTGAGCACAGCCTTGGCGGACGGGTCGGAAAGGTCCAGGGCACTCTTGCCGTCAGTGTTGCGAATGTTGGGGTCGGCTCCATGCTGGAGCAGCACTGTACAGGGGAAACACAGACAGTAGCTGAGCTCAGGCAGGGACAGACACAGACCACCACTGCTAACACCAGGACTAGCGCTGCCGCCACTGCTGCCCGCTAGCACTCTCTGGCTCCGCGGCATGCTGCCGACATAAACATACATCGCACACCAGCGGTGCGTCGTGAGAACGGAGGACCGGAGCGACAGCAGGCAGCAAGAGGGGAAAAAAACAACAGCCCAAACTGAATGCTGCGGCGGAGGTGAGGAGGGGAAAAAGCCATATTAGAAAAACAGGCAGGAGGACTCGGGCACTACCATGTGACTCCAGCACAGGTATGAGAGCAGAATATCAAAGCCCGCCTGCCTGCCTAGCCTTTCTCGCTCTAGCCCAGGGAGGGAGAGGGAATGAGAGAGAGAGAGAGAACGAGCGAGCGTGACAATAAAAGAGCAGAGGGTTAGAGACAGAGTAAGGGAGGGGAAAGGAGAGAGACGGGGGGGGGGGACATGTTTCCCAGGGTGCAGCGTTTTAATCTCCCCCAGATGAGTGATTGTCTGAGTGGATGAACAGCAGAGCGCTCGCTCATAAGGAGACCAGCGGCCCCGAACTCTCAGCTCTATCCCGAAACACACACACGCGCACACACTACCAATCACATGCTGCAACACTACTACGCTTCAGTCGTTCTTCACTTCACACACCCACACTGCTCTATGTATTACCAAGGTTTACACACTGAACAAAACAAAGAAGACACAAAGGGAGAGAGGCAGAAAACTGCTCTGCACTCAAATCAGGGAGCAGGACAATGAAAAAAAGAGTCAATGGGGAGGGAGGCCGGGAGAGGAAAACAAGAGGGTCGGTTAAAGACAACTCCTACTCAATCTGGATCGCACCTCTCAAAATCACATACACCTTTTATACACAGCAGAACAGGGTGAGGGTGCTAGCTTTCGGAGCCATTTGTCATCATACGTATTCAGTCACGCGAGCAGCAGCTTTTCTCAACATCGCCACTCGGATGATCACTTGGCTAAATGGGAGCCCATGTCTGTCTGCCTGCCTGCCCCTCTCTCCACGTCGGTGACGCACGCCACACGTTAACTCACCCATTCCTCAACACAAATGTGATTTAGCTCTGCACCAAATCACATCGTCTTCCACATCCACTCCTGTCCTTACTAGCCTGGTAACTAAAGGAGCAGGGAGACACTAAAGAGAAAGCCTTGGTGGAAGAAAGTGAACAAATCCAATGAAAAGGAGCCCTCTGTAAAATAGACATATGCTGGGCTATAGCAGCAGTCTCAGTCCTGTAACAGATTAATATGCAGGTAGGCTCTCATACGCTGCTGCGTTAGCTGGAGGCAGAGCAGAGAGCCGAGGTATGACAGGCAGTCAGTGGGAGTCTGATGGAGGGGTGGCCGTGCTGGTGGAGGGGGCAGTGGAGAGAGGGATGGGGCAGTGTGGAGGGGGCTTGGTGTCGTGTCAAGGCGTAAATGATGGCGACGGGGTGATTAAGATTCGCAGGTGCTCCTCTGACAGCTTGCCTGCCTATCTATCTGTCTGTCACACATGAGCGAGAGGGAGCGAGAGCGAGCGAGCTCAGCTGTTCCTGTACAGCAACAACACCTCCCTCCCCCTCATAATGTAAACCCACATGACCTCCACCCTCCGAACACACACACACATACCAAAGAGAGACACTCCCAAAGATTGAGTAGATGAGCCATTTGCCTTGCCATCGCCGCTCACCCTGTTCCCATGGTGCTGCGCGTGCAGCTGGCTAACACGGCCAATAACACCTACAACAATGATAAACGAGAGGGCGGGAGAGTGCTCAGCATACAAACACCAGCCACTGTGGAGTGACAGAGCTAGCTGACAAGATGGAGAGGACCTGATCATATGATCCTGACACAGTGTATTGCGATTCTATACGTATTAGGATTCCATACTACGATTTTATTGCATTATGATGTTAGCCCACGCAACCTCATACACGCCGTCTGCCCGGTACAATTCTCTAACGTGCCAGTGGCCATCGAAAGGTGAGCATTTCCCCACTGAAGTCAGATACAACAAGAAACTGCAGTCTGGTCAAGAGCCTGGTGAAGACTAGCACGCAGGTGAGCTTCTCCGAGACGGTTTTCTGACCGTTTGCGCAGAAATTCTTTGGTCGTGCATAGGGCTGTTGCGGAATCCCGTATTATCGCCACACCGGCAGTCATGAGTCATGAAGGCAGTTCAATTCCAAGTGACCTTTTAGTCACGGTGATTAGGGTTCTCCAAGTGATGGTCATTAGTAGCCGACCAAACTTGCTAACTGCCTGGTATTCAAGCACTCTATTCTCCTTCTAAATCACTCTGACAATGCAAAAGTAATCAAACATCTAATCCAACACTTCTTGAGAGCCCGTGAGCTCATGTTGCTCAACATTTCTACAGGCTACGCGAGAAGGAATGGTCGATATTAAAAAGAAGAGGATCCCATCATAGCCCAGACCTACTATATTTATTTCTAAACTTTCTTCATATTTAGCACATCGCTTTTAATTACAACAGGAGTATAAACTACCTGCCTGGCATGAAAATGAACCACGGAAAGGTGTCCTCCTCCATTCGCTATTTAAGTGCATAGATGACATGCATTTTTCCTGCTGCCCCGTTTCGAGACAGGTGCATAATGGTCCATTCTAAATCAAAACAAATTTCACACATATATTATTTAGAATATGTGAAAACAAGATTAAATCAAGAATAGTCTGATGGGTATCAATGTTAGTCTATCACTTGTGAATGATGCCCAGCATAAGGCAAAAAACTATTCCTTTTTTGCCGACTTTTTCGAATCAGTCGCACAACTCATGTAGCCTAGCCCATAAGCCTACGTGTTTAGATAAGGTTTCTATCACAACTAAAGTGGCCAAATAACTTATTAAAATGAAGCACATTAATCCGCTTTACAAGGTGTGTAGCGCCTTGCATGCATAGTGAGTTAAGTATGGGGGAAATAATTTGCTCCATAAAAATGCATCTTTATAATAAAAGCATTACATGCATAATCGCATTTGCGGTCAAACGATAATGGTCTTTTCCCGCTAAATGGAACAGGAACATTTGCACTTATAGCCTACTACCATGTGTGCATTGCTGCGCTTATAATGGAAGAAATAGCCTAATAGTTCATTAACATTTTAAGCTAAACGTTCTGATCTGTTGCATCAGCCATATTGCGTTTTTTTTTTTAAGTATTAATTTGGGATCTATTGCATCTCACAACTATGTTTGGAATATTTATTTCTTGCACAGAATTGGTCAACTTTTGTACTATGGGGGATAGTAGATTGGCATAGGCTAGTGCTTTTGCTGTTCGTTAGGCCTACACATTGCCTACTCATGTTGGCTGACGAAAAGTAAATGTGGACAGTCCTTCCAATATCTTCAATATGCACCTCAGAATTGGGTAAGGAATTGCGTAGTTGCATCCACGATGTGTCTATCTTCACTTGTAGCCTGTATGAAAGACCCGATCACGTGATGGGGAGCCATGTGAGTGAGAGGCGCTTGGAGCACGCAGCACTCAGGGAGAAGGGCACATCGCAGCACTCCAGACCAAGGTGCATTATGGCCACACAAAAGGGGATGCTGCTGTAAAATTCGAGGCATTATCAAGTGCTTGTCAAATTGTGAATGAAAGACTGATGAAGTGTGTACAGCCTGCGCAAAAAAACAAAGCAGAGCTCAAGCCTTTCAAGCGACTTTTTTCAAAATCATCATTAGAGTAGCATCATGAAGCCTTACAATGTATTAAATATCAAAACATGTAGCCCAACGTTTGTAGAACAACAAAAGTTACATTAATACCTCTAAATTAAGCAAATAGGAGTACATATTTCTTTATTTACCTGTCAACACAGAATAGCCGCATGTGCGCACTCTCAAATCATTTTATTTCCACTTTGTTCAATTCTATTCTTCATATTATAAAATAATGCCACGGAATTCTAAGCAAATCCTGTCTGCTAAATTAAATAGTGTAGCCCACAGCCATTTGGCATAGCCAGATCAGGACAACTGAGAGTACGCAATTCTGTTCTGCTGAAATAGACTACATTTTCTTCATATCATGCTTCTTTAGACCTGTCTAAAATAAATTATTGATTTATTGTGAAGGTGTAGTCTATATTATATGGATTTATTCGCCTTTTTAAAATGTAGATGTTCCAAAGGTCTGCATCAGTGGCTTGTAGGCTATGTGTGGAAGCCAGGAGATGCTAAATGTCTTTATGTTAATTAAGAGTCAATTATCGTGAGACCGACAGTTAATTGCTTGAAAATCACCGGCTGTCATGACCGACACAGCCTTAGTTGTGCAAACCCACAGATACATCAACTGTCCCGGTGGCTGGTCTCAGATGATCCCGCAGGCGAAGAAGACAGATGTGGAGGTCCTGGGATGGAGAGGTTATGCGTGGTCTGTGGTTTGAGGCCGGTTGGATGTACTGCCAAATTCTCTAAAACGACGCTGGAGGCGGCTTGTGGCAGAGAAATGTACATTACATTATCTGGCAACAGCTTTGGTGGACATTCCTACAGTTAGCATGCCAATTGCATGCTCTCTCAAAACCTGAGACATCTGTGGCATTGTGTTTGTCAAAACTGTACATTTTAAAGTGGCCTTTTATTGTCCCAAACACAAGGTGCACCTGTGTAATGATCATGCTGTTTAAATCAGCCACACCTGTCAGGTGGATGGATTATCTTGGCAAAGGAGAAATGCTCACTAACAGGGATGTAAACAAATTTCTGAACAAAATTAGAGAAATACACGTTTTGTGCATATGGAACATTTCGGAGATATTTTATTTCAGCTCATGAAACATGGGACCAACACTTTACATGTTGCATTTATATTTTTGTTCAGTATAATATCATCCAAAATAATATTGTGGTATGTAACTATCGATTCCTCCCCATCACTAGTGAATGTCCAAATGTTATTAGTCTCTGTGAGAGTGAGAAATGTGTGTAGTAATTACATTCTGGCATGAGATGAGCAGAGTGAGTGTTCTTATGTTAATGAACTGGCACTGCTGAAATTAGGCTAAAGTCACTTAATGGTCACTGCTTAATTTCTGCTGAAATTATTTTCATTCAACATAAACATAACACACAAAAAGATATATATAATATCTGAGACAAGCAAAAGCATAAGTGAATATCTCCTTACATGCCCAGTTCTGAAGACCAGCAGCTCACAAATCAACAATCTGTGTAGCTAGATTTCCATCCAATTGGCGACAGACAATCATCCCCACCAGTGTGTTTCCACCAAATGACAGTGCACACAAAATGTTCTTTTTTTGCTTAACTTTTCATGTACCAAACAAAAATCTAAAGTCCAATGTGCTTCCATCACATTTAACTCCAACCTAGATTTATTTTCACCAAAACTGTTGCGTTAAATAGCAAATGTGCCTACTCTATATTTATTTCATGAATATGAATTCGGAGGGCAGAAATCATTAGGTATTAAAGCATTAGACCTCTTACTAAAGGCTTCAGTCATGTAAAAGCTATACTTAAATCTGAACTGGTTCTCTAGCAGATTAGTAAGAATGGCTCACCCGATTTCGCTTTATTCAGATTACAACCTCACACTTTCAGTTATTATATAAATAATCTCCAAAATATTGCTATTTTTAAAACAAACCATAGAAAGTTACTTGCCATTTCCATTTAATCCACCAGAAAAGACAGAACAAATATGACAACCAATATTATGGTGAAAACGGTATAATCTTTGTAAATTATATCATAAATAGGGTTGGTGGAGTTAAATCACACACAAACATATGGAACCTAAATTACAACCAACAAATTGCAGCATTACAGAAAAAATGGAAGACGCAAGTGGAATACGGAGAAAGTAAGGAACTGTCTGAACTGGTGAAGAGGCAACACGGAGTCGCCTCTTCACTGTTGACGTTCAGACTGGTGTTTTGGGGGTACTATTTAATGAAGCTGCCAGTTGAGGACTTGTGAGGCGTCTGTTCCTCAAACTAGACACTCATTTTCTTATTTAACCTTTATTTAACTAGGCAAGTCAGTTAAGAACAAAATCTTATTCACAATGACGGCCTAGGAACAGTGGGTTAAGTGCCGTGTTCAAGACGACAGATTTTTACCTCCTCAGCTCGGGGATTCGATCTAGCAACCTTTCGGTTACTGGCCCAACATTGTATTAGATCTTTTTCATTTTGAAAAATGAGCTTGAGCGACAACATTGCGTCAATGGTCAGCTGGTGGCTCTCAGAGTGATATGTGCGTAATAGACAAATGCGGCCATTGTTTCTCTCGCTCCTACTAAGAAGCCAACTGACCCGGTTGATATATTATCGAATAGATAATTGTAAAACACCTTGAGGATTGATTATAAAAAACGTTTGCCATGTTTCTGTCGATATTATGGATCTAATTTGGAATATTTTTCGGAGTTGTCGTGACCTCAATTTCCGGTCGATTTCTCAGCCAAACGTGAAGAACAAACGAAGCTATTTCGGCTACAAAAATAATCTTTATGGAAAAAATGAACATTTGCTATCTAACTGGGAGTCTCGTGAGTAAACATCCGAAGCTCATCAAAGGTAAACGATTTAATTTGATTGCTTTACTGATTTTCGTGACCAAGCTGCCTGCTGCTAGCTAGGCATAATGCTATGCTTGGCTATCGATAAACTTACACAAATGCTTGTCTTGCTTTGGCTGTAAAGCATAATATTTTTTGTCCGTTGCGTTATGCTAATTAGTGTCAGTTGATGACAATTCTCCCGGATCCGGGAGCGGTAGTTCCAAGAGGCTCTTCTGTCCTCCACTCGTTACCTGTATTAATGGCACCTGTTTGAACTTGTTATCAGTATAAAAGACACCTGTCCACAACCTCAAACAGTCACACCCCAAACTCCACTATGGCCAAGACCAAAGAGCTGTCAAAGGACACCAGAAACAAAATTGTAGACCTGCACCAGGCTGGGACTGAATCTGCAATAGGTAAGCAGCTTGGTTTGAAGAAATCAACTGTGGGAGCAATTATTAGGAAATTGAAGACATACAAGGCCACTGATAATCTCCCTCGATCTGGGGCTCCACGCAAGATCTCACCCCGTGGGGTCAAAATGATCACAAGAACGGTGAGCAAAAATCCCAGAACCACATGGGGGAACCTAGAGAATGACCTGCAGAGAGCTGGGACCAAAGTAACAAAGCCTACCATCAGTAACACACTACGCCGCCAGGGACTCAAATCCTGCAGTGCAGACGTGTCCCCCTGCTTAAGCCAGTACATGTCCAGGCCCGTCTGAAGTTTGCTAGAGAGCATTTGGATGATCCAGAAGAAGATTGGGAGAATGTCATATGGTCAGATGAAACCAAAATATTACTTTTTGGTAAAAACTCAACTCGTCGTGTTTGGAGAACAAAGAATGCTTAGTTGCATCCCAAGAACACCATACCTACTGTGAAGCATGGGGGTGGAAACATCATGCTTTGGGGCTGTTTTTCTGAAAAGGGACCAGGACGACTGATCCGTGTAAAGGAAAGAATGAATGGGGCCATGTATCGTGAGATTTTGACTGAAAACCTCCTTCCATCAGCAAGGGCATTGAAGATGAAACGTGGCTGGGTCTTTCAGCATGACAATGATCCCAAACACACCGCACGGGCAACGAAGGAGTGGCTTCGTAAGAAGCATTTCAAGGTCCTGGAGTGGCCTAGCCTCCAGATCTCAACCCCATAGAAAATCTTTGGAGGGAGTTGAAAGTCCGTGTTGCCCAGCAACAGCCCCAAAATATCACTGCTCTAGAGGAGATCTGCATGGAGGAATGGGCCAAAATACCAACAACAGTGTGTGAAAACCTTGTGAAGAGTTAAAGAAAAATTTTGACCTCTGTTATATACCCTTTGTTGGCAATGACAAAGTATTGAGATAAACTTTTGTTATTGACCAAATACTTGTTTTCCACCATAATTTGCAAATAAATTAATTTAAAATCCTACAATGTGATTTTCTGGATTTTTTTCTTCTCAGTTTGTCTGTCATAGTTTAAGTGTACCTATGATGAAAATTACAGGCCTCTCATCCTTTTAAGTGGGAGAACTTGCACAATTGGTGGCTGACTAAATACTTTTTTGCCCCACTGTATGGGGGAAGGGAAATTAGGCAGACAATTACATTGATAAATTGTCGATTCTATCTGCAATATTAAAGCTGCTCTACACACTAAAAAAAGTTTTACAAAATAATTCTAATAATAATGTGCCTACTCTGGTCTTGGTACGTGCGCTCAAGCCAACAGCTTGCAGATACAGTGCGGGTATGCTAGTCTACGTGATGACATTATGGATAATTTTAATTGTCAAATGGCAGTCACGCATCGATCATCATGTCATCAGAACCAGACCCTCACAATATACAGTTGAAGTCTGAAGTTTACATACCTTAGCCAAATACATTTAAACTCAGTTTTTCACAATTCCTGACATTTAATCCTAGGAAATATTCCCTGTCTTAGATCAGTTAGGATCAACACTTTATTTTAACAATATGAAATGTCAGAATAATAGTAGAGAGAATCATTTAAGCTTTTAATTCTTTCATCACATTCCCAGTGGGTCAGAAGTTTACATGCACTCAATTAGTATTTGGAGGCATTGCTTTTAAATTGTTTAACTTTGGTCAAACGTTTTGGGTAGCCTTCCACAAGCTTCCCACAATAAGTTGGGTGAATTTAGCCCCATTCCTCCTGACAGAGCTTGTGTAACTGAGTCACATTTGGAGGTCTCCTTGCTCGCACACGCTTTTTCAGTTCTGCCCACAAATTTTCTATGGGATTGAGGTCAAGGGCTTTGTGATGGCCACTCCAATACCTTGACTTTGTTGTCGTTAAGGCATTTTGCCACAACTTTGGAAGACCCATTTTCCCATGATGTCAAGCAAAGAGACACTGAGTTTGAAGGTAGACCTTGAAATACATCCACAGGTACGCCTCCAATTGACACAAATTATGTCAATTACCCTATCAGAAGATTCTAAAGCCATGGCATAATTTTCTGGAATTTTCCAAGCTGTTTAAAGGCACAGTCAACTTAGTGTATGTAAACTTCTGACCCACTGGAATTGTGATACAGTGAATTATAAGTGAAATAATCTGTCTGGAAACAATTGTTGGAAAAATTACTTGTGTCATGAACAAAGTAGATGTCCTAACTGACTTGCCAAAACTATTGTTTGTTAATAAGAAATTTGTCAAATATTCTCAATAATAAACGTCTGGAAAGACAACAGAACCATCCAAGTCGAGAGGAAGTTTTAATCGGAGTACGGCACATCAACTTAATTCTTAATTCATTACCCACCAGAGAGAGTAACGTGCTCATCCCTGTGCCACGATGCACATTTCACAGCAGAGAGACTGCAACAAGAAACTTCATTCTCAAGAGCCAACAAATATAGTAGTCAAGCATAATTCAAAGAACCAGATGCTAAAAAGCACACTGCTCTGAGGGCGTATAGACAACTCGTGTCTCAACTCTTGGTCAATGCAGGGATAATTCCATTACAGCAATGGTAGAAAATAAACTCTTGCCAATATATACAGTGCCTTTGGAAAGTATTCGAACCCCTTGACTTTTTCCACATTCTTACGTTACAGCCTTATTCTAAACTTGATTTAAAAAATGATTTGTCCTCGTCTACACACACACTACCCCATAACGACAAAGAAAAAACAGGCTCTTTTTTGCGCTAATTTATTCAAATAAAAAACTGAAATATCACATTTACATAAGTATTGAGACCCTTTACTCAGTACTTTGTTGAAGCACCTCTGGCAGCAATCACAGCATCGAGTCTTCTTGGGTATGACGCTACAAGCTTGGCACATCTGTATTTGGGGAGTTTCTCCCATTCTTCTCTGCAGATCCTCTCAAGCTCTGTCAGGTTGGATGGGGAGCGTTGCTGCACAGCTATTTTCAGGTCTCTCCAGAGACGTTAGATCGGGTTCAAGTCCGGGCTCTGGCTGGACCACTCAAGGACATTCAGAGATTGTCCCGAAGCAACTCCTGCGTTGTCTTGGTTGTGCACTTAGAGTTGTTGTCCGGTTGGAATGTGAACCTTCATCCCAGTCTAAGGGTTCTGAGAACTCTGGACCAGGTTTTCATCAAGGAGCTCTCTGTACTTTGCTCTCCTCATCTTTGCCTCGATCCTGACTAGTCACCCAGTCCCATGCCGCTGAAATACATCCCCACAGCATGATGCTTCCACCACCATGCTTCACCATAGGGATGGTGCCAGGTTTCCTCCAGAAGTGAAGCTTGGCATTCAGGCCAAAGAGTTCAATCTTGGTTTCATCGGACCAGAGAATCTTGTTTCTCATGGTCTGACAGTCTTTAGGTGCCTTTTATTTGGCAAACTCCAAGCGGGCTGTCATGTGTCTTTTACTGAGGAGTGGCTTCCGTCTTTTCCCTCTACCATAAAGGCCTTACTGGTAAAGTGCTGCAGAGATGGTTATCCTTCTGGAAGATCCTCCCATCTCCACAGAGGAACTCTAGAGCTCTGTTAGAGTTAACATCAGGTTCATGGTCACCTCCCTGACCAAGGCCCTTCTTCCCCAATTGCTCAATTTGACTGGACGGTCAGCTCTAGGTAGTTAGAAACTTCTTCCATTTCAGAATGATGAGGCCACTGTGTTATTGGGGACCTTCAATGCTGCAGAAATGTTTTGGTACCCTTCCCCAGATCTGTGCCTCGACAATCCTGTCTCGGAGGTCTACGGACAATTCCTTCAACCTCATGGCTTGGTTTTTGCAATGACATACACTGTCAACTGTGGGACCTTAGACAGGTGTGTGCCTTTCCAAATCATGTCCAATCAATTGAATTTACCACAGGTGGACTCCAATCAAGCTGTAGAAACATCAAGCATGATCAATGGAAACAGGATGCACTTGAGCTGAAATTCAAGTCTCCTAGCAAAGGGTCTGAATACTTATGGAAATAAGGCATTTCTGTTTTTTTTTTATACATTTGCAAATATTTCTAAAAACCTGTTTTTTGCTTTGTCATTATGGGGTATTCTGTGTAGATTGCTGAGAAATTGTTTTTATTTCATCCATTTAAGAATAAGGCTGTAACGGAACAAAACGTGGAAAAAGTCGGAATAATTTCCCGAAAGGCACTGTAGGTCAAAGTAAGTGACAGAAGGGACTGTGGCTCTAGTTTCTGCCCCGAGAAATTGATCTGGCCTGATGTTCTTTTCAATGGTGTCTGGCTTCCTCCCTGGAGACAGGGAGACTGTTAGGGCCAGACCATTATGGGCTGGTCAGAAAATGGCATTATGTCATTGAGATGTGATTCTGTTGAGATCACTAGGGGTGACATGTTAGTTTCAGGGCAAAATAACCTGACTGTAAGACTTGATGATACAATACGCAGCAGCAGAGCAACAGACCATACTCTCCTATCAATTTCTACAGCAGTTAGGCTATTATATGTTCTGTTATAATCTCCACCCAGCACAGCCAGAAGAGGACTGGCCACCCCTCATGGTTCCTCTCTAGGTTTCGTCCTAGGTTCTGGCCTTTCTAGAGTTTTTCCTAGTCACTGTGCTTCTACACCTGCATTGCTTGCTGTTTGGGGTTTTAGGCTCAGTTTCTGGACAGCACTTTGAGATATCAGCTGATGTAAGAAGGGCTTTATAAATACATTTGATTTGTTAATTAAGCTGTTCATAACACAGGAGCCTTAGCTTTGGATTCAGGGATAGCTAGGACTATTTTATCATACAGAAATGTGATTCAAGTGTGTAAAGTGGCTTGTCACCAAAAGCACTCACAAACTTCTACAGATGCACAATCGAGAGCATCCTGGCGGGCTGTATCACCGCCTGGTATGGCAACTGCTCCGCCCACAACCGTAAGGCTCTCCAGAGGGTAGGGAGGTCTGCACAACGCATCACCGGGGGCAAACTACCTGCCCTCCAGGACACCTACACCACCCGATGTTACAGGAAGGCCATAAAGATCATCAAGGACAACAACCACCCGAGCCACTGCCTGTTCACCCCGCTATCATCCAGAAGGCGAGGTCAGTACAGGTGCATCAAAACTGGGACCGAGAGACTGAAAAACAGCTTCTATCTCAAGGCCATCAGACTGTTAAACAGCCACCACTAACATTGAGTGGCTGCTGCCAACACACTGACTCAACTCCAGTCACTTTAATAATGGGAATTGATGGGAAATGATGTAAAATATATCACTAGCCACTTTAAACAATGCTACCTAATATAATGTTTACATACCCTACATTATTCATCTCATATGTATACGTATATACTGTACTCTATATCATCTACTGCATCTTTATATAATACATGTATCACTAGCCACTTTAACTATGCCACTTTGTTTACATACTCATCTCATATGTATATACTGTACTCGATACCATCTACTGTATCTTGCCTATGCCTCTCTGTACCATCACTCATTCATATATCTTTATGTCCATATTCTTTATCCCCCTACACTTGTGTGTATAAGACAGTAGTTTTGGAATTGTTAGTTAGATTACTTGTTGGTTATTACTGCATTGTCGGAACTAGAAGCACAAGCATTTCGCTACACTCGCATTAACATCTGCTAACCATGTGTATGTGACAAATAAAATTTGATTTGATTTTAAAGTCAGCACAAAATGCAAGGTAAGCATAAAAGTTGCATGTCGTCGTAGATGTTTCTTACCGATGCACACGTCTATTTTGCCCTTGATGGCAGCCTCGTGGAGAGGTGTGTAGTTCCAGTTGTCCCGGGCGTTTGGGTCGGCGCCCTGACAGAGGAGCAGGCTGACCACCTCAGCGTGACCAAAGGAGCAGGCGTTATGCAAAGGGATCAAACCTCCGTCATCACAGGCGTGAACGTTGGCCCCAGTCTGAAGGAGGTGCTCCACAACATCCTTCCTCCCAAATCCTAAAAAGTGGAAAGATTGTGCAAATTGTTTTTCCTCCTTACGCAAATGGGTCTCTAAAACAGTGAAACACAACCTGTAATCATTGTTTAACATATTTTATCGTTTTTTTGATAAGACATACTGGTTGTGTATCACATATACGAAATCAGTATGGTAAGCTGCAGGCTAAAGTTAAAAATAGACTTGGTTTCCTCCATTGTAATCGCTCCTCTTCACCCCAGCTGCCCAACTAACCCTGATTCAGATGACCATCCTACCCATGCTAGATTACGGAGACGCAATGTATAGATCGGCAGGTAAGGGTGCTCTCGGACGGCTAGATGTTCTTTACCATTCGGCCATCAGATTTGCCACCAATGCTCCTTATAGGACACATCACGGCAATCTATACTCTTCTGTAAATTGGTCATCTCTGTATACCCGTCGCAAGGCCCACTGGTTGAAGCTTATCTATAAAACCCTCTTAGGCCTCACTCCCCCCAATCTGAGATGGGTGGGTATAATTTGTGGAACATTCCAATAGGAATCTGTTCCAAAAACTTCGTAAAGTACAAGGTTGCCAACAAACAATGCATACAAAGTAACATGATCAATCCACCTAGCTACCGAATAGGCATTAACTCACCATGTAGCTTATTCTTAATGTTTGTCGATAGGCTATCAGAGTGACTACAGACATTTTTCTGAATAAATATGGTGATTTGCAAGATTTGTGACCTGTTGCCACGAGAAAAGGGCAACCAGTGAAGAACAAACACCATTGTAAATACAACCCATATTTATGCTTATTTATTTTATCTTGTGTCCTTTAACTATTTGTACATTGTATATATATATATATATATATGACATTTGTAATGTCTTTACTGTTTTGAAACTTCTGTATGTGTAATGTTTACTGTTAATTTTTGTTGTTTTTCACTTTATATATTCACTTTGTATGTTGTCTACCTCACTTGCTTTGGCAATGTTAACACATGTTTCTCATGCCAATAAAGCCCTTGAATTGAATTGGTGAGTAAAAAACCTAATTAAAATAGCCCACTCCCTAGCCCGGTATCTTATTCTTATTGTTGGCAACCTTGTTATTTACGAAGTTTTTGGAACAAATACCTGTTGGAATGTTCCACAAATTATACCAACCCATCTGAGACATCTACTGCAGCCCTCATCCTCTACATACAACACCCGTTCTGCCAGTCACATTCAGTTTTTTTTTACCATGTCAGCTCAGGGATTCGACCGTGCAACCTTTCAGTTACCAGTCCAACGCTCTAACTACTAGGCTACCTGCCGCCCCTGTTAAAGGTCCCCAAAGCATACACATCCCTGGGTTGCTCCTCTTTTCAATTCGCTGCAGCTGCAACAAACACTCAAACTGGACAGTTTTATCTCAATCTCTTCATTCAAAGACTCAATCATGGACACTCATACTGACAGTTGTGGCTGCTCGTGATGTATTGTTGTCTCTCTACCTTCTTGCCCTTTGTGCTGTTATCTGTGCCCAATAATGTTTGTACCACATTTTCTGCCTGGAAAGGCCTGTGTGTTTTGCTTACAACTTGCTGGCTAATACAGTGCCCCTTCCCCTAGCAAAGTACCTCAACTCCACAATGACTTCATCCACGGAGTTGAGCACAGACTAAAGTTTTTTAAATGAACCTGACTCCTTGGAGTCGATGCAGATGATATACCTTGTCCTCTGTTTGTCCTCTGTCCTTGTCATTTATTTGCTTAAATCCACACGTTTTAATAATACGTGCATATTAATATATACAATCACTGGAAGGTGTACTCAATGTTTTTTCTCTACGGTGGAAACGCAGAATGTTCCAATTGAATCTCAAAGTTATTTTTTTAAGTTAAACTCGGTGGTGGTATTTGATTAACGTTTTATTAACGTTTTATTAAACTATACATATTTTTAATCAAATAAAGAAAACGCAAGTAACAATAGAAAACAAACATTGGTACATGGTAAAGTTGTATCGAATAATTTCAATTTTTTGTTAAGTATCTAGTGCATATCAACTCGAACGAGTCGGAGGTTAATTTAAAAAACATATCTACGATTAACTCCGTGGATGAAATCATCGCGGAGTTGAGTTACTTTACCAACCCCTCCCTGAGTCTAAATGTAGGCTAGTTGGCTCGGCATTTTCAACAAGTTAGCCTAACGTTACTTAACTAGTACGCGAAGTTTGTTAGCTAACAATTTAGCTTGCAGAAGTTAGCCTCAGAAAATGTGGGCTAGTTAGTTAGCAATTTACTCAAGTAACGTTAGTTGGCTAGCTATGTTAGCTAAACAAACCAGCTCGTAGCGAACATTCGCCATCGACGTTACCTGCAGCGAAGTGTAGCGGAGTGGATTTCCGCCCAGCCATGTCCTTGGCATTCACGTTAACCGTATCCACCAGCCTCTTCACCCGCGATACGTCCCCATTACGACAGGCTTCAAACAGCTCTCTGAAAGTCCCGCAGTCGCTGCCCCCGGGGCTGCTATTGCTACCTGAGTCAGGACTAGAGCCAGCGCTGCTGCTACCCCCGGTGGTAGTGGAGCTGCTGCTGCTTAGGGCCGGGGCGGGGATATTGGGGGAGGCCGGAGTTAACTCTGGATCCCCGGCACTGTCTACTTCAGCACCCGCTAGCACCGAAATTATGCCACCACAGGGAACGGGAGGAGACCCCGAAGGAGTGAGTGAAAGAGAAATACTGCGAGGTGGCGAGGATATGCTCTGCTTTTGCTGTTGGGAAGAGCGACGAGACGCCGCCATTTTTACAGCAGTCCCACTGGCAACAAAAAATATATTGGCTAAACTTCCTGGAAGCGAAGACGCTAATTTCCGGTTTCTAATGTCAGCAGTGAAAGTCGCCCATGAAAATAGTTTTAGAACTGGCTTTCAAAACGTTTTTTTAATAGTTTTTTTTTACACAGCATATGGTTTAATCAAATTGTCTGATTAAGGAGCTTGTTATTCAATTGCCATAACAGTTTATTTTTGCTCTTTTAACCGAATAGACTAGGCATGACATGGGTGAGACTTTCTCTCCTACACATGCACAGCAAATTCTATAGTTTTATAACTCTTCCATGGTCTGACATCTTATGTTTTTAGTGTCAGAGACAATAGTGTGTATAACTTCTAACAGGTACTATAGCTATATTATAATCAACCTTTACATTTTTTGCCCTGTACGCAACCCTCAAAATAGCAGAAATAGACTGTCATATATGGTAAGGAAGATTCATTTCACTGAACACAATTTCCCTCTCGTCTGTGAAATTCAGTGTGCACGTACTGCACGATGAGTCATCCCCAGTATTTCCCTATGCAGATCACATTTTTCACTTAATCTAAAGTAGCCTGAATCACCAAAAAAAACGTTATTGCATGACTTAAATAGAAAATTACATTTTCAATGAGCAGTTGAATTCAGTGTCAGTCAGGTTGGCCTGATGACTTTTTCTGCCTTGACATTCAGAGGCTTGCAAATTACATATGAAAAAATGAAAGCTATTTCAATAACTATAGTCTATCGTGACAATGGTGAAAATGTACATTCTGCAACCATTCCGGTCTTACCCATTTCAACATTGTAAGCCTATGGTTTTTTGGCGTGTATAAGGTACAATTATGGGAGAAGTACTCTTGACCTGGAGTGCTGGGAAACACACAGGCAAGAAAATATACTCAACACAGATAAAGGACTTGGAATATGTGCCCTGCTTCTTCTATTACTGAACAGATAAAGAAAATGACTCATGTGCAGGGTGACACCCAGTGGAGAACTGTGGCAAAAACAGGAATGTTCCTGAAGACACTGGAGCTCCAAGTGGCAGGATAAACACTGAACAAAAATATAAACGCAACATGTAGTGTTAATCACATGTTTCATGAGATTACATTTTTAAAAATACCTGAAAGTTTCCATACACATAAAAAGCTGATTTCTCTCAAATGCATACATTTGTTTACATTTCTGTTAGTGAGCATTTCTCCTTTGCCAAGATAATCCATCCACCTGACAGGTGTGGCATATCAAGAAGCTGATTAAACAGCATGATCATGACACAGGTGTACGTTGTGCTGGGGGAAATGAAAGGCCACTTTAAAATGTGCAGTTTTGTCACACAACACAATGCCACAGATGTCTCAAGTTTTGAGGGAGCATTCAATTGGCATGCTAACTGCAGGAATGTCCACCACAACTGTTGCCAGAGAATATAATTATAATTTCTCTACCACATACTGCCTCCAACGTCGTTTTTGAGAATATGGCTGTACGTCCAATGTTGCGTATATATTTTTGTTCAGCGTAAAAGCTGTGAAACTCCCACTGCTGAGACAGAAACCAATGCAACCAATACAGTGCCATCTCAGAGCAAGAAGATTCAACATTAACTGAAGATGCTGTGCTCCCAGGAAGCTCCACATCGAGGCACCAAATAATCCATTATCTGCTGAGAGAGTGGTGCCCATCAACTGTAGCCTGCATGTGACAATACAACAATCCCTCAGCTCACAGACAGAGGGCAGCACCACAGAAGACAGCACCACAGACACACAGGAAAATGAATAGACAGGCTTCTAATCTTGTTTTTGTTTTTTTGTCATATGTTTTTTATAACATCTCTGGAATTATGTCTTATATGTTTAGTTTTGTGACCCAATAAAAATGTGCAAAATATATGTATTTTTGTGTACCAACAAAAAGCACAAACTGTACTTAATAAGTTTTTAACTTATTTCACATACAATATGTGAAAAGGACCTGCTGTAACCCTAACAAAGGTCTGTGAAAACCCAGATATCTTATGTCAGGCTTCCCCCAACTGACAGTCTGTGGGCCAAATTATTTTACACCTTTTTTTGTTTTTTTTATTTTGTAAACTAAACGGACGTAAAAGACTGTAAAAACTCCAGCAAATCATCTGCAAGTTATTTACATTTTGGAAATCTATTACAAAGTATTACCACGTACGCTGAATATACCAAACATTAGGAACACCCTTTACCCTCAGAACAGCCTCAATTCGTTGGGGCATGGACTCTACAAGGTGTCAAATGTTGACTTCAATGCTTCCCACAGTTGTGTCAAGTTGGCTGGATGTCCTTTGGATGGTGGACCATTCCAGATACACACAGGAAACTGTTGAGCATGAAAAACCCAGCAACATTGTAGTTCTTGACACAAACTGGTACCGCTGGCACCTACTACCATACCCTTTTCAAAGGCAATTAAATATTTTGTCTTACCAATTCACCCTCGGAATGGCACACATACACAATCCATGTGTCAATTGTCTCAAGGCTTAAAAATCCTTCTTTAACTTGTCTCCTCACCTTCATCTACACTGATTGAAGTGGATTTAACAATTGACATCAACAAGGGATCATAGCTTTAACCTGGATTCACCTGGTCAGTCTATGTCATGGAAAGAGCAGGTGTTCTTATGTTTTTGTTTACTCAGTGTTAGCAGATGTGTGGAAACAGGGACGGAACATAGTGTAAAAGGCGATTGGTTTGTCTGTGCAGATTATGATAGCACAAGGGGTTAACCACGTAACTGTGTTTTGTCACAGTCCACACTATAATGTTAGGCTTTTAACTGACTTGCCTAATAAATAAAATGTGCCCTTTCCTGCAAGTTTCCATACAGCTGACTTCCTGCGGATAGTAAAACCAAGGGATGTCTCACATACTGCTGTCACACTCAAACGGATCTTAGCTATACGTCCAGTCTAATGACTAAGTCACACAAAGGCAAGTTTTTATCATGTTAGAAAAAACACTAGCCTATGACAAGAGACAATTTTTTAAGTAGTAAAGCGGGATAGCATGACTAATTTAG
This sequence comes from Oncorhynchus nerka, assembly GCF_034236695.1. NCBI lineage: Eukaryota > Metazoa > Chordata > Actinopteri > Salmoniformes > Salmonidae > Oncorhynchus > Oncorhynchus nerka. Next base: position 44,438,555 of record NC_088399.1, read on the forward strand.
TAATTTTCCACAACAGTACAAATGAGTTGTAATTATGTTCCGGGACCCTGACCATCCGCTCAAGAAAAAATCGTCCCGTGGCTGAATTTAGTTGATGATCCCTGTCTCGTGTCATAGTCCTGATTTAGATTCAGCCCTCTAGCTGCTCCTTCAAAATTGTCACGCCCTAACCTTAGAGAGCCTTTTTATTTCTCTATTTGGTTAGGTCAGGGTGTGATTTGGGTGGGCATTCTAGTTGGTCTGTTTCTTTGTTGGCCGGGGATGGCTCACAATCAGAGGCAGCTGTCTATCGTTGTCTCTGATTGGGAATCATACTTAGGCAGCCTTTTTCCCCACATGTGTCTGTGGGTAATTATTTATTTTCTGTGAGTGTTTGTGTGCGCCACGGTTGCGTTCTGTTTCTGTTTACCTTTTTTTTTTTGTGAAGGTTTCACTTCGATTAAAGCTGTGGAATTACATGCACGCTGTGCCTTGGCTCATTTATGACAGGGAGTTTGAAGACAGCGAACGTGACACAAAGGCTCAGTGTGTTTCATCTGATGCCGTGGTTTAGGAAGACAGTAACTCTGTTCCTTAACATTTATTGATCGGACATGGCATTAATCTGTGTCCAGATCAAGTTTCCTTTGAAATATTTAATTAACTTGGAGAAGTTGCTGGAAATAGGATCTTAGCTGTTTTTGTACATTCAAATCGAGCATATTATTACATCATAGATTGTGAGTTATTGTGCACACTATGAATAATTCTTTGGTCATGTGATGTTCTCTCAACAAACACAACACTGTATTTAAAGACAGAGTAAGGAAGCAATGTTGTCAGTGGTGTCAATTTCAGAGTCACATCCAAGAAGATGGTTGAGGGAAATTGAATACTGACTCAAGCTATATTAATACAATATTAATACATTTACTACATGTCATATCAATAAGGGGAAGGGCACTTGTAATTCCTTTTATGTCTGTATCACTTTTAAGGCAGAACCATATGTTATAACTGTTATACTCATGAGTACAGTGATTTCAGGAAAATTTTGGATTTGTTGTCATGGGGGAAAGGTTATTTCATGGACAGACATGACAGCATGACAAAGCAGCTGTTGTAGATTACTTGCTCACTTTGGAGGCTACTCTTATTTAAAGGACGTTATGTGGCCCTGCGACTCTGACCTGCTTCAGTGGCCAATCTGTAAATAGAACAACGATATATCCCTAAGGCATTTGGCAGTCAGACTGCACTATTACCCGGGGCTTGTTTTGGAGAATGACAAAAGTTGCGTAGTCATAACACTCAGACGTTGGAGTCGGAGGAATGCTACTGGAACTTTCCATTGGACAGTATAAAAGCTGTGAGCCCTAGTCTGCTCGGGACAGAAGCTCGCAGAGACACAATCAGGGAGAAGAGACCAACAAAGACTAGCAGAAACGACGCAGATTTGATTTTGAATATGCTTTGCCCCAGCATGATGCAGTCTTCCCTCAACCCAATGAGCCCAATGGGCCCCTTCATGGACTTCCACTGGCCCGTCCGCAGCCTCTGGCCAGAGACCCGGCCTCTCTTCTTCCAGATGGAGCAGGAAATGATGCGAAACATGCAGGAGATGAGGCACAATATGGAATATATGCAACGACTCCACCAAAAGATTTTCGAAGACATTGATGGCCCATTATCTTTAACTGACTTCAAGCCCATCGCTTTCCAGATGGGGAAAGAAAACAACCGCTTTGCCCTGACACTGGACACTAAAGACTTTTCTCCAGCGGATCTGTCTGTCAAGCAGGTGGGCAGGAAGCTGAGAGTCAGTGGGAAGACGGAGAAGAAGCAGGACGACGGGAAAGGCTCCTTCTCTTACAGATGCCAGGAGTTTAAACAGGAGTTTGACTTGCCTGAAGGGGTGAATCCTGAGACAGTCACCTGCTCTTTGAATGATGGACAGCTACAGATTCAGGCACCAAAAGTGGCTGCTGTGACGGAAAGCAATGAGAGAGTGGTTCCTATCACTTGTTTATCAGCAGTAACATCACCCGGGGCTGCCACTGAGAGCACTGCTGTGGAGGCAGAGCCCAAGAAGGACTGATTACGATGACTCATTCATGATATTGCTATAACCATTCATTTTATGTTTGGAAAATAAAAATAACTCCCATGAATACCATCATTTCTGTACTATCTCAATGAAATAACTATTTTGTCAAATTTGATGAATTCAACGTCAATAATTATCAATGGCATGGAATGTAAAGCCAATATTTTAGCATGTTCAATAAAGTTTTTTTTAAATTGTGTCCCTGGAGTGGGTATGCTGGGTATTCCCTGGCCTGGTTTCGCTGCCATTTCAATACATGTCTTGAAAATCAATTAGTGGATTGAAAGACTATGTTTTGATATTATAACAGAGTTGAGTTTTAAAAGAGTAATGTAGTTAGTCAAAATGAGCACAAACAGGTTCCGGGTACATATGTACTGTATGGTCTGTGTGTGTCTATGTTAGTGTCATATTCACACTCTTCAAACTACACTAGAGAATGTCTGAGGGTCACAGGAGTTGAGTGGTAGTAGTGTTCCCACCAGGACTCACGTTGAGGTCACAATGATATCGCTGAAGAGACGCTGCCATAGCTGAACTATTTCTCAACACAATGTAAGTAAAACATTGAGAGGAGTGTAAATACTCTACATCAAAAAGGTGACCAACCAGGAAATGATCCTAGGACATGTAATTGAAATGAAATGTCTGGTGAGGTTTTAATGAACTTACAGGATTTTCCTGATTATGTCAATAATGATTTCCTTATACATGAATAAAAATATGGGCTTGGATCCATCCAAAATGTTAAATATAGTTTCCTCTAGCTAGCATACTGGGGGGGGCGGCAGGGTAGCCTAGTGGTTGGAGCGTTGGACTAGTAACGAGAAGGTTGCAAGATCAAACCCCCGAGCTGACAAGGTACAAATCTGTCGTTCTGCCCCTGAACAGGCAGTTAACCCACTGTTCCTAGGCCGTCATTGAAAATAAGAATTTGTTGACTTGCCTAGTTAAAAAATATTGTAATAGTATCTTTAATTTCAATGAGTGAATTGAACAACTCTATTAGAAGTATACTGAACATTTTATTGTGTAACAAAACGACAGAAAGACATTATTTCACAGACAATCTAATAAAAACATGTAATGACATTTAGAGAATTAATTAGCAAAACAAGATGTTCTATGAATAATACTTGAGGCCAGGCTTTAGGCAATATGTATTTTGTCCATAGACAATTGATACTTGTGTGTCTGTGGTTCTGTCCTCTGTGGTACTGCCCTCTGTCTGTGAGCTGAGGGATTGTGGCATCTTCACACTGAGGCAACAGATGATGGGCACCACTCTCCCAGCTACCTATGATGGCCACCACTCTCCCAGCTATTATTTGGTGCATCAATGTGGAAAGTTAATTTTTGATGAGAAATATTGGTGAGCCAGGGAGCAGGTGATTGTCTCAGGATTCACCCCTTCAGGCAGATAAAACTCTTGCCTTCCCCATCACCCAGCTTCTTCTCTGTTTTCCCACTGACTTTCAGCTTCCTGCCCACCTGCTTGACAGACAGCTCCTCTGGGGAAAAGTCTTTAGTGTCCAGTGGAAGGGCAAAGACCTCTCCATCTTTATCCTGATTGTAGGAGAGTGGTTGGAGGGCCAAACAACCTTTCCTGTCATTGCCACAGTTCTCCACTGGGTGACACACTGCAGGGAAGTGGTGACGTCACTCCAGCCAGCTTCTAAATCAGGTAGTTCAGTAACAAGCTGGATGGAGTCCACAGTCCTGAGATATTAGTGGTGCTGTACTTAAAGCAGGTCAACTATTATTGGTTTCACTGATGAATGATTCACTTAACTTAAATATATTTATGACTTTTAAAAGTATTTTGAACCATATTGCTTTTGACATTTACAGTATTGATGGATCATTAGCAATGCATATTCTGTGACATGCAATAGTATCAGCAAAGTCGAACAAAATTGGACCAAAGATCACAAGCTACGTTTTAAAGAGTTTTCACCACAGGCGTCACTGCAAGAAAGGTCCAAATGTATTTGAACACATTCTAAAATAATCCACGGAGAAATCATATTTTTTAGAAAGAAATTCAGATTGTACAGCGTTATGAAATTGGTCATGTGTCGATTTTATGTTCCTATAACATTGTTGAAAACAGATTTTTTTTTTTGTCTGGCATTATGTTTATCATATATTTACGTATGTTTTTTAATAACTAAAAACAATCTTTTCTAGTTGTGGAAACTATTCACTCACATTCAATGGTCTAAAACAGGACACTTGCTCAAAAAGGTCTACATTGCAAATCCTGACAAGTCCACATGACATTTGTTTTCAGAAGTCAGGTTTATAAACATGTCATAAACATGTTAGAATCAGAACATTTTCAGGAGAGCTTTTTGAATATGAAATTTATTGAAAATGATAATTGAACAATTTCAGGCCAGTAAGCCTTTTGGAAAGTTAACTTTTGATGAGAGATAGATAATGGTCATTATGTTGATATCCATTGAAGAGATCATAACAACTGCAAAATTCTGCATTTTTTAAATATTTTATTGATTAAATTAAAAAGCATATCATACTGATTGTTACAAGATATGAAATGTAAATGCATACAGTCTCAAAACATGAAAAATATGTATTAGAAAATGTCTCATCCAGTGAAATAAAAATCAGTCCTCATGTGAAACTCTGTTCTCTTGTTTCTTCTGTGTGTCGGTGATGCTTCCCTCTGTCTTTGACAGGAATTGTGGGGTTTCCACATCCAGGCTACAGTTGATGGTAACCACTCTCTCTGCCACCTCCTCCTCACCAGATAATGGATTCTTTGATGCCTGAATGTGGAGTTTCCGTCATGAGCCAGGGAGCAGGTGACTGTCTCAGGATTCACCTTTTCAGGCAGATCAAACTCTTGTCTGAACTCTTGGCATCTGTAAGAGTAGGAGCCTTCCCCATCATCCAGCTTCTTCTCTGTCTTCCCACTGACTTTCAGCTTCCTGCCCACCTGCTTGACAGACAGCTCCTCTGGGGAAAAGTCTTTAGTGTCCAGTGTCAGGGCAAAGCCCTCTCCATCTTTATCCAGCTTGTAGGAGACTGGTTGGATGGTCAAAGAGGATGGGACATTGTCCAACTCTTCAAAGATGTGCTGCTGGAGATGTGCCATCAGATCCAGACTGCTCTTGACTTCTAGCAGGTTTCTCTGCAGTAGATCCCGCTGGCTGAGAAGAGGTCGGACCTCTGGCCATAGACTGCGCACAGGCCAGTAGAAGTCCATCAATGGGCTGAGGGAAGACTGGAATCCTCGGGAACACAGCATCTTCAGTCAATGTTGAGTGTTGAGTCTTGTGTGATCAGTGTTGGATGTATTGGTTTCTGTCTCGGCAGGGGAGTTTCACAGCTTTTATATGCTGCCACTTGGAGCTCCAGTGTCTTCAGGAACTTTCCTGTCATTGCCACAGTTCTCCACTGGGTGACACACTGCAGGGAAGTGGTGACGTCACTCCAGCCAGCTTCTAAATCAGGTAGTTCAGTAACAAGCTGGATGGAGTCCACAGTCCTGAGATATTAGTGGTGCTGTACTTAAAGCAGGTCAACTATTATTGGTTTCACTGATGAATGATTCACTTAACTTAAATATATTTATGACTTTTAAAAGTATTTTGAACCATATTGCTTTTGACATTTACAGTATTGATGGATCATTAGCAATGCATATTCTGTGACATGCAATAGTATCAGCAAAGTCGAACAAAATTGGACCAAAGATCACAAGCTACGTTTTAAAGAGTTTTCACCACAGGCGTCACTGCAAGAAAGGTCCAAATGTATTTGAACACATTCTAAAATAATCCACGGAGAAATCATATTTTTTAGAAAGAAATTCAGATTGTACAGCGTTATGAAATTGGTCATGTGTCGATTTTATGTTCCTATAACATTGTTGAAAACAGATTTTTTTTTGTCTGGCATTATGTTTATCATATATTTACGTATGTTTTTTAATAACTAAAAACAATCTTTTCTAGTTGTGGAAACTATTCACTCACATTCAATGGTCTAAAACAGGACACTTGCTCAAAAAGGTCTACATTGCAAATCCTGACAAGTCCACATGACATTTGTTTTCAGAAGTCAGGTTTATAAACATGTCATAAACATGTTAGAATCAGAACATTTTCAGGAGAGCTTTTTGAATATGAAATTTATTGAAAATGATAATTGAACAATTTCAGGCCAGTAAGCCTTTTGGAAAGTTAACTTTTGATGAGAGATAGATAATGGTCATTATGTTGATATCCATTGAAGAGATCATAACAACTGCAAAATTCTGCATTTTTAAATATTTTATTGATTAAATTAAAAAGCATATCATACTGATTTTTACAAGATATGAAATGTAAATGCATACAGTCTCAAAACATGAAAAATATGTATTAGAAAATGTCTCATCCAGTGAAATAAAAATCAGTCCTCATGTGAAACTCTGTTCTCTTGTTTCTTCTGTGTGTCGGTGATGCTTCCCTCTGTCTTTGACAGGAATTGTGGGGTTTCCACATCCAGGCTACAGTTGATGGTAACCACTCTCTCTGCCACCTCCTCCTCACCAGATAATGGATTCTTTGATGCCTGAATGTGGAGTTTCCCGTCATGAGCCAGGGAGCAGGTGACTGTCTCAGGATTCACCTTTTCAGGCAGATCAAACTCTTGTCTGAACTCTTGGCATCTGTAAGAGTAGGAGCCTTCCCCATCATCCAGCTTCTTCTCTGTCTTCCCACTGACTTTCAGCTTCCTGCCCACCTGCTTGACAGACAGCTCCTCTGGGGAAAAGTCTTTAGTGTCCAGTGTCAGGGCAAAGCCCTCTCCATCTTTATCCAGCTTGTAGGAGACTGGTTGGATGGTCAAAGAGGATGGGACATTGTCCAACTCTTCAAAGATGTGCTGCTGGAGATGTGCCATCAGATCCAGACTGCTCTTGACTTCTAGCAGGTTTCTCTGCAGTAGATCCCGCTGGCTGAGAAGAGGTCGGACCTCTGGCCATAGACTGCGCACAGGCCAGTAGAAGTCCATCAATGGGCTGAGGGAAGACTGGAATCCTCGGGAACACAGCATCTTCAGTCAATGTTGAGTGTTGAGTCTTGTGTGATCAGTGTTGGATGTATTGGTTTCTGTCTCGGCAGGGGGAGTTTCACAGCTTTTATATGCTGCCACTTGGAGCTCCAGTGTCTTCAGGAACTTTCCTGTCATTGCCACAGTTCTCCACTGGGTGACACACTGCAGGGAAGTGGTGACGTCACTCCAGCCAGCTTCTAAATCAGGTAGTTCAGTAACAAGCTGGATGGAGTCCACAGTCCTGAGATATTAGTGGTGCTGTACTTAAAGCAGGTCAACTATTATTGGTTTCACTGATGAATGATTCACTTAACTTAAATATATTTATGACTTTTAAAAGTATTTTGAACCATATTGCTTTTGACATTTACAGTATTGATGGATCATTAGCAATGCATATTCTGTGACATGCAATAGTATCAGCAAAGTCGAACAAAATTGGACCAAAGATCACAAGCTACGTTTTAAAGAGTTTTCACCACAGGCGTCACTGCAAGAAAGGTCCAAATGTATTTGAACACATTCTAAAATAATCCACGGAGAAATCATATTTTTTAGAAAGAAATTCAGATTGTACAGCGTTATGAAATTGGTCATGTGTCGATTTTATGTTCCTATAACATTGTTGAAAACAGATTTTTTTTTTGTCTGGCATTATGTTTATCATATATTTACGTATGTTTTTTAATAACTAAAAACAATCTTTTCTAGTTGTGGAAACTATTCACTCACATTCAATGGTCTAAAACAGGACACTTGCTCAAAAAGGTCTACATTGCAAATCCTGACAAGTCCACATGACATTTGTTTTCAGAAGTCAGGTTTATAAACATGTCATAAACATGTTAGAATCAGAACATTTTCAGGAGAGCTTTTTGAATATGGAATTTATTGAAAATGATAATTGAACAATTTCAGGCCAGTAAGCCTTTTGGAAAGTTAACTTTTGATGAGAGATAGATAATGGTCATTATGTTGATATCCATTGAAGAGATCATAACAACTGCAAAATTCTGCATTTTTTAAATATTTTATTGATTAAATTAAAAAGCATATCATACTGATTGTTACAAGATATGAAATGTAAATGCATACAGTCTCAAAACATGAAAAATATGTATTAGAAAATGTCTCATCCAGTGAAATAAAAATCAGTCCTCATGTGAAACTCTGTTCTCTTGTTTCTTCTGTGTGTCGGTGATGCTTCCCTCTGTCTTTGACAGGAATTGTGGGGTTTCCACATCCAGGCTACAGTTGATGGTAACCACTCTCTCTGCCACCTCCTCCTCACCAGATAATGGATTCTTTGATGCCTGAATGTGGAGTTTCCCGTCATGAGCCAGGGAGCAGGTGACTGTCTCAGGATTCACCTTTTCAGGCAGATCAAACTCTTGTCTGAACTCTTGGCATCTGTAAGAGTAGGAGCCTTCCCCATCATCCAGCTTCTTCTCTGTCTTCCCACTGACTTTCAGCTTCCTGCCCACCTGCTTGACAGACAGCTCCTCTGGGGAAAAGTCTTTAGTGTCCAGTGTCAGGGCAAAGCCCTCTCCATCTTTATCCAGCTTGTAGGAGACTGGTTGGATGGTCAAAGAGGATGGGACATTGTCCAACTCTTCAAAGATGTGCTGCTGGAGATGTGCCATCAGATCCAGACTGCTCTTGACTTCTAGCAGGTTTCTCTGCAGTAGATCCCGCTGGCTGAGAAGAGGTCGGACCTCTGGCCATAGACTGCGCACAGGCCAGTAGAAGTCCATCAATGGGCTGAGGGAAGACTGGAATCCTCGGGAACACAGCATCTTCAGTCAATGTTGAGTGTTGAGTCTTGTGTGATCAGTGTTGGATGTATTGGTTTCTGTCTCGGCAGGGGAGTTTCACAGCTTTTATATGCTGCCACTTGGAGCTCCAGTGTCTTCAGGAACTTTCCTGTCATTGCCACAGTTCTCCACTGGGTGACACACTGCAGGGAAGTGGTGACGTCACTCCAGCCAGCTTCTAAATCAGGTAGTTCAGTAACAAGCTGGATGGAGTCCACAGTCCTGAGATATTAGTGGTGCTGTACTTAAAGCAGGTCAACTATTATTGGTTTCACTGATGAATGATTCACTTAACTTAAATATATTTATGACTTTTAAAAGTATTTTGAACCATATTGCTTTTGACATTTACAGTATTGATGGATCATTAGCAATGCATATTCTGTGACATGCAATAGTATCAGCAAAGTCGAACAAAATTGGACCAAAGATCACAAGCTACGTTTTAAAGAGTTTTCACCACAGGCGTCACTGCAAGAAAGGTCCAAATGTATTTGAACACATTCTAAAATAATCCACGGAGAAATCATATTTTTTAGAAAGAAATTCAGATTGTACAGCGTTATGAAATTGGTCATGTGTCGATTTTATGTTCCTATAACATTGTTGAAAACAGATTTTTTTTTTTGTCTGGCATTATGTTTATCATATATTTACGTATGTTTTTTAATAACTAAAAACAATCTTTTCTAGTTGTGGAAACTATTCACTCACATTCAATGGTCTAAAACAGGACACTTGCTCAAAAAGGTCTACATTGCAAATCCTGACAAGTCCACATGACATTTGTTTTCAGAAGTCAGGTTTATAAACATGTCATAAACATGTTAGAATCAGAACATTTTCAGGAGAGCTTTTTGAATATGAAATTTATTGAAAATGATAATTGAACAATTTCAGGCCAGTAAGCCTTTTGGAAAGTTAACTTTTGATGAGAGATAGATAATGGTCATTATGTTGATATCCATTGAAGAGATCATAACAACTGCAAAATTCTGCATTTTTTAAATATTTTATTGATTAAATTAAAAAGCATATCATACTGATTGTTACAAGATATGAAATGTAAATGCATACAGTCTCAAAACATGAAAAATATGTATTAGAAAATGTCTCATCCAGTGAAATAAAAATCAGTCCTCATGTGAAACTCTGTTCTCTTGTTTCTTCTGTGTGTCGGTGATGCTTCCCTCTGTCTTTGACAGGAATTGTGGGGTTTCCACATCCAGGCTACAGTTGATGGTAACCACTCTCTCTGCCACCTCCTCCTCACCAGATAATGGATTCTTTGATGCCTGAATGTGGAGTTTCCGTCATGAGCCAGGGAGCAGGTGACTGTCTCAGGATTCACCTTTTCAGGCAGATCAAACTCTTGTCTGAACTCTTGGCATCTGTAAGAGTAGGAGCCTTCCCCATCATCCAGCTTCTTCTCTGTCTTCCCACTGACTTTCAGCTTCCTGCCCACCTGCTTGACAGACAGCTCCTCTGGGGAAAAGTCTTTAGTGTCCAGTGTCAGGGCAAAGCCCTCTCCATCTTTATCCAGCTTGTAGGAGACTGGTTGGATGGTCAAAGAGGATGGGACATTGTCCAACTCTTCAAAGATGTGCTGCTGGAGATGTGCCATCAGATCCAGACTGCTCTTGACTTCTAGCAGGTTTCTCTGCAGTAGATCCCGCTGGCTGAGAAGAGGTCGGACCTCTGGCCATAGACTGCGCACAGGCCAGTAGAAGTCCATCAATGGGCTGAGGGAAGACTGGAATCCTCGGGAACACAGCATCTTCAGTCAATGTTGAGTGTTGAGTCTTGTGTGATCAGTGTTGGATGTATTGGTTTCTGTCTCGGCAGGGGGAGTTTCACAGCTTTTATATGCTGCCACTTGGAGCTCCACAGTGTCTTCAGGAACTTTCCTGTCATTGCCACAGTTCTCCACTGGGTGACACACTGCAGGGAAGTGGTGACGTCACTCCAGCCAGCTTCTAAATCAGGTAGTTCAGTAACAAGCTGGATGGAGTCCACAGTCCTGAGATATTAGTGGTGCTGTACTTAAAGCAGGTCAACTATTATTGGTTTCACTGATGAATGATTCACTTAACTTAAATATATTTATGACTTTTAAAAGTATTTTGAACCATATTGCTTTTGACATTTACAGTATTGATGGATCATTAGCAATGCATATTCTGTGACATGCAATAGTATCAGCAAAGTCGAACAAAATTGCACAAAAGATCACAAGCTACGTTTTAAAGAGTTTTCACCACAGGCGTCACTGCAAGAAAGGTCCAAATGTATTTGAACACATTCTAAAATAATCCACGGAGAAATCATATTTTTTAGAAAGAAATTCAGATTGTACAGCGTTATGAAATTGGTCATGTGTCGATTTTATGTTCCTATAACATTGTTGAAAACAGATTTTTTGTTGTTGTCTGGCATTATGTTTATCATATATTTACGTATGTTTTTTAATAACTAAAAACAATATTTTCTAGTTGTGGAAACTATTCACTCACATTCAATGATCTAAAACAGGACACTTGCTCAAAAAGATCTACATTGCAAATCCTGACAAGTCCACATGACATTTGTTTTCAGAAGTCAGGTTTATAAACATGTCATAAACATGTTAGAATCAGAACATTTTCAGGAGAGCTTTTTGAATATGGAATTTATTGAAAATGATAATTGAAAAGTTTCAGGCCAGTGAGCCTTTTGGAAAGTTAACTTTTGATGAGAGATAGATAATGGTCATTATGTTGATATCCATTGAAGAGATCATAACAACTGCAAAATTCTGCATTTTTAAATATTTTATTGATTAAATTAAAAAAGCATATCATATTGATTGTTACAAGATATGAAATGTAAATGCATACAGTCTCAAAACATGAAAAATATGTATTAGAAAATGTCTCATCCAGTGAAATAAAAATCAGTCCTCATGTGAAACTCTGTTCTCTTGTTTCTTCTGTGTGTCGGTGATGCTTCCCTCTGTCTTTGACAGGAATTGTGGGGTTTCCACATCCAGGCTACAGTTGATGGGCAACCACTCTCTCTGCCACCTCCTCCTCACCAGATAATGGATTCTTTGATGCCTGAATGTGGAGTTTCCCGTCATGAGCCAGGGAGCAGGTGACTGTCTCAGGATTCACCTTTTCAGGCAGATCAAACTCTTGTCTGAACTCTTGGCATCTGTAAGAGTAGGAGCCTTCCCCATCATCCAGCTTCTTCTCTGTCTTCCCACTGACTTTCAGCTTCCTGCCCACCTGCTTGACAGACAGCTCCTCTGGGGAAAAGTCTTTAGTGTCCAGTGTCAGGGCAAAGCCCTCTCCATCTTTATCCAGCTTGTAGGAGACTGGTTGGATGGTCAAAGAGGATGGGACATTGTCCAACTCTTCAAAGATGTGCTGCTGGAGATGTGCCATCAGATCCAGACTGCTCTTGACTTCTAGCAGGTTTCTCTGCAGTAGATCCCGCTGGCTGAGAAGAGGTCGGACCTCTGGCCATAGACTGCGCACAGGCCAGTAGAAGTCCATCAATGGGCTGAGGGAAGACTGGAATCCTCGGGAACACAGCATCTTCAGTCAATGTTGAGTGTTGAGTCTTGTGTGATCAGTGTTGGATGTATTGGTTTCTGTCTCGGCAGGGGGGAGTTTCACAGCTTTTATATGCTGCCACTTGGAGCTCCAGCGTCTTCAGGAACTTTCCTGTCATTGCCACAGTTCTCCACTGGGTGACACACTGCAGGGAAGTGGTGACGTCACTCCAGCCAGCTTCTAAATCAGGTAGTTCAGTAACAAGCTGGATGGAGTCTACAGTCCTGAGATATTAGTGGTGCTGTACTTAAAGCAGGTAAACTATTATTGGTTTCACTGATGAATGATTCACTTAACTTAAATATATTTATGACTTTTAAAAGTATTTTGAACCATATTGCTTTTGACATTTACAGTATTGATGGATCATTAGCAATGCATATTCTGTGACATGCAATAGTATCAGCAAAGTCGAACAAAATTGCACAAAAGATCACAAGCTACGTTTTAATGAGTTTTCACCACATTGCAAGAAAGGTCCAAATGTATTTGAACACATTCTAAAACAATCCACGGAGAAATCATATTTTTTAGAAAGAAATTCAGATTGTACAGCATTATGAAATTGGTCATGTGTCGATTTTATGTTCCTATAACATTGTTGAAAACAGATTTTTTGTTGTTGTCTGGCATTATGTTTATCATATATTTACGTATGTTTTTTAATAACTAAAAACAATATTTTCTAGTTGTGGAAACAATTCACTCACATTCAATGATCTAAAACAGGACACTTGCTCAAAAAGATCTACATTGCAAATCCTGACAAGTCCACATGACATTTGTTTTCAGAAGTCAGGTTTATAAACATGTCATAAACATGTTAGAATCAGAACATTTTCAGGAGAGCTTTTTGAATATGGAATTTATTGAAAATGATAATTGAAAAGTTTCAGGCCAGTGAGCCTTTTGGAAAGTTAACTTTTGATGAGAAATAATGGTCATTATGTTGATATCCATTGAAGAGATCATAACAACTGCAAAATTCTGAATTTTTAAAATATTTTATTGATTAAATTAAAAAGCATATCATATTGATTGTTACAAGATATGAAATGTAAATGCATACAGTCTCAAAACATGAAAAATATGTATTAGAAAATGTTTCATTCAGTGAAATACAAATCAGCCCTCATGTGAAATGGTGTTCTCTTGTTTCTTCTGTGTGTCGGTGATGCTTCCCTCTGTCTTTGACAGGAATTGTGGGGTTTTCACATCCAGGCTACAGTTGATGGGCACCACTCTCTCTGCCACCTCCTCCTCACCAGATAATGGATTCTTTGATGCCTGAATGTGGAGTTTCCCGTCATGAGCCAGGGAGCAGGTGACTGTCTCAGGATTCACCTTTTCAGGCAGATCAAACTCTTGTCTGAACTCTTGGCATCTGTAAGAGTAGGAGCCTTCCCCATCATCCAGCTTCTTCTCTGTCTTCCCACTGACTTTCAGCTTCCTGCCCACCTGCTTGACAGACAGCTCCTCTGGGGAAAAGTCTTTAGTGTCCAGTGTCAGGGCAAAGCCCTCTCCATCTTTATCCAGCTTGTAGGAGACTGGTTGGATGGTCAAAGAGGATGGGACATTGTCCAACTCTTCAAAGATGTGCTGCTGGAGATGTGCCATCAGATCCAGACTGCTCTTGACTTCTAGCAGGTTTCTCTGCAGTAGATCCCGCTGGCTGAGAAGAGGTCGGACCTCTGGCCATAGACTGCGCACAGGCCAGTAGAAGTCCATCAATGGGCTGAGGGAAGACTGGAATCCTCGGGAACACAGCATCTTCAGTCAATGTTGAGTGTTGAGTCTTGTGTGATCAGTGTTGGATGTATTGGTTTCTGTCTCGGCAGGGGGAGTTCACAGCTTTTATATGCTGCCACTTGGAGCTCCAGTGTCTTCAGGAACGTTCCTGTCATTGCCACAGTTCTCCACTGGGTGACACACTGCAGGGAAGTGGTGACGTCACTCCAGCCAGCTTCTAAATCAGGTAGTTCAGTAACAAGCTGGATGGAGTCTACAGTCCTGAGATATTAGTGGTGCTGTACTTAAAGCAGGTCACCTTTTATTGGTTTCACTGATGAATGATTCACTTAAATTAAATATATTTATGACTTTTAAAAGTATTTTGAACCATATTGCTTTTGACATTTACAGTATTGATGGATCATTAGCAATGCATATTCTGTGACATGCAATAGTATCAGCAAAGTCGAACAAAATTGCACAAAAGATCACAAGCTACGTTTTAATGAGTTTTCACCACATTGCAAGAAAGGTCCAAATGTATTTGAACACATTCTAAAATAATCCACGGAGAAATCATATTTTTTAGAAAGAAATTCAGATTGTACAGCATTATGAAATTGGTCATGTGTCGATTTTATGTTCCTATAACATTGTTGAAAACAGATTTTTTGTTGTTGTCTGGCATTATGTTTATCATATATTTACGTATGTTTTTTAATAACTAAAAACAATATTTTCTAGTTGTGGAAACTATTCACTCACATTCAATGATCTAAAACAGGACACTTGCTCAAAAAGATCTACATTGCAAATCCTGACAAGTCCACATGACATTTGTTTTCAGAAGTCAGGTTTATAAACATGTCATAAACATGTTAGAATCAGAACATTTTCAGGAGAGCTTTTTGAATATGGAATTTATTGAAAATGATAATTGAAAAGTTTCAGGCCAGTGAGCCTTTTGGAAAGTTAACTTTTGATGAGAGATAGATAATGGTCATTATGTTGATATCCATTGAAGAGATCATAACAACTGCAAAATTCTGCATTTTTTAAATATTTTATTGATTAAATTAAAAAGCATATCATATTGATTGTTACAAGATATGAAATGTAAATGCATACAGTCTCAAAACATGAAAAATATGTATTAGAAAATGTCTCATCCAGTGAAATAAAAATCAGTCCTCATGTGAAACGCTGTTCTCTTGTTTCTTCTGTGTGTCGGTGATGCTTCCCTCTGTCTTTGACAGGAATTGTGGGGTTTCCACATCCAGGCTACAGTTGATGGGAACCACTCTCTCTGCCACCTCCTCCTCACCAGATAATGGATTATTTGATGCCTGAATGTGGAGTTTCCCGTCATGAGCCAGGGAGCAGGTGACTGTCTCAGGATTCACCTTTTCAGGCAGATCAAACTCTTGTCTGAACTCTTGGCATCTGTAAGAGTAGGAGCCTTCCCCATCATCCAGCTTCTTCTCTGTCTTCCCACTGACTTTCAGCTTCCTGCCCACCTGCTTGACAGACAGCTCCTCTGGGGAAAAGTCTTTAGTGTCCAGTGTCAGGGCAAAGCCCTCTCCATCTTTATCCAGCTTGTAGGAGACTGGTTGGATGGTCAAAGAGGATGGGACATTGTCCAACTCTTCAAAGATGTGCTGCTGGAGATGTGCCATCAGATCCAGACTGCTCTTGACTTCTAGCAGGTTTCTCTGCAGTAGATCCCGCTGGCTGAGAAGAGGTCGGACCTCTGGCCATAGACTGCGCACAGGCCAGTAGAAGTCCATCAATGGGCTGAGGGAAGACTGGAATCCTCGGGAACACAGCATCTTCAGTCAATGTTGAGTGTTGAGTCTTGTGTGATCAGTGTTGGATGTATTGGTTTCTGTCTCGGCAGGGGGAGTTTCACAGCTTTTATATGCTGCCACTTGGAGCTCCAGCGTCTTCAGGAACTTTCCTGTCATTGCCACAGTTCTCCACTGGGTGACACACTGCAGGGAAGTGGTGACGTCACTCCAGCCAGCTTCTAAATCAGGTAGTTCAGTAACAAGCTGGATGGAGTCCACAGTCCTGAGATATTAGTGGTGCTGTACTTAAAGCAGGTCAACTATTATTGGTTTCACTGATGAATGATTCACTTAACTTAAATATATTTATGACTTTTAAAAGTATTTTGAACCATATTGCTTTTGACATTTACATTATTGATGGATCATTAGCAATGCATATTCTGTGACATGCAATAGTATCAGCAAAGTCAAACAAAATTGCACAAAAGATCACAAGCTACGTTTTAAAGAGTTTTCACCACAGGCCTCATTGCAAGAAAGGTCCAAATGTATTTGAACACATTCGAAAATCATCCATGGAGAAATATTTTTTTTTTTTTTAAGAAATTCAGATTGTACAGCGTTATGAAATTGGTCATGTGTCGATTTTATGTTCCTATAACATTGTTGAAAACAGATGTTTTGTTGTTGTCTGGCATTATGTTTATCATATATTTACGTCTGGTTTTTAATAACTAAAAACAATATTTTCTAGTTGTGGAAACTATTCACTCACATTCAATGATCTAAAACAGGACACTTGCTCAAAAAGGTCTACATTGCAAATCCTGACAAGTCCACATGACATTTGTTTTCAGAAGTCAGGTTTATAAACATGTCATAAACATGTTAGAATCAGAACATTTTCAGGAGAGCTTTTTGAATATGGAATTTATTGAAAATGATAATTGAACAATTTCAGGCCAGTAAGCCTTTTGGAAAGTTAACTTTTGATGAGAGATAGATAATGGTCATTATGTTGATATCCATTGAAGAGATCATAACAACTGCAAAATTCTGAATTTTTAAAATATTTTATTGATTAAATTAAAAAGCATATCATATTGATTGTTACAAGATATGAAATGTAAATGCATACACTCTCAAAACATGAAAAATATGTATTAGAAAATGTTTCATTCAGTGAAATACAAATCAGCCCTCATGTGAAATGGTGTTCTCTTGTTTCTTCTGTGTGTCGGTGATGCTTCCCTCTGTCTTTGACAGGAATTGTGGGGTTTTCACATCCAGGCTACAGTTGATGGGCACCACTCTCTCTGCCACCTCCTCCTCACCAGATAATGGATTCTTTGGCGCCTGAATGTGGAGCTTCCCGTCATGAGCCAGGGAGCAGGTGACTGTTTCAGGATTCACTTTTTCAGGCAGATCAAACTCTTGTCTGAACTCTTGGCATCTGTAAGAGTAGGAGCCTTCCCCATCACCCAGCTTCTTCTCTTTCTTCCCACTGACTTTCAGCTTCCTGCCCACCTGCTTGACAGACAGCTCCTCTGGGGAAAAGTCTTTAGTGTCCAGTGTCAGGGCAAAGCCCTCTCCATCTTTATCCAGCTTGTAGGAGACTGGTTGGATGGTCAAAGAGGATGGGACATTGTCCAACTCTTCAAAGATGTGCTGCTGGAGATGTGCCATCAGATCCAGACTGCTCTTGATCTCTAGCAGGTTTCTCTGCAGTAGATCCCGCTGGCTGAGAAGAGGTCGGACCTCTGGCCATAGACTGCGCACAGGCCAGTAGAAGTCCATCAATGGGCTGAGGGAAGACTGGAATCCTCGGGAACACAGCATCTTCAGTCAATGTTGAGTTTTGAGTCTTGTGTGTTCAGTGTTGGATGTATTGGTTTCTGTCTCGGCAGGGGGAGTTTCACAGCTTTTATATGCTGCCACTTGGAGCTCCAGTGTCTTCAGGAACTTTCCTGTCATTGCCACAGTTCTCCACTGGGTGACACACTGCAGGGAAGTGGTGACGTCCCTCCAGCCAGCTTCTTAATTAGGTAGTTCAGTAACAAGCTGGATGGAGTCTACAGTCCTGTGATATTAGTGGTGCTGTACTTAAAGCAGGTCACCTTTTATTGGTTTCACTGATGAATGATTCACTTAACTTAAATATATTTATGACTTTTAAAAGTATTTTGAATCATATTGCTTTTGACATTTACAGTATTGATGGATCATTAGCAATGCATATTCTGTAACATGCAATAGTATGAGCAAAGTCGAACAAAATTGGACAAAAGATCACAAGCTACGTTTGAAAGAGTTTTCACCACAGGAGTCATTGCAAGAGATGTCAAAATGTAATTGAACAGGACCTTTCTTGTCATTGCCATAGTTCTCCACTAGGTGACACACTGAATGGACGTGGTGACGTCACTCCGGCCCACTTCTAAATCAGGAAGTTCAGGACCAAGCCCAATTTACTCCACATTCGTCAGGACTTCGTCCTGCTGTGCTTAACGCTGCTATGTTTTCAATGATATCAATAGACTAAGCTGTCCTCTTTAGTGTCATTCAACATAGTGAAAAGTGAACAAAATAGAACATGAGTGAAAGTCAGTTTTAATCAAGTGAAAGTGTGTTTATTATTATGTTAGAAAAAGGTGTTTTCGCCCTGAATTTGGAAGTTATCCAAGCATTGATGATACAAATATGTA
The DNA here is from genome assembly GCF_034236695.1 of Oncorhynchus nerka. Classification (NCBI taxonomy): domain Eukaryota; kingdom Metazoa; phylum Chordata; class Actinopteri; order Salmoniformes; family Salmonidae; genus Oncorhynchus; species Oncorhynchus nerka. The sequence goes on from NC_088399.1 coordinate 44,457,344, forward strand.
TTTGCAGAATTCTAAAATAAACTTTTATCTATTCAGATTCTTCAATGCCTTAGCCTAAATTGCAGAACTAGATTAGCTAAATCTAGCCATGGTTAATATATATATATGTGTGTGTATATGTATAAAAATAGATTGTAACTTCTCTTTTTGTTCAAAGCATATTCCTGTACACAGTCTGTCCCCGCCCCTTGACTCCTACCAGAGCTCCTTCCCCTCCCACCTCAACCAAACTCAGACACATCTACAGAACCTTACTACAGAAGTTACGACAGCTGCGACCATGGAGACCATGGAGAGGGGTTCAGAAGTGACCTGTTTTTCCATCAATCTGTTCACGGTGAATGAGGACCAGGTACAGGGAGAGATACAGGTGGCTAAACAGAGGCAACACCAAGGCCTTTCTCTACAGTTGAGCACAGGGCTGGAGGAGACAGAGCTCACTATTCAGGATGGTAAGTACACATGCAAGAAACAAGAACAAGCTAATATATCAAAGTTTTTTTTTATCACACTAGCTCTTTCCATATGAGTACAACCAAGAAGAAATAGTGATGATGCTCTCTTTATTTCTGAATAAAATTGCCAATAGCTTTTTTTTTCTCTAAAGATTAAAAAAAGAAATGTATTGCCCTCTCTCTGGTCTATGAGAAGTCCATGTATGTGTATGTGTGTGGAGTGTATGATATCTTCCTACAGTCTTTTCCATGTGGTAATTGTACTTCTTGCTGTGTGGTCGCTGGACAGGCAGTGCTGAAAGGTCTGTGAGATTTACTACCCAGTTGTGTGCACCCTGTGTGTGTGTGTGTGTGTGTGTGTGTGTGTGTGTGTGTGTGTGTGTGTGTGTGTGTGTGTGTGTGTGTGTGTGTGTGTGTGTGTGTGCGTGTGAAGTCAAATCAAATCTAATTGTATTTGTCACACGTGCAGTGTAGGTGTAGACTTGATCGTGAAATGCTTACTGACGAGCCCTTTCCCAACAATGCAGAGTTAAAAAAGCAAATTAACAAATAAAAATAGAAAACACAATCAAATAACAACAATGTAGCTCTATTACAAGGAGTTCCTGCACCGAGTCAATGTGCAGCGGCACGAGGTAGTTGAGGTAACATGTACATGTCGGTAGGGGTAAAAACTAACCGATCAGGATAGATAATAGTAGCAGCAGCGTATGTTGAGTGTGCAAATGTGTGTATGTGTGTATGTGAGGCGTCAATATGCATGCGTGTGTGTGTGTGTGTGTGTGTGTGTGTGTGTGTGTGTGTGTGTGTGTGTGTGTGTGTGTGTGTGTGTGTGTGTGTGTGTGTGTGTGTGTCTGACTCTGTTGTTGTGGAGTTCTACTGGACAGTATGTACCTAGACTGTGTTTTCCTATACTATACGGTACAGTGGGCCTTACCGCTATATCTCTCTGCCTGCTGGTGCACAGGATCAGATAGGGCCGCTACACATTAGTAGCCTCGTGCTGCCAGAATATGCTGAAGGATTTCTTAGGTTAATGTCTGACATTGTTATTTATGGTTCCTTTACTGATACGTTTGCAAAAGGCCAAGAACAAATGAATGGACTTGGGGTAGATAACTCAGAGGAACAGCCCCGTTGATAATGGATGACACAGAATACAGAGATCCTGTATTTGGGTGTATTTGAATTAACTGTCTGTTGTGTTTTTTCTTTTGCAGGTGATGGGGTCTGTGTTTTCAAATTCACAGTCACCAGGGAAACAGACTGTTGTCGGGTGGGCACCCAATCTTTCCTCATAACCGTTGGCTGCCTGAGCGTTCTCTTGCAGTTCAGAACACAGAGTGGTAAGGGCACACATGAAACGACTCACGTTAGCTAAGGTGGGAGCCTCCTTTACTCCGTCAAAAATAGTTTTCATGCATAAAGTCCGTTGTTTTCTGACCCCAGAGTTTCAGGAGTTCCACATACAGCTGAGAAGAGAAGAGAAGTCAGCAGAAAGGCAACCATCAGTGTTTGACCAGAGAACTGAAGACTCCTCAGCCCTGCAGTACTTCCAGGTAGTTTTACTGCACCCGTCAACTCGGCCCGCAGAGAGACAAACTGGTGGTGTACTAGGTTGTGAATGAACCTCGTCCTCCCTTCTTCTGTAGTTTTATGGCTGTCTATCACAACAACAGAATATGCTGCAGGATTATTTGAGGACAGCCACGTATCAAAAGGCCATCCTGCTAAACGAGATGGACTTCAAGGACAAGGTAAGAGTGGAACCACATAACCAAAACCACACGTATCCATTGAACCTGATCATGTCTTACTATTTGTCTGTTACTGCATGCGGATGTAATGTCTGGCTCCTTCCTGTACCCAGATAGTACTTGATGTTGGCAGTGGATCAGGGATCCTGTCTTTCTTCGCCATCCAGGCAGGAGCGAAGAGGGTATATGCTGTGGAGGCCAGCCCTGTAGCCAAATTTGCAGAGGTAAAGGCATCTCTTTTACCGTTCAACCTTACGGCCTACTCTGGCAGCATCTGATTGTTTTCCTATCAACCTTCCAGGAAATGTGAAAGCTCATCTTAAACGAGCATCCTTTTGCACTTTAACATGCGCTATCTGGCATTTTCAATCTATAGCACCAGAATTCTTAATAATTGCTCAAATGTGTGTGTTGTATGATGAATAGGTAGTTACTTCAGTAACGTCATTGGTCTGTTGAGATGATTGAACGTTCTATGCTGCTTTGAAATCTGATTTATGTTTCTGCTGTTTTAGCAGCTTAAACCACTTACGCCTAGAATGAGAAGGAAAACCTTACAGCTTTGACCAGTGAATAAAGTCATTTGTATTGCTTGGCCCGAAACACCCCGGGCAAAGATGATGAATCACTTATCACAGCCCTAATCACCTGTGTTGTCAACACATCTAGCTCAAACCTTCATGGTGTCTACGTGGAGCCAAGGACAAAGCCTTGATGAAAACAGCACAACCCTGGAAATGCTATCTCAGCGAAAGTCACACCTCCAGAACAGAACAGCCCCCATAAAACGGACCTCGTGCTTCACACACAGAGCATGACATTCTGAGGGTGTAATGATTTGAGGCAGCTCTTGGCCCAGAAACCAGCTTGAGGGTGAAGGAAACATATTTTCATGGATGGATGGCCTCTAGCTTAACAGTCAGGCATAGTTCTCCCTGTTCTATTTCTACTCTACTGGTGCTTGTTTCTAGACTGCAACCAGATGTGTCCCTTCATATTTCTTTCCTTCCACATTGCAGCTTATCTGCCAATAGCCGAACCGTATACTCAGTTGGACAAAATGGTGGACCTCCATAATGTATTCCTGTTGGGGTGGTTGCATGGTCTCTCTGAGCAGGCTGAATCCCTATCATACTGTAGGCCTACACTGAGGTCTATATAAACAGTGTGAGCCAGAGCCTTGGACCACCCCTGTGGACGCCTGGCCAGCGTCAGTGTGCACGTGCATGTGCATGGGTCACTGCCTCACAAGAACGCTCCACAGGCCAAGGTCTGGATTAAACAGGAAGGGTGCTCTGCCACGGTGTGGGATGATGACCTACGCAGACAGCAAGAGAAAACCAACCAGTGTGGACAATGTCCTTTTGAAACAATATTATGAGGGGCTCCGTCACACTCCCAGTCAGAGGGTCTTGCCTGGCCAGCATGACCTGGTTTATGTTTTTAATACACCATATGCTTCACTCTCTCAGTAATCGAAGACCCAGCAGTCTGTTCCTCTCACTCAGTGTGCATGGAGAGCATTTCCATGGAAAAGGACCCATGAGCACCAGCATGTGAAGTTCATAGGAGCATATCAAATTGTGTGTCAAATGAAAGCTAAGAGTCTATATTTGGGGGAAATGAAGGCATATATACATTTCTCTACCATTTGCCATCCTAAAAATCTGGACTAACAAACTGATGGAAAGGGTTCTTAGACCACAACATCAACCAGTAAAAGGTATGAGAAATAATTCAGAACACAATGTTGAAGTAAAGACCCCTGCCAACTAATATCAATACTTATGTTTAGTTTTGGATAAATTATTTGCTTTGAGAAACTTTGTGCCTTGCGATTCCATTACCAAAACCCCACATATCTTTAAGACATGTTTTAATGTCTCTCATGAGGAGGGACACGATAGTGAAAGTTCACAGAAGTAACAAGTAAAGGTAGACCTACCAATTAGTTACTGTGTAGTGTTTTTACTAATATCAAGTTTGTTATGAATTATTAAGTGATTAAAACTCTGAATTCTGTTACCAAATCGAAATTACTACAATTGAATTGTCTACAATGGGAAATCATAGTAGTCACAAATCACAGTTGGGTTCACCTGCTACTGTCCTCCCTTCCTCTGGCATTCTGTTATGTTCAGCTCACTACTGTTTTTAAAACAGTGTTAAAACAGTCTGGACAACCCCTCTCTCTCTCTCTCTCTCGCTCTCTCTCTCTCTCTCTCTCTCTCCAGTGAATGTCTCCTCTCCCGAATCTTAGTGAAACCTACCATGACACCTACCACCTACCCTCCTTCCATTTACTGTAACAAGCCTCCTCATCCACTGAGCAGACGTGGTCCACATAGAAAACTGAGGGAGATTTTACCGTAATTCTGTGGCCAAATTTAGCATCTGCACAGTTCTTCCAGTAAATGTGTTTTTGTGAAATGTTCTGTGTAAATTGTTCAAAGTAGTTATTGTGCACAAAGTTGTATGGTTTGATAACTGTTTAAATCAATTGTTTTGTTTGGCATACATTTTAAAGTGAAAAATCAGAGTCGAAGCGTAATTCCGTTACCATGGAATTGCCCTGGAGCAGCAGCCCAGCAGCTCTGGCATCATTAAAGTAGAACTCCCTGTTTACACAGCAGGGAAGTGTAATGTACCAGAGCACTTCATGGGAGAGTTTGCATGCACGAGGGTTTACCAAAACACAATTTGTCAAAAGCTAATTATAGTTCTTGCTAATTTTAGACAGCAGATGAATGCAATTTCAGGTGAAGAAACAAGCTACAAACACCCTTGATCCAAGACATCTGCTCTCAAATGTACTACACAGGATGTCATCATCAAAGCCTCAGACGTGCAGTGGTGCATCAGTAAGATCGGACCCTGTCTGACTCAAAAAACAAATGTCATATTTGGGGGGGACAGCAATGTTTTGTGTTTTCCCTTCAGATGCTTGTAAAGAGCAATAGTCTGTCAGATAGGATCATAGTCCTGGCTGGAAAGATTGAGGAGGTGTCGTGCCCTGAGCAGGTGGACGTGATCATCTCAGAGCCCATTGGCTACATGCTTCTGAACGAGAGGATGCTGGAGAGCTACCTCCACTCCAGGAAGTGGCTTAAACCCAAGGGTCAGTTGAATTCCAACAGAGGCTATTTTCCATGCTGTGATTGATCTGTTGATAGTTTTGTTCAGCTAATGTTACACAAAACATGTCTCTCTTCTACCTATTCAGGTATGATGTTCCCAACCAGTAGTGACATGCACCTCGCTCCCTTCACTGACGAGCAGCTCTACATCGAGCACTATGGACGTTCTAGCTTCTGGTGAGAGAATTAACACAACGTTTCAGAATCTGTTGCGTGTCATTCCGGCACCACAAGGTGGAGGCTGAACTCAAATAAACGTTCTTATTAGTTTTGTATTCTGGATTAGTGCTGCTTTCCATAAGGGGTTTCACAGTTGGCATCAGTGCTAACTTAACTCGTACTTAACTGTGACAGCGGTGTGTGTGTGGCTGCCATGAAAACACAGTGAACTGCTGTATGGGATGAGCTCATAGTGCTCTCCTCCCCCCTCTCTACTCTCCTTCTGGGGAGAAGCAGAGCAGAGCAGAGCAGGATGCCAGTGCGTTAACAGACCATGATTGACCCCGCCTCACACCCCCACAAAGCCTCTCAGTCTGGGCCTGGCCCTGCCTGACACTCCCCTCCCCTCCATCTCCATGAGTCTCTGTGACTGTTTACAGCTGTGTCCATGAGGGTTTATTTGACATCCCCCCACAGAGGCCTGGGCAGGCTGTGGGGCTACGCAACATGCCAGGAGGCTAATCGGCCCCCCACCCACCCGCAGCTCCAGGTCCGACTGGCACTGGGCTGTGACCCCAGTCAAGCGGGTTTCCTGTCAACGTAAAACGCTCCAGTTCAGTCCAAACCTGACTCACACATACCCTCTCGAACCCCTCTACTCAGATAACTGTCCTCACACTGCCAGAAGACACAGAGACATAGAGAGAAATTTGAAGAAAATATCTGCTGCTCAAATATTGTTGGTTAGAGATAGCGCAATATGTCTTTGCCTGTAGTTTTCCTCCCTCACTACACTCAACACATGACCGCAGATGCCATGCTTACATGGAGATACCGGATAGATGTTGCAATGCTCCTCTGTGAACCCTCTGCCTTCCCTCTCACTTACACACCTACACTTCATGACCAAAGGTATGTGGACATCTGCTAGTCGAACATCTCATTCCAAAATCTTTGGCATTAATATGGAGTTGGTCCCCCCCCCCCCTTTGCTGCCATAACAGCCTCCACTCTTCTGGGAAGGTTTACCACTAGATGTTGGAACATTGCTGCGGGGACTTGCTTCCATTCAGCCACGAGCATTAGTGAGGTCGGGCACTGATTTTGGGCGATTAGGCCTGACTTGCAGTCGGCATTCTAATTCATCCCAAAGGTGTTCGATGGGGTTGAGGTCAGGGCTCTGTGCAGGCCAGTCAAGTTCTTCCATGCTGATCTCAAAAAACCATTTCTGTATGGACCTCACTTTGTGCACAGGGGCATTGTCATGCTGAAACAGGAAATGGCCTTTCCCAAACTGTTGCCACAAAGTTGGAAGCATAGAATTGTCTAGAATTTCATTGTGTGCTGTAGCGTTGAGATATCCCTTCACTGGAACTAAGGGGCCTAGCCAGGACCATGAAAAACAGCCCCAGATCATTTTTCCTCCTCCACCAAACTTTACAGTTAGCACTATGCATTTGGGCAGGTAGGGTTCTCCTGGCGTCCGCCAAACCCAGATTTGTTCGTCGGACTACCAGATGATGTAGCGCTATTCATCACTCCAGAGAACACGTTTCCACTGCTCCAGAGTCCAATGGCGGCAAGCTTTACACCACTTAAGCCGACGCTTGGCATTGCGCATGGTAATCTTAGGCTTGTATGCGGCTGCTCGGCCATGGAAACCTATTTCTTGAAGCTCCTGAAGAACAGTTGTTGTGCTGACGTTGCTTCCAGAGGTCGTTTGGAACCCAGTAATGAGTGTTGCAACCTAGGACAGATGATTTTTACATGCTACGCACTTCAGCACTTGGCGGTCCTGTTCTGTGAGCTTGTGTGGCCTACCACCACGCGGCTGAACCGTTGTTGCTCCTAGACGTTTCCACTTCACAATAACAGCATTTACAGTTGACCGGGGAAGCTCTAGCAGCGCAGACATTTGACGAACTGACTTGTTGGAAAGGTGGCATCCTATGATGGTGCCACATTGAAAGTCACTGAGCTCTTCGGTAAGGCCATTCTATTGAAAATGTTTGTCTATGGAGATTGCATGGCTGTGTGCTCGATTTTATACACCTGTCAGCAAAATGTGGCTGAAATAGCCGAATACACTCATTTTAAGGAGAGTCCACATACTTTTGAGGTTATATTGTATATCACCCACACCAGTTCACTAGTGCTGACAGCATCCTCACTCAAGCTTGAACATACTGAAAAGGTTATTAGTGATAATCTAATGCACTTCATCTCACACACATCTTGTGTTTCACATGCAAGTATTTTACACCACCCATTTATAACAATACGGGACCAAAGACACTTCACCAAGATGGGACGTGCAATGAAATCAACAGTGTCATATATACACTTCACTTTTCCCCTTGAAGCTGTATAATGTTACAAGATAGTGGTCTGCATGCCGTTTCTAGCAAGAGGGCTATGGTGTAGTGTCAGTCTTTGATCCACTACCATGAGGGGATGACAAGCCTTTTCAGTTTTTAGGAATGCAGAAATCATTCTTAGCCTGGTGCTCATACATTTTACAGCATGAATTTCAGTTGTGTCTGCCTGGACAAGTTAGACTTTAGTGCAGAATCTTCTGATCTAATACATGATGTGCCTTGTTGTTCTGCCACACTCCGTTGCAGGCACCAGACCTGTTTCTATGGGGTTAACCTGAGTGGTCTTCACAGTTCTGCAGTTGATGAGTTTTTCAAACAGCCCATAGTTGTGAGTACCTCGGGTTCAATGAGGCTATAATTGCGTTCATGCTGATATATACTGTGAAATAATACAAAGATGTTCAATTTGCCTCATTGTCCTCATTTTGTTGTAGGACACATTTGAGATGTCGATTCTAATGGCAAAATCTGTCAAGCACTGCATCAATTTCATGGAGGCTAAAGAAGAGGACTTACACAGGTGATTGCCTACGTCCTTTTTCAACAACAACACAAATGTAATTGCGCGGTTCTTATTATGAGCTATGAAACTGTATTGGCAGATAAGAGAAAATCTGCGATAATGACAGAATGTCGCTGTAATAAACATTCCATTTCACTATGTCTTGCAGGATGGAGATTCCATTTGTGTTTAAACTGCTCCAGTCTGGACTGATCCATGGGCTGGCCTTCTGGTTTGACGTAGCATTTATAGGATCCAAGTAAGACCGCTTGGAGTGATGTTTTTCAATGATTTTCATTGTTAAAAAAACAAACAAGTGTTATCTCAGGCTCCAGGGGGTACAGTAGATATACTCTGTTCATTTGAGTAATTCTCTCTGCAGGATGACAGTGTGGCTGTCCACTGCTCCTAGTGAACCTCTGACTCACTGGTACCAGGTCCGCTGTCTCTTCCAGACCCCTCTGTTTGGCAAGGTGGGACAGACTCTGTCCGGATCTGTCCAGTTCATAGCCAACACAAGGTAAGCCGGAGAAGGACAGTGTCTGTACTATAGAAATGGAATGTGGGAAATGGAAACAATATTATACAGAGATTATATTGGTTGCTTTTTGCTCTTCATCTCTACCAGGCAGAGCTACGACATTCACATCACAGCAGTCGTTGATCAGTCAGGCTTCAAATCTGGCAACAGTTTGGATCTAAAGAACCCTTTCTTCAGGTGAGCAGCTGCTATTTGGTTCAACAGTGAGATTCAATGATGTCTTATTCTTCTATGTATGCAGATGTCTATAATGTTGGTCCATACCAGGTCCATAGCAGAAGCTTAAATTCTCTTCATGTCCTATCAATTAATACAGCTTTTGGTAGAAGCGAGTAGATATGGTAGTATTGTTATTTTCTACTTGCCTAATGTGCTCTGTAGTGTGCCTGGACTACACCTCTGTCTGTCTGCCTGTTTAGGGTACACAGTTGGCTGCTGGTGTAAGAACCTCCAGACAATGCAGGAGCAAAGAGTGTGGACAGACCCTTTACAGAGTAGAGTGTGGCACAAGCCCCGGGACTATAGGCTAGGTAAAGTACACCTGAACTGCCCTGCGGGGTCAGTAGTGTAGTCCATTACATATCCCCTTTGTAGGAAAGTGCATAGTTCCAACAGGAGTTTGACTTTGTTTGTTTAGCTAAACATGCATTTTCTTTCCAAAGGTATGCCTGAAGTGATGATCACCAATCAAGTTCCAGGAGCCTTCATGTCCTTCGCTATAAAACTGTCCATGAAAGAACTTTGAATGTACATGAATATGTTTTTATTTTGCATAAACATATAGCCAACGCCGGCATTTCATGCATTACAGTGTACAGGGACATCAAGTGGATCTACAATAGTTATGCACTAAGAGAGATACACGTGTATGTATTGTAAACCTGTAATACAAAACCAATAAACTTGTGTTATCCGTAACAATAACCTCTCATTACTTCTCTAACCAACACATATCTGGTTCCATTTCGGTCCCTGGCTCGTTAGCTCTTACTTGGATTTGAAAATCATTGATTTGAAGGGACAGGTGGAAACAACATGCTGGTGACGAGTGACTTTCTTGGGCTATTCAGGGGATAGATTGAGCCATGACTATACGTGGCTTAGGCTACTTAGCTACTACAGTAAGTATCAGTTTTTATCTATAAACACATAGATATCATAAATGTAATATAATGATTTATCAGGTACAAAAACAGGCACCGGGTCATGTCTAGATGGATTACAGCTAGCTTTTGTCAAATTTACGCCGTTTTTGAAATTGTTTTGCATTTTACCTAACCCTAACCTTAACCTAATTCTCATAACCGGCTACGTTAACTATCCTAACTTGCTGTGTAAATTCTGCAAAACCTGATACGAAAAGTCCATTTTGACAAAGCTGTTAGACGTGTTAGGGTAGGAACGTCCCAAGTATCCCGGATTGCACTAACCACCCAGGGTCGTCACAAGTTACCACAGTCCCAAAAATATATAAACCCCGCCTATTTCTACAATGTATCTTCTTCAAATGTGATTTTTTAACCCTAACCTTGACCACAAGGTTTCTAATCGTAACCCTAACCTTAAATTAACATAAAACAGCAACATGTTGTTTTCATGAATGTCTACGACATTGCCAATTCTGACTTTGTGGCTGTGGTAACTAGTGACAACCCAGGCACAGCACAATATGCCGTATCGTTCTAGTATTGTCGCAATAAAAAACAACCCATGCATTTTACGGCAGTCAGGACGTTTTCTGATTGGAAGGTTCATGCCGTAAACCGTTAAGTTCAGAACGCATGTCAAGGTATGTAGCTAAACGTGTCTATTTTGTCTTCTGCATAGGAAAATGCTAAAATAATGTTGTTAACGTGACTGTTTTGTCAGTGAAAATATCTCTACCAGACATGTTTTATTATTACACCTCATACCTTACCTGTAGTTCTTTCTGGCCTGCCAGGTTTAGTAACTAACGTTAGCAAGTCAGCTGAACGCTAACTAACTAGCTGCTATTGCTAGCTAGGTACTGAAGTTAGCTGGAAAACACATGGCAATAGCACATACAGTAATCAGTATTCAAGCTGGAACTATGATTAGTCGATCGTCTAAGGTGCAACTACCTACTGATCATGCGCTTTTTGTCTTTTCCTTTGAATAGTGAGTTCTTGAGAATGGAACCCAAAAAGAAAATATTTTCCCCTAAAGGTGGCAAGAAGTTAATACAGAAAGGAAAAGGTAAGTTAATACGTAGAAGTAATAATAGTACTAATATGAATATTATACATTAAAATATTTGTTTAATGATGTGCTGGTAAAAACAATGTGTAGACCTAACTGACTAGCTACAAACTCTGTTCAGAAGGTACAGGTAAACCGGGGACCAAACCAACAGGTAAATCACTAGGGAAGAGGCCATTTAAACCCCACAGTGGAGAAAAGGGCAAGACGTTTGAGAAGACTGGAGGAAAGGGGGCTCCACGGAAATTCTTGAACAAAAAACCCACAGATGGAAAGTACATCAAACCCACAGATGGAAAGTTCACCAAAAAGCGAAAATTCATACCTGGGAAGGCTGAGGAAGGTATGAAATATGTACAACGGCCAATTATCAAACACTTTAAATAGGCTACATTTTGTAATGGCTTGCTGGAAATGTTTTAACAGTGTTTCTTTTTAAATGGGTCTATTAGATTTCTTCATCTTTGTATGAATGATCAGTCATCACACCAGTGGTGTAACGCTTGTCTTGTTTGTTCAGGTTCTGAGGCCAAGAAGCCCAAATGGGGTGAGTTCAAACAGCAGAAGAAAGAGCTGAAACAAAACCGGCAGCAGACTGAAAAAAGGGAGAGTTATCAAATAGTGAGCAGAGCCAAGCAAGTGTGGGAGATGGTCAGAAGGTAGGTTAAACCAGCTACTACATTAGTTATTGTACCAGCGGTCTAACAAAACTTCAAATTTAGGATTAAGTTGCATATATTTATATCGTTAGTTATCACAAAGTGCTATACAGATACCCGCTCTAAAACCCCAAAGAGCCACCAATGTAGAGGCACGGTGGCTAGGAAAAACTCCATAGAAAGGCAGGAACTAGGGTTGAATGCTGGGAACATGGTTAATTTGCCGGGATTTGCCACACGAAACCACTACCTATTCCCTGGATAAATAACTGCGACAAACAGGTCAAATATAATAATTTATTTCTATGAATAGCATAGAGGGAAATGGAACTGTTAAATAATATGAGACATCTGGCTTCCCTTACGGACTTTGCATGATGAATCATCAACGCTCCGGGTGAGGACAGGCAGACCATCTCAGTATGGAGTGCAGTTCACAATGCACGTAGGCCTATCATCTCATCGTGGTAACTTTTTGGTAATATTAGTGGTAACATTAGGGGTAATATTATGAAAGGTATATATGAGTCGGCCTACTAACTATACAAATAGGCCCTATTGTATTTCAAAATCAAATTCGCTAGCCTATACTTATAACTTTGAAGGCCGCATGTGCAGCACCATTATCACGTGTTCGCTCACCTACTTTATCAGGGTTTGAACGTGCGTCATTCCAGTCCGGTTAATACAGTACAGTAATACAGTTCACACAAGATTAGCCTACTGGAACTAGTTATATCCATTGGCTTTGTTTTTCTGCAGTAGCCTATATCAAATATTTATTGGAGAACAGCACAATCATTTGTGCTTTTTTTGTGCTAAGCCTCATAAAATGTCTTTAATGTAGGCCTCAGGTAGTATCAGGCTTGAATTTTTAGTCAAATCTCTAATCTAATCCCGACACGGGCCTATTTATATGCTTTATAACGCTTTTGAATAACACTTCTGGTTTTGTCTGGAAATACTGGGATACCTGGGGGAAAGGGGATTTATTCTCGGGATGGAACATTTGTAAAACACCAGGGAAATATTCAACCTTAGCAGGAACCTAGGAGGAACCAGGCTCCGAGGGGTGGCCAGTCCTCTTCTGGCTATGCCTGGTACATGGCCATTCTTCAAGACATTCAAACGTTTATAGATGGCCAGCAGGGTCAGATAAAAACCACAGTGGCTATAGAGGGTGTTAACACCTCAGGACTAAATGTAATTTGGCGACAGCAACATTTTACGCCTGTACTTATTATTTATTATATGTTCCCACTTTTTCAACACAGGAAAGATTGCAACAAAGAGAAGAGGATCAAACTCATGAAAGAGCTTCAGGAACTTGTGAAAGGAAAGATAAAAACAGTGAGTACAGTCTTAACATTTACACTGCTGGAAGGAGCCATTCAAATCTATAATTTACTGTAGATTGTGCATTGTCAATCACCACAATGTACGAATTAAAAACATGGCACAATGGAGAATTTGTCATCCGCTGAAATTATTGGACAGACCATGCCTGTCAATACCAACTTCCCCTCTAAATACACCTCTGCTGTCTTCAACCAAGATCTCAGCGATCACTGCCTCATTGCCTGCATCCGTAATGGGTCAGCGGTCAAACGACCTCCACTCATCACTGTAAAACGCTCCCTGAAACACTTCAGCGAGCAGGCCTTTCTAATCGACCTGGCCGGGGTGTCCTGGAAGGATATTGATCTCATCCCGTCAGTAGAGGATGCCTGGATATTTAAAAAAAATGCCTTCCTAACAATCTTAAATAAACATGCCCCATTCAAGAAAATTAGAACCAGGAACAGATATAGCCCTTGGTTCTCCCCAGACCTGACTGCCCTTAACCAACACAAAAACATCCTATGGCGTTCTGCATTAGCATCGAACAGCCCCCGTGATATGCAGCTGTTCAGGGAAGCTAGAAACCGTTATACACAGGCAGTTAGAAAAGCCAAGGCTAGCTTTTTCAAGCAGAAATTTGCTTCCTGCAACACTAACTCAAAAAAGTTCTGGGACACTGTAAAGTCCATGGAGAATAAGAACACCTCCTCCCAGCTGCCCACTGCACTGAAGATAGGAAACACTGTCACCACTGATAAATCCGCCATAATTGAGAATTTCAATAAGCATTTTTCTACGGCTGGCCATGCTTTCCACCTGGCAACTCCTACCCCGGTCAACAGCACTGCACCCCCAACAGCAACTCGCCCAAGCCTTCCCCATTTCTCCTTCTCCCAAATCCATTCAGCTGAAGTTCTGAAAGAGCTGAAAAATCTGGACCCCTACAAATCAGCCGGGCTAGACAATCTGGACCCTTTCTTTCTAAAATTATCTGCCGAAATTGTTGCCACCCCTATTACTAGCCTGTTCAACCTCTCTTTCGTGTCATCTGAGATTCCCAAAGATTGGAAAGCAGCTGCGGTCATCCCCCTCTTCAAAGGGGGACACTCTTGACCCAAACTGTTACAGACCTATATCTATCCTACCATGCCTTTCTAAGGTCTTGAAAGCCAAGTCAACAAACAGATTACCGACCATTTCGAATCTCACCATACCTTCTCTGCTATGCAATCTGGTTTCAGAGCTGGTCATGGGTGCACCTCAGCCACGCTCAAGGTCCTAAACGATATCTTAACCGCCATCGATAAGAAACATTACTGTGCAGCCGTATTCAATGATCTGGCCAAGGCTTTCGACTCTGTCAACCACCGCATCCTCATCGGCAGACTCGACAGCCTTGGTTTCTCAAATGATTGCCTCGCCTGGTTCACCAACTACTTCTCTGATAGAGTTCAGTGTGTCAAATCGGAGGGTCTGCTGTCCGGACCTCTGGCAGTCTCTATGGGGGTGCCACAGGGTTCAATTCTTGGACCGACTCTCTTCTCTGTATACATCAATGAGGTCGCTCTTGCTGCTGGTGAGTCTCTGATCCACCTCTACGCAGACGACACCATTCTGTATACTTCCGGCCCTTCTTTGGACACTGTGTTAACAACCCTCCAGGCAAGCTTCAATGCCATACAACTCTCCTTCCGTGGCCTCCAATTGCTCTTAAATACAAGTAAAACTAAATGCATGCTCTTCAACCGATCGCTACCTGCACCTACCCGCCTGTCCAACATCACTACTCTGGACGGCTCTGACTTAGAATACGTGGACTACAAATACTTAGGTGTCTGGTTAGACTGTAAACTCTCCTTCCAGACCCATATCAAACATCTCCAATCCAAAGTTAAATCTAGAATTGGCTTCCTATTTCGCAACAAAGCATCCTTCACTCATGCTGCCAAACATACCCTTGTAAAATTGACCATCCTACCAATCCTCGACTTTGGCGATGTCATTTACAAAATAGCCTCCAATACCCTACTCAACAAATTGGATGCAGTCTATCACAGTGCAATCCGTTTTGTCACCAAAGCCCCATATACTACCCACCATTGCGACCTGTACGCTCTCGTTGGCTGGCCCTCGCTTCATACTCGTCGCCAAACCCACTGGCTCCATGTCATCTACAAGACCCTGCTAGGTAAAGTCCCCCTTATCTCAGCTCGCTGGTCACCATAGCATCTCCCACCTGTAGCACACGCTCCAGCAGGTATATCTCTCTAGTCACCCCAAAACCAATTCTTTCTTTGGCCGCCTCTCCTTCCAGTTCTCTGCTGCCAATGACTGGAACGAACTACAAAAATCTCTTAAATTGGAAACACTTATCTCCCTCACTAGCTTTAAGCACCAACTGTCAGAGCATCTTACAGATTACTGCACCTGTACATAGCCCACCTATAATTTAGCCCAAACAACTACCTCTTTCCCAACTGTATTTAATTTATTTATTTATTTTGCTCCTTTGCACCCCATTATTTTTATTTCTACTTTGCACATTCTTCCATTGCAAAACTACCATTCCAGTGTTTTACTTGCTATATTGTATTTACTTTGCCACCATGGCCTTTTTTGCCTTTACCTCCCTTCTCACCTAATTTGCTCACATTGTATATAGACTTGTTTTTTTTTACTGTATTATTGACTGTATGTTTGTTTTACTCCATGTGTAACTCTGTGTCGTTGTATGTGTCGAACTGCTTTGCTTTATCTTGGCCAGGTCGCAATTGTAAATGAGAACTTGTTCTCAACTTGCTTACCTGGTTAAATAAAGGTGAAATAAAAAAAATACTTGAGTACAATAAAAACAATTGAGCACAGTAGACGTATTCAAATTAGTTTACAGTGCATGGCATCCTAATGCTCAAGTTTGCAGGTAAAGTTGAAACGGTTTTTCTCTTTCAGATAGCATTTGCTCACGACTCCACCAGAGTCCTCCAGTGTTTCATCCAGTTTGGGAACGACGAGCAAAGGCGGGAGGTTTTTGATGAACTCAAAGGTCAGTGGTTTGCTCTGTTCTAACGGTCTGTTCTTCTGAGTGTGGTCAGTTGTTTTTGTCACGTCAATCACAATGCTCTACATCTCAATGATGTTATTCTTCTCCCTAGATGATATGGTCGAGCTGAGTAAATCAAAGTATGCCCGAAATATTGTGAAGAAGTTCTTAATGTATGGGTAAGTGTGCCTTTTTCTTCCTCCAGACAGTTTGCTTATACATGAAGTCGTCACTAGCAATGGGTGTGTTCTTTCCATATCATCAGATATTGTGTTGATGGCATTAGATCCTAGCAGGAAAGCCGGCCCAAAAAATATAGTAAAAACAACAAAAAGGGTCATCTTGTTGAGTAAATCACATCATTGTAAATCTTAGTATGGATATGATTTAACAGTAATCCTTTGTGCACGCGTGCCATTGTCATTTCAAATTGGTAGTGCTGCTTGATCTGATCTGTTGTTGGAATTCCCTTATCATTTGTTTACGACACATTTGAAATGAAAATCAGGCCAATAATTCCAAACTTTACTCATTGTAACCTTCCTTGTAATCGTGACCTTTGCTGAAGATACAAGTTGTTTTAAGTACAATCTAATGCATGGCTCTGCTATTAAAGGATGTGGGAATGTTATCCCGTTATGAAGGTGTATCTTGTAGGACGAATATAAAGGTCATCATTTGAATGGTTTACATTGTGAACACTCATCTCTGCATTTCCTGTCATCTTCCATGTGTAAGATTTGGAGAATGATGTCTGGGGAGAAAATTCAAGTCATATTGATCTCCATTGAGTCTCTCTACTCACTGCTAGTTTCTGATAGGGCAGTGTTACATCATAAAGAAGTAAACCTGACATGGGTCTCTGAATGAAAATCTGACGGCAGGTGTGTGTATCCTCTGCCACAGGAGCAAAGCGCAGGTTGCAGGTGTGATGGTGGGCTTCAAGGGGAAAGTGAGGCAGATGCTGCGTCACTCTGAGGCGTCGTCGGTAGTGGAGTACGCTTACAATGAAAAGGCCATCCTCTCCCAGAGACTCATGCTCACCGAGGAGCTCTACGGAACCACATTCCAAGTCTTCAAGGTCAGGACACGTCTCACACCTCTCCCACGAGCACAGTGTAATAGTGTAGTTCTAAGAGTCTGGAAACACCTTCTCTCATAATCTGGTTACCAAGAGATCTTTCTGATGATTGCTTGTCTCTGTGAATATCGGCCGGAGAGGATGTTATGCCGAATTGTACTGACAGTTGGCATGTTTGTTCACAGTCGGCAGTGTGCCCCACGCTAGAGAAGGTGCTGGAGGCGAACCCAGACAAGGTTAATGGCATTTTGGAGGAGATGAAGCAGATCCTTACCCCCATGGCCACAAAGTGGGTATTATTGAGCACACACAGCTCTAACCTTCCACAAGGGAAACCGAGATAATAAATCCAGATACTGCTTTTGATTTCTGTCCGTGTTCTCTTCTCCCACAGAGAGGCTGTGATCAAACATTCTCTGGTGCACAAAGTGTTTCTGGAATTCTTCCTGCATGCCCCAGCCAAACAGAGGACTGTAAGTAAAACCACCAATGGCTGTAGAAATGACCGAGCGAATCCTATCATGTTTCTAATACCATTTTGATCATGTGACTTCACAGGAAATGATTGAGTCAATAAGGGAGTCTGTGGTGTATATGGCCCACACCCACGATGGAGCTAGAGTAGCAATGCACTGCCTGTGGCATGGGACACCTAAGGTGAGTATTCACTCAGGCATTCTAGCGAGATGAGCCTCACCAACCACAAACTAGTGTCTGTTCTTTGTATGTACAGTGATTTATTTGTTTTATCTTTCAGGACAGAAAAGTCATCATTAAAACCATGAAGACCTACATTGAGAAGTTTGCAATGGTACTCAAGACAACAACAAACAGACAATATTTGATCGCCACAGTCAGATATGTAAACGTGTGTGACTTACTGATTGGTTTGTTGATTTTCTCTCCAGGGAGAGTTTGCGTTCTTAGTCCTCATCGCTGCCTTTGACTGCATAGACGACACCAAGCTAGTGAAGCAGGCCGTCCTATCAGAGCTTCTTGCTTCCCTGCCTGATGTCATCACTAATAAGAATGGAAAGAAAGTTCTGCTGTACCTGCTCAGCCCGCGAGACCACGCCCACCTGTTACCTGAAATCATCCAGGTGCTGGAGAAGGGGGATGGAAACGCCCACAGGTGAGTCCTGCCACCACCTACCAATCATTCTAAAGGTGTCCGCGGACTTCAGTTTGGCTGGTGCCTAGCTGGATTTGGCCTAGGTGTACCGAACGAGTGTGCTTGCATACTCGCTTAAAAGACCTTCACTTGGAAAACGAGAAAAAAAGCGGCAATAGTATTGTTTGTCCAGTATACACTTCCTCAAAATAGTCAAATAATCTAAAGAACTCTGTCATTAGGCGGCAGGTAGCCTAGTGGTTAGAGCGTTGGGCCAGTACCCGAAAGGTTGCTAGATCGAATCCCGTAGCTAACCAAATCTGTCGTTTTGCCCCTGAACAAGGCAGCTAACCCACTGTTACCCGGTAGGCCGTCATTGTAAATAAGAATTTGTTCTTAACTAAATTGCCTAGTTAAATAAAAAATGTTGATGTTTTTGCAGAGAATCATTTAACTAAAATGTTTGCGCAATATTTATTTTAACTTTTTATTTTCGCATGAAAACGAGTCAGCGCTCATTGAATGACACTTTATTGAAGAATCCCAACTGTTGACAAATCACAGACGAGGGGTCGTGGACTTCGGCTACCAACTTCCAGCTACCGACTTCTGGCTACTGACTTGCCTCGAGAGAGAAATGTGTGTGTCCGAACAGCCGAAAACCCTCTGACTGAAGTCCAAAACTAACAATAATATATGCACTAACTCGTCTGATCTGCCTTAACCAGCTAGCTAGACTAGAACAAAGGGAGGTCAACTGTCCAAACCTTCCCTAGAGTCACTTAACATACCTAAATTGCTATTTTGAACCCAATTGGACAGACAAGATTAAAGAAATGCCGTTTATGCTTCATGCTTTTCATACCCTGTACTTTAAATGTTCTCCATCCGACCCTCTGTCCCTTCAGCAAGAAGGATGTTGCCCTTCGCCGGAAGGAGCTCCTGGATGCGGTGTCCCCGCACCTAATTCAGCACCTGTGTGACCACGCCCGCACTATGGCAATGGACAAGGCCTCCAGCGTCACAGTCACCGTCATTCTGGGGTCCGCCATTGGGGACCTGCATCCTGCCATGGAGGCTGTGGCTGAGCTGGCTGCTGACGACTTCACACCAGGAGGAGTGGAGGGGCAGGTGAGGAGGGGACAGGGGGCTCAGGGGCATGGTGTGCCTGTCAAATTCAAGTAGGAGAATGTCTCTCATTGGTGAGAATTTCACTTGGTTTTGAAGTCTCCATTGGGTTTTCTTCAGTCTGTCTGGTCAACTGCAGGATGATTGTCCAGGCTTGGAATCGGAAACACTGTTTCTCTCTTCTGTCCTCTGGAAAAACCATGGTGTTCAGTGTGAACATGTTTTGTCTGTTTCCTGTTCTGTAGCTGCACATGGCTGAACACCCTGCTGGGCATCTGGTGCTCAAATGGCTGATTGAACAAGACACCAAGATGAAGGAGGTTGGGAGAGAAGGTCTGTAAAAATATATATATATATATATATCACCTGTGCGGCTGACCGTACATATGACCTCACAAATACACTCCCTGCGTATTTATTTGAACAGTGAAAGTCAAACTTTTTAATTTGGCTCTATAATCAAGTATTTGGGATTTGAAATCAAATATTCATATATTTGATGAAATATTGAAGTTGGCCTTACTGCTATTAGTCCATATAAATGCATTGAATAACAGGTTCATACATGGAAAAACAGATAATCAGAAGGAAGTTTGTTTTAAAGTGTCTCTTATATCTAATAAAGGTCAGGATTTTTTTTTTTTTTTTACCAAAACAATAGGCACAACTACTTCCATATACATTGCATTCGGAAAGAATTCAGACCCCTTAACTTTTTCCATGATTTTACATTACAGACTTATTCTAAAATTGATTTAAAAAATGTTTTGTCCCTCATCAATCTACACACAATATTTGAAAGTCTCTTGAAGCATGTTTGGCAGCTATTACAGCCTCAAGTCTTCTTGGGTATGACGCTACAAGCTAAGCACACCTGTATTTGGGGAGTTTCTCCCATTTTGCTCTGCAGATCCTCTCAAGCTCTGTCAGGTTGGAAGGGGAGTGTTGCTGCACAGCTATTTTCAGGTCTCTCCAGAGATGTTATATCAGGTGCAGGTCCAGGCTCTGGCCGGGCCACTCAAGGACATTCAGAGACTTGTCCCGAAGCCACTACTGCGTTGTCTTGGCTGTATGCTTAGGGTCATTGCCCTGTTGGAAGGTGAACCTTCTCCAAAGTCTGAGGTCCTGAGCGCTCTGGAGCAGGTTTTCATCAAGGATCTCTATGTACTTTGCTCTGTTCTTCTTCCTCGATCCTGACTAATCTCCCAGCGATACCACCATGCTTCACTGTAGGTATAGTGCCAGGTTTCCTCCAGACGTGATGCTTTGCATTCAGTCCAAAGAGTTCAGTCTTGGTTTCATCAGACCAGCAAATCTTGTTTCTCATGGTCAGAGAGGCTTTAGGTGCCTTTTGGCAAACTCCAAGCAGGTTGTCATGTGCCTTTTTACTGAGGAGTGGCTTCCGTCTGGCCACTCTACCATAAAGGGCTGATTGGTAGAGTGCTGCAGAGATGTTGTCCTTCTGGAAGGTTCTCCCATCTCCACAGAGGAACTCTGGCGCTCTGTCAGAGTGACCATCGGGTTCTTGGTCACCTCCCTGACCAAGGCCTTTCTTCCCCCGATTGCTCAGTTTGGCTGGGCGGCCTGCTCTAGGAAGAGTCTTGGTGGTTACAAAATTCTTCCATTTTAAGAACGATGGAGGCCTCTGTTTTTGGGCACCTTCAATGCTGCAGACATTCTTTGGTACCCTTCCCCAGATCTGTGCTGACACAATCCTGTCTCGGAGCTCTATGGACAATTCCTTCAACCTCATGGCTTGGTGTTTGCTCTGACATGCACTGTCAACTGTGGGACCTTATAGACAGGTGTGTGCCTTTCCAAATGATGTCCAATCAACTGAATTTACCACAACTGGACTCCAAGTTGTAGAAACATCTTAATGGAAACAGAATGCACCTGAGCTCAATTTCAAGTCTCTTAGCAAATGGCCTGAATACTTAAGTAAATAAAGTATTGTTTTGAATTTAATACATTTGCACATTTCTAAAACCTGTTCTCGCTTTGTCATTATGGGTATTGTGTGTAGATTGCTGAGGATTTTTTATTTATTTAATCCATTTTAGAATAAGGCTGTGATGTAACACCATGTGGACAAAGGGAAGAGGTATGAATACTTTCTGACCAAGTACTAAACTTGGACTACTTTAATACACATGTTAATTTGTGCAAATACTTATGACACTTTCAAAAGGGGGTCTAGATACATGAAAGTGCTTTAATTTCTAAACGGTAGTACTGATATGTATGAAAATACCCTAAAATGAAAGGTGGCAGTGCTAGCTGAGCCTCTAGAGATCCTGGTTCGAGTCCAGGCTCTGTCGCAGCTGGCCGTGACCGGGAGATCCATGGGGCGGCGCACAATTGGCCCAGCGTCGTCCGCGTTAGGGGAGGGTTTGGCCGGCAGGGATGTTCTTGTCCCATCGCGCACCAGCAAGCCCTGTGGTGGTCCGGGCGCAGTGCACGCTGACACGGTCGCCAGGTGTACGGTGTTTCCCCCGACACATTGGTGTTGCTGGCTTCCGGGTTAAGCGGGCATCGTGTCAAGAAGCAGTGCGGCTTGGCTGGGTTGTGTTTCGGAGGACGAGTCCCATCGCTTCCACTCCCCTATTGACAAGACTGTAACTACCAATTGGATACCATGAAAAGGGGGGTAAATTGTTTTTATAAAATTGAAGGTAACATTCTGTACTGTCGCCTCATGAAACATTTGATCTCAAATCCAAAATGCTTGAGTATCGCGCCAAATTAAAGTTTTAGCTTCACTGTAAATACATAGGGGAGTGTATGATCTTGAAACAGTAATCCACTCAAAGACAATGCAAACATTGGCTGTATAGGTGTCCATTTGGACCTGTGACTGTATCCTGTATCTTCCTGACCATGACTACTGTGTCTTCACAGAGCGTTTCTCCAGGGTCCTGTTGGACAAGGTAGGGATGGACAAGCTAAAGACGTGGGCTGCAGTGAACCGTGGGGCGATCGTGCTCTGCTGGTGAGTACCTCTACACTGTTCGATCTAATTCCTCTAGCCAGTCACAAACTAGCACTATCGACAAATACTGCAAAGCAAGCAAACTGGTGCTTTTTGATTTAGTTAACCTTTATTTAACTAGGCAAGTCAGCTAAGAGCAGATTCTTAATACAATGACGGCCTACACCGGCCAAACCTGGATGACGCTGGGCCAATTGTGCGCCGCCCTATGGGACTCACAATCACGGTCAGTTGTGATACAGCTACAGCCTGGATTCGAACCAGGGTGTCTGTAGTGATGCCTTTAGCACTGAGATGCAGTGCCTAAGACCGCTGTGCCACTCGGGAGCCCAGTGCTTAATGGTAAAAAACAACAACAAATGGAACAGAAATGATACCAGCTCCTTCCTAGGAATTGGGGGAAAACTCCCTCCATTTGAACTTTGAACTTGTCCCGATTTTAAAATCCAGTCCTTGCGAAACTTGTAAACCAGGGATTGGAACCGGTTCAGGGAACAGAACCGTAAAATGTTTGTTTTTTACGAGGAACAGAATCGCGCACGAAGGTGATCTATACTGTTCCAGAACAGCACCGTTATTTTAAAAGCATGGGAACCGGTTAATAACATTATTTTTAGGTTCCATGCATTTTTTCCCCCAGTCCCACAAAACATAAAGTGCCTATGCCTCACTCTGGCTGGAATTTGTTTGTCTGTGCGTGTTGGCAACCCGCCCCTTCCCCCCCAGAGCTTAATCTAGTAGCATACTGACGTGTGATTGATTCACTGATGTGTGATATTTTTAATTGGAAAGAATGGATTTAACATGCTAATTTAAAATGCTAATGAAGGATTCTATAGTTATCATGTCTCACATTGGATTTATTAACTACCAAAAGGTATGCCGTGTTCTGCACACGCAAGCTTGTTAACTAGCTGGTCCAACTCTGACGTTTTAGACATTCAATGTTCCTTCATAGAAGCCTTCTCCTCCGTAGGTATAATTGTGGGCCTAATACAGATAAGGCAAACAAGATGCCCAGCACTTCAGGCCAAGCGTACTCCTCCACCCTCTCGCTCTCTCCCCACCCGCAACATTAGTCTCATCTCGCGCCCTACACTCATCTGTCCAATGCATGGAAATGGCTTGCCTGCTCCATAGCGAGCTGCTCTGTCTGAAGTCATTTAATGTAGAAAGGAACAATTATAAATAGTTTATTTATTTTTGGTTCGAACCGGTTTAGAACTTTATTTTGCTGGTCGGAACAATGAAAGGGTGGTTTTGTTCAGAACGGGGGGAAAAACCTGTTATAAACAGATTGAAACTAGAAGTGCTTAGAAATGTGTACCATGACAGCGAAACTCACTGAGCCATGAAAATGGTAATTGAACTTGGATCAAGGTCTCTGGAGGCCAAACACTTCAGGAATACCAAACACCATCACAAAAGACTAAGCTTAGTGTTTGTCTTGATTTAAACATTTAAATCTTCCCATCACTATAGATGTTCTGCTTGTCTTATCATCCTAGCTGTTGCCAGTGAAATTGAGTGTAAAGCGAGAACAGGCAGGCGTCAGCTGGGGGTTAAGCATGTCTTACAGGGTGGCTGTTTGTATTCA
Organism: Oncorhynchus nerka; assembly: GCF_034236695.1. Taxonomy (NCBI): domain Eukaryota; kingdom Metazoa; phylum Chordata; class Actinopteri; order Salmoniformes; family Salmonidae; genus Oncorhynchus; species Oncorhynchus nerka. Next base: position 44,481,442 of record NC_088399.1, read on the forward strand.
TTCACCATATCACTGGGTGCTGTGGGTGAGAAAGGGGCGTGCAGTTGGGCGCAGCTGCCCATTGTGAAACAGCAACACAAGCCGTGGATTACGCTTCCTCAATTCCTTGGCTTTCGTTTTCTTCACATTTTTCTGCCTCTCTTCTCTAGCCCCTGTTCACTCTAGCCCCCACCCCTTCCTCCAGTCCCTCTCTCCTCTCTTGTCCTGTGCCACTGTCCCGCCACCTCCTGCAATGTCTTTGTGCCCATTGTCCTTCTGTAATCTCTCTAAGTCTCTAAGCAGTGAGAGATTTGTCTGATTCACTCTCTAAAGTCTACATTTATAGTTGTAGCCTGCCATATCAAATCAGTTTTTCTCTTAGGATTTTTTTCCCAGCAGCGGTGGCAGTTAGCGGAGTCGGGGGGCTTCCGGGGGCATATCTATACATTATAAAACCTTTTTTTATTTTGTAATTATTTTTTGCAATGGCGGCCACAAATTAGCAGGGGCAGTGCACTGCTGCTCAATGCAAATAGGGGAAGCACTGCAAATAATTAGATTTAATGCTCGATGTTCACTAAAAATAGTTTGACTTGGTTAACTTAGTATGGGTAGAAATGTTTCACTCACCAGGTATGAGATGAAAGGAAGACATTTGTTTTGTAATGTGGTTTATGTGTAAAGGTTACTTTCACCAACATATCTGTTTTTGTTTTTTACAGTCTCCTGAACAGTGCAGATGAGACTGTTGCAGAAGAGGTTAGGGAGGCGTTGAAGGCCTACGCTCCAGAACTACAGAAGATCCAGAACTGTAAAGGAGTGGAAGTTCTTTTGGAGAAACTGGCCTGATACATATTTCATGATGTCTATCCTCGGAGACCGTCTACCCACTTACTTGTCACTTCTTCCCAACTGGAGTAACAGGTTTTCATTACTTCACTGGGGTTTATATGGTTTTCTATCCATACTGTCCACCCAGTCCAATGACCTGACCATCCTGGTGAAATAGCGTGAAGAGGGAAGAACAGAGGATGCTTATTTGTACTGCATTTTTTTTGTCCAAATAATTCCGATATGCTTGTTTGTAAAGCTGTGGTGCAAGTATTTTAAAGGTAAAAGATACCCACACACTGGCAGGCAGTGAGTTTGTATAATTTGTAACTGACCTGTATTTTTGATTTGTGCTAGCTGACTGTGGCGCTGGAATAAACAAACATGTTGGTTGGTACACTATCATTGTGTGAATGAATGTCAGTAAGCAAATGTTAGAAGAATTCTTTCATATAAATCCAACCATAAATGCATTCACGTTAACCCTGACAGGGAACCTCAGTCCGTCACCTTTATGCCCCATTAAGTCACCAATCTGTGTCCCGGCCTGTCAGACTGCTCGTAGCCTATTCATCTGTGAAGGAAGCAGAAGCCTGCATGCTCACTAGTGGGCCCTGCTTAGATTCCATCTGTCCAGGTCTCTGTGATTTGGATGGACCCAGTCAGCCGAGAAACAGCTTTTTCCTTCAAGATCCAGCATTCTTCTCATCAGTTTAGAGGATTATTAGTGGCTGCCTGTGTGGCTGCTATTCGGGAGATTTTAGTCACATTGTAGTAGTCAGTCTGACTTGCGCTACTTCTGAGGATTCTGTCCAGTGAAGACAATTTGGCCGTTAGGCACTCAAAAACACCTGAGAGCTGTGCTGTCATGTTATTTTGATCTTTCTCTTTAGCAAAAAGTCTGCTTTCTGCTAAGTGGAAATACATTAGCAATGTATGGGTGGCTGGTGAACTTTGTGAATGACAACATAGAGGAGAAGCGAGAGGTTTTTCTCTGCCCAAAATCTGTCCATGAAAATAAGCGCACAAAGTGAGGAATTTTTGTATAGTTGTCAAATTCGGTCATAAAAGTGTACTTGCTAATTTGCTCGAAAATAAGTTTTGTAGTGGTTAGGTTATGATGAATGAATGTACTGATATAAGTGGACACGTGGTATTTCGGCAAAAAATCAAACACTAGGAGTTGTGCGTGTTGTTATAGAGAGGACTCCTAGCTATAACCCGTTTTAGCATGGACATTGAGGGGTTCCACCATTTTAAAGTCAACCGGTTGGGGAATCCTGTGTGTTGGGAGCAATCAGCCAATGAAGAAATTACTACTTTAAAATGGAGATGGCCTCAATGGTGCTGCTCATACGGTCTGTCACAGACACGAAGATGAGTCTAGACCCTGTTCACACACATCTACCCTCTCATTGGCTAGAATGGTGCCACCTGATCTCGCCTCCCCTGCCTTCTGTCTTTGAGGAAGTGTATTTCCATTGTTAGAGCGGTCACTTGACTATCTTGTCAATATAATAGACAATCTTTGGAGAGTACTTGTGAGGTTTTCCAAATATGCATAAAGAACATTCAAGATCACTGTGACCTACTCATTTTTTTTTTATGTTCTAGCTAGAGCAGAAACATTGCAAGCTGTTCCATATTTAAAAAATCGGCATTGGGAAGATCCAATCTTACACAGATTCCCATATAAGGGGGGAGGGGCTGAGTATTTAACCTGTTTGTAGTTTCATCCAGCATTTCTTACTTCAGACCGTCCCCACCAGCCCCGGAGGGAGGTCGGGTACGGTAGTGATTTGATTGGAAGGGAATGGCGTGGTATAAAAATGTCAAATATGCATTTCAAAGGCCTTGTTTCTTCTGTAGGAATTAATTGTTTCTAAACCTCAAATGTAACTGAAGGAGTTTTAACATGGTAAAGGGAAAACACATTAAGAATTGATAACGTACATGATATATTTCTTTGCAGTATTTTTGCTACAATGCAAGGTTGCCCTCCACTCCGTGGGAGCATTAAAATTCAAGCATGTAATTTCATAGAATCTCAGAATGCTTGGCAATGCTGAAATCTATGCAAGCAATAACCTGAAATTAACCAGTTATACAGTAACAGTAAACATAAGCCTTGTTTATACCTGGTACTGACTTGCGTCCTTTGTCCTGATCTTGTCCACATTCTATTTGTGCTCACACGTTCAGAAATGTGTCTACACATGGTTTTAATGTCTCTCATCCATCCACTGTCTGCATTGTGACCAGATTTCTTGGTCCCCCTCTGTATGTAAATGATTTGACAGCTATTCTTTCATAATGACGATTTAAATGTTTTCATTGTCCACATCGGTCTACACTTGTAAGCTTGTAAGCCTCAGGAGGCAGTCAGGAAGATCTGATGACAATCGGATCACATTGCATATTTTAATCGTCTACACGGAAAATGAGGGCACAATCAGAATATGGACAAGATCAGGCTAAAGGATGCAGTTTAGAGGCAGCTTTACGGGACTAGAGATGCATGGAACTCCAGCTCCCTTGGAACCCCACTTGGTAGAAATAATTTCATGCTGTCACAGCAGATCTGTTCATTGAATGGAAAGTCTCCCATAGAGCTCTGAGAACATTCACCAGTGTGTTTATGGACTGCATCGTCACAGCATTTGGTAAACTTCCTGGCCGCCCTCTTGGCGAACCTGACCTTGCCCCGAGCTTTCAGTGTGGAGCTGTACTCATAAGACTTCAGCTTGGTGTAGTAGTCTGAGAACTTGTTGTACAGGATGGAGATGGGCATGCCGTTCAGAATGATCCCAAAGGAGATGCAGGCGAAGGCAAACAGCCGGCCCAGGATGGTCTCTGGAAACATGTCTCCATAGCCCACAGTAGAGATGCTCACCTGAGGGAGGGAGAAGGCCAATGTTATCTGTAAACATTAACCGAGTCGCTACTGAGCTTGCTAACGTTTCCAGGAAGTTACAACCTGGACTCAGATTCAACTCGCAGTGCATAGCAGTTTTAACTTTGCTTTGCAATCTGAGCCCCAAGTTGACCCTTCGTGATATGTGTGTCACTGTGCTCACTAGAAGCCTTGGAGGAGGCCAAGGAGAGCCCATGTGAAAAGCTTTATTAGGAGGCCGAGTGACGTAGTTCGTTTCTGGGGATATATTCGACCTCCGTCTGAAGGCTCTTTTGAAGCATTGTTTAATGGAATTACAGAACTAAGGCACTAGATGGGTCTACAGTCAAATGACATACGACAGATCAATTCCCATGTCATCTTGTTCCATTAAATAAGGTGGAAGTGCCTCAAGGGAAATCCCTAAATGCCTCCCCTGGCAGTGAGAGGGAACCGGAGTCCAGCCCTCTTTAATACCATTGTATCTATTAGGCAAAATGGAAAATAGCTTCCACATCTGCTGAGTCAGCCCTAATGAAACAAGATCAAGATGGCAGGACAGGCTATTGGCAATGTGAAGGTGTCTCTTAAAGGTAACCGTGATAATAGGCTACTGTACTTGACAAGTGTGTGATGAAGATATCTATTTCTGGCAGCATGTTCGTAATTAAGGCCAACTTTAGTTCTAGGTGGAATTGAATTGTCATATCAGAATCTGCAGGTAAGAATGAATCAATGTTACTCCATGCTGTGTAAAACCCAATTGTGTGTGTGTGTTTAACAGTACCACATAGTCACATAGAAAGATATTCAGCACTGAGCAAGGTCAGAATGTGCTGAATAATGATAGTCCAGAATTTTCAGTGATATTGTAATAATACACAGTACAAACATTTCCAAATCAATGAAGGTAATGCAATAATATTAAGCAAATTACTTATAATGACCAATGAAATAGAATGGGGTGACTTACAGCTGCCCACCACCATGCGTGAGGGATGCTTGTGAAGTTGGTCTGATGGACATCATGCTCCACCGTGTACACCATGGCAGAGAAGGTGAGGATTCCCATGGCGATGAAAAGGAATAGGCAGCCCACCTGCTGGTAGCACTGGCGCAGCGTGAAGCCGAATGCTCTCAGCCCCGTAGAGTGGCGTGCCAGCTTCAAGATACGGAAGATCCTCATCAAACGCATATGATTCTCAGCACCTGGCCCAATTTGCCCACCCGGCCCACCGTCTCGATGTCTTGGTGCTTCCCGTAGTCGTCGTTCTCGAAGCACTCCAGCACCAGCTGCAGGTAGAGGGGAAAGATGGCAATCAGGTCCACCCGTTCAGTACGCTTTTCCCGAAGCGTCGCAGGTCCGGTGTGGACACCAGACGCAGCAGGTACTCCATGGTGAAGAAAGTGATGCAGAAGGTTTCCACATGCTCCCCGTAGGTCTTCCCACTCAGCTGTCCCGTGGGGGTGTTGTACTGCATCTCCTCCACCGTGTTCAGCGTCATGGCCACCAGGGACACCAGCACGAAGAAGCTGGAAGCCAGAGCCATGAGCTTGGCGGTGACGGAGGAGAAGGGCTTCTCCATCAGGTTCCAGATGATCCAGCGCGTCTGGCCAAACGCCATGCCGTGGAACAGGTCCTCATTCTCTTCCATCTCCACCTCGGCCTCCAGCTCCCGCTGGATCTTCAGCTGCTCATTGAGTTCATCCTGGCGCTCCTCAAAGGAGATGCGGCAGCAGCGGTGTGTGTTCTTGATCCTGACGCCCCAGTAGTTGATCTCCTCCAGGAAGTTCCTGGGACACAGCTCATCCTTGATCCAGAGGACGCCCGTCCGGTAGAAGTTGAAGATGCTGTGGAAGATGTCCGGGTCCCTGTCGAAGAAAAACTCGTTGTTTTGGACAACATAGTCATCACACAGGTCCAGCTTTCTGTTGTGGTCTGTGCATGTCGCCAGGCGGCCGATCCTGGTCTTGGGATACTTGGCAGCAACCCTGTATGAGATCTGATACTCCTTCCCACCTACGTTGATGTTCAGCATGTAGTTCTTCACAAGAGAGGAGAGACCTCTTGTTGGGGAGGCCATCACAACATCTTCCTCGTTTTCGTACTCTGCATAGATGTCATAGATGTCTCGTCTGAGCTCTTGCATGGAGTTCCACTGTTTCACCAAGTTGTTCTGGGTGAGGGGAACATTGTAGTCCTCCTCTGGGTCCTTGTATGTGGGGCCTGTCCCCCCCACTTTGTAGTTGGGGAAAAGGCTCCGTCTCCTATTCTTGGGCATTCTGGAGTCCTGTGCTGGGACCTGGTCAGACACACCGGCTCACTGAGGGGCGTGGAGGCATTACCACAGGTCTAATACCCTCTCCTGAGTCACCCACAGCAGCATACCAGCAGAAAGAAACAACCCTGACCGTCTAATGTTGCTGACTGAGGATCTGGGTGCTTAAAGATTGAAATAATATTATCCTCTTCCAGTCGCTTTCCCCTCCACCCTGACGTCTTCCATTTGCCTGACATTCACAGATCAAATGGCCTAACCACAGCAGGGGACACTGTGCTGTATTATAGACCATTACTGACCTCCTGGTTGGTAGTAAAAAATAAACCAAATTTAAAGGTGAGGATGCAGCATAAATCCAGTTTGTTTCAATGATTCTAGCACTATCCCGTCTTATGTCATCTAATAGAAATGTCTTAACAGAAACTGACAGAAGTCCTAAGGAAATCTTTCCGGTCATAGCTCATGTGATGTGTTTTCATCTACATGCAGCTACTAATAGTCTTAAAACCCCTGGCTTATGTGGAGTATTATAATCCTAGAGGCATGATAAAATACGATAACACACGCCTAATGTCTACTGGCATTAACATGCAGAGCAGGACAACTCCAGTTTAGCTGTGGCCTGCTGCCAGCTGCACTGTATGGTACTAACTCATTGCTTACCACCAAGAGGCACCAACCACTTTCTCTCATTGCAAATAACTAAACAATGGCAAATTCCTACGGACCAAAGCCGCGGGAAGTAGGGGTGCTGAGGGTGCCGCAGAGCCCCCTGATAATGGGAATACAAATATATATACATTTTTCTAAAGGCAGTACGCTGGGCCTTTACAAGCCCTGTATTAACGGACCAATATAGCATCTGTAGCACAGGCACTTGTTTTTTATTCAGCAGCGCCCTCAACAGAAAAATCTCCGTGGCTATGGTACTCTTGTCACTTTGCTGTGGCCCTTTAATCCAATCTGGTGCAAGCAAACTAGTTAAAAGTGCTCTGAAGTAACCTGCCCTCCTAGCCTCTGTGTAAACTCTGTTTCAACTACACTCGTTGTGGGCTTAATCCAGTTAACCTTTTTGACTCTACACAGCATATTGTACTGCACTCTGCAATGAGGGACCCTGGGCATCTTTTTTTGTTGTGTTTTTCAGAGTCAGTAGAAAGGTCTCTTTAACGACCGTTCCACAGGTGCATGTTCATTAATTGTTTATGGTTCATTGAACAAGCATGGGAAACAGTGTTTAAACCCTTTACAATGAAGATCTGTGAAGTTATTTGGATTTTAACTAATTATCTTTGAAAGACAGGGTCATTTATTTTTTTGCCGAGTTTGTGTTTTGTGATAAAACAAAAGGTGTGGTTGAATTTATTCTGCCACTGTGTCTTCTTATTATCTCAGCCTTTAGGCCTATATATCACAGTCGCAAGGCAAATTAATTGACAGATTATAGAGTAAACAATGCTATTATTGCATCACATAGGTTGTAATATGGCTTTTGGGGGAAGGGGGGCTTGGCTTCCCCAGTGATTTTACCCACGCACCACTACTGGATCTTCAGGTCAGAGCTCTAGAAAGAGCCCAGAGTTCACGAGTTGGTTAACCGTTCAAAACTATTTTTCCCAGTTGTCTTGAACCCACTGAAGTCAGAAATCTGAGATTACCCAGTTTCCTGTTGTTTTGAACGCAGCATTAATGCCCAGAGGAAGACGGCAGGGTAAATCAGGAACCAAAACTCCGTAGTGACGCATGAATGCATTCAGTCACATGACAGCTCGATCAGCTGTTTCGATTTCATTTACTCGCATGTCAACTGAGCCAGGATCACATTCAAATGGGGATTGGGAAGTAGGTCCCAAAATGCTCTTCTAAGCATTGAGGCTCTGTGCAGGCCAGTCAATTTCTTCCACACCGATCTCAACAAACCATTTCATTATGGACCTCGCTTTGTGCATTGTCGTGCTGAAACAGGAATGGGCCTTCCCCAAACTGTTGCCACAAAGTTGGAAACACAGAATTGTCTATGCTGTAGCGTTAAGATTTCATTAAGATTTTCCTTCACTGGACCTAAGGGGCCGAGCTTGAATCATGGAAAAACAGCCCCAGACCATTATTCCTCCACCAAACTTTAGTTGGCACTATGCATTGGGACAGGTAGCATTCTCCTGCTATCCGCCAAACCCAGATTTGTCTGCCAGATGGTGAAGCGTGATTCATTACTCCAGAGAAGGCCTTTCCTCTGCTCCAGAGTCCAATGGCGGCGAGCTTTACTCCACTCCAGCCGACGCTTGCCATGGCTGCTCGGCCATGGAAACCCATTTCTTGAAGCTCCCGACGAACAGTTTCTGTGCTGACGTTGCTTCCAGAGGCAGTTTGGAACTCGGTAGTGAGTGTTGCAACTGAGGACAGGTGATTTTTACGCACTACGTGAGCTTGTGTGGCCTACCCCTTCACGGCTGAGCAGTTGTTGCTCCTAGACGTTTCCACTTCACAGTAACAGCACTTACAGTTCACCGGGGCAGCTCTAGCAGGGAAGACATTTGACAAACTGACCTGTTGGAAAGGTGACATTCTACTGTATGATGGTGCCACGTTGAAAGTCACTGAGCTCCTCAGCAAGGCCATTCTACTGCCAATGTTTGCTATGGAGACTGCATGGCTGTGTGCTCGATTTTATACACCGGTTAGCAACGGGTTTGGCTGAAACGGCAGAATCCAGTGTATATACTGAAAAAATAAACACGCTACAATTTCAAAGTTTTTACTGAGTTACAGTTCATAAGGAAATCAATCAATTGAAATAAATTAGGCCCTAATCTATGGATTTCGCGACTGGGAATACAGATATGTATCTGTTGGTCACAGATAACTTTAAAAAAGGTAGAGGTGTGGATCAGAAAACCAGTCAGTATCTGGTGTGACCCCCATTTGCCTCATGCAGCGCAACACATCTTCACGTTGATCATACTGTTGTGGTCTGTTGTCCCACTCGATGGCTGTGCGAAGTTGCTGGATATTTGCGTGAACTGGAACAGTCGTACACCAGAGCATCCCAAACATACTCAATGGGTGACATGTCTGGTGAGTATGCAGACCATGGAAGAACTTGGACATTTTCAGCTTCCGGGAATTGTGTACAGATCTTTATGGACATGGGGCCCATGCATTATCATACTGAAACATGTGATGGTAGCGGATGAATGGCATGACAATGGGCCTCAGGATCTCGTCACGTTATCTGTGCCTACCGCCACCATTGAGCACTGTCTAATTCGGGAACCAACCGTTCACCCACATGACGCCATACACGGTCTGCAGTTGTGGCCGGTTGGAAGTACTGCCAAATTTTCTTAAATGACATCGAGGCAGCTTAAGATAGAAATTAACATTCAATTCTCTGGCAACAGTTCTAGTGGACATTCCTTCAGTCACCATGACAAGTGCACGCTCCCGCAACTTGAGACATGAAAAAACTGCACATTTAAGAGTGGCCTTTTGTCCCCAGCACAAGATGCACCTGTAATCATGCTGTTTAATCAGTTTCTTGATAATGGATTCTCTTGGCAAAGGAGAAATGCTCACTAACAGCTTTTTGTGCATATGGAGAACATTGAGCTAAAATAAAAGATAGCATTAAACATGGGACCAACACTTTACATGTTGCATTTATTTTTGTTCAGTATATATTTAGAAAGTGTTATTTAAATGCCCTACTTTTGAATAGTTAAACATTTCCTGTTTTAGCATCTGTACATGAGCTTGTCCTCAAGTATGTACAGGAAAAGGCAGTGTGACAAACCTATGCAGCATTACCATTTCATGAATACCTATGGGCATATTATGCAAATATCTACATTTTACCCTCAGTCAAGAGGTACTTGGATTATGATATCCTGTAGATCAAAACAATCCATATTGCCCTCTGCAATTGGTAAATCAGGCACTACTATGCATATGTTAATGCAGTTGAAATAGGCTGTCAATCATTAAAATGGTGAAGTGCACTCTCGAAAAGCTACTAGGGCCACTACCTTAGACCAACAAATGACATCCTAGGTTGCGCTCAGATTCTACCAAACTCCAGAAGTTGGTACATTTGTACTTCCCCCAATTTTAAAATCATTGTTTTTTAGTGCATACATGACAGCTCAGACCAGTCAATTCCTTTTTGAATTAATGAGGGGATTGTATGCTTTGGGAGAAAGGAGATTCAGAATGTACCCCTAAATAAATAGTGGTACAGGGAAAGTCATGCAGTGGTTTTTTGATGACTTAGTCTCCCAAAAATGTGTAAATGAAAGGGTCTCGTTTCATCTTAAGTGTTTGCAAATCATTTTATTCACGACACAGCATTTAGTCCCCCTGCACATGGCTAGAAAAAGTCACAGCAACGGCACAAACATACAAAATAGTTCAACAAAGTCAGTTTTAAATACATCTTACCCTACCCTGGTACTATGCCCAACCATAGCAAAAATTTATTTCAGTCAAATGTATACAATCTTATTTACAGCAGACCATTTGATCAAAGTGCTTCAGTCCTGATTCTGTTCTTAGGGGAAGAGGGTTTATGTACAATGTTTTACAAATGCTGTAGTAACATGACCTTCCTTAGCTCTCATCTTCCCAGCACAGAATCACACACAAAAAAGCTTTATAAGACTGTGCTTCTGGAGATAATGTTCATAAGAAACATACATATTTTAAGACAGTACTGCCTAAAAGATGCTTTTCATAAATATTCAGAGAAACATGTCCAGTTAGGGGACTGAAGGTTAGAACCAGTATCGCGCCCTGCATGGCCTCACTTCAAAGGACGACCAGTGTACTGAACTAGACTCAAGGTCACACGTAGTAGAATCTTTGAAATGTTTTGGGGCTAAGGGGGAAGGGGTGGGGATATAAAAGAGGCCAAGCCCCCAAAACCCCTTGCCACTTTGGACACACTTGGTGTGAGTAGGACAATTCATACATCATTCACACAACTAATGACAAACATCCCCCAGAAAACACAACTTAATGCTCTTCAGAAGGCATCTGGTTGTTGCTCTGTTAAAGAAGCAGAGGTCGTTGGCATGGAGACCAAAGGTAGAATAAACTGACGGGGTTCACTTGGCAGATTGGTTATGACAAGTCATCTTCTGTATTCACAACTGATATCTGGAAGGAAGACAAAAGCACAATGGAAAGTGGACCTTCACGGGCAGAGAATCTAAACAATTTACCGATTGAGGGCTAAAGTAGTCTGGCTACTAGCAACAATGAATGAGATTTCCCCCTTAAGGGACAGTCTGCAAGTAAACGTAAGGTGATAAGTCAATGCAAAAAGGAATTGGAAGTTCACACAATCAAGTAGTTCATTACAGAAGTGAACACGCGACTGATTAAGGAGACTACTTACTGCTGGGTAGGTGTGGCCTATATTGGAGGAGTGCCTGCTGATATCAATGTTGAGGTCGTCTTCGGTGGTTTTCAGGTACACTGGATTGTCAAAGTTAATGCTCTTTTTATTCTTCAGCTGCCAGTTACGCCACATCAAGTAGCCTCCTGCAGCAGCCATGGCCAGGAACACTGGGGACAGGAGCCAAAAGTGGGATCAACATAAGCCATACTGTAGTTTAATATCCAGCTAGCCAGAGCCAAGGTAAAACAGCGGCGGTGCAATTCAATGGTAAACTGAATAAATCACCATAGCCAATCAACAACTACTATAACTAGGAAAAACCATTGAAGTATTGCCCACCCACCCACCAAGCAATCATACAGTTGAGTGTCCTTTAAAAAGTATGAGTCATCGACAGCTGCAGGATGGGGCAGTGACAGCAGTACTTACACACAGGGAGGATAACCCAGGCAGCTGCAGATCCTCTAGCTGTAGAGTCCACCTCACGGATGGCTGTACTGACGTTGGCTTCTACAACAGAAAGTGTCTGAATGAGAGTCGGTCCTTCGAGGGACCACGTAAACACAGAAACATACTGGTTCGTGTCTCTATTAGTCTGTATTTTAGGGCAACCAATAATCACGTTGTACCAAGAATAACCTTGAGGGCCTAAAGTACAATAGACCTGGTCATGGAAATAATACCTCTAGGAAATGGAACATAGGTGATATGAGAGTTTGTAGTGACATGACTTGCAAACAAGTAGGTGAATGGAAGGGGCGGGGGGGGCAGAGAGAACCAGCTTTTTTTTCTTCCCTGCCCGTCTGCCAATAGGGTGGCTCTGATCCCTCTGGCAACCCCCCTGGTGGGCAGCTGGGCTCTGGAACATTATGTGGCCATCAGGAGCTGGCAAGAACAGGCTGACGGACCAGTGATTTGGCACAAATCACAGTCTAAGGAAAACTACCACTTCTTTTCACCAAGGGCTCAATCAGGGAAGGAGAACTGGGGCTTACCAGCAGGGACAGGTTGGGGGACAACTTTTGGCACCGTGGTCACTTTGAACAAAAAAATCTGAGATCAGCGCAACAAAGGAATCTTACAAAAACAGGCCTAAACAAATGACTTAAAAAGCAGGCTAATCAAATAAATCCACTACAGATAAAATGCTATATTTGTTACTTTAATTGTAGTCTTTAATTATGCATGCATCCACTGGTTAATTGTAGACGTCACTTAAATCTACCGTTTAACATTCCTGGGTGGATGGCATTAATAGCAACTTCCAAAATCTACTTTGACAGTACAGGAATGTCTAACACCCCAGACATCTTGACTGACCAACGTCCCCATCACCACCTCACACCGCCCCAGTAGAAGGCTGAAAGCTTATAGGCTAATCACCATGACGATGGGTAGCACAGGGAAGCCAGCACAGGGAAGCCAGACCAGAGTAAAATTAAAAATCATTGACATCTTTTAACTAAGAGCCCAAAAAGGCCATGAAACTAGACTACTGGGTCATGGCTATAGTCAGGACACGCATGCAGCCCCAGCCACACATGGCATGCGGGCGTTTGACATCTTTACCTTGGGGGTCAGTGGGACGTATTAGAGCTTTCCCATCATCCTTTGAGGGAGTAGAAGGGCTCACTGTCATAAGAGAACAGAGTATTGTAACGCTTTGGCAAAACTTCAATCACAGCTTCACATTCTGACTACGGAAACACGTGTTACCATGCAGCTTTTTCATGTCACAAATTAATTCCTTGCGGAAAAACAGGAAAGCAACGAAGCACAGAAGCGTTTGAAAAAAAAAAATGTGCAAAATGATCCAAAATTACTAGAGGGAAATCAAATCAATTTTCTATACTACTGTCCAGCTAACCATAGAGCCTTGTTCAATTGCCAAAGGAATTGGCGACAAAAAGCAGGAAATCTTAAGGCCTATATTACTCTATAGTAGTGCAAAATCTGAAGGCTGCTCATGTAGGATTATGAGCGGCATGAATGAAATGAAGCAGGAGAGACGATTAGATCAGACAAAATATTATCCATACTTGACTCACCTGGGCCTAAATTACCACAAGAAATAATCCTTTTTCATTGATAATTTAATAAAGATCTTAATTAAATTAAGAGCATAGACTACACTGCATGACAAGTATAACAGGATTTTAGGCGATAGATGTTGGTTAAGGGCAGTGGGGTGCACAGCCTGAGCTTTCCCCGCTAGTACCCTCACTAAGCAAATCCCACCCCTTTGTCTCATGCAAATGAAAAGCGTCAAGCGCACAGTCTATATCCTAGCATTCCATCAATTACCAGGCAAGACAGTTACCTTCTATTTGGGTAGAAAACATGTTGCTTTCTGGATCAAATCTAAAAAAAGCAGTATATAAAAGCATTCAAGTGACAGGAGTCCCTCTTATTGGCCCCTACAATAACCCTGTCCCCTCTGCACCCTGGGTGGTTCATTCAATCAAACTGCTTTTAGAAAGCCCAGTGCCATCTCAACTATATTCCCAAACATCAGTGGCTCTGAGAGGGGAAGAAAAAGCAGCAGAGGCTTTTAGAAGGGCAGTTGGGATGAAGCAGAAGACAGGCAAACAGAGGGACAGACAGCCTGGCTACAGCGGTCAGGATTCACAAGCAACACAGAGGGGAAAGAAATGCTTGGGTGACAGAATGAGAGTTAAAGGCCTCTAAAGAGAGAGGGCTCGTACAAAAAAAAAACAAAAAACACTTGGCATCACAGCACAGTTTAACCCCTCACTGCCCAACCGGATGTTAAGGTACTTGCCTGGTTGACAGTGAAGGCCGTTTGAAGCGAGCGTCTGGTCTTTCGGACACACGCACGTGTATTTGGGGGAGTATTTGTTGATCTGTGGAGCTGGCAGGCACATGTAGGCACAGCCACCATTCTGAGCCTTCTCATTGCACCAGTTTGTCCCTGTGGAATCAAAATGGAGGGAACCAGTTAGCCACTGCCCCATACATTACGTGAAGAACTATGCTACTTTGCCTTAAACACAGATCAATCTAGTCACGCCTACATGACAGCATTTTGATGTCCTAAAATATCCTAGTCCAAGTGTTTGTTTTTAAGCATTTAGAGAGGCTAGCCAGTTAGCGCATGGCAGGATCCTTGTTTTTGACCTTTCCGTATCCAACTGTTACAGGGGTCAATGGAGTTGACTGAAGACTGTTACATGAGTGTGGAGCTGTGAATTTCACAGAGGCAACAAACACAGCCTAGATCACAGGAAGAGGGCTAACTAGCTTTGCCTGATCACTGGGGCTTGGGAGAGAGAGGGCTAACATCTGGCAGCCTTACCAGGCAGCTGGATTAGCTCGTGGTAAACAATGATGTCCTGTGGCTCGTTCAGATTGCTTGCCAGGGTAATCACATCAGAGCCTGTGAACTTGTTTGCGCCGTAGATTGCCTCGTTCTCCCCATCTGTCCAAAACACTCGATCCTGAAACAAAACCAGTCACACACTAAACCCCAGATGCCAGTAGAAATGGCTTGGGACCTATGCTTCAGAGAAGGAAAGACTTTTGAAGACACCGAACAGATATTTATTCTAACAGTAAATCTGTCAAATGCCACCAGGGGTAAATGCCGTTGATCACCACACATGGAGAAAATCATGGGGTTTACAGTTTACAGAAAACCAGTTATGGTGAAACCAACTAATCACTTTGAACAGAGACTTAGCAGATGACCAATTATGAATGTCAATAAAAGCATGTTTGCTGGGTAGCATTAACACGAGAAGCAATCAAATTGTAGACGCAAAACTACAATCTACCCGTCAATTGCCCTGCCAGTGTATTAGTTAAAGGAAGTAGCTTTCGCACTTGTTATATACACACACACCACATCGAGAGCCATACCTCAAACACAGTGACAGCGAAGGGGTGAGCCAGGTATTCTGGGGACTGGAGCACTTTCCTCCGGTTGTCTCCGTTCAGGTCGACACTAGAGAGCATGTGCAACTTTGAGTCCACCCAATACAGTCTACTCTTGATCAGGTCTAAGGGAAGGAAATGAACACACATCTTCATCACACCCGGTCGCCGTCAAAGCAATTAACCTGCTCAAAGGGTAAATGCACTGACGGGACATTCAGAATCCAGCTTTACCCACCCAGAGTGATTCCATTGGGCCACTGAATATCAGTCTCGACCAGGACCTGCCTGTCAACCCCGTTCATGCCAGACTTCTCAATCTTAGCTGGTTCACCCCAATCTGACCAGTACAAGAATCTAGAAGACGGGCAGAGAGGAGATCAAATCATTATGAGGGTTCAGAAAGGTGGAAGCATTCAGGAACTGTTCAACAGAAATGCAGAACCCCCATTAAATACAGTAACTTTACCCAGAGAGTGGATCAACAGCGATGGACGCAGGCTCTTTCAAACCGCTGTCAAAGAGAACTTTCCGTTTGGTGCCGATGAAGTTGGCCACAGCTATGGTCTTGGTACCGAGGTCTGACCAGTAGAGGTTCTTGTAGATCCAGTCAACTGCGATCCCCACTGGTGTCTGGACGTTATCTATCACCTTCACATGACTTCCTACATCTCCTCGCTTATCCAACACCGTGCTGGAAAGACATGGGGTTGAGAAACATCAGTGCTCGGTTTGAGGTTACTCATTGAGCCAAAAAAAAAAAAGTTTGTAGGGTTGAATGGTTTACTGCTGGGAAGTATAGCGAACATATGCTCAGTGAACTTTGGCCCTGGTTACCATGTAAAACTGATTTCATACGTCTGTCAGAAACCAGTGATAACAGGTCAAGGTGAACACAGACTCCATGATAGACCATCTATGGGCTGAGACGTAATCGCATGGGACCCCGTAGCTACCTGAAGACGGGACCCATAGCTACCTGAAGACGGGACCCATAGCTACCTGAAGACGGGACCCATAGCTACCTGAAGACGGGACCCATAGCTACCTGAAGACGGGACCCATAGCTACCTGAAGATGGCCCTCTGGCTCAGGTCAGCCCAGAAGAGCGTCTGCTGGGTGAAGTCTGCATCCAGTGCCACGGTGTTCCGCAGCTGCTCCACGATCTGCGTGTACTCCCTCCTCTCCAGACCCAGCTTCCGGATGTCCCTCCGGTTAGTGAAGATCAGACAGGGCTCCGTGCCTTGAGGGAGCCACATAGACACTCATTCATAATGACAATACAATGGAGCCTTTTAAGTCAGTCCTCATGTCAGAACACTAATCACGAGTCACAGTCAGAAATGGCACAAAACAAACATCCCCCCAGCTGGACTTCTCAGATAAAGGTCGTTGCAAACTATATCACTGCTTTTCCATTTGAGCTTGGACTACAATAAATAAAACGTATAGCAGCTGGAGAAGTCAAACACATTGATCAGGACAGATCGACATGGGGTACCGAGCCCATTGGACCGGATGCCCATTAGTGACGCTGCGTTCCTCTAGCGCGCCAACGTCTGCCTAGGCATCCCTCTGCCATGTGCTCGTGGTGGTACAGCATGGTGTATACACGCCAGGCTGAGCCAACTTACCTACAGCCTTGCACACTCCCGTGGTGGGGTCCATCTGGTAACTGTTGTGGCACTCGCACTTATACCCTCCCTTCAGGTTGATACAGATCTGACTACAGATCCCAGGATTCATACACTCGTCGATGTCTGCAGGAAAGGGAAAACATGAATAGTCACTAACAGGAGGTCAATGAATTTAGTTGTGAATACCAAGTTAAATGTAAGAGATGTAGTACGTCTCAATACCCAGTTACAAATGTCAGCTGAAAACACCTTCACGTCGCATGAGTTAATATCAAATAGTGTATGGGTTAATGATTAGATATGGCTCCTACCCCCACAGGTTTTACGGTCTATGAGCTGCAGTCCAGGGGTGCAGTCACACTCGTAGCCAATCACCATGTCCCTGCACAGGTGGGAGCAGCCGCCATTGTTCAGCAGACACTCGTTCAGGTCTGAGACGGGAACAGCAGAACGGTGGTTACTCATGCCCTTTATTCACAAACAAAGGCCTGCCTGAAAAATCAATCACATCAGTGGACTGGCTGAACGATAGTGGACTAATGGGAATCGCTGTAGCGTAGGACGAGTTTGACAAGGACAATACGAGGTATCCTCCATGGGACAGGTCAAAAGGGTAAAATGTATATAGTAAGTGGTATACACAAACAGACCGAACACTTGCGTCAACCCCATAATGTTCTGCGGTCTACAACCAGGGCAGTATTGCAACTTGCAAGGCAACCCACTCCAGTGAAGGCACTCATGGCTCTTCATCGTGACTGAACAAGTCACAAGACTACACACTACCTGATCTCATCCTCGCGTCGCTTCTACTGCTTAATTATAAACCGGTTTGGTTCCAGTCTATCCACTTACTGCACTCTTTGATGGGCTCGTCGCTCCAGTCAGGACAGTCCCGGGCCTTGTTGCACACTTTGCTCATCTCGATACACTCGCCACTCCGACACTTGAACCTGTCAGGGCCGTTGCACTGCGTCACTGAGTCGTGAAAGAGAAAGAACGTGACATTACAAACCGGTGAGGCTGTTAAACAGGTACAGTGACAATGGAAGTGGGTGCAGGAGATTGAGTCGACCGTCTACATATATACATGTCCCCCCATAGAAACACGGAGGCGTGCAACTAACGCAATTCAGGTGACGGCTTGAAGTCCATACTTCCATAATCTCATTGCTGTAATCCTGAATATCAAATTAAAGTATTTATTGAGCATATTTTGACCCAACTCATACAGGAATAACTGAACACCGACACAAAAATGACCTCGTGTCGGAAACGTTCTGTAGTGTAGCAACACCATGTACATTCGTTCGGGACGACATTACTTCTGGTTGAACACTCACAGTTTTTGCAGTTGACTTCGTCGGTGCCATCTGCACAATCACGCAAGCTGTTGCACTGTCTGCTGCCGTGGATACAGGTGCCATCCTCGCACTTGAACTGGTCTGGCCTGCAGGTACGAACAGCTGGAGAGGAGAGGACACAGACCTGTTACACCATTAACCCTTAACCCATTAGCACTCAATACCTACACAGTCATAACCATAAAAAAAACAGAAACCCATGACAGCTGCTGTGAACACAGAGTATAAAGACAAGCATGGTTTTTTTATGGCCAGATCCTTTTATTGCAATAGTTTTATTGTAATAGAAGGCTCCATTTATGATCATATGAAAGCAGCGCAATCTGACCTGTGTAGCAAAAAAAAAAAAGTAGTAACCAAAATAATCGGCTGGCCTGCTGGAACTTGCAGGCGGTCTGATTAAACCGCTCCACACTTACAACAGTTTGCTTCGTCACTGCCGTCCTTGCAGTCGGAGTCTCCGTCACAGCGCCACTTGCGGTGGATGCACTCCCCAGAGCCACACTGCGTCTCGCTGGGTGAACATTTAGCCGGGGGCGTGGGGTGGCGACCACAGCGCTGAGGGGATTCGTCCGATTGGTCCTGGCAATCCACGTCGTCGTCACACACCCAGCTGCCAGGGATACAGGTGGCGTTGCCACACTGAAACTCGCTGGGGCCGCAGGACGACGGGGCACACTCCTGCTCGTCACTCCCGTCGCCACAGTCGTCCTCGCCGTTGCACACAAAGTTAAGGGAGATGCAGCGGCCGCTCGCACAGGTGAACTCCAGCGAGGCGCACGTGATGTTACCTGTGTGAGTGAACAGAGTACTCAGTACTGTGACGCCAATGTAGGAATCAACAACCTATGTACTCCTAAATTAACTGTTGCTGCTTGGAGTCAGTCAAAAAACACACAGTAAGGAAATCCACCTAGCGGTTCGAGGGACACCTCTCGCCCTACGGCTACATGGCAAAGCGACTCACCGCAGTCAATTTCATCCTCGCCGTTATCGCAGTCCTTCTCTCCATCACACTTCCAGAAGACCGGGATGCATTGGGTGGACCCGCACCACAGCTAAACTCATTCACACGGCAGGTCCTGGTGTCTGCAGGGCACATGGATGGAGAGGGAGTGAATTTATAGACCTTTAGTGCTGCAAGTGTTTGGGATGGGAAATGCTTAACACACAATTCTGCAGGGCTAGCTAATGGAGCACTGAGCGATATATTGAGCGCAGCACTGAGTCGACTGCCTCTGACAGCAAACGTAGGCGGTTAGACAAATTTGATACATTTTCAAATCAATTGATCTTGATGTGTTCAACAAGATTAGATTGAGATTAGTGTGTGTACACTCCCTCACTCTTTACAGGGTAGGTACTGTATAGATCAGATTACGAATGCTTCCTTAACTAGGCTGAGAGTCCAGAGCACGTCTTCGAGCCCATTCAAAACTCTTACAAGCCTCTATCTAGTGTCGATTGGCACAATGCCTGTTGGTTAGGAATCAAACCTAGAGGAATTTAATATTTCAATCAAAGACAATCCATCAGGAACTGACCTACTAATCATACCATTGAAGCAGAGGAGACAGACGATTCATGTGTAACAGGGATAGAGGAAGGTCTGGTGAGAGTGCTCGCTACCAAATCAATGATACTCCATTTCTGAGGAATGCATATGAAAGCATGCTGGGCAGTATCAGTCAGAAGAGCTTGTGAAGCATTAGCTCCACATCGGAGAAGAAAACTCATACTGCTCCTAATGTAACATCACACAACGGGCTCAGAGAGTAATGTACGATGGCAGATGAACAGACAGACCCGTGTTGGAAATATTCTTAACGTCTCATCAAATCAACATTTTATAAAGCCAGTCTTACATCAGCTGATGTCTCAAAGTGCTGTATAGAAACCAAGGCCAAAACAGCAAGCAATGCAGGTGTAGAAGCAGCCTCATCTAACAGAATGCACTTTTGGGAGCGAATTGCTTAATAGACAACCGCTTCTAACTAAAGGACATTTTGGGAGAATTTAGAGTTCCTCAATATTTAAATGTGGTGACTCACATTCTCACACAATCACCATGCGTACTGACAGAGCTCTTTTCCGACAGCTGGTCAAACAAACCAGTGACGTCTTGACCTGCACGTACACACAAACCACCCCAAATAGGACTGACACCCTGCTCATTGTGTACTGCAGTGGAATACATTGCTGCCTCCCACATCACTGGGAACAATCCCGTTTGGAACATTAAATGAAGGCTTTTAATGTGGCCACCTGGTCTCTATGCAAGTCGAACTATGCGAGGGTGCACGGAGGACATGCACTTAAAGCAGTATAGTGGAAAGGGCCAGAGTAACCTGATCTAATCTTGATCCAAAGCCATATCCACAAACTGACACAGCTGTTGCATTGGCTGACAGTGGGAGGCACATGGTGAAACTGTGATTAAACGCCCGTGTGAGATTGACAACCTGACCCACTTATTATGGAAAAGGCAAATAGACCCAACCTTTCATCATACTGTAAGTGAAGGCAAAACATTCAAACAGGGATACATTTCTCAACTGGATACGAAGATCAGAAGGAAAGGGAGTCCCAATCTGGGGCTGGCTTGTTGCAGATCACTTACGGCAAACATCCACGCTCTCGTCAGAGCCATCCTCACAGTCTGGCTCACCGTCGCAGTGCCATCTCTTGGGGACGCATTGGCCATTGCGACAGACAAAATCCACCTCCGCACAGGTCTTACGAACTGCAAAGGCACAGCGAGTGTGTTAGTGATACAGTATGCGAGCTTCAGAATCAGACCACCAAGTGAAGCATCTTGGTCTTTCAGTGGGAGGACAAAATCCACCCCAAAGTACCAACCAAAGTATCACAAATAAGAGCTGAAGGTCAGCTCCGGACTAAACCAATATAAGGATTGACAATGTGCCCTTTAAAAATCCTAGTCACTATAGTGTATATTTAGTATAGTGGTCTATTTCAGGATTTCCAAACGTGGTTCTGGAGTCCCACTACACAGCTGATTCAAATAATCAAAGCTTGAAGATGAAGTGATTATTTTCAATCAGCTGTGTAGTGCTAGGACAATAACCAAGAGGTGCACCCAGGGGGCCCTCAGGACAGAGTTTGGGGAAATCCTGGTCTAATGCACTGAGCATAGTATTAGTCAAACAGACCTCCACAATGGCAAAGCACTCACCCTCACTTACCCCACCCTATTTTCAGTCACTTCATGTCCACTGTGCTAAAGAGCCTCCTCACAGGCCATTCCTCCTTGTGACTAGATTGCCACCTATTGCCAGAGGCCCATCTAACTCTTATGGAAGTCTCATCAACATTAATGTCACCAGGGCTGTGTTGGTAATGTATACAGTCAATAGAGGGATCGACGGGCAGAGAGACAAAGGAAACAGATGGGCAGGTAATCCATAGTAACACTAAAGTGGTTATGTCAGCACAGACTTCAGCGAGACCGCAACACACATCCCTTTCTACAGCAACCTCTTCTTTCCCTCCACCCTGCTCCGTCTCATCCCCCATGACCCAGATAGCACAGAGAATCAAGGTGACACTCAGTTTGCCCAGATGGGGCTCGTGGGCGCGTCTCCGTCACGGCCATTTTTAGCTCTCCAGAACCGGCGCCACTTACACCAGGTCATGATAACCCCGGTGGATTCAGACACAGCGCCAAAGGGTGGTTTCATAACAGGCTATGCCACTGATTTGTCACCGATCTGATGAAATAGTGTGAGAGGTGGTTCGTGCGTCTCACCACAGATGTGCTCGTCACTGCCGTCGGAGCAGTCCTCATCCCCGTCACACTGCCAGACAGATGGGATGCAGCGGCCATTCCCACACTGGAACTGACTGGGCTCACATTCTGTCTTCGATCCTGTAAGGAACAAGGAAATACTCATTGCACAACAATGTGGAACTGGCGTTTGCGTCTCCAGGCTTCAAGGACTACAACATTCCATCTCGTTCGTCACCAAATTGAAAGTCCTGACCTGGGTCGTGTCTGTAGTACACAGAACAACAAAATAAGCCATCACCACATGCACACATTCAGCCAATCGATGGTTAAGCCAAATTCAAAAGCCAGAGTCAAATTCTAAATGACTGTCTATGGGGTTAATATTGACAGAGGGAAGAGAGTTCATTTGACATCACCAATAACCCAGCCAGCCACAGTGAAACACGGCATATGGCTCCTGTATGACAGAGTGGCTGTTGCCAGCCAGCTACGAGCCTGTGCAGAGAGGAGAAAGTACAGCCGGACCATGTCTAATGACCCCCTGCTCCTCAGAGTGTGCCTGAGTGACCTGCTCAGCATGGTACACTTCTGCAGCAGGGAGCTAACAGACCTGTGTGACGGGAGGCCAATAGTCTGCCTGGGACCGACTAGTAATTGTCCTGGGCAGTGGCCAAAGGGTGTCCGAAATGGCACCCTATTGCCTAAATAGCGCACACACGCCTCGAGTCAAAAGCAGTGCACTAAATAAGCAGAAGGGTGCCATTTTCAGACACAGCCATTTTCTAAACAAGCCAGCAGATCAGGCTCTTGAAGGGTAGAATGCAAAAGAACGATCAAGAGGGTCATATAAAGCAGAGCGCTTGCAGTGTGGACATTAGCATAAGTCTCAGGGGCACTACCAAACAAGTGGCTGATATGGGTCCTCATACACACAGGCCTACACATAGAGAGATTACATTAAATCAGTGCCAGATTGATTCCCCCCAAAAAATAGGATCCCATCACACATCTCTGCATTCAAATTGCCATCGATGAAATGCAATTGTGTCCGTTGTCTGCATGCCTGCCCATACCCACACAGCCACCCTGGGGGACTCAGTTCACAACATTGACATCAGCAAACAGCTTGCCCACACATGGTCTGCGATTTAGAGGCCAGTTGGACGTACTGCCAAATTCTCTAAAACAATGTTGGAGGCGGCTTATGGTAGAGAAATGAACATTCAATTATCTGGCAACAGCTCTGGTGGACATTCCTGCAGTCACCATGGCAATTGTATGATCCCTCAACTAGACAATCTGTGGCATTGTGTTATGACAAAACTGCACATTTTAGAATAGCCTTTTATTGTCCACAGCACAAGATGCACCTGTGTAATTATCATGCTGTTTAATCAGCTTCTTGATATGCCACACTTGTCAGGTTGATGAATTCTCTTGGCAAATGAGAGATGCTGACTAACAAGGGCATAAACATGAGCAATAAGCTTTGTGTGTGTATGGAAAAAGTCTGGGATCTTATTTCAGCTCATGCAACCAACACTACATGTTGCGTTTATATTTTAGATCCGTGTACATTAGGGAATAAACCCACCAACCAAACTAAAGCAGGCTTACTAACGCCTATTGGCAGCTTGCTGATCTTAATCATTTTCAAATTAATTGTAGGCTTCAAGTGTTTGCAATTGTGCAATCATTAATAGCAGAAGGTCTGAAACACTCCCAAGGAAATATGTAATTAGTGTTAGACCAATGTCATTGTGAATACTCAAATAACCAGTTTCCATAATGAAAGCTATATAGGGCAAACATTACAATTAAAACTAGTGTAGGTAGGCCTAGCCTACTCTTATTTCGAGTAACAAAAGAGACACTTCAAAAAATATGCGCATCTTTCATTCAGGCCCATTGTCTGCTTTGATTGACAAACTCATTTCCGTTCGCCACAGATTGTGTCCGTCTGTAGTCCCTGTCCGCTGTGGTGGCCTACAGTCTGAAGACAACGCGCTTTTTGAGCACTATTGGTCTTAGTATCACAACCAAAATGGAGAATAAAGCCTTGGTCCTTGGACACAGCTCCATTTTAATTAGGTCAAGGAGAACCTAATTTGCGTATGGTCTCGCTCAATTCACGAAGTGAAAACAATCTGAGATGCAACAACAAAAGGCCCTGACACTAATCAAATGTTATTTTCACGATGTGGCAAAACATACCCCTTCACGCTCAATGACAAAGCTAAACACGTCATAGATTGTCTACATACCGATAGGGTAATAGACAAGCGTTTAATCGCCAATGCCATGCACTGCAATCCAATAGTAAATCACCTGTTCTTTATAAATGTGTTCTTTATAAACCCCCCCACCACGAGGAGAATGTGGTGTTGCTACGCTGTCCCACTGGCCAGTGTGACACAACATATCAATCCATTGAAGGCTCGCCCCAATCTTCAGGAATAAATGATCACTGGTGGAACATTCTGTAACCTACAGAGAGCGAATGTTAAAAAGTTCCAAATACATCCCACCCCCCTATATCAGTACTATTGACTTCAGATTCATTGCAACACAAACCAATTACCCACACTGACCATAAAAATTAAATAAAAAGGACGGTATACGTTTCTAGTGTAACGACCACGTAGCCTACATAAACACAGGCCTTTTGCCTGGCCGCATTTAAAACGACCGACACCTAAAGACTGAAAGCAATTATTCTGGAGTTTGTCAAACCTAGGCATTTTATTGGAAACGGCAAATGTTGGAATAAAACAATATGCCGAGGGCACTGTGAAAACCCGTTTTGTGCCATATTCGTAGAACGAAAGCAAGGTTGAGTATTACATTGCCGCTGTCAGTCCTGTGTAAAGAAACCATAGGCAGGTGTAATGGGCATAACCAACCCGGTGTTGTACCAACACATTGAAATAGACCACAAAACGTTCAGACATGTACAATTAGGCTACGTACCGTGTACAACACCACACTGCTGAAGACATATTGGTAGGATAAGGAGCCCAAGAATAGACGTGACCATTTCGCAGTGTGAGCTGGCCTGGTCGTTCTGCGCGGATATTCACACTGTTACTGATACGACACCTTGCTGGAGAATACAAAATCCTAGCGCCAGCCACGCGCTTTTTATCTCATTTAGGCAACACCGGTCAGGCTCTCCCTCCTCTCAAGCTGGTCATCGAGCTGCAAGCCATGTCCTAATTTACTGATAACATCAACCTGCACCAAACAACCGCGCCAGCAGAGCTGTGTGTGAGCTTTCCCCCCCTCCTTCAAAATGTCATTTTACAAAACAGTAACCCTTTCCCTGCCCACCGGTGATGTTAGGCTATGTGTAATGCTATTCTGATGGATACATATGCTATTACAATTCATAACTGTAGCCGAGATGAAAATGTATGTATGATTGTCCAGGGGCAATTAGCTGAGTGATTGATTGACCGATTGATTCCACTAATTGGTTAATTGATTGATTACTAGTCAATCTAGCGTGAGTGGGACATATCACTGGCCAGACTTCATGGGACTGTGGATAAAAAATAAAGGATCTAGCCAATAACAGCACATAACTGCAGTAATTGCAGTCAACTTACAGAGCAATTGAACATACTGTTTGAAAAGTGAAAGAGTGCAATGAAAGCCAGCCATACAGGGGTTAATGTGGACCAATTTTTATGTTTAAGCTACAAGTTTCTGATATCTCCTTCTTGTTATCCATCCCCTTGTTTTTATCATGAAGACTATTGGGCAGCTGATGAATCTCCCTGCAACTTGCCTGTTCTGTAATAGTAGCGATGTACCTGGTCGCATCCGCGCTTCGGTCTGCAGGTTGTATAACTTTTTCATTACATTTCATTACATTTCATTATAGTACAACGGTCTGATTTGTCTAATCTTAGCAATTTCCTCTTAGCTAGCTACATAGTCGTCGTTGTATCAAAGATAATTGCGTAATTATCGTATTTCGTCGTCTCCTATCTGTCCAACACGTTCACCGTCTACGGTAGCACTGTAGTACTATCACACTCAACTGAACGTCGTGATTAGTGTAGTGTTAGCTAGCTACATAGCTAGCTACATAGTTGTCTTTGCTGTCTTCGTATCCAAGATAATTGTGTAGCTTAGAGTGTGGAGTCTTAGAGTGATAATTGCGTTATTATCGTATTTCGTCGCCCTCCTATCTGCCTAGCAGCTAGCATACGTTCACCGGCTACCGTAGCACTGTAGTAACTATCACACTCAACCGAACGACTTGATTAGTGTAGTATTAGATAGCTACATAGTTGTCTTTGCTGTCTAAGTATCCAAGATAATTGTGTAGCTTAGAGTGTGTAGTCTTAGAGTGATTATCTTAATTCACCGAGGTTAGCTAGCCAGCTATTTTGTCGTCCTTAACGTAGGAGACACTCCTAGCTAGCCAATAGCCAGCCAACGTCTACTGAATAGAACTTTCGCATTCCGGTCGCATTCCGCGTCGCTCCACAGGTAGTATCACTTTTTCACTTCATTTCATTTCAGTCCCAACGGTGTGATTTGTTTGATCGTAGCTAGCTACATAGCTAGCTACATAGCCGTCTTTGTTTCAAAGATAATTGTGTAGTCTAGAGCGATTTTCTAGGTTAGCTAGCCAGCTATTGTCGTTCTCCTACGCAACGTAACCAACACTGCTAGCTAGCCAGCTAGCTCCCGATAAGCAGCATTGTAGAAACTTCACACTCAACGGTACGACTTGATTAGGGTAGTGTCAACAACGCAGCTAGCCTACCCCAGCAGTACTCTATCATTTTAATCATTTTAGTCAATTAGATTCTTGCTACGTAAGCTTAACTTTCTGAACATTCGAGACGTGTAGTCCACTTGTCATTCCAATCTCCTCTGCATTAGCGTAGCCTCTTCTCTAGCCTGTCAACTATGTGTCTGTCTATCCCTGTTCTCTCCTCTCTGCACAGACCATACAAACGCTCCACACCGCATGGCCGCAGCCACCTAATCTGGTGGTCCCAGCGCGCACGACCCACGTGGAGTTCCAGGTCTCCGGTAGCCTCTGGAACTGCCGATCTGCGGCCAACAAGGCAGAGTTCATCTCAGCCTATGTCTCCCTCCAGTCCCTCGACTTCTTGGCTCTGGCGGAAACATGGATCACCACAGACAACACCGCTACT
Organism: Oncorhynchus nerka; assembly: GCF_034236695.1. Lineage (NCBI taxonomy): Eukaryota > Metazoa > Chordata > Actinopteri > Salmoniformes > Salmonidae > Oncorhynchus > Oncorhynchus nerka. The sequence continues at coordinate 44,508,648 of NC_088399.1, forward strand.
CCTACTGCTCTCTCTTCGTCCGCCCACGTGCTCTCGCACACCCCGAGCTTCTGGTCAGCGGGGTGGTGGCACCGGGATCCTCATCTCTCCCAAGTGGTCATTCTCTCTTTCTCCCCTTACCCATCTGTCTATCGCCTCCTTTGAATTCCATGCTGTCACAGTTACCAGCCCTTTCAAGCTTAACATCCTTATCATTTATCGCCCTCCAGGTTCCCTCGGAGAGTTCATCAATGAGCTTGATGCCTTGATAAGCTCCTTTCCTGAGGACGGCTCACCTCTCACAGTTCTGGGCGACTTTAACCTCCCCACGTCTACCTTTGACTCATTCCTCTCTGCCTCCTTCTTTCCACTCCTCTCCTCTTTTGACCTCACCCTCTCACCTTCCCCCCTACTCACAAGGCAGCCAATACGCTCGACCTCATCTTTACTAGATGCTGTTCCTCCACTAACCTCATTGCAACTCCCCTCCAAGTCTCCGACCACTACCTTGTATCCTTTTCCCTCTCGCTCTCATCCAACACTTCCCACACTGCCCCTACTCGGATGGTATCGCGCCGTCCCAACCTTCGCTCTCTCTCCCCCGCTACTCTCTCCTCTTCCATCCTATCATCTCTTCCCTCTGCTCAAACCTTCTCCAACCTATCTCCTGATTCTGCCTCCTCAACCCTCCTCTCCTCCCTTTCTGCATCCTTTGACTCTCTATGTCCCCTATCCTCCAGGCCGGCTCGGTCCTCCCTTCCCGCTCCGTGGCTCGACGACTCATTGCGAGCTCACAGAACAGGGCTCCGGGCAGCCGAGCGGAAATGGAGGAAAACTCGCCTCCCTGCAGACCTGGCATCCTTTCACTCCCTCCTCTCTACATTTTCCTCCTCTGTCTCTGCTGCTAAAGCCACTTTCTACCACTCTAAATTCCAAGCATCTGCCTCTAACCCTAGGAAGCTCTTTGCCACCTTCTCCTCCCTCTTGAATCCTCCTCCCCCTCCCCCCTCCTCCCTCTCTGCAGATGACTTCGTCAACCATTTTGAAAAGAAGGTCGACGACATCCGATCCTCGTTTGCTAAGTCAAACGACACCGCTGGTTCTGCTCACACTGCCCTACCCTGTGCTCTGACCTCTTTCTCCCCTCTCTCTCCAGATGACATCTCGCGTCTTGTGACGGCCGGCCGCCCAACAACCTGCCCGCTTGACCCTATCCCCTCCTCTCTTCTCCAGACCATCTCCGGTGACCTTCTCCCTTACCTCACCTCGCTCATCAACTCATCCCTGACCGCTGGCTACGTCCCTCCCGTCTTCAAGAGAGCGAGAGTTGCACCCCTTCTGAAAAAAACCTACACTCGATCCCTCCGATGTCAACAACTACAGACCAGTATCCCTTCTTTCTTTTCTCTCCAAAACTCTTGAACGTGCCGTCCTTGGCCAGCTCTCCCGCTATCTCTCTCAGAATGACCTTCTTGATCCAAATCAGTCAGGTTTCAAGACTAGTCATTCAACTGAGACTGCTCTTCTCTGTATCACGGAGGCGCTCCGCACTGCTAAAGCTAACTCTCTCTCCTCTGCTCTCATCCTTCTAGACCTATCGGCTGCCTTCGATACTGTGAACCATCAGATCCTCCTCTCCACCCTCTCCGAGTTGGGCATCTCCGGCGCGGCCCACGCTTGGATTGCGTCCTACCTGACAGGTCGCTCCTACCAGGTGGCGTGGCGAGAATCCGTCTCCTCACCACGTGCTCTCACCACTGGTGTCCCCCAGGGCTCTGTTCTAGGCCCTCTCCTATTCTCGCTATACACCAAGTCACTTGGCTCTGTCATAACCTCACATGGTCTCTCCTATCATTGCTATGCAGACGACACACAATTAATCTTCTCCTTTCCCCCTTCTGACGACCAGGTGGCGAATCGCATCTCTGCATGTCTGGCAGACATATCAGTGTGGATGACGGATCATCACCTCAAGCTGAACCTCGGCAAGACGGAGCTGCTCTTCCTCCCGGGGAAGGACTGCCCGTTCCATGATCTCGCCATCACGGTTGACAACTCCATTGTGTCCTCGTCCCAGAGCGCTAAGAACCTTGGCGTGATCCTGGACAACACCCTGTCGTTCTCAAATAACATCAAGGCGGTGGCCCGTTCCTGTAGGTTCATGCTCTACAACATCCGCAGAGTACGACCCTGCCTCACACAGGAAGCGGCGCAGGTCCTAATCCAGGCACTTGTCATCTCCCGTCTGGATTACTGCAACTCGCTGCTGGCTGGGCTCCCTGCCTGTGCCATTAAACCCCTACAACTCATCCAGAACGCCGCAGCCCGTCTGGTGTTCAACCTTCCCAAGTTCTCTCACGTCACCCCGCTCCTCCGCTCTCTCCACTGGCTTCCAGTTGAAGCTCGCATCCGCTACAAGACCATGGTGCTTGCCTACGGAGCTGTGAGGGGAACGGCACCTCACTACCTCCAGGCTCTGATCAGGCCCTACACCCAAACAAGGGCACTGCGTTCATCCACCTCTGGCCTGCTCGCCTCCCTACCACTGAGGAAGTACAGTTCCCGCTCAGCCCAGTCAAAACTGTTCGCTGCTCTGGCCCCCCTATGGTGGAACAAACTCCCTCACGACGCCAGGACAGCGGAGTCAATCACCACCTTCCGGAGACACCTGAAACCCCACCTCTTTAAGGAATACCTAGGATAGGATAAAGTAATCCTTCTCCCCTCCCCCCTTAAAAGACCTAGATGCACTATTGTAAAGTGGCTGTTCCACTGGATGTCATAAGGTGAAAGCACCAATTTGTAAGTCGCTCTGGATAAGAGCGTCTGCTAAATGACGTAAATGTAAATGTAACACAGCTGGAGGCACTTTCTGTCCTAGATTCTGCAGGCAGACCAAAACAAAACTGTAATACTGTGCATCATCATAGAATCTCTCTCTCTCTTTATCTTTCTTTCCCTCTCCATAATTATAAATCCATAATTTAGTGCTGTTTGAAAACATAAACCCAGCATTTAGTGTTATTTGCAGACTTTGATGTTCAGATATTGTAGCGTCGACACATACACTGAGCGTACAAAACATTAGGAACAATCTGCTCTTTCCATGACCTAGACTGACCAGGTGAATCCAGGGGAAAGATATGATCCCTAATTCATGTCACTTGTTAAATACACTTCAATCGGTGTATATGAATGGGAGGAGACAGGTTAAAGGATTTTTAAGCCTGGATACAATTGAGACATGTGTTGTGTATGTGTGCCATTCAGAGGGTGAATGGGCAAGACAAAAGATTTAAGTGCCTTTAAACGGGGTATGGTATAGTAGATGCCAAGCGCACCGATTTGAGTGTGGGAAGAACTGCAATGCTGCTGGGTTTGTAACGCTCAACAGTTTCCTGTGTGTATCAAGAACGATCCACCAGCCAAAGGACATCCAGCCAACTTGACACAACTGTGGGAAGCATTGGAGTCAACATGGGCTAGCATCCCTGTGGTACGCTTTTGACACCTTGTAGAGTCCATGCTAGAGCAATTGAGGCAGTTCTGGCAAATGGGTGGTAGTTGTGGGGTGTTCCTAATGTTTTGTACACTCAGTGTACATTTACAGTGTAGCAAACAAGTCAACTCACGTTAAATAGTATGGATTGGAAAAGTTGTGCTACCTTATATTGAATGTGAAATGGTGTGTGCACTATTCTGAATCAAGTTAATACTCTCCTAACTCCAGTGAAGTAACATTTTCTACAATAATTGTGAGACGTGCCCCCCGAGTGGCGCAGCGGTCTAAGGCACTGCATCGCAGCATCACTATAATCCCAGGCTGTGTCATAGCCGGCTGTGCCGGGAGACCCATGAGGCGGTACACAATTGGCACAGCGTTGCCCGGGTTAGGGTAGGGTTTGGCTGTCTGGGTGTCCTTGTCCCATTGTGCTCTAGTGACTCCTTGTGGTGGGCCGGCCACCTAAGCCGACTTTGGTCACCAGTTGTATGGTGATTGGTGTGGCTGACTTCTGGGTTAAGTGAGCAGTGTGTCAAGAAGCGATGCGGCTTGGCATGGTTGTGTTTCAGAGGACGCATGGCTCTCTCCCAAGTCTGTATGGGAGTTGCACTGATGGGACAGGATTGCAACTACCAATTGGGGAGAGAAAGGGGTAAAAGTACAACCAAAATAATATCTGTATTTTTAACATCAACTATAATTTGATGGAGTCAATTTACACTGCCAACTAGCCTTTAAAATGCTACATTTAATGGATTTATACATATTGGATGCTATCATTCTTGTGGTGTTGTCTGTAGGCGCCCAATATTCTCTGTTAATTCATTTACAGTGATCAAGTCTTGTAATCCTGCCTTCATAAATTCCCATTTGCATTAGTGTTCGTTCGCGCTGAATCCCATTTAATGAACCAGTTGAAGAACAGTGCACTAATATCCTGTGCTGATAACGTGGTGATGCTGGTGGTGATATGGCTGTGGCAGAGTAGAGGGGAAAGGGGGAGAAAAGACAACAGACAATAAGAAGTGATTTAGCTGGAGCGCTAAATCTCCTGGCATCCTTCCTTGTCAAGGTCTGATAGAGACACTGTTATATAATTCTCCTCTCTGAGTAAGACGGGGAAATATTGAATATTAATCACGATACCATTATAATGATTTACTTAGTGTGCATGTTTAACGAACCAGCGTCTCTGCTGCTTGTGTTGCTGCTGTATCAAGGCATTCATTTGGGAGGCTTTTATCTGAACCAGTGTCTGCTCATCACTATCAGTGAGTGATCTCTGTGTGATTTTGCTGCACGTGCCCTCTGGGCTGGAGAACAACACACACAACAGAAGATTACAACATAGAAATATCTAAATCAAATCTACAGTTAAAAAATAAAAGAGCTACAATAAAATAACAATAACGAGGCTATATACAAGGGGTACCGGTACCAAGTCAATGTGCAGGGGTACAGGTTATTCAAGGTAATTGAGGTAATATGTACATGTAGGTAAGGGTATAGTGATAGGAGCTATGATTTCACCTTAAATACTTTCTACTGAACAAAGTATACTTGTAATTACGTGGCTGTTTATTATTGTCTGTGACTCAACATAAATCTATTTTTTCATAATTAAACAAAAACTGTAGTTGACAGTAGGGTCTATGTAATTCTTATTTTCAATGACTGCCTAGGAACAGTGGGTTAACTGCCTTGTTCAGAGGCAGAATGACTTATTTTTTACCTTGTCAGCTTGGGGATTTGATCTTGCAACCCTTTGGTTCCTAGTCCAACACTCTAACCACTAGGCTACCTGCCACCCCAGTTACATGGCACAGCACCAAACAGCGCCACCCAATGGAATCGTCACCTGCCCTCTGCTGTTATCCAGTTACACATTAAAAAAACAATATAATCAGAAAGAATTTGACAAAATATTTTTTTACAATGCATTTAATTTACATATCACAAATGGACAGTTCTGTACAGTGCAATAGGATGTGTGGACAGTTTGATAGCATACTGTCATCATTATCTAAGCGTTTTAAAATATAACTTTTTTTCTGAAGATAATATGATACATTTCATAAACTTTATGGAATAAATAAGTGATTTACACATAATTGGTCCTCAATGCGTAATAAAACCAGTGTTAAATATTCCAACATTAATGTGCAGTGAACCCACAAATCTTCACTTTTGCTTGTATTCTGAACAACACTACAACAGTGCTATCCAGTGTAATGACAGACCTTTAGAGTACTAGTCCTGCAGTAGTCCTCACATAATACATCTTTGTTCTGTATATAGAGCTCATTGTCCTCCTCACATATACCATATTTTCTTCACAACTGCAACCATGTGCACTCGTTGCACCTCTGCCCAAGCGTTGTTTAGGGCTAGATCCCATGCCATGACGCTCATCAGAATCACTCCAACAAATACTCAGGCTTGGTTACAGACATGCACCAATCTGACTTGCCCTACAGGGGGCAGTGTCATTTAGTTTCTACCACAGCAGGTTTCAACTGTAGTTCATGACAGTTGCAGAACCGTATTAGATGCCCAAAAGGAGAGAGTCCGTTTGAGCGGATGAGGCAATGGCCTCAGGCAGAGTCAGGACAGGGTCATCTGGGCATGATGTAACCATATGGCTGCTGCAGACACAGAGAGTGGTGATTGGGTAGAGGGTGGCTATAGTAGTGCTCCACTAGGGCCGACAGGGAGGTAAATGTCATCTCAAACTCCAGGAACACCCGGGAGTCCTAAACCATAAACACATTGAAATTCACATCAAACAAGACAGATATGGTACTGGAATCCTATAAGTTATTATTGATTGAGTCAGACAATCGACATGCTAGACAGCCTTAACCAAGATTTGAGTTTTAGTGAGGTCCGGTAGCTTAATTTCTATACAATTAAAAAACTTACAAATGCTATTTGGAGAACAGTAAAAGCAAGCAAAAAGGACCCCAGCCATTATCACCTTGGCTGCTGTAGGTTCATTCACCTCAGTCGATCTACAAACACATAGCCTATTAGCCACTGTAATGTTACTCCCCTGAAAGGGAGGAAATATGAGAAATGATTCACATTGACACGTGGCATCAGAGACATTTTTAGAACTGAACTGTTAGCATTTTAATGTTGGCCTATAGGGAAGATAGGCCATGTGGAGATGTTCATATTGAAACATGTCTTTTCAAGTTCCTAACTTGTTTGATCAAATTAGTACCGATTGTCTCAGGGGACCCCACATGGGTGCCCGACCCCAAGTTTGGGATCCACTGTACTAACCTCTCTGCTCCTCTCTCTCCGTCTCCTCTGCTTCCTCCTGCATACATTGCAGACTGCCTCAGCCTCACCACTAAGCGCCACATCACTGTCTGTCTCAGTAGCCTACTCTCTATAAATCAAATTTAGCGTATTTTTTGCTCCTGATGAGGTAGGCTCTGTTTAACGTTAGCTTCTTAATTCATCCTTCTAGCTGGCTAAGTAATACTAGCCAGAGCCTTCAACGTTACTGCAATAGAAGTGTGCGCCGGCAGTTAGCCACCTGATTGACTGACATCTATAAGCGACTATTTACCAGTTGTGCACTCATTCTCTGAGATTCATTTTCTGTTTGTTTGGGGGATGTTTGTAGACATGGCAGGAGTCGCGGGATGCTTTTAAAATGCGGATGGTTTTAACATGTTTTCTTTTTTCTTTCGGTATCTTGCAAACACGCTGTCTGCAGGGTCTTCAGTTGCCTACTTGAGGGTACACCGATCTGGGGTAGTTAGTTTCTCGTCTCAGGCGGTTTGAGAGAGTGGTGAATGTGCTGCAAAGAAGGCTTATCCGGGAGGCAAATCCAGGGGGATGCAGGCGAACATAACGAGCCTGGATCAACGTTCTGAGCTTTGATCAACGCTGGGGCAATATTTCGATGTTGACCCGTAATTGATTTTCTTTATTGTGTACAATATATATATTTTTATTATCTTTTTTTTTCTTTTTCAAATTATAAAAAATGACCGGACCTCTGTGCACTCGTGTGTAGTTACGGGCATGGGTAGACAGAAAGTAAAGACAGTGGTTCTGACCTCCTCAAAGAGCCTGTAGTTTCTGGCCTTGCACAGATCCACATCCCACACCACCAGCACCTGATTCAATGAGAACAAATGTACATTATTTACTAAAGCAGTTTCTTTTTAATATTCATTGTGTGATGTGTGGTGAATCCCTAGATGTTTATGCATCACAGCATGCACATGTTGTACCTTGGATGTCTTTGATCCTGAGTTCCTGAAGCAGTAGAGACCATCCTGCGGTGAACTGGAGCTTTCCATAAATAACCTGCAATTAAAGCACAATAATAATGTATTTTAGTAAGACTGCATTCAGACGTTCTCTGCTCTTCTTCCAAGAGTAAACAGAGACATGATTGTCAGAAAGAGATTCCCCGATCGAACATTAGTGGGCGTTAAAGACTGTTACACAAAAAGGAACAAGGAGGATTTAACAAATGTTCAATACAGAAATGGTTTATTGTCTTACTTTTCAACACTGCTTGTTTCTGTTATGTCCACAAACACAGAATCCGGTAATTGAACCTGAGGTCAGAAACATGTGTCAAAAACAACAAACAACAGACATAAAGGAGGTTAGAAATGTGTCATCAGGCCAAGACTAATCTGTAGTACACGGAACAAGATTGTGCGATGAGATTATGGAATTTGCAGTGAAACAAGGGCATGCACTCACCACCGAGTAAAGACACTAAACTCAACACAAAACATAACAGATGTGTTTCTCTCGTAGCTGTGTACACAAGAGTGATAGTTGATGGAGAATATGGCCACTTACATTCTCATAGTCTTCATCAGAGTCATCGTCGATGTCCTTGGATGGATCCCTGTTCTTTCTTAAAGAGGCAGGCACCTCGTCCACTGAGGTTCGGAAGCTTTGTCCATCTGGAGAGGATCTTCTGAGAAGAAGTGGGTGTTTTAACCTTCATCTTAAACGGTGCTATATATTTTTGCATGATTACAATATAACTACCTTGAAATCAAACTGTAGTTTCCAGAGCAAAAAGTAAAGCCTTTGCAGACTTACTGTGCTGACCCTCTTGGTTGTTTAGGCATGGTTGCCGGACATGGAGATTTCGCTAGGAGGGGTGGCTTGTACTGTCCAGGCGTGTGGTTCAGTGCTGGCGAGGCCTGTGGTGAGAGATCTGGTGTTGACCTAGTGCTGTGGCAGAAGTTTCGAACACTTGGGATGTGACTGGGTGTGTTGCCATGGTAACCAGGTGGTCTAGGATTCAGCCCCATTTGCCTTTCCAGGTTGATGCAGATGGGCAGGGTGGCGGGAGACTTGAGGGTCACTGGAACATGGGGCTTCTTGTCTCTGTGGTCCCCCACAGGTAGGGTGGAGATGGACGTCTTCCCCATCATCATCTGCTTCTGAAGGCTGGCAATGGGAGTGGGAAGAGGGGTCTTAGGGCCCCTCACACTTCTCTCTGGGCTGTCCTTGTTTGGGATGTCCATATGTCCATGTTCGTTGTGGCCGACCTCACCCAGCTTGGGTCGAGGTAAGACCGGGGACATTTTCTTTGGAAGGGGGCTGGAGAGGGTCCTGTTGGGGACAGGGACAGGGGCAGGTTGGGGGAGACCTTTGCAGAATCCTGATTTTGATTCTTGTCTAAACTGGCATGGGAGTGGAGGAGGATGGTATGATGGTGGTGGAACAGTTAGTCTTCCTTCAACAGTAAGAAAATAAGATATTCAGTGATAGGTACTAGAAACAGTAGGACACATGGACTTCCTAAATTGTTGAAAACTTTGTTGAGAGTTGAGAGACAATGTTGTTTCAGTGGCAGTTATCGTTTAGCTATAGATACAGTGCCTTCGGAAAGTATTCAGAGACCTTGACTTTTTCCATTTTTTGTTTAGTTACAGTCTTCTTCTAAAAATTGATTAAATAAATACAAATTCTCATCAATCTACACACAATACCTCATAAAGACAAAGTGAAAACAGGTTTTTCGAAATGTTTGCAAATGTATTAAAAATCAAATGATTTGCATAAGTATACAAACCCTTTGCTATGAGACTCGAAATTGAGCTCAGGTGCATCCTGTTTCCATCAATCATCCTTGAGATGTTTCTACAACTTGACTGGAGTCCACCTGTGGTAAATTCAATTGTTTGGACATGATTTGGAAAGGCACACATCTGTATATATAAGGTCCCACAGTTGACAGTGCAAGTCAGAGCAACAACCAAGCCATGAGGTCAAAGGAATTGTCCGTAGAGCTCTGAGACAGGATTGTGTGGAGGCACAAATCTGGGGAAGGGTACCAAAGAATGTCTGTAGCGTTGAAGGTCCCCAAGAACACAGTGGCCTCAATCATTCTTAAATGGAAGAAGTTTGGAACCACCAAGACTCTTCCTAGAGCAGGCCACCCGGCCAAACTAAGCAATAGGGGGAGAAGGGCCTTGTCAGGGAGGTGACCAAGAACTCGATGGTCACTCTGACAGAGTTCATCTGTGGAGATGGGAGAACCTCCCAGAAGGACAACCATCTCTGCAGCAATCCACCAATCAGGCCTTTATGGTAGAGTGGCCAGACGGAAGCCACTCCTCAATAAAATGCACATGACAGCCTGCTTGGAGTTTGTCAAAAGGCACCTAAAGACTGTCAGACCATGGGAAACAAGATTCTCTGGTCCGATGAAACCAAGATTGAACTATTTGGCCTGAAAGCCCAGCGTCAAGTCTGGAGGAAAGCGGCAGGGACTGGGAGACTAGTCAGGATCGAGGGAAAGATGAACAGAGCAAAGTACAGAGATCCTTGATGAAAACCTGCTCCAGAGCATGGGGTATATGGTGTAGATTGATGAGTGGAAAAAACAATTTAATCAATTTTAGAGTAAGGCTGTAACGTAACAAAATGTGCAAAAAGTCATGGGGTCTGAATACTTTCCGGATGCACTGTATACATATACACACTACCGGCCAAAAGTTTTAGAACACCTACTCATTCAAGGGTTTTTCATTATTTTTATTATGTTCTACATTGTATAATAATAGTGAAGACATCACAACTATGAAATAACACATATGGAATCATGTAGTGACCAAAAAAGTGTTAAACAAATCAAAATATATTTGAGATATGAGATTCCTCAAATAGCCACCCTATGCCTTGATGACAGCTTTGCACACTCTTTGCATTCTCTCAACCAGCTTCATGAGGTAGTCACCTGGAATGGTGACTACCTGGAACAGGTGTGCCTTCATAAAAGTTAACTTGTGAAATGTCTTTATTTCTTAATGTGTCTGAGCCAATCAGTTGTGTTGTGACAAGGAGGGGGGGGGTACAGAAAAAAAGTCCATATTATGGCAAGAACAGCTCAAATAAGCAAAGAGAAATTACAGTCCATCATTACTTTAATACATGAAGGTAAGTCAATCTGGAAAATGTCAAGAACTTGAACGTTTCTTCAAGTGCAGTCGCAAAAACCATCAAGCGCTATGATGAAACTGGCTCTTATGAGGACCGCCACAGGACAGTGTGACGACCCTCCCACTCTGTCTGCCGTATTCTCTCTTTCTTCTTGTTTCCTTATTAGGATGCCGGTGGGCGGAGTTGGGAGGGTCGTCAGCTACATGGGAAACACCTGGGCCGGGTGTGTCCCAGGATAAATAGACCTCTTCCACATTCATGGGGAGACTCTCTCCATGCAGACACCTTTATGGATTTTGTTGTGTTTCTTGGTGTTTTTTTGGTTGTTTGCTTTGGCACCTTTCAACACCCTGCATTATCACATTCATGCATGCAAAACACTCACCTACACTACTGATTACTGATCACACACACCATTGTATATTATATTTAGTTACTTATTTAATAAATATATATTTTTGTTACTCCTTATCTCCACGTTGTCTCCCTTTTGTTACGGGCTTTGAGCTGGTTTGTGACAAAAGGAAGACCCAAAGTTACCTCTGCGGCAGAGGGTAAGTTCATTAGAGTTACCAGCCTCAGAAATTGCAGCCCAAATAAATGCTTCCCAGAGTTCAGGTAACAGACACATCTCAACATCAACTGTATCACGGAGGCGCTCCGCACTGCTAAAGCTAACTCTCTCTCCTCTGCTCTCATCCTTCTAGACCTATCGGCTGCCTTCGATACTGTGAACCATCAGATCCTCCTCTCCACCCTCTCCGAGTTGGGCATCTCCGGCGCGGCCCACGCTTGGATTGCGTCCTACCTGACAGGTCGCTCCTACCAGGTGGCGTGGCGAGAATCCGTCTCCACACCACGTGCTCTCACCACTGGTGTCCCCCAGGGCTCTGTTCTAGGCCCTCTCCTATTCTCGCTATACACCAAGTCACTTGGCTCTGTCATAACCTCACATGGTCTCTCCTATCATTGCTATGCAGACGACACACAATTAATCTTCTCCTTTCCCCCTTCTGATGACCAGGTGGCGAATCGCATCTCTGCATGTCTGGCAGACATATCCGTGTGGATGACGGATCACCACCTCAAGCTGAACCTCGGCAAGACGGAGCTGCTCTTCCTCCCGGGGAAGGACTGCCCGTTCCATGATCTCGCCATCACGGTTGACAACTCCATTGTGTCCTCCTCCCAGAGCGCTAAGAACCTTGGCGTGATCCTGGACAACACCCTGTCGTTCTCAACTAACATCAAGGCGGTGGCCCGTTCCTGTAGGTTCATGCTCTACAACATCCGCAGAGTACGACCCTGCCTCACACAGGAAGCGGCGCAGGTCCTAATCCAGGCACTTGTCATCTCCCGTCTGGATTACTGCAACTCGCTGTTGGCTGGGCTCCCTGCCTGTGCCATTAAACCCCTACAACTCATCCAGAACGCCGCAGCCCGTCTGGTGTTCAACCTTCCCAAGTTCTCTCACGTCACCCCGCTCCTCCGCTCCCTCCACTGGCTTCCAGTTGAAGCTCGCATCCGCTACAAGACCATGGTGCTTGCCTACGGAGCTGTGAGGGGAACGGCACCTCAGTACCTCCAGGCTCTGATCAGGCCCTACACCCAAACAAGGGCACTGCGTTCATCCACCTCTGGCCTGCTCGCCTCCCTACCACTGAGGAAGTACAGTTCCCGCTCAGCCCAGTCAAAACTGTTCGCTGCTCTGGCCCCCCAATGGTGGAACAAACTCCCTCACGACGCCAGGACAGCGGAGTCAATCACCACCTTCCGGAGACACCTGAAACCCCACCTCTTTAAGGAATACCTAGGATAGGATAAAGTAATCCCTCTCACCCCCCCTCCCCCTGAAAAGATTTAGATGCACTACTGTTCCACTGGAGGTCATAAGGTGAATGCACCAATTTGTAAGTCGCTCTGGATAAGAGCGTCTGCTAAATGACTTAAATGTAAATGTAACTGTTTAGAGACTGTGTGAATCAGGCCTTCATGTTCGAATTGCTGCAAAGAAACCACTTCTTAAGGACACTAAGAAGAAGAGACTTGCTTGGGTCAAGAAACACGAACAATGGACATTAGATCTTTGGAAATTTGTCCTTTGGTCTGGAGTCCAAATTGGACATTTTGGGTTCCAACCGCTGTGTCTTTGTGAGACGCGGTGTGGGTGAACAGATGATCTCTGCATGTGTATTTCCCCCGTAAAGCATAGAGGAGGAGGTGTTATGGTGTGGGGGTGCTTTGCTGGTGACACTGTCTGTGATTTATTTAGAATTCAAGGCACACTTAACCAGCATGGCTACCACAGCATTCTGCAGCGATACGCCATCCCATCTAGTTTGTTCTTAGTGGGACTATCATTTGTTTTTCAACAGGACAATGACCCAACACACCACCAGGCTGTGTAAGGGCTATTTTACCAAGAAGGAGAGTGATGGAGTGCTGCATCAGATGACCTGGCTTCAACATTCCCCTGACCTCAACCAAATTGAGATGGTTGGGATGAGTCGGACTGCATATTTAAGAAAAAGCAGCCAACAAGTGCTCATCATATGTGGGAACTCCTTCAGACTGTTGGAAAAGCATTCCAGGTGAAGCTGGTTGAGAGAATGCAAAGAGTGTGCAAAGCTGTCATCCAGGCAAGAGGTGGCTATTTGAGGAATCTCAAATATAAAATATATTTAGATTTGTTTAACACTTTTTGGGTTCTACATGATTCCATATGTGTTACTTCATAGATTTGATGTCTTCACTATTATTCTACAATGCAGAAAATAGTAAAAATGAAGAAAAACCCTTGAATGAGTAGGTGTTGTAAAACTTCTGACCAGTAGTGTATGTATGTACGGTCGCAAATGGAGCCAAATGGGACCATTAGTTTGAATTGTGATGACATGCCAGTCCCATCAAGGGCTGTCTATCACAGTTATAACACCTTTCAGCACCAAACTCAAAGATATGTATTATTTAGTACCTGTATAAGTTGGTGGACTATCTGGTTTTTCATAGTCATCTTCATCCTCATCATCTTCTTCATCCTCTAACATATAATCTAGGCAAGAAAACACACAAAAAATTGTCAGTGCACAGAATTCATTGTATGAAACAATGTTGTGAGTGCTGTCACTTACTGTCTCCTGGGTTATCATGGGCATAGGTTATGTCCATGGGGCTCTCGATCGATCCATAGAAGCTGTCCGCATCACTTTCAGAGTCACTATGTCAACAGAGAGAGGACCACATCAATCACCCTCTATTGAATTGATTCACTGACCATGCATTCACTGACAATGCATTCACTGACCATGCATTCACTGACCATGCATATTCACTGACTCCCATTCATACTTTTTGTAACACAGCAAGAGATATCCTGCATGCTCAGAAAGTTAATCAGAGCATGCAGCCAAACTGTCTACCATTTATCAGAAAGAGCAAGTGACCGCAGATGGTATGTTTGTGTGAAGGGATGTGTTGACTTACTTTGGAATATGTGAATCCATTCTGTCATTATAGTGATCAATTTCTTTTCGCAGGTTTCGCATCCATTTCTGTTAGTAGACAGAAATAACCGCGATTACATTATCTATGTATTGCTGTCATGTTACTAGGAATGTGAGAGGTTCTGTACATATCACCCCTCACCCTTCTCTCTTCCTCGTTGGCTGCTGAGAAGCAATAGGTCCGGTGCTTCTTACTACTGAAGTGGACGATTTTGAAGGGAAACACATTATTGGAGGTGGTCTCTTCTGCTGCCCTCATCACCCTGCCAACGAGAGAAATAGAAACTGAAACAGCACCTTGGAGAAGACCACATCCGAATCCATTATAATAGATACACAGACGCAGGAAAACACAGTGCAGTAAAGCCTCCTCACTCTGACCAATCCGATTTCACATTTCGTAGGTTAAACCATATCAGTGGGTTAACTCATTTATTACTATTACTATCACATTATTGCTGTGACAAACATTCCATGCCGTCTATGTGATATTGTGTTCTGTTGGAGCTGTATGGGCCTGCTGGTCTGGCCATGTTTCAGTGTACCAGGCTGCTCAGTGTTTACTACTAGTTGCAATTACTATTCCCTGTAACGTTATTACTGAGATATTTCTGTTTGTACAAGTGGCAAGCTGGAGCTTGTCTGAGCGGTTGGCTGGATATGCCCTCACCCGCTAGTAACTTCTGCTGATTCATTAAGCTCTGCCCACTATAGTGTTGTCCTGTCAGAACTGGATGTTAAGGCCCATATCTATACACTTTGAAACCACAGGCACAAACACACGTGCGGACACATCTGCTTCCGTGTGACGATGTTTATATGATAGTGGATATGTTCGATGGCTGCACAACACTTCAAGATAGAAAAACAACATGGGAGAGTCCGTCACTACACAACTTGCATCTCCTTGAGATGGCAGGTGATCCTGCTCTGACATGAGGTGCGTAGGGCGGATCCCTGGAGAAACTCCCCAAGCTCCATGAATGGTTGAACTTGTGATAGGTGACTGCTAAGGGATTTTTTTGAATCAATAATGACTGAAATGTATACATAATTAATCAGGACTGACTAATCAGAATACTATTATGTTACTGTATATATATGAATTTTCTTCTAATCCTAGTACTGAATATAATGTGTGTAATTATAATCAAGAATTAGAACAATGACTGACTGTTCCTTGGTAGAAATGAATGAACTTATCGCCAGACTGGCTAGAATGCTTATCTACAAAGAAAGACCTTGGTTCAGTCATAAATTATCTAAATTGGTGAGAGACGATGCAGGAAGGCTTGAGAACTATACTGCCATTGTACCAGAGTGGAGGAGAGACGGGACGTACTATGGTTTGCACAGATGAACATGGTACCTTCAGGCATTTGGAAATTGCTCCCAATGATGAACCAGACTTGTGGAGATCTACAAAAGTTTTTCTGAGATCTTGGCTGATTTCTTTGAACTTTCCCATGATGTCAAGCAAAGAGGCACTGGGTTTGAAGGTAGGCCTTGAAATACAGCCACAGGTACACCTCCAATTGACTCAAATGATGTCAATTAGCCTATCAGAAGCTTCTAAAGCCATGACATAATTTTCTGGAATTGTACAAGTTGTTTAAAGGCACAGTCAACTTAGTGTATGTAAACTTCTGACCCACTGGAATTGTGATAAGTGAAATAATCTGTCTGTAAACAATTGTTGGAAAAATGACTTGTGTCATGCACAAAGTAGATGTCCTAACCGACTTGCCAAAATTAATAGCTTGTTAACAAGACATTTGTGAAGTGGTTGAAAAATGAGTTTTAATGACTCCAACCAAAGTGTATGTAAACTTCCAACTTCAACTGTATATATATAAATTGGGGAGAAAAGGGGGTAAAAAAAAAATAATCTTTACACCCTTTTCTCCCCAATTTCGTGGTATCCAATTGGTAGTTACAGTCCGCGCATCCGAAACACAACCCAGCCAAGCCGCAATAAAGTTCCCTGTGTATGTTAACTCTCTGTGTGGTTGCTTTATTCCTTTGACTGGGAAAGGTTTTCAATGAGTCACAGACCAGTCAAACAGCTATATTAAAGCTCTATTTATGCAAGGCCAAAGTAGAGAGAAGAGACTCCAGATGTGTAATTACACAGTTACACAGTTCTAACGCTACCCCTATGGCACTGCAGCATGCGCCTTCAGGGGGAAGCAGTAGAAGGAGGAACTCAATGGACCACCACAGGCTAGGATTCCTCAGTGTCCACTTTCACTTTTCAAAATGTCAAACAGATATGGAAAAGAGGTGGTTTAACAGTGCCATCTCTATTACTGACTTGTCACCTATGTAGGAATTAATATGACGAGTCCCCCCTGTGTTAGGTATTCGTAAGCGAAAACTCCTGACCTTTATAGAGAGGCTCTCATTTAGCAGGAAGTGGCACACCGACACTTAAGAAATGCTTTCACTGTCAGCAGACTTTCTCATCTGATCAGGATTTCTCAGCATAACAACCGATTGCAACGGACAATGGCAGCTGTATTTCAAACATTGATAATCACATGTAGGCCTATGGGAGAATGCCAACATGTTTTTGCCAAAGTCTATTCAAATTCAGGTGCAAATGACAGCTGCATGACAATAGTGGACACTGACCTGTTGTAGCCATTGAGAGAGAAAGCTCCTTGCGGTGCAGGACTGGTGCTGCTCTTGAAATAATACACACATCCCCTGTGGATGATTATATAGCGAAGAGGCCCTGTAAGAAAGAAAGATAACGTAAGGGAAAGTCTCACACATACAATAACCTAGGTATAATAGCAAGTATAAAGAGTTTCATTCTAAAAATGATATATATCCATTTTCAGACATGTTGGTAAATTTGAGCCTTTATTGTTTAAAGAAATGATGAACGAGATTGGTGTGTTCTTTCAATATTTAATCATGGCATGACGTCGTTCAATGAGAGACATCAAATTGGCCCACCGTCGTCCGGGTTTGGCCGGGGGCAGGCCGTCATTGTAAATAAGAATTTGTTCTTAAACTGACTTGCCTAGTTAAATAAAGGTTAAACAAACAAACAAAACACAACACAACATGTATTTGTTTAAAATCTATCACTTGATGATTTCATTTCAGAGACAAATAATCAAGTTTTGTTTTGCAAAATGCTATATATCCGCCTCACTCTCAGATAAATAAGAAGCACTGCTACGCTTTATACAGTTAAATATAGCAAATAACTACAAGAAATGTACAAATGATACATTTGTGACTTCAATATTTATTTATTTTTAAATCAATTAAATACCGTAATATGAGATCTGTATGTAAAACATTTACATTTGATATTTTGGTCATTTAGCAGACGCTCTTATCCAGAGCGACTTACCACATATCAAATACAGGATAAGAACATTCCATTCCAGATAAAAAATGTATAAATAGCATTAAACATTTCAAATCTATTCATGAAAAAATCTGAGAACAGTAATATTTACACACACATGAAGGTACCCATAAGCAATCATTTCTGATGAAAAAACAGGTGGATAAAATAGGTGGATATAGCGTTTTGGAAATAAACTCTTCATATGTTGTTCTTAATTTGATGAATCTCCAACCCAGCTCGAGGGGTGATGAACTAAACATTGTGATGAGATGAAAGTATGCAGTGCAACTCATCTCAGACCTTTGTCAGAATCCCTTGGTGCAGTGCACATTAATGTGCCATGAAAGTTATATATGTAATGTAATGTTATGTACTGTAGGGCTACTCACACTTCATAAGGCTGAACTGGCTCCCTCCCTTCTTGTGGAGGTACCCAGAGTGGCACACGCCTCCTGGCATGGTGAGTAGGTTCTGGGCCCCGATGGCCCTCATTGGAACAGGCCAGTAGATCTCTGCTGAAGCCATGTTTCTGAGGAGGACAGGGAGATAGAGAAATAACATGTCAAATACCACATTACACATCACAGAGCTGGCAGTGGTCTGAACGTATCTAACTTGACATTTCTCAGATGCAACGCTAAAATAATATTTCAGCTGCTGCATTTCTCATTGAACCCAAGTCTGACAGTGAATTCTAAACCTGATTGCATCAAAACAGCAACATCTCAATGAACAAACGGCACAAGGACTTGAGAATTCGGACCATGTCAACAAAATATCAACAATCAAAAAGAAGTAATACTACTTCCCATCGCAGCTTTGAAACACCTCGGTCCTTGAAAGCATCTTACATCCTGACCCAATAACTTTCTCTCCACTTTGAAAGTTACAAGAAACACCATGACAATTCTACATACACTCTCAGGAAGAAAACGGTTCCAGAAGGGTTCTGCGGCTGTCCCCATAGGATAATCTTTTTTGGTTCCAGGTAGAACTCTTTTGGGTTCCATGAAGGACCCTCTGTGGAAAGGGTTCTACATGGAACCAAAATGGGTTTTTCAAGTGAACACAGCCAAACTGCCCTTTTCGGTTCTAGATAGCGCCTTTTTAGCACCTTCAAATGAGCAAAGCGGTTCCCTTATGAGCACAGACGAAGAACCTTTTTCGCTTCTAGATAACACACTTTTCCCCCTAAGAGTTTAGACTTATAAATAAACAAACATCAAACAAACACCCCAGCCAACAGGTCTGCTACCCAACCTAAAACCCCAGTCATAATACCTGGGTACCCCAGCAGCAGCTTACATCCTCTCCTGAGGGTCTGAACTGCTGAGCTCTTCCTGAGCATGTGGGCAGTTGAGAGAACACACTAAGGCAGACTCAGAGAGACACACACACACCACACTCTCCTCTAAATCTCTAAAACCCCAATACAGCCAAAAACCTGCAGTCTCGAGCCTTGACCCTAAACCAGACAAGGAAACAGGAAACTGGACGTTTCCTCTGTAATGTGTCTCATGCCCTTTCAGAGCTGTTGATTGCACCCTGTGTGGTATGCTTCCTGCTTGGCAGCCCTGCCTTGTCTTTCCTTGGCCTGGCGATGGCTGCCTGCTTTCTGGGAGGGACAACTGCCTCCAGACACAAAGACAAATATACTAACAAGAGAAGAAAAATAGGCAATTTTACACATTTTTACAAATGACTGCCGAGCACCAACGGAAGGGATTGGGTTTAACATTCAGATCCAAGGGACAGGTGCAGGGGAGAAGTGTCTGACTGTTAGAGGAGAATGGAAAAGAGGAGACCGTAAGCTGCATCTCTCCCCAGAGTAAATCATAGGTCGTTGAACTTTCCAAGAGAAGAAACAGCCAGGCAGGGAGGTTCAATAAGGATGCAGGAATATAGCTTAGTCTCCAGGCAGCAGGTAACCTAGTGGTTAGAGTGTTGGGCCAGTAACCAAAAGGTTGCTAGATCAAATCCCTGAGCTGACAAGGTAAACATTTGTTCTTCTGCCCCTGAACAAGGCAGTTAACCCACTGTTTCTAGGCTGTCATTGTAAATAAGAATTTGTTCTTAGCTGACTTGCCTAGTTAAATATAACCCCAAAATTGTCTGATTAGTGGATTAGGCCGGGGAAGAAAATTATGAATTATTCCTGCAAAATGTGTTTATGCTCCTTTTCTTTAGCGTCTATATTGGCATCTGATGAGGCAAGCAGATTGGAGTGTTTAGGACGCAGCAGGCTGGCTTGGTTATTTCTGACCTGTTTGTGGTGCCTGCTCCAAGTGGATTTAAAAGGACAACAGCAGCCTTTATCTGTCCTGTTCTGATGTTTGTGTAGTTTTTGTGTAGTTTCCACTGGAAAGCAATAACCACTGTTCAAAAGGCATACAGGGTGTGGGACCTATGGACGGACTCACCCTGACTGCATGCTCTGACTATTTGTGGTGTTGGATATGTGTGGTTGTAAAGAGGACTAGGAACTTGTACTCTCTTATTTACAATGGAAGACAGCGTGAACAGAATGGTCCCTTGGTTTGCATAATTCCTAACTCGTTGCAGTTAATAACAAACCTTATTAAAGGGCATCTACGTGGAAAATACATTGGAGTTGCAAACAGTCATCAAGGGTAACATTTCAAGCGCAGGATTATGTTATCATGGTAATCCATTTTCAACATTGACAAACCTTTATAAAAAATATGTTGAATTTCCACCATTGAAACATGTTCAATGGTCTATCCACTATCAGAAACAAAAGAACAGTACGCTGGGTATAGTAGTGAGAGAGAGACACTAATCAGGAACTGCCAGGAACTGAAATGTAAACAGGAGTGGCAGGTATAACATACCAGGTTATTATTCAAACCTACTTCCTACTGCTGCCAGGAACAATCCACAGGAAAAACGACTCAACATAACCCATGGTTCTCGAGGAGAAACTAAATGAAACAAAAGCACAATGTCAATGGTTCACAGTGTGCTCTCACCTACTGCGAGACACACTTCTCTGAATGGCTAACAGGTACAGTGAGCAAAACATCAGTATCCTTAACTGTATCATAACCTTTGACGTACATGTCCCAGCCACAGTGTTACCAAATGCAACTTTATGATTACATCTCTGCTCTTGCGGACGTCTGCCCAGCTGTTGGTGAACAACATTGAGGAACATTTTCCTCTTCTGTCTCTGCTGCTAAAGCCACTTTCTACCACTCTAAATTCCAAGCATCTGCCTCTAACCCTAGGAAGCTCTTTGCCACCTTCTCCTCCCTCCTGAATCCTCCTCCCCCTCCCCCCCTCCTCCCTCTCTGCAGATGACTTCGTCAACCATTTTGAAAAGAAGGTCGACGACATCCGATCCTCGTTTGCTAAGTCAAACGACACCTCTGGTTCTGCTCACACTGCCCTACCCTGTGCTCTGACCTCTTTCTCCCCTCTCTCTCCAGATGAAATCTCGCGTCTTGTGACGGCCGGCCGCCCAACAACCTGCCCGCTTGACCCTATTCCCTCCTCTCTTCTCCAGACCATTTCCGGAGACCTTCTCCCTTACCTCACCTCGCTCATCAACTCATCCCTGACCGCTGGCTACGTCCCTTCTGTCTTCAAGAGAGCGAGAGTTGCACCCCTTCTGAAAAAACCTACACTCGATCCCTCCGATGTCAACAACTACAGACCAGTATCCCTTCTTTCTTTTCTCTCCAAAACTCTTGAACGTGCCGTCCTTGGCCAGCTCTCCCGCTATCTCTCTCAGAATGACCTTCTTGATCCAAATCAGTCAGGTTTCAAGACTAGTCATTCAACTGAGACTGCTCTTCTCTGTATCACGGAGGCCCTCCGCACTGCTAAAGCTAACTCTCTCTCCTCTGCTCTCATCCTTCTAGACCTATCGGCTGCCTTCGATACTGTGAACCATCAGATCCTCCTCTCCACCCTCTCCGAGTTGGGCATCTCCGGCGCGGCCCACGCTTGGATTGCGTCCTACCTGACAGGTCGCTCCTACCAGGTGGCGTGGCGAGAATCTGTCTCCTCACCACGCGCTCTCACCACTGGCGTCCCCCAGGGCTCTGTTCTAGGCCCTCTCCTATTCTCGCTATACACCAAGTCACTTGGCTCTGTCATAACCTCACATGGTCTCTCCTATCATTGCTATGCAGACGACACACAATTAATCTTCTCCTTTCCCCCTTCTGATGACCAGGTGGCGAATCGCATCTCTGCATGTCTGGCAGACATATCAGTGTGGATGACGGATCACCACCTCAAGCTGAACCTCGGCAAGACGGAGCTGCTCTTCCTCCCGGGGAAGGACTGCCCGTTCCATGATCTCGCCATCACGGTTGACAACTCCATTGTGTCCTCCTCCCAGAGCGCTAAGAACCTTGGCGTGATCCTGGACAACACCCTGTCGTTCTCAACTAACATCAAGGCGGTGGCCCGTTCTTGTAGGTTCATGCTCTACAACATCCGCAGAGTACGACCCTGCCTCACACAGGAAGCAGCGCAGGTCCTAATCCAGGCACTTGTCATCTCCCGTCTGGATTACTGCAACTCGCTGTTGGCTGGGCCCCCTGCCTGTGCCATTAAACCCCTACAACTCATCCAGAACGCCGCAGCCCGTCTGGTGTTCAACCTTCCCAAGTTCTCTCACGTCACCCCGCTCCTCCGCTCTCTCCACTGGCTTCCAGTTGAAGCTCGCATCCGCTACAAGACCATGGTGCTTGCCTACGGAGCTGTGAGGGGAACGGCACCTCAGTACCTCCAGGCTCTGATCAGGCCCTACACCCAAACAAGGGCACTGCGTTCATCCACCTCTGGCCTGCTCGCCTCCCTACCACTGAGGAAGTACAGTTCCCGCGCAGCCCAGTCAAAACTGTTCGCTGCTCTGGCCCCCCAATGGTGGAACAAACTCCCTCACGACGCCAGGACAGCGGAGTCAATCACCACCTTCCGGAGACACCTGAAACCCCACCTCTTTCAGGAATACCTAGGATAGGATAAAGTAATCCTTCTCACCCCCCTTAAAAGATTTAGATGCACTATTGTAAAGTGGCTGTTCCACTGGATGTCTTAAGGTGAACGCACCAATTTGTAAGTCGCTCTGGATAAGAGCTAAATGACTTAAATGTAATGTAATGTAATGTAATGAACAAAAAACGAATTGCAGGTGGATCCACCACAGTCCTATGAAGAATGTTGACGAGCATAGTCTCACAGGTGTACAACACTCACAACTGTTGGACATGTCTTTAAAGGAGAAGTCCACTAAAAAACTCTGTTGGTATTTGTTTAATTAGTCCACTGTTGATACAGTCCCAGAATGTTGCATGTCAGCAAGTTTTCAAGATATAGAACTTTCAAAATACAGAAAGTGTCACGGTATGATACATTTTGGGAATGTATTAACAGTGGAATAATGAAACAAATAACAAAATATAGTTTTTGAGTGGTATTTTCCTTAAAGGAGTCGGCCTACTCCACAGGCCATATAGGGGAACGTGATGAGTTTCCGACAACACATAGTACTTTCATTTCTTTCAGCCTTCCCTCATGGCATTCCATGCTGTAGCAGCAATAATTTCCTTTAGCTTTTGTGGGGAGCTTGGCTTTCTCCCGCATCACTTCCTGTCTCCCAATATGAGCATGTTCTCCACACAGGGAGGCAGTGTGTGTGCCCAGAAAACAAATACTGTAAAAAAGCAGCAACATGACAAAACAAGAACCAGCTCCTCTCTTTGGAGATTCAGGACTAAGTTTTAGTTTAGGGGATGTGTTCCTTTTACTTTCCTGAACATGTAAATCACAATCAGAGAGTAAGAAAGTGATCAGGTGAAAGTGCACGTTCCTATATAGGAGTGCCCAGTGCTTCATTTGAGTACCTCTCCGTTTTTGTCCGCATCTCGCCAGCATTGCACTTCATCATTTATTTCCTTATAGAATCATAGCCACGCGAAGGGTTCGAAGCTGCAGCACGCCTGATAAATTTAAATACATTTAAATAAAGTTACTGCTGTCTGTTCAGAAATAAATGAAATAATTCAGAATAGCCTACTACACCATGAGGAAGCCTCAAATTTGACCACAGAGGATAAATAGCTTATTTTAAAAATAGCCTAGTGGAGTGTAGCCCAATAACAAGGCATAGCCTACGCTTGAGAAATCTGTCAGTGAACAAACAGCATGCAAACAAAACTTGCCTTTCGCAATATTTTAAATAGCCTACAATCGCGGCAAAATACAGGTTGGAAAACAAATCGCTCCTGCTGAAAAGAAAATACTATAACCTGTCAGCTGTAGGCTTCCAAAATATTTGATAAACTTCCAAATATTGTTTTACAAGTAAAACGAGAGAGAGGCTTATGGCACGAGCACATAGGCCATCACCAGCTAGTGAGCTGTGCGTCATTGGGTGACTCCGTGAAACTGGAAAGCATTTTTAGGACTATCATTTCCTCCTCATATTGTAGGAGTTTTAAATTTTTGTTTTAAGAAGTGGTGGGTGGGGGGGCATAATTAGTATTATATATTTGTTTTATCCACTCGGATAAACACTCCAAACCGCCTACCCGAATGCTCAGAGGTGCCTGCATGGTCCTAAAGCACAACATTGCCTTGTTTTGTATCACATTCCAATGATAAAACTGGCACATTTTACAATTTGTCCCCAGTGAAAGTTGCGCTCCTGGCATACAATATGTATCTCCACATACCTAGGCCTAGGCTATTGATGGATTCAAGATTAAGTCGTTTTCATTGATCTCAGATTCTCAGTTTGTCAGTGTCAAAGTAGTCTGTCATTTCGATCATTTGTGCGGTATTATGGAGCTTTCAAGACTGGGAACCCTTTAAAAATCCAGAGTTGGATGACCGTTCAAAGCTAATTTTCCCAGTCGGAGCTTGTTTTTTCCCCGATTTCCCAGTTGTCTTGAATGCACTGAAATCGGAAGTCAGAGATTTCCCATCTCCGAGTTCCCAGTTGTTTTGAACTCAGCATTAAAAAAAGATTATGCCAAAGTCTCCAGTCATGTAAAAGGACGTAGAATTGCATGAAATTCGTTTATTTTCACAGACCCCAGGCCACATTTATTTTGCCCCATGTGTGCAACTGCTGTAAGTGCCATTAAGCAAATGTGATAATATTCATGCAATGCTCCCCAGGTCACCCACCTCTCATGCTCACTTTTTGTTTTCCGACACCTTCCAATTTACAAATTAAGCACTGTGAGTGCCCGTGAGAATGTGATCTTGTTTCGTGTAAACAGGATTCAATATGACTAGCACACCAATGGTTGGATGTAAACAGTTGAACACACAAAATAACCGTTGCGTCATAACTCCCAATAAAATAAGCTGTCCAGCAGTTAAATTGATGACATATCAGTGTGTTTGTTGCCTCATAAAGTCATTGTTAGGAGAGGTTGATAGTTGAAACAATCCTAGCCATCCTCTTCCACACCAGTAGGGGTATTTTTCATCAA